>NC_080594.1:108812411-109430911 GCF_027887145.1 Ammospiza caudacuta
GCAGCGATGCTCATTGCAGGGGTGGTGGTGTACTGAGTGACCTTTAAAGGTCCCTTCCAGCCCAAACTCTTCCATGATTCTATGACTGGTGGAAGCATTCTCAAGGGTAGTGAGTTAAACATATAAAAACTGGTTTTGTTGTGGCTGAAAGGGAAGCTCTATCTTCTTCCTCTTTTCTCTCTTTCAGAAACATGACAGATGGAAAGTAATTAATCTAATTGTGAATGTCTACAGAGAGATGCTCAGTTTTGAACCAGATACCTCAGCTCTGTTATCCATCCTTTAAAAGTCAATGGAGACACAATACTTTTACAGCACAAAACACGCAGAGTAATTTAAATATCTATTTCAGATTAAAATAGTCATGTATTATGTCTTTCCACTGCTTACAAAGGGAACTTGCGTAGATTCTTGTAGGTCTTACCCCCACTTGCTCAAATTAGATCCATTTAATTATGTGCTAAGTGTGTGCATATGAAATAACATCTTAATGAAGAAACTTTATGGGTCAAAAGAAAACACCAAGTTTTTATTTTCTTTGAAAAGATTCAAACAACTCAGTAGTGTGTATTAGTTATGACATCAAGAACTTTAATTAACCTGAATTGTCTTCACTTACTGATGAATATAAATGTTCTTAGACACTGAAGTTGAAATATCACTGTTACTTGCTGGGGCAGTAGGAAGAGATGGTGTAACATGAAATGGGGTGTCCTATTGAGGTAGCAGGAAGAGAATGTGATCCCTGCTGATACCACAGACCAGGATAGTGTGTACACAACAGATACAAGAGGGAACAGACCCCAGCTGAGTGCTTCCTGTTTCTCTTTTAAGACTGTGCTTAATTTTTTCCATTTTCCCTATATCTTTTCCCTTTCTTTTTTTTTTTTTTTTTTCATAAGTACATAAATAATTTTAGCTCTAGGATAAAAGTAGCCCCCACAAAGCTGTTGGAGGGGTCTATGAATAAACCAAGAGAATTGTAGGGGTATGGCAAGAGTTCCTGCTGAAACAGGGGGAACATTTTTTTTTTTTTTTTGACATGCTGAAACCCTCACAGAAACAAGACGAGCAGAAAAATATCTTGATTCTGACTTTAGCTCATGGGTCAGGGGCACAAACTACCTAACAACTGCTCTAGGGAAAAAGAATACTCTAACTGCAGCAGAAAGTCATGCAATACATATGCAAATACTTTAATGCTTCCAAAAACCATCATCATCTGTGCCAGTTTCTGTCACTATTCTGTATTACATGCATTTACATTGCCAACACTGCCCCAGGCATCAATGAAAAAACCTTTATTTTGTATGGATTTGTTAGGGCAAGCTTACCTATAAATAGCTAACTTGTAACTGCAGAGAATGCATACAGCAGTAAATATATATTTTTGTGTTCTACGATACAGATAGTTTTTAGTTTCTATTGAAAATCTGAGTAATGTTATTCAGAATAAATGGTGTATCTCTTTAACATAAACATCTATACACAGCCTGATGGATCCCCTTTAATTTAAAGATTGGCACAAGTTGTATTTTCCACCAAGAAGAAAGTTTAAAGTTCTGGGTCGGTTTTGACCCACCACTCAGAGTGGCAAAAAGCCATGTAGACTTGTAGAAAACATGTAGAATATTAGGATCTACATAGAACAAATATTTTGCCATGACCAGGGAGGTGGGAATGTATGATGAATAATTAACTTATTCATAGTTTCTTATCAAATACAAACACCTTTTTATAATTAGAAGAGTAGAAGGCAAGATAAAGTTTTCAGATCATTTTTCATGTTGGATGGGAACTGAATGAGTAGAATTTGACCAGAAAGTGAACAACAGCAAAAAAGAAATATCAGAGTTATAACTAAAACTGCGTGAATTGTTTTCCTAAGACAATAAACAACTTCCCCTACAGGTGTGGGAAAAGGGAATATTTCATACTGACTCTTAGCAATGACAGACTATCCATAAAGCTCAAGGAAATCTTGAGTGGGAGAAATGTGTCTGAAATAAAGGTTTTGGTGCTTTAGGAGGACAAAATTGCTCTTCAGGGAAAAGAAATTTCAGGCAGGACTTCGTGACAGTTGCTTCTTTGCCAAAGGTGGGATATTGGTTTTGTTGCCCAAATTGCAGGGTGACTTTTGTTGTTGTTGCTTACAACATCCTCTAAAAATTCACCTTCTCCTTTCAAGTGTTGAATCTGGACAAATCTGCAGAAATAGATATGTTTGCCACAAGATAGGTTTGATACTCCAGGATTTGGCTGACAATACCACGGAGATGTCAGTGGTGATCTTTGCAGGTCTACTGCAGTTGGCACACAGGGGCCCTTTGCTATTAATGGGATTGACACACAAATCAATGCCTAGAAATGCTGCCAGTGAAATTGCAAAAGAAGGAGAAAAGCTTAGATCCAGAAACCCTTACAGAGAGGTGGATTGCTATTTACCACAAACGATCTGAAAATGGAGAGATTTCCAGGAGAAAGGCTGAGCCACCACTTAAAACTGACATTTGTGGTTAGTTTATATAGTCTGAAGGAAGGGAGGGGTGGCCAGCACTTTGTATAATTAGATGTATTTCAAATAGCCCATCTGCACTCTTTTATAACTGTGCACACAGTCAGCTTCTGTTGAATTTCAAATTGAAATATTTGTTCTTGGGAAAACCACTGTGCTCCTATCTTGGCACTTAATCTGATACAGGCTCTTTGCAATTCATCCATGTAATCACAGTATAACAGGTGAGAATTAGGGGATCAAAGCAAAATGTTCAGGAGCACACAACCTATCTTTTGAGAGAAATAAAAACAAATTGCGTCTCAGCTTAGCATTAGCAGAGATAGCTGCTCTTTATTTACTGCCCAGTGAACCACATGCAGTATTTAGCAAAGAAAATAAGTTTTTAAAAAATCTCGTTCTTTGAAGCATTAATTGACTATTGTTTGATTTTAATTTCCTGAAATAAATAGCAATTAAATCTTGAAAAATTCTTACCAGTTTCTGCTGATGTCTTTGTAGCGCTAGCTTAAAAAAAAAAGAAAGAAAATTTTCCTGGAGTGAATTTTGCATCAAATATGCTACATAAAAATGCACTTCTAGAAAATGAATGTCTCATAGATTTTCTATTGAGAGATGGACTTTATCTCCAAATAAAACCCCAATCCCCGAAACCTAAACAAAGAGCAAAACAAATCTACATACAAAAACCCAACCCAAACCAAAATAACCAACCCTCATTTTAATTAAAGACAGGAAAAGAAAGCAATCCTAAGGCATTTATCTGTTGATGAAAAAGGAAAAGTAAATTATTCAAAATATCATTTAGAGTTTCAAGTATATGTTCAGTATATATTCAGTATCTGATTTATGGTTTCAGTGTTTAATGCGGTATAGTAAGAGTCAAGAGAAAGCTCTGACAACTTGCACATATTTTCAGAGTCTGTGCAGGTATATAAAATAGTATGCACTTTCACATAAAAATATTTAACATTTTCTATGAATTACTTTGACAATTAAGTGTAGTATATATTCCTGGGAACAGATGTTTTAAATCTCTGTCCTTTTAGCTTCAAACCAGCTCTTTGTGTTAACAAATGCTAGTGGCTTTTAAAAGTGCAAGTTGTAACACTGGATAGAAAATATGTATTTGAAAATTCTCTGGTAGAAAATACCCTGCTTGAAAACGGAAATATTTCAGAGAAAAGAAAAAAAATTATCAATTTGAAATGAGAAACATCTTGAAAATTACAATACTTCCTGTAAGAAGTACATTTTTGTCCTATTAAATAATATAATAAAAGCATGTAACTGCATAAATGAAGCACAGAAATAATCCTTCTCCTGTCCACAGTCTTCGCCAAAAACAGAACTCCTTTTCCTAACATTTGAAATACAAATCAGGAAAAATTGATTTTTAAGTCCATCAAGAAGATTTTGGCCAAACCACACTAAGTTAACCATCACATACATGACCTCTCCTTTGCTTTTCTTTAATTCTTTTGTGCTGAAATTAAGAAAGGAATACATCATAATGCTATCTTAAATTAAAAGCTCAAACAAGAATAAATTTTTTTAAAAGTTACAAATTATCCCTGTGACCCCCTTTTTTTGCTATGGATTCAGGAAGTGTGTCAACTCATGTATAGATTTCCTATTCCTTCTACTTATCCCCCTTCGCCGCTGTGCAGCCTCACAGATACAACTTCATCAAGAGCTGCTTGCTGGGATCTCTAGCTGGTCACAGTGACCCCGAGAAAAGTTGGAAAGTCTCTTTTCCCAGCCCGGCGCTTGAAGAAGGAGTCAGAGTTCTCCATTTCTCGGTCTCAAGTTTGTTTATTGTATCTTATCTATAAAAAATTTTCTCCTGCCCTGACGAGGTCAGCGCAGCAGGGCAGTTCCAGGCACTCTGCCTGCCCCAGGGTGGTGTTATGTCTTTATACTAAAAATTACATATACAATGTTTACAATTACTTTCCAATACCTATCACCTATGTTAGACAGTGAGCTTCTGCTCTAAACCAATCTGCAGGTGCCAACATCACAGCAGAAGACGGAGGCCAAGAAGAAGAAGGAGAAAGGCAGGACACACCCAGATCCCTCCATCTTGCCTCCTGAACCCCCATAACAAAAACCTTAAAATCTGCTTTTCCAACCTGTGATAACTTCACTAATATTCTACTTAAACTTTTGTGTCTTGCTGATCTTTATCTAAGGTTGGTAACTTGCTCCATGGGTCATAATCAAAACCACAGGCATTCTGGGCTCTGTACCAGGGTCTCTGAGCCCCCTGGCAGGGTCTTGGCTGCTCAGGACAGCCAGAGGGATGCCCTGGGTCCTGACACTGCTTACACCCAAGCTTCTTTCAGAATGCTTCTTTCAATACTACTAAATCAGAAAGATGAGGAAAAATACATGCAAAGGGCTTCATGGCATAAAAGTGTAATGATGGAGTCATGCTCAACACCCAACGTAAGAAAGGCTCAGGAATTCTCTTCTTCCTTCATAGCTGTCACTGGAGATAAGATTAGCTCCTAGAAAGACATTTCCTCTCTGATTTAAACACTTGAGAAAGTGAGGGTCTATTCAACTAGCCAGCATTCCAATCTCACATTGCTAGATTTAAGGTTAAACTCAAGTTTTCCCTGGCATCTCATCCTATACTCAATATACAGAATCCTGTTATTTCTCTACTTGTGTAGGATCGTGTCAAACCATCAGCCATAAGTGCAAAATACTGGAGAGGAGAATATAATTTTAAGAGGAGATTGATCTTTTTCTTTTCTTCTATCAAAATATCAGAAAGTTCCTGATGGCTTTGCCCTAGAAAGAAATAGTCTCATACTGGTATCATGACTAGGAGACCATCACCTCCAAATCCCATATACATGAAATGTATTCAGGCTTCACTAATTCCATCCTGCATCTCACCAGTACTTATTTTCTGAATTTCTTCTGAAATTGCCTGGTTATGCATCTGCACCGTACTAAAGGGTAGAGGAAGGAATACTTGCTATTTCAATGGACTGCAGCTATTATCACGTGCTGTTGCAAGGTATACAATAAAATCCTATTTTGGTAGAGCCCATGGATGTCCTTATGATATAATGGAAGGTGCCAAATGTGTACCTTTAATCCTAATGACTTCTACTCTTGGTAAAGAACTAACTCGTTCTTTAAAGAACAGATAAAGAGGTAAAGAGATATTAGAATGTTACATGAAAAGGAAACAAAGAAGTAAAAAGGCTTGGTGCAACTTTGCATTAGTATTCAATGCAGCAGTAGATTATAAAAACAAATTAAGATTATTTAGTTACTTTCAAAATATAAGAAATCTTTAGATATTGAGAAAAAATTTGCAGTATCTTCACCTGAGACTTAAGAAACTACAGAACATTTAAAATTAATGAACTGTTTAAATTTTCTGTGCATTCGTGTGGAAATCATTACAGTGCTATTTTTGTAACTCAAGACAGTAGAAATTAAGGAAAAGAATTTAAATACAGAAAGAAAATTCAACTAATGCAATTAAACGTAATAATAGTTCAAGAGAACATCCCACATTAGAGTAAAATCAAAGTATGTTTGCTAATTATTAGAAATATAAAGAAGGTGGGATTCATTTATATCTTGGTTTATATTTAGGTTTTTATTTGTTCTTCTTACACTCTACACTGAGCTAGCAATTAGCACCAGAAGTCAATAAAAGTGCTTGAAAACCTACTCATGTAAACTAAAAGTAGAAACTGCAACTTTGCGTCTTTAGTGATATTTAGAAGTTTCTGGTATTAATTCTAGCAGCTGGGATAGAGAATGAAAATTCATAGGGGAAAAAGTAAATTGAGAAGAAAATAGGAAGGACACAATTAATCTTCAAATAACGCTGTAATGATGTTGATGTGAGAATGAGAGGGTTTTTTTCCCTTATTGCTTTCTCCATGTAAAAAATCTACTCCTATCCTTTCTGAAAAACTGATTAAAATAATCAGCCTCTGATGTTAATTCCAATTAATTCTGAAGTCAAAACTTTGTCATTGCCTGTTATTAAAAATCTTGGCTGATTTTTGCAGAATTCGGGTTCTTCTAGTCCTCACTACACCTACAAGAATCTAAGTGCATGAAATCCACAATGCTTGCTCATTCTGAAGTGACCTTACTTTTTCTCAGGATAGATACATGGATAGATAGATAGATAGATAGATAGATAGATAGATAGATAGATAGATAGATAGATAGATAGATAGATTAGATAGATAGATAGATAGATAGATAGATGGATGTATATCTTAGGTATAAAAATACCATGGGTATCAGTTTTTTTCTCTCTCCTCTCTCTCCTGAGGTAGCCTAGCATCAGGAATTTTGGTGCCTGTATTTGACAAAGCAGTTCAATGGCTCTTTTGGACTTTAAAATAGGTTTTATATTTCATTAATCTTGGGGAAATGAGTTTCTGTCCTCCTTATTCCTAAAATCTGACCAAATCTCCATGCCTCTCTTCTGAGATAACACTCATCCTCTCCTAAGGAAGCATAACAGGTATGGGAAAAAAAGGATATTTCAAACAAATGTAAGGAGTCTGACTCTATCCCAGCTCTCAACATACTTACTTATGCTGAATTCTGCATCTGTGATAAGAGCTAGATAGTTGCATGCATTTTAAACGCCTTTTTTTTTAAAGAAAAAAATCTATTATGCTCGGTTTGAATTGTGAGCAGAATTAGGTAAGTCAGGTAGGTGGGGAGAAATACTTCCCAGGACAGAATGGGTTTTATGAATGTAGTTTCCAATTTACACAAATGTGGGATGCAAGAGTTTCCAGCCCATAGATTTTAGTGAGAGATTTCAGTCTTACTATCTTTTTTTAATCTTTTTTGCCTAAAAATTAATAACCACTTTTCTAAAAAATTGTAATTATTTACAAATGTAAGGAATTAAAGAGTTTATCTTATGTTCCGCTGTTTCAGGTTATGTATATTTAATGCTGAAAAAAGGTGAGTAAAAAATGCTTTTAAAAATATTTTTTCGGTGATTTGTATCAATTTATTTTTGAAAGGAAACTGTATTTTAATTAGTAGTGTGGAAAAATAATCTAATATTTGATTGCTGATTATTACAATAGAATTTAAAAATACTGTATATAAATGAAATGCAAAATACATGTTTTCAAAAAAGCCTGGAGCACTTAAAATAAAATATTAATGAACTAATTTCTTTTTGAGGTAGATGCGTTAGTTCCAGTTTTATCAACACGTAATTCTATAAACACCATGTCTCAGCATTTCTAACCTACTTCTTATTCATGGATCAGGAAAGGAAAGCAAGCTTTCATATTTTGTTTCTTAACAAGATGATTTAAAGCTAAAAGGAAGCAAAGATCATGTCTTTATCAGAAGAACAGTCTACAGCTTTCAAAGACTGGGTTGTGTAGTCAATGATATTCTTAATTTACACAGTTTATTTTTTCAAAACTAGAGTGGCTTAAATGCATTTCTTGAATAATTTTTTTGTTCAATTTAAAATTTTACCAAGGACACTAGAATAATTTTATACCAAAATACATTTGGTTTGTCATTTCCTTTTTATCCTGACATTTTTGGGTTGTTTTTTTAAACAAAAAAGTGTGTGTTTCATCAAATTTATTAAAAAAAATGCAGAGGATTTTATTTTTATTCCTCTCCACTGTGTATATTTCAAACTTTTAATTAGGAACGTTCGCATCGATGAACATGCTACCTTTACATTCTATTGTCTTCACTTTTCCATTGTAAAACTGTTCTGTGAATCATTTTCTATTGAATGGAAATTATAGAAAAAAAATTCCAGAGAATAAAGCATGAATTTAACTCCTTGTGTAATAAAGAAAATACCCTGAATTTGCAGAAATACATTTGCTATTTCGTCACAGCAGTGAATAACCCTATTTTCTCTGAAAATATGGCGTCTGTATCAAAATAAATGAATGTAGGTTAAAAATAAAAAAATGTGTAAAATTATAGACACTGTGTAAATCCATATTGCATCCGAGTGCCAGTCTGGCTATGAATGTGGAGATGGGTAACAGTGGAGAAGTTCGGGTCTGCGCCCTGCTGTTCAGCACCAAGCCCTGCCATCTGCGCTGCAAATGCTGGGGTGAAGAGTGCACGGCTCCTCCTGGATGTGCAGAGATGCAGCTGAACGTGGGAGCAGCTCACAGAGGTGTGGCCCAACTCTGTGACAGGATGTGTGCCAAAGCAATCCCCACACCACGGAGCAGCAAGCCACACACGAGGGCTGGAGCAGCTTCAGAGCTGCACACAGGTTTTATCTACCAGGTTCTGCATGTTGGAGCTTTCTAAGATATTGAAATGCTTTTGACCACTTATGCATCTTCAGTTTTTAGACAGAACTTGATAATCACCAGTTGCTTCAGAAACCAATTTACTTCTGTGTATTGTGAAAAAGAAGAATCAGAAATGTACACTTCTGTTTCCCTTTGCATACTTTCGAGATAGTACAGGTGAATTATCAGCTAAGCCTGAGTCCTGTGCCTGACTAACTTTAAAATGTCAGGGATTCATGGAAATGCCAGTGTTCTTTGCTCTATTCTTCAGTGACACAGTGCTTAAAACATCCATCTTGCTTTCACACAAAGGATCATGTGTCTCGACAACAAAAAGATGTAGAAAGGTGGTGAGGTCCTGGAATGGGCATTCCAGAGTCTATCCAGGTCAGGGTACAGGACTAAAAAAATCTTGGTGGTTTGTGCTCTGCAATATCCGTATGTAGGCCCCACAAATGTACCCATGAAAACACAGTTAGTGTCTTAATGTGTCATAGTCATGTTCAGGGAGAACAACAGGACAGTGCAGACCCTCATTTAATTAGTATTCAAAAGTAGAATGTTATTTTTACAGAAAGTTATAAAATGACTGCAATTTTTGCATCCCACTCTTTTTAATTCGCAGAACTGTCATTTAAATGAAGGTTGATTAGTTCTGGCAATTTAATTGCAGAAGCACCTTTGGCCAGAAAAAAAATTAGGCAAATACTTACTTGTTTGTCTATGCTTTTTACCTCCTGCAACTCCTGTAATGCCTTTAATGGATAAAAATATAAAATACAGGTATGTAGTAAATAGTTCTAATAAATCTCATCAGTGAGTAACAGGAATTTAATGTCTTTATAGTGGAATAATTTTTTTCTACTATTATAATAAATCACTTGGAATTATAATGATAGTTTCATTAGCATGGCTATAGTTTAGATCTGTCAGTTTTTCCATTTAATAAATAAGTATATATTCATACACATATCCCTATTTTTACCATGGGCTTAATTGTATTCTACAATTAAGCCCATGAAAATAACTTCAGACACAAATTTCAGCTGAGTTTTTTTCCTCTGTCGTATTGCTGCTTTTGAAATTTCATCATTATGAGCTTACTTTCGACATTCTGGCCATTTCTATTATGAATAATATGGTCTTGAAATTAAATTAAAACCTCCACATTTTCATTCTGTTCAAATGATTGTGTCATTCCAGAATGGTTTTTTTAAAGCTAATTAATAGTAAGTAATTTTATCAAAAAAATATTTTCTCATTCTATTAAAAACTTGGTATCAAAAAGTAAATTCACTCCAAGCGATCAGCACATTACTTCGTTTTGAAAACTTTGTCATGATTATTAGTGAATAGACGAACGCTTGTGGGTAACACTGACCTTGACAGAACAGAGGTGTCATTGCAGGATGCAGGACCATAATGAATAGAAAAAAGTCCCTTATTTGGATAAACTTCCAAAGACACTTAGTGATTATTGCCTGAGAAAGAAAAAGCCCAAATAGTGAATCAAAATTTAAAAAAAACACCTAAAATAAAAAAAAACCCATTACTAAGTGTATTCTTGAAATCATTGTTGTTCACTAGTAGTGTCAGTCATCACTATCAGAGAATGTACAAGTTTTTTCACATGATATCACTGGGCAAAATCATTTGCTGAAATAGAAGTAAATATAATGGATTCTGCAATCCAGAAAGGAGATTCCTCCTTAAATTTAAGGTAAAATAAAATCTGATAATAAAAATATCTTCTTTTTTAATTATTTTTTTTTAATTTGGAAGCAGAGAAGTGTCTTGAGAAAATGTTATATTCAGCACTTCTCGGATATATATTATGAAAGGTGACAACCTCAAAAACTGTAGGTGGAATATAATTAGGCTTTATTATCCCCATTTTACAGATGGCAGTCTGAGACATATAGCAATCAAAAGCTACATAATGCAGAGATTGTAAGACAGAACCTTTTTTTTCTTTTTTTCCTGGCATAAAAGAGCTTCCCGTGATTTTATTAAACATTATTTGTATCTCTTTGGGAAAAAAAAAAAAAGCCACAAAAAAAAACCCACCAAAAAAAACCCCAACCAAACAAAAAGAATTCTCAATTTTCCCAGTCCTCAGTCCTACACTAAATCCTCCAGCATTTTGTACTGCTTTCAGGTAAGTGGCCTTTTTGCAACCAAACCAGTGTTAAAGACAATTTTCAGGGGTTTTCTGTGTTACACCATAAATGAGGCGATCAACGGGGGTTCCCTCTGGGGTCTGGGTATCCCACAGAGCTGAATTCCTGAGGAGTGAATAATTCCAAGCTCTTTTCTGTCTGGAGACTCTGGGTGTGAGAAAAGGCAGCTGAAGTGCTTTGTGGTTCAGTCAGTAGGGGCAGATTTGTTCTGCAACCTTAATGAGCCCAATAAGGAGGTCTGAAAAGGATGAGGGGGCATTTCCAGCTGCGTTTTTAAGGAAAGGGGGTGCTAGAGAACACATTGAACACGAAGTTGTACTAGACAGCTGTACATAGCAGGATTTTGGTTTGGACAGGGTCTACTTGTTTAAAAAATCCCAACAAATTAAACACGTTTTAAATTCTGGAGGAGGCATCTGTGATTATTAACACCTAAATCTGGTATTTTGAATGGGTAAGAAAGCATTCTAAAAATATTTGGATTATCTTTCTTAGAATTTCACTGCTTAAGATTTGTGTGCATCCACCCATAGTTTTCCTTGCTGTCCAAAATACATATTTTTGAGGGTCTTTACAGGAAGAAGAAAAAAAAAACACATACAAACGCTAAATCTGGCATATGGAAATTATCTACTTTTGCGAAGCTGCAGAAGACACTAAGTGTTGGAGATGCTGCTCAAAAGTTTATTTCTATATTCTTCTGACATTCTATCTCCCTAGATTTTGGATGTTTTTTTGGTTTTACAATGAAATGTTTCCCACTTTATACAATATATTGTGGGCAGACAATTACTCTTCTTTGCTCTGTTTCACCCAGAAATATAAATTTGTGCCTGAGCCGTCATCAGAAAGTGTTGCACCCATTAAAAGCACACTTCAATGCTCTGTAGTAAATATTTTTTTTGCATAATTCTTTAGCTTTACAGTCCCCATAAATGATATTTCCTGTGTAAATTAAGTGTAATAACAACATCTCTTCATTCACCTCTGAAATGCAACCACTCTTAGAAGGGAGATGTGGTTCAGCAGCTCACAGCAGAACAGTTCCCACCAGCTGGAATCCAAGGTAGGCTGTGTGTTGCTACTTGCACTGAAATTTGGTAGACACTGACCTCCTACACCTTTGTTCTGTAGGACCCACATTATGAAGAGCACCTGAAGATAATACTAGCACTTCTTTCTTCCTATTGTTAAAAAAACAACAAACAAACAAACAAAAAAAATAAACCAACGAACAAAAAATCCCCAAATAAATAAACAACAAAAAAAAACCCAACCCAAACCCAAGAGGTACTAAACTCTTGTTACTCATACCATAAATTGCCCAATGCAAGACAAAGCATACTTCTGGATGCAGCAGGTCTCTGTTCTGCAGAACTGCCACAGAAATTCTTGTATTAACATTGCTCAGTCATAACACTTATGGGAAGAAATACTTTGTTACGATTGGATTATTCTTGAGAAAGTTTTGAGAAAATGAGAAGTGTTTAATGGCAGCTACCTAAAAAGGTCTTTTTTGTGCAGTCACACTCAAATCAGTCTGGATCAACTAATTTTAATTATTAGCAAATTATTAGTGGATAACTAAAATTTTAAGGAAGTTTTAAAATCGCATCTGAAATTTTCCTTTCCTTCTAGATTTACTCGACTCTTTACTAGGTATTTCATTTAAATGACATTAATTCAGTCTTCTTACAGTAAGGTAGGTAAGCCTACATGTCTGAAGAGGATTGTTCAATTCCTAACTCAAAGATTTAGGTGTGGTCCTACATTTTGGGGGTGCTCAGACAGAAGGTCTAATCCACTATTCCAGGTGTTTTTCTCTTTTGCTCCCAAAGTTGTCTTCCCTTCTTTTTTCCTAATTCATCTTTATAAATTCCTAGTGCCAGGTTGGCCCTTTTCCAACTTACCCAGCAGAACCTTTGGGGCTAACACGGCCCTTACAGTTTTCCCTCAGGCTCAACATCCCACTCACTGATGTCAAGCTGAATGTCAAATCTGAACAGGTTTTGGCTATTTTGGGTCCTCCCATGAAAATTTTAGATGATGGCAAGTATATGTCCACAGCCATCCACAGTGATTGTCCCTTAAACTGGCATTTGTTGTCTGAAAGACTATTGCCTTGTATGCTGAAGAAAAAAAACTTCTCTCTTTTCCCCTGTCCAACTTATGCCTGCATATACTTTATTCTTCCTTCTCAAAAAAAAGGAAAAAAAGAAGCTTTGCTTATTTCAGCATTTTTCTTGGTTTCTTATAATCATTTGTATGTACATTATATAACACAGTATTAGCTGAAATTAAATTTTAGTATTGCTAGCAAATTCCCACAAAGAAAAATATGTAGATATACATTTCTTCTTAGGTGCGTTTAAAAATAAAATTAATTATCCTTTTCTGTGTATGAGCATTATTGTAATGTCATCAATGGCAGCACAACTCAGAACCAGTGCTGCCAAAATCTGGTGCTACCCTGCACGGCTGATGAGACTTCTGTAAGGATTAAACATTTTATGGAAAATATAGGTAAGTAAAGAAATTTTAGAGAGAAGCTTCCAGCAGCTTTTGTGATTCATAATGGCAGTTCGTATAATTCCAATTCCAATTTTCAATTTCAAAATTTTGTCTTTTTTGAGTTTTTGATTGGTTTAATTTTTTTGTTGGTTTTCTTTTATTGCTGTTTTTAATGGATTAGTTTAAAATATAGTTCAGTATGTGGATATAGAATTTAATTAAAATTTGGTAAACACTCATGAACTAATCAACTCAAGGAAAAAAATTACCTCACTTTTCATTGGTTTTAAAAAATCTCACTTTACTTTCTTTTTTAAATTCAAATTGGTCATCATTAAAGTTTGCCTGTTATATTATTGGTCTAACTTTCCAAGTGGAGTAGTTGCTCCTATGGTGTCATTTTTTTACATTCATTTTCTAGCAATGGTAATAAAGTGATTTTCATCCCTTACATATCAGTCCAAATTTTATTTTAAATTTGGTCTTCACAGTTTCCAGCTGGCTTATTCAGGACCTTAAATAGATCACAAATTAAACTATGCAAGTACAAAAATTACCTTTGTTTACTCTATGAATATCTCTGTGACTAATCAAGCACCTGATTAAGCTTGATTCAAAACTAACTGCGTTCTGCAGTCCCTGGACAAGGAATGCTTTGTCTGTCTTGTATGTTGCTTGCTTTCAGAATTGCCTCTTTCTCCATTTGAAACCCTGATGGTTTTATGTATTTAAGGTTCCTGCCACAGTTATTCTTCCAAACTAAAACAAAGAAAATAAGTAATGTTATATGATATATGTAATTCACTTATGTCAATAATATTAATGTTATTATTAATATGTTAATATATTCATAATGTTATTAAGTTCTTGTTAACAAATTTTAACAAATGTTGAGTTTCCAATATGAATTGTGATTTTGGGAAATAGAACAGATAATATCCTGTTACTAGATTATACGAACAGTGTCCAGAGGAATCTGTTCTACCAAAATTTCTTTCTTTCATTGGTTTTTCTAGCTCAATAGGATTAAAAAATATTAGTCAATGAAATCCAATAGTTCCTTCAAAGCTTTTTTTTTTCTGTTTCATGTATAAACTGAGACTGTCAGGATATATAAATGCTGAAGAAAGGTGCCCAAATATATCAGTATGATGCTGAAAGAAGGTATCCTTTTGTATTGGTTTTGATGGGGTCAGGAAAAACCTTTGGAAGTTTCTTCAAATATTCTTATGACAAGAAATTGATAAATAAAGTGATTGATGAACACTACGATGTCAATGATCATGCCAACAGTTATTTTTGGTGAAGTATCTAAGGCTATAAATGATATGTTAGATACTTGAACTGGAGTTAAAGACAGAGAGAGAAACCTACAGAGGATTTTCTCTCCATTGTAATACATTTTCGATCAAGAACACACAGCTGACTGGCACCAGGCTTTGGAGAGCAGGGTGCTCCTTGAGGAGTGTCTGCAGTATTCATCACAGAGTCCTTGAGACACTCCTCCAAGTATTTTGTTACAATACTTTGCCTTGAACAGCTTATCTACTCTTTTTTTTGGTGATGCCTCTTCCACATTGAATTCTTTTTTCTCTGGAAGTAATTTATAGCATTCTGTGAGTTTGCTGTCAGACATGGTGAAAATGTATTTATTGAGTGTGAACCAAGCTCTACAGACACTACTCTTCAGCAGTCATGTTCATACTGCTCTGAGGTCTTTGACTGGAAAACAAATTGCGGCTATAGAATCCAAATAGATATATGTGGAAAAGTGTATTACTGCAACACAGATATTTGGATTATTTTTTGTAGCATTTTAAAAATAAAAATCAGTTTGCTGATACAATATTGAGTAAAGATTTTTAAACTTCAAGTTAATGTAGAATTATAAATAAAGAGGTGCTTACGTTTTAATTTGAGATGAGGCAAAATTTCAAATTACATTATCATATTTCTGATATGCATGCAAAATTAATATAAGATAATTTGGCACAGAAGCAAACAGATTTAGAATAAAACTCTGATGAATTTGAGAGGTTGTTGTATTGTCTTAATTGCCAGAGTATTTTTTTCAGATTCAAAAACAATAAATCACAATCCATATATTAAAATAAAGAAACAAAGAGACCAACAATTCAGTTCAAAAAGGTACAATCAAGATAACAATTCCTTGATTCCTTTATACAGGATCCGATCTACAAAAATGAATGGAGACACATTTTGTGACTTCAGGCATCTTACTTGACTTCTTTTGATATTCTTCAGTTTATCTGTAGCCCAGTGTAATAAGACTGCAATGGCAAAAAAGATGCTTTATCCCCATTATCATTCATGGATAAAGAAAATTAAAATGTGTGAACGGTAATGATTATTGTTTAAATATGAAAGAGCTACAATAAAACCTCACTGTATTGATGTATGTAATGCTTATATAAGCATTAAGGACTATTTACTCAAACTAATGGCAGATAAGCTTCGTGCCATCAAGGACATAAAGGAATTTTTAGCCATTCCAAAATTAAAAAGACTAATCCAAAAAATATTTTCATGAGAGTTCCAGGAATCCTGTGCAAGAATTTCCAAATAATGATTTTTATATTAATAGGAAAATTAATAGTGATTATTGTGAGAAACTTTGTCCTTTCATTGAAGCAGTTAATGAGACAATTAGAGCTGTTAAAAAAATCACATAAGATTAACCTCAGAAGAGCAGCATCCCGAATATCAGGTAGAAAGAATAGAAAACATAAGGTACTCTTAAGAACAATTTTAGTTACCTCTTTAAATATCAGATTAGGTCTCCTGTCACCATAGTTTCTGCATTAACTGCTACTTAGTGAGCACATCAATAATTGAACCAACTCACAGTTTAAAATTCTGAAATACCACTTATATATGTTTTCAATAGTATTTCATAATATTTATATTTTGGATAAATACTTAATTTGCTTATTTTATATTTCCAAAACACAATGAATATATGAATTTTATCTTGCTTTCTTTTTCATTTTGCTGATATTTTTGTGCTGCAGAGAAATTTTTCTTTACTAGAACTGAATATCTTTATAATCATACCTGAAGTAGTGACTACAGAAAAGAATGATGGACTATGTAGTGTGTCTTACTCAGTAAATTTGCATAATTTTTGGCTCTGAGACTGGGACTACTGGCCCTGATGTTTAGGATGACATTTAGCACCTTGTCTGGAACTGAAAATTGCTGGGTTTTTAATCCAAGACCTGTTAAACCTCTATTTACCCCGTCTCAACCCACATAGTCTTTTTGTATTGGGACATTTCATTTTCTGGCCAGATGAGCACCATGGTGCATATTTAAGTGAAATCTTGGTTAAATGCATCACGTCAGGAAGCAGTGGAGGTTGGCTGCCCCACATGACAAGGGGAGATGGGTGCCAGGCAAGACATCAAGCAGCAGCCTCAGAGGCTCAATCATAAATATGTCGTTCACCATGAGGTGAGAGAACACGTTCATGATGGCAAACTCATGCAAGTTTGAGCCAGAGCTTTAGTCAACTCCAGTGTGATGGCACCAGGCCAAGGACCATCTGAGAAGTCAGCCTGTGCTCTGGGTCCCATCACACTCTGTTTCAGGTACTGTATTTCCAGCTCTGTGTGAGCCATCACAGCTGTTGATTTTCCTTTTGGAAGAGTTCTCCAGAGGGTGTTTACCAGGCAAACCTGAAGGAAAATGCTTACTCAGCAGTGAGTCATGGAAAGGGGACAGATACACACAGAAATAAATATTTTCTGTAAAAACAGTCACTATGTTGATTTCATGTTTAATTTCTACTCTTTATGATTAGGAAAAAAAATTCTTTGTTTTCAGGACTTCTTCATCCCATTCCAATTTTTTAGAAACTCTAAATGCAAGACAAAATTATATCCTTCCCCCTATGGGTAAAGAGGATGCTCTCAAAGAGGATATTTCTAATGATTGTTGTTCCTACTAGCTTTTAAAGAACTGGTTTCTGCTGACTCTGACCTGTCAAGGATTCTCAAAGCAGCTGAATAAATGTGATTAACTGCCTTTATTATTATTTTAAAATCAAGTTCATACTTGAGCTAACACCACAAAGCACCCAACCAAATGTGACGTTCATAAGATATATCTAGAGCTACCTATTATATATTCTTATATATTTTAAGACACATCCACTTAAAAGTAAGCACCAAGTACTCACCTTACACCCACTTAGCAGAAGTGAGTTCTTGCAGTGAGCATACTGTGTACTGCATAAAATTTTAGTGTAGAAAGTCCTAATTTGTGTTGTTGTAGAAATTCAGTTATTTTCTCAGTGTGAGTGTAGTAGACATGTAATGTATGCATCAACTGTAAAATGCTAACAAATGAAGCTAATAATCACTTTGGCTAGTCCTTAAAACATTATGTACATTTATTTTTCCTCCTAAATGTAGGCTATTACTGTAAACAGTAATGACCATCTTTTTAGCATTCTGTTATCAATGTAAGCTACCTAATGAGTACAAATCTACTAGTCATGATACATTAAATGAAGCCTGTGACTTTATAGCTTCTAAGAATACACAAATAATTCAATTGAAAATCAAGATATACACCTGATTTTTAAACTCCTGGAAATTTGAGGTTTTTAATAAAATTCCCAATAAGGACAGCACACAAAAGGCTGAGAAAAGTGTTGGACAGGTGCCACAAAACATCCAGGGCTAGTACACTACCTAGTTAAAGAACAAGAGTTCACAACCAGAAGTTTAAACAAGGTCTAGTTTGCATATATTTGAGAAGTGGTACCCAGATGCTGCTTGGAGTACAGAGCACAATATTAACACAGTGTGTTCCAGCTACAGAACTTAGAAGCCTGCTTATCAGTTTGAAACAGACCCTTCTGTAGAAAAGTGAATGCACAAATGTTTCTGGTACCTAACTTATTAGAATTATAATAAAACTAGTCTGTCAGTATTTAATAAGAAAGTGTTTATTTAAAATTCCTATCTTCAAATGCTACAAGTACAGACCAGTGAATCTTCATGAATCTTATGATACAGCTAGTTAAGCATGACTACTATCTTTTATGCCTCAAGTAATGCTGCTGGTGAAATTCAGTGCCTTGACATGAGCCACCCCAAAAGAATCAGTATTGGAGCTGATGAGATTAAAAATGCTCCCTTGGCTTTGTTCATGATTCAGAACAATTTTGTGCTTCCCTTGTCATTGTTTTCTAACAATTTTTTACCCATGTCTAGCTGAAAGCATGATTTCTGTATAGCTGCTGCTTGACTTGCAGTGCTCTATATCCAAATACCATCCTGGGTGAAGAGAGAGTGGCAAAATCTCTGCATGGGAGCACTATCACAGAAACACTGTATTTTCCTTTTGTTGTGGTCTGGGACCAAGTTCTATAAACATGTCTTTTCCCTCTGTCATGAGAGACTATAAGTCTCTGACAGACTTTTTATTCTTTAGTGGCTGAGAGATGTTGCATGTATCATGGCCAAAGGGAAAGAGCTTACACAATCCTTTATTAAACTGGGAATGCCAAATTTTGAAAAGTACACAGAAGCAAAATATAGTTTTCTTGGGTAAGTATTTATTTGGTTTGGAAGAGGTATATTTCAGCATCCAGTAAAGAAGCACGTTCTGGAAAATACAATCCTTTGCTTGTATTGATTTATTTCATGAAGTCTGAGAACAGACTTAAAAATGACTTGATACTGTTGACTGAAATAAGTAACTTGCAACTGGTACTACAAATACTGGTGGAACTCAGAAAAATGAAATAGCACTGAGGAATCATAAATATGTCATTCAGCCAGGGATGGATATTTCTGGAATTGTTTTGAGTGGGGGTTGCTTCATCGTAAAGCAAAATGGTTCCTTTTGGAACGCTGCCCAGACTTACCTAACTCTATTAACTCCAAGCAGATATTGCTGCGTAAATGTCAAGGCAAAATGAGCAATGGTAGACTAGACAAGCCTCTGAGACAACTGTTTTACATAAGAAGTGTTTCTATACCACCACCAAATCTGACTTAAGAGAGAAAATTAAATACTAGGATATCACAAGAAAAAATTTTCATAAACAAAAGTTTGATCACAAGCATTGTCTTATGTGATTTATAAAAAGGAGCAAGATTGTGCTTCCAAAAATGGATATTTCAATGAGCTTTTGAAAACATGCATATCCAATTTAAAATATTAGAAATGTTTTGGAATTTGAATGTCCTATTTTAAAGTAACTTATGAAATATTTTTGACAGAGAGCAAAAACAATGTACAGTAAATATGGTTTTTGTTTGGGATCTTTTTGTGTTAAATCTGATGGAATGTATCATTCAATTGCAAGGTAGTGAGGATAGACTTTGCTGTAAAAATCATTATTCTAATAGATGCCTTCTAATAATGGAAATCTTTCACACCAATTCCTTCCACAGGATTTTCCTTGGGTGATATTTAATGTAGTTTTATTTATCATAGGAAAAGCAGTGTTCTAGCTGGACTTCATCTCTGTTCCACTCCATATTCAGGACTGATACAAATATACAATGTAAGTTAATCTTGCTTCAGATGCTTCCATTGACGCAAAGCTGCACTTTTTGATTCAGGTACAGGAATAGAAATCTATGCTTTTGAACACATTTTGGTTTAATAAAGATTTTAACATAATTTCTCCTCTTTCTTGTTTGTTGTCATAGTTTAACCCCATCCAGCCCCAAAATACCATGCAGCCACTTGCTCACTCCCCCATCAGCAGGATCAAGAACTAAAAGAGTAAAAGCTGGAAAACTTGTAGGTTGAGATAAAGACAGCTCAGTAGGAAAAGAAATAGCTACACACACAAGCAAACCAAAACAAGAAATTCAGTCAGTGCTTCCCATGGGCTGACAGGTGTTCAGGAAAGCCAGGATCCAACTGTGCAACAGTGACTTGGAAAGACAAAACACCACCCACTCCAAAATCCTCCCCTTTCCTCCGTCTTTCCCCCACTTTATACACTGAGCATGATGGTCTGGAATGTCCCTTTGGTCACTGGGTATCACCTGTCCCAGCTGTGTCTCCTCCCAGTTTCCCACCAGTGTGGCAGTACAAAAAACAGGAAAGGCCTTGGCTTGGTGTAAGCCCTGCTCAGAAGCAACAAAACTACCTCACATCATCAACCCTGTGTATTACGTGTACTATCACAAACCAAAACTCACCCCCATGCCAGACACTGAGAAGAAAATTAAGTCTACCCCAGCCAAAACCAGCACCCTTGTCATATAGAAAAAGCCGTTCCATGAAAAGGCTGAATAGTAAAAATAAACAAATAAAAATTTTGTTAAATTAATCTTAACTATGTTTTGTTTTCACTTTTTTTCCTAATTTCAAATGAAGGTTGGAATACAAACACAAAAAAAAATACACCACAAAAAAACACCAAAAAACCGCCAAATATTCCTATTTCTGTGCGCATATATACCTAGTTTTTACCTTTTGTCAGTGTGATACATACTCTATTACTATGAAAGGCAGAAACCTCCTTCAACCTTTATAAACTTATGTAAAGTAGCAGATCTATATTTTTATATCACATGCCACACCTATTGCAAATATGGAAAATTAGCCACTTAAATTGATTTATTAAATATAATATTCTGAAGTTTAGAAAGTAGTGAGATGTCTATTTTTAGGATTGATTTATTAAACATGTCATACATTTCCATGAAACATAGACTGAATCTTTAGCACCTTAATCTAAAATACAAAGGACACATCAAAAGGAGAGAACATACTGCAAAACTATTCATGTGTGTGAAGAAAAATTATTTGTGAAAGTATTTCTTCATGAGACAGGAGACTGTTCTAAGAATAGAAGAAAAAGGTTTATCAGAGCAGAAGCAAAGATCTGAATGTGAAAGTTGAAAACTACCATAAAACTTCTGAGAATTAGAAAAAGTAAAAGATGTGAGAAAACATTGCATGCAGGGGAAATAAATGCAAAAAGAATGGAGGGACAGATTGATTTATGTCTCTGATGATCAAAAACCTTGCAAGGCAAGAAACCAATTTAATGAATGATGTAGGACTGACAAAGAGAAAATTCTCATATAACAGTAACTAATGATAAAACCCTTCTGAAAGAGGAAAAGTTGGTATTCAAGGGGAAACTGAAGGCAATGTTGTTTTCTTTTCAATTGAATCTTAAACTGAAGACATTTTCCAGCAGCAATCCCTAACTTATCCTTCAGCTTAGCTATAAACTATAGCATTTCTGGCCAATTTGTTTGGTAATCAATAAGTACAAACCACAAATAAGTAAATCCACTGAACTGCCAGATATTGTTGGTACTAACCACTACTTGTACGCTGTGCTTTGCCATATACCCACAGGTCATTGACTCAAATAGGAGCTTTCATCAAACCTTGGACGTTCCAGTCATGTTGAAGAATTTCCAAGTATTTTAACATTGCTGAAACATTTCCCAAAACCCCAGTTTAAATAGTCTTGTCTAAAACTACTTATAACTCATTCTACAAGATATAGAAAGGAGTTTTGTTGATCTCTGGGAATAGAACTCTTCTGCAAGCATAGAAAACAAGGCGTTTTTTCCTGACTAGTATCTCTGTGTGGTTTCACCAAGAGCTCTACGTGACTAATGGTCTCATCACCAGTCACACCAGTAGCCAAGAGCACAAACCAATGAAAGGAACACTCATATTATTTTCTCTGTCAAACAGCGCATGCCAGGGTACAATAATAAGACATAGTGAGAAGTTACACTACTCAGATAACAATTAAATTATATCTCTGCAACTTAGGAAAAAAAAAAATAAAATAAATAAGAAAAGTAACAAAAGTAAGTGGTTTGTAACTACAGAATAGGTCTACTGACCTCAAAGCTGAGGAGAAGCCAGATGTGGATTCCAGTGAGACATCTGGATCAAGTGAGCCTATCCCATGGTACTCCACCAGCAGTAAAAGGTGAGGGATTATAGTGGGTGACTCCCTGCTGCAAGGCACAGAGGAACCTGTCTGCCAGCCTGACCTGCTGTCTGAAGTTTGCTGCTTATGGGTGCCTGGATCCAAGATGTTGCAGAGGGACTGCTGAAGTGCCTCACTCTGAATATTATCCCCAGAAGTTCTCCCTTGTGGGCAACAATGGAAAAATCTGGAAAGCATCCATAGTGACTGCAGAGCTCTAGAGGTCTAGGTGGTGTTCTCAATCCTGAGGCTTAAGGGGCAAAGCTGATACTGTATGCCAAAAATTTTTTGCAGAGTTGATGCCAGAAGCAGGGTTTAATTTTTATGACTCCAGAAATTATTTAAGAATGGGCATCTGCTCAGGATAAAAATCATTTTGTGGCACATGAAGCACAAGAAGGTCATCAGGAGTAGTCAACTTAGCATCATCAGGGGAAATCATGACTGACCAAGCTGAGAAACTTCAACAATGAAATGCCTTGGTGAATATCAGGAGAGCAGTGGATTTATTTATGTTGAGTTCAGTAAGAAATTTGGCTCTGTCTCCAAGAAGATCCTCATAGAAAGCCTGTTGACATATTGACTGGCCAAAAAGGCAGTGAGGTGGATTGGAAATTAATGGTAGGGCCTAGAGGGTGATGTTCAGTGGCACTAAGTCCAGTTGGAGGCCATAAATTATCAATATAGACCATAATTCAATCTGGTTCAACATCTTCCTGAATGATCTGGGAGAGGGCCAGAGTGCACCTTCAATGAGTTTGCTGCAGACCTAAACAGGGAGGAGTAGCTGATATGTCAGAGGGTTGTGCTGCCATCAGAGGGACCTTGACAGACTGGAGGAATGAGCTGGGCTGTTGGGAACCTCATGCCATTCAACATGGGCAAGTGCAGAGTCCCAAATCTGGGAATAAAAGAACCCATACACCAGTACATGCTGGAGGCCAACCAGCTGAAAAGAAATTTTGCACTCCTTTTAACTCTCCTGACTGTTAGTTTTTGTATCTCAGATAAAGAGTATCTAGTAAATTTTAGAAGTACCAAGTCCAATACACATTTTGAGTTCTAAATATCATGTGTGTGGGTTTCAAATGGCAGTTATAGTGTCACAGTAGATCTGTGATTATTTGTAATGCAAAATTTTATTATTGTTCAGTATTTGAGAAACAAGCTTGTAGGCTTGAGAAGTGACTTGCAGAATTTCTATAGAACTATACATACTGCTTTCTTCTGTCTTTGCCCTGTCAGCGCTCAGTTGTCATGGTTGGATAACCCAAATCTAAATGGGAAGCTCCTTCAATGCTCTTGAAAGTGTGACCTGCCAGGCTCTCTTCTGCCTGTTCTATCTCTGTCAGTAACAGATGAGCATGAAGACAATACACAGACAGGAAACATTACTGTACCTATGTTTCTTTGACCTAAGAAAGAGATCTGATACCCTTTGGACCTCGTTCCTATGTCTGAGTAAGTAAATCTCTATCACTGTGGGCTGTCTTCAGTACAGCACTTGCAAATGTAGTATCTGATTGCTGAATTTCTCTGCAGAAATCTCATTCAGATCCTTCTTTATGATTCATTTCTGCATACTCACAGTTATAGAATTGCTGTAATTATTCAGGGTGGGCTCTGGGATTTCTGGGGACAGGTGTCACCGTTCAGCTACCCTCATCCACTCTGGTGGTTACACTGTGAAGAGCCGTGGGAAAATGTGCCAGTGATTCCAGACCCACAGACAAATCTGCACTGAAATGCTCTCACTGCCTCTGTGTGCAACCTCCCCCAAGCTTCCAGTTTCCAAAAGCCGAGTTTTTGATAACCGCTACTTCCAAGAAATTTTATCACAATCTTCCTCTTCAGTTAAGCTTTGCACTTAACAACTTTCATGTAACTGCAATCTGAAAATTGTAACACATCTACTCTAATTCAGTTTATGAATGTTTTTCAATGCTTGGCATAACTTATGCTATGCCAAGAGGCAGCAATCCTCTTTTTTATTTTTCTTTTGTTTTAAATCAAAACTAGGATTTTTACCCTAGAACTAAGACATTTTACTGTAAGAGAGGAAAAGCACTGTCTTTTTTTCCCCTTTCCCCTCAGTCTATCTAAGGTGTCACTTGTGTCTGCATAGAGTGACAACAAATTCACTTCATCATACATTAAGGGTAGCTACCTTTCTCTATGTTGTGCTATCAGTTTCTGTTAGACACTTGGAATTAGATTCAGTTTCCTAATAAAAAGCATCAGGTGCCATTTTAGGTGTCCTAAGACCTTCATTTACTGGTCTAGAAATATTATACTATCTAGAAAATAGTATTTTGTGGGTGTTCTGTGTCCCAAACAGCAGCTACATGCACATGTCCCAGGCATTTTGTAGCTTTCAAAATATCAATTGATATGTGTATTTAGGGAACAAGATACTGCCCAATGAGTCATACTCATGACATGGCAGGGGATCTCACTCATGGAATTTGTCTTTGTGGACCCCTTGAAATTCCCGATTTCTTTTCAAGTACGGTTACACACCATTTCAGCTTCAGTAAGAGAAAATTTAAAATTACTAGCCTTGCTTTGCTGGTTTGAGTGTGTAATTCTATGAAATATATACTTAACTCCACAGAGTTTGAATTTATTTTTTAAAAAATATTTTTCACACTGTTTCCTCCCTACTCATTGAATCGAATATGACAGTGACAAGTTGGTACATGTCTTAAGCTGCACTTGTTTGCAAAATGCTTTAAACTAAAATTCTAAACTTTTCTGTTCTGTTCTAATATTATTTGCTTCAGTATAGCCCTTCTAGGAAAAAAATCCACCTACAAACAAGCAATAATAGAAAACCCCAAATAAACACACAATCTCCCCTATTTTGTATGTAAAGTATTATGTTTAGTTCTGATATCCTTTAGTAAAGAGCTTTTTGGAAGGTGCAAATGAAATTGGCAAATAGGCATGTTGCAGTTAATGAAAACAAAGCCACCCTGTTCTGCTACAGGCTGACATTGACTTGCTGCTCATTGATTGCAGGTATACAATCCCATTTCAGTACCACTCAAAATATCTCTACTGTTCACTTATCCTTTTAATGGCTAAAATTACCTTCATTTTGCTGGTTTTGTATACATTATCCACTTCAGCTGGTCTCCTCATTTGAGTTGGTTTTGTGGGTAGGGAGCATGTTGTCTCTCT
Organism: Ammospiza caudacuta; assembly: GCF_027887145.1. Lineage (NCBI taxonomy): Eukaryota > Metazoa > Chordata > Aves > Passeriformes > Passerellidae > Ammospiza > Ammospiza caudacuta. The sequence goes on from NC_080594.1 coordinate 108,838,059, forward strand.
CACACATCTGGCACTCTCAATGCTTAAGCAGGAGAAGTTTATTCTTGAAAATAGTATAAATATACACAATTTTAAAAACATTTTTCTTCACTGCATAGTTTTTCACTGTTTTGTGAGGTTGGTCAAAGTCACTTTTTATGACATTTGTCATATGAAACAAATTTCTTGATATTCAGTAGATTAATGAAGTCTAGTTTTCTATTAACTTTTCTTTGATTCTCTGCCTGTTCTTTTTCTATGCACAGCCACAACACAGCACAAGACATGAGCCAAGGCTAATCCAGGCTGCAAGTCTGTGACTGACAAACATTGAAAATGAACTATCTTGCACATGTTGGTTCTCACCTTGTTTCATGGCTGAAGAGTTTTGCACTAATTCTTACCCACAGATGCCTGTCAGTCTAAAATATATATTAGCATATTTTTAATCAGATTAACAGAAATTCTAGACTGATCAAGACCTTTATTAGTCATATCTTCCACTTTCAGATCTTCCTTTGAGGGCTAAGAAATACCAATAATGTCTGCTTTCTCCAAACACCAGCAGATATTGATGCAAAGGCATTCACAGAGTTTCTGAACCACCTCCTCCAGCTTCATGTTGTCTAAATATTGCAAGATTATTTTGTGACATAGGTGGTAAAAAAAATCAATTCCCTTATTTCCATGATAAATCACAGTTATTTAAGCAACAATTACATCTAGCTTTAAAGACTGCAAAAGTTAGCTTTTGGTGTTTTTAAACAAGGCTTTGTCAATCAGAACTGGCTTAGGTGAGAACTCTTCCACATAAAACAAGTCTATACGTAATAATAATAAAAAAGAAAGAAATGTTAATAATTTCATAAATAAGACAGCTGTTAAAATCTTTCCTGGATATCAGTCTTTTAACCATAATTATTCTTATCAGAGCTATCTGTCTATCTGCTGTAAGTGTCTAGTGCCTCAAGAACAAAGCATCCATACTTCTTCCTTGATATGGGGGCTGTCCAAAGTTCTCACATATAGGCTGAATGAGGGACCTTCTGTATATTACCTGTGATGTCTGAGTCCATCAGCATGTCTGTATATAAATATATATCTGTTCTTCCTCCCCTGTAAGGCTCAGGATGTTGAAGCCCCACTGTGTCCTGTAAACTTATAGGAGTTAATTTCCAGACTGTCTCAATGGAAGACTGGTCAAGAGCTGGAAGGTCTGACTGAAAGGGATGATATACAATGTCTGAAAACCTTTATACTTGAATTGAACAAATGCAAATAACAGAGGATCAGGAAAGAGCACTCACTGGTTTTGGGGCTCCATAGGACAGCTGAGGGCAATGCATGTGGGTTTTTTTATCCCCCCACGGCAGAGTTACCTTATATATTTTCTATACTCATCCATGGAGGATGACAATGATGAAATCATATCACTGAGATGCTGGCCTGGAGCCAGTGAGGCTTATAACTAAAATACAGAAAATAATAGGAGCAGGAATTACAAAGGGGAAATATTTTGTAGCCTATAAGAACCAGATGATAATTTTATTCTCAGTTGAGCACTAGGCTTAGCTCCCCCAGTCCTTACCTAGGCCAAAAACTGAACCTGCAGTATGTGGAAGAGGAATAGGCACTTTGTTCAAGTGTAAAGATGATCGAAGAAATTTGCAGATCTTTTTCTATAAAGATCTCTGTAAAGAGCTCTACCCAAGATACAAGGAAATTTTTATCAGAACTGAATGTCCCAGACACCATGGTGGGGTGGTTTCCATGAATATGATGGAGAGAAACCCCTCTGTGCGCAAGAAGGCAGTGAGAGATGAAGAAATGTGAGAGAGAGATGAAGAGGCCTTGTGGGCAGAGGCTCATGGAGAGCTGTGCCATGGAATGAGTTGAAGACAGAAAAAGTGTGAAAAAACCCAAGTGGGATGGACTTTGCAGAGTTTATGTGGATGGTGTCAGATAGATCTGTCACTTCATAGAAGTCACAGTAACACTCCCTGCAAATTTATTTTGGGAGAGTTCAGAGGTCCTTTCTTGCACAGTTTCATGCAGTGATTCTGCTCAGTATGTGCATTTATGTTGATAAGAAAACTGGTACCTAGGTGTTAGGTAATATGATGAAAGTCTGATCCCTGTACACACCAGGGCATAAAGGGTAGCCCCAATCACATGTGGGATTATGGATCCTCAGCAACCTCACCTCAGCTAGGCTGCCAGATCTGGCAGCTCCTAACACTGAGAAGCTGCAGCTGACTCTTACATGTCCAATTATTAATTTTATTTCAGCAACTGATGATGATGAGATCTACTTTTGGGAATAGCAAGGACAATAGGATAAAGCATTATCACCAATACTGCAAGTAATTAAACATCTCATGATCTCAGATTTTGATAAAATTTTGTAGAATATTGACCTCAAACATTAACACCTTATCTTTGAAACCACTGTCAATCCAAAAGACATTGTAGCCAGCACTGGAAAGAACAAATGGACACTACTGACTGACAAAATACTGAAGCCCAGTAGAGTGCAGCCTATAAAGCCATTTAAAATCAAAAAATTGCTGGCCTCCTCCTGTATATAATGTATTGATGGTTTTAAAGTGAATTTACTGAGGGTAAATCTTTGTCTCACAAACCTGTAAATGTCTAATGAATCTGGCTTTCAGAAGGCACTGATTGTTCTTTCCAAGACTACAATAAGGTAACAGAAGAAGTGTACTGCCCTGCTTGAGCCTGTTCTACCTCTCACACCTGACTTCATCTGCCCTTCTACACCCTGAAATTAGTTGTAGGCTGTGGCTCATCTCACCTTGGTCAAAAACAAGTACAAGCTATTATTCATGACCTGAACTGTGAAGGCATGTCAGTCTAAGCTGTGTGTCAGCAGCATCCCACAACTTGGCAAAGAACCCACTAAAATATTGAAGAATAGAGAAGTGCTGCTTTTTATTATGGCAATACTAGTGACAATTGGTAGAAGAGTATGATGAGCAAGGCAAAAAATTAATTAGAAGGTTCGATTTGCCAGATTTACTTTCTTCTCCAGTGTTCCTTTTCCCCATCTTCCTATTTTCTCAACCTTGTGAGGTTTTTCAAGGACACTGACATATAGGGCCCATTTTGAAGGACTGTGTGTCAAAGCTAAAAGCATAAATGAAATAAGAATTCTGTCAAGTAAATCTTCCAGCTCAGCTAAGGCAGTGGGAAAGCCTCTTGTGGACATTTCTGAATGCTCCAGCATGAGGAAGCAGTTTTATGGAGCACACAGATAAGATCATGAGATTTCTAAAGCTATAGTCTGTGATATTAGGCAATTAAATTTGCTAAAAGCTGACAGTTTCACAAGCTATGAATAAGAAATTCCACTTGCCCACACTGCCACAATATCTGAACAGCCTGTTCTATATATTTCTTGAGTCCTTTGTACTACCAGATGCCATACATATATTATTTTTTTTAATGCGTTCTTTTTATAGAGGTGTTTCCCATATTCTGAGTTAATTGCAACACAGCATTCATCATTTATTTAGAACTTGGTTTAATGCGTTTCCATGCTTTTTATGTATATTGGTTGCTGATTTTTTTAACGTGTGATAAAGTCTGGGAATATTTTCTTTCTTTGTCATGTTAGCTTTAGTACTTTTATTTCTGTATGTATGCAATTAACATGAGATTTAACATATTTTCTTATGCAATGGTTATAACAGACAATGCATGTATCAGCAGAACTAAAATAAGTTTCTATGAAAAGATCTCATAAAATAATAGCATGATATGGTAAAAAGTATTCAAAGGTATTGGAAATAGGACGTACTTACCAACCTTTTATTTAAAAGCTCCACAAAGGAGGATCCTGTAGCTTAAGAGATGATATATTTTTTAATATCTTCCCTTGACTCATTTAACCAGATTTTTTGCTCTTATACAAAGGTTTAATTTTACTCTTCCTGTGTTAATGTAGATATACATTTTCCACCATGCTGCCTCAATTGAGTCAATAGAAATTTTATTAATCTAAGTATAACATTTTTGCCTTTCAACAGCTTTTCCTACAAAAGTATTTATTTTCCCGTATAGCACAATTTCATAATTTGATATATGTTAATTGCAGCTTCCCCAATTACTTTCTTGGCAGGAATGTGATTTAAGCTAGCAGAATCCATTTCCACTTTATATCTGTGCCATAAAGTATAGAATTAATTCAAGAAAAAGCTGTAGACAATGCACAAGTATTTGTATAAAAACAGTTACAATTTTCTAACATTCACACTCATAGAGCTATTTCAATGTAATTTTCCTAGAATATTAAAACCAATATTAATAAATTGAATAGTATAATAAATTTCAAGTTTTAGAAGGATGGAAGTTTAATATAAAATATTAGTATAATATTTAGTATACTATTTATTAATTTGCAGTTAATGATTTGATGAATCATGGAAAAGGCGACATTTTTTTCTAATTTAAGTGATTATATATTTTTACATTTAAGAAACTAAAATGATAGCATTAAAATAATACTGCAACTTATTTTTACATTTAAGGTCTTGAAAGCTTCTAATTTGACTCAATTTGATGTCTTTTGCTTATTTTTTCCCATGACTTAGACATGCAGACTGAATTCCTAATAAGGCAATATTATCCAACCAGTAGAACAGAAATACTAAATACAAATGTTACTGAGATCTGGTGACTGAACCAACCACTATTTTTGGAGAATGGAGCCAAGTTCAGTGTTGCCCAGTGACAGAATGAGAGGAAATAGACTGAAACAAAAAAAAAAACCAAACCTGAATATAAGCAAAATAAATAAATTGAAATAAACACAGGAGGCTCCACCTGAACATCAGGAAACTCTTTTTGATTGTGAGAGTGACCAAGCCCTGGCACAGATTGCCCAAGAAGACTGTGAAAGTTGTAGATACCCAAAGATTTTGGGGTATCAAAAGATTTTGGGGTATCAAAGGTATCTGGACATGACTGTGACCTGCTGTTAGGTAGCCTTGCTTGGTCTGGGTGGTTGCACACCACGACCTCCAGGGATGCCTTTCAAACTCAGCTCTTCTGTGAACCTGTATGTTCACAGGACATTTTCTTCAAGTGAGATGCAGCATTAGCTTGCATTTGGAGATTGGTGCCCTCAGACCCTGCTTTTCTTTCTCTAAAATTGCCTCAAATGTTTTTCTAAAGGAGACAAACTGAATAGAAGTAATTTGTAATGGACAAGTCTAATTTAAGAAGTCATTGTGTCTGTCATCAGTGTTAAGGACAGAAAAGGGTAAGGTAAAAGCCAGGTGGCTTCTTCTACCTGCAGAGTGCTACATCTCTGTTAAAACCTGCATTTCAAAAAGACTAAACTAGTACTGACAAAAAAACACTTAATACCAATATTAAGGCAAAATTTTTGAGTGTCTAGCTTTACTGTCTTTTTTGTCCCTTCCTTCTTCTCCTATGGTAAAGCTCAAGGTTTCAATATTTTGCTACATAGCCAAGGGAATTGAAGGTTTTTTGAAGGTATAGGATGCTTCATAAATTCTTAGCCTAAAAATCAGTTCCATGTTTCTGTAAGCAACTCAGTAAAGAGGGGGGTAGGATGAATTAGTCACAGCCACTTATGTGACTTTCTGTCCTTCAGCACTTTGCAAACTGAGGTAGAGCTTAAAACCATCCATCAGCTGACATATCCCAAATGTCTCAGTGCTTCCAGATACTTATCCATTTGCCTTTGCTTTATTATTCATCATCCTAGCTTTACTGCTTCCCCTTGCTCTCTTTCCTTGTCAGAAATTTCCTGCTAACAATGCAAACATATTGCTGTAGTTTCTTGCCTTTCTCCAAAACATTTAATGGTTATTTCTATATTTGAAAGTTTTAAAGAATCATTTATAAAACCTTCTGTTTAGCTGAAATCAATTTCATTTGATCTACTTTGTTTATGTCAAGCTTACATCATTTACATTTTCCAGGAAAAAGTGATACTTTGGCTTTTTTTTTTTTTTTAATATATATATTCAAAAACCTTTGAAAGGAATGAAGTTTTCCTCAATCAAAAGTTTTCAGGAAAAAAGTATGATGTAGGGTACACCATGCCTGACACACAATGGATCTGGAGTCAGTCTGTAGAGGTTCAATTCTACACATTTGTGCACATCTTTTATTCAGCTTTTTGTTATACTAAGGACTTGGTGACACAGTAAGCTGTTAAGTTGGCCTTTTCATGCTCATATGAGATGTGAACAAAATTCTCTCTAAATAACTGCAAGAAAAGTTGAGAAACTAAATAGAAGTTCCAGTGTGTGACAGAGGACAGCAAGCTTTTTTGAAGCAATGGAGGGAGACAATGTTATTAACAGAATTCTGTTTAAAGAAAAGGCATTGACAAAGATTGAGTCTCCATCAGTGGGAACAATGGGAAATCCCCACAAGGAGAGAAACTAATCAGAACTCCCTGAAAATCATAGACTCCATGAAAAAAAATGTAGCACAGACAACTATTTCAGATGATGGGCTAATACGAAATAATATTAAACCCATAGGTTTAAGGAAAAAAAGAGGTGTTGAATTAGCATGTAATGGTCCTCTAGAACTGGGTAAAATCACTGAGTGAAACCTCTGAATTCAGTTTTGTCCAACTTGAGACTTAGACTACACATACAACATTCATTTACTCCCCTGGAGCCTTTATACCTTATTAGTCAGGCACATCATTTGACATAAGAGCCATAGCAGTATTAGCTCCCTTTTTTCCCTGGTTATAATGACAAGAATACGTGTTAATTGGTGTTAGAGTTTTATTTAAGCTTCACATGTTTTAAGATGTCAGTAGAGCCAGTAGTGTTCAAACAAACCCATTATTTTAGAATAATTACCTTCTGTGGTCTCCTATTTGAGATAAAACAGACGAGAGCACAGCAGGTTATTTTGGGTTTGCAGTGCTTATGTTAAACAATTAGCTGTTATTGTTGATTGCCCCCTTAGAAATAGTCAGGTACTGTTATCTTATGACACATTTCTACAGTTGTTTTCATGTAGACTATACCCCCATGGCTTTACACCTTGGATAGAGAAAACCTGTTTTTCTACCTGCTCCGATTGCATTCCTATTTCAGACTGCAATAGAGCTGCAATGTGTGAGGGGTCTTAGGATGAGGGAAGAGATGAGGATCTGACTCCATATTTCAAAAGGCTTGATTTATTATTTTATTATATGTATTACATTAAAACTATACTAAAAGAATAGAAGATGAGGTTTCATCAGAAGGGCAGTTAAGCTAAGAATAGAAAGGAAAGAAGAATAACAAAGGTTTGTTTCTCGGCTCTCTGTCCGAGCCAGCTGACTGTGATTGGCCATTAATTAGCAACAACCACATGGGCCAATCACAGATGCACCTGTTGCATTCCACAGCAGCAGATAACCATTGCTTACGTTTTGTTCCTGAGGCCTCTCAGCTTCTCAGGAGGAAAATCCTAAGGAAAGGATTTTTCATAAAAAGATGACTACAACACCAACATGTGCGAATACCTGATGTTGTGATGAGCTCTGGAGCACAGTTTGTGCATGCCTTCAGGGGCTGGAAGATGTAGACATGTGGAGTCAAGAGCCAAAAATTCTCTCCTGAATCCTCAGAAGCTGAGGCTTCTGGTGCCATAAGGTACCAGGTACATATAATTGTGGAAATGTTTTCCAAACTTCTCTTTTGTTACCAATGAACAGCAGCAAATCTTCACTAAATCATCACAAAATACTGTGGGTCTGTCTAGAAGCTCTTAAATGGCAAAAAAAGGAAAAGCTATATATTCACTGAAATTGTGGTAATATATTCAAATAACAAGACAGATCAGAATGCCTTGCACATAAAATCAAGTACTTATGTTTATTTGAGGTGGAAAAGGGAAATAAGAAGATTCCTTTGAAAATTTCTGCATACTAAAGATTTTCCATCACTCTGTGATGAGCTTGGGCCTCCTGTGAGGACGCTTGTCCCCCGCAAAATAACATATATTGTCCTTATATATATGGAGACACTAATAGAGTTATAGTTTCAGAATTAACAAATAATGAAATAATAGACTTTTACTTTCATCAGTTTCTCTGAAATGGTCACTGTTATTGTTTTTAATGCAGAAAGCTTTATGCTTATGTATATAAATATGCAAATATTTTTTGGTTGTTTCATGTCTCTACAGCAATCTCTGTGGTGGTAACTACCATAGTATCTGACTCTATCATATTTAATAACAGATATATTAATTACTACTTTCAATGAAAATCATGAAAATCAAGAAAATTTCCCATTAAAAAAAATTATTTTTGTAAAATGTACTTTGAACAAAATAATTGTTTATTTAAAACAGATGGTAACTACTTTTTTCCTGAAAATAAATGATGAAAAAGAAAACACTTTCAGACTTATCAACACATGTCTTAAGATTGTCAATACATGTCCTAAAAAAGAAAAAAAATCTATATATGAAAAACCAAAAGGGTTAAGATAATGAAATTTTTAGGAATCCCAACTGGGTCTAGGCTGGTTCTCCTTTCACTTTTGCTCAGAGTCACAGAAGAAGTTCTGGTAATAGTTAAATTGATTTCCAGGTAAATCTGAATAGAGAATTTATTTTGCTACTGTTTTTAATTCTGAATGCTGACCTCAGTAAGAATAACACCTACTCTTAGTAGCAGTTTCAAGTGGTGCTTTCCAGAAGTGAAAGCCTTACACTCAACCAAGGGCATATGACACACCTTATTGAAAGACATTTCTGTTTTTGTTTGCTTGCTTTCAGCATTTTAACATTCCACATCTCTGACAGTTTATGTTGGCTTTAGTCCTGCCATGTATTGTCAGAGGAAAACAAACTATTAGAAGCAGAAGGCAGATTTCTTCCTCAGATAAGAAGAAAAAAGAGAAACTAAGAGAAGAAAGATGAAATGCAGAATTTGCATTTGAATGTTTAATATTTGACAAATTAAAAATCACCTTTTTCTTGACTTCTGCCATTTTCCTTCAGTTAAGGTTGAAAGGTTTCTTCTTATTCCCTGCCTCAGGTTACTTGTATAGATTTTCTTTTAAATGATTGGTAGAATCATTTAATACCACTTAATTTATTTGCTTTAGAAAAAAGAAAAACACAACAAAAAACCAAAAAGGAATAAAACACATTCTTTTACTAAAAATAAAGAAAAGCCATTCCAATGTTATGCCAATTTATTATGCTTTATTACTCTCCCAGCATTTTAATCTCTGTTATACTTTATGAAAACACATAGCACATCTCTGCATTTCCTTCTGAGTGACTGAGTCAATTACAATCTCTCTGCTGACCTCACTTGTGAAAGCTGTAACATTCTTTCCTAGTGATCACTCTTATGGGATAAAGAACTTCAATTAAAAATCAAGAGCAGAGGGACAAAATTGCAAACACAAACTTTGATTACTAAAGAATTCAAGCTGAAAGGTTCAGAATTTCACGGTCATTTAGAACAGCTTTGGTTCTGTCATAAAACAATTGCTCAGTAAATTTGAAACTATTTTTCTCTTAATATGGATCACATAATAGGTTAGTTGTGGTTTATTCCCTCTTTATATTTCAAAATGACATTTTTAAAAACATTTGCATATTTTGAAAACAAATGTCATGCTCCCTCTCTGTCACTTTCTCTCTTTTTCTGTCACAATAAATATTTTATAATCACACAAGATATTATTGAATTTCCTGGTGTGTTACTGTCACTTCTGGAGTTATTCTCATTTGTCCTTATAAATTCTACTTGCAAAGTCAGAACAACTGAGAAAAACTTTTATTAATACTGCATAATCTTTACAAATTTTAGTATGAAACTAATTTTAAAATTTGATTAAGAATCAATTGAAATACTCATGGTAGGATTTTTCACTTAAAGTGGTTATTTTTGAGCCAATGTGTCAAAGTTCCATTTTCTAGCCTAGGGCTACCACATATATCTGGCTGAAGCCAGAAAGCAGGACACTTACTTATGCCTTTAGTTATTTCAAGATTGATGATTCATACATTTACGTAAAAAAACTGGAAAGAAGAAAAGTCTGTTTTCATTTTGTGTTGGTCCTATCAAGAAGTGACTTCTGAGAAATCAAAATGCCACCAAGTAATGTAATGGTGTTATAGCTGACTAGTATGAATAATAGAATTTTTAAAATGTTATTTCCAGAAGGCTGATATTTCACAAGTAATTTCCACAGGAGTTCATGTTGTCACATAGTGAGCTCTAAAATCCATTCTACAAGTGAAAACACACCAGGGATTTCCAGGAGTGGTAGGTCAGCCACCACCCTTCATGATAATTCCTTGACCGAGTAATGACTTGTGTACACACTCTTCTTGCGCATAAAAAAATAATAATTTAAATTTTAAACAACAGCAGGACTTTTTTCTAGCTTTGTTCCATGTCTCCATGTCAAGAAAATGTCTCCTTTTTTCCATATTCAAATTTAATTTGGGATACTATGGAGCATTACAATCCTCTCTGTACTGTGAAAACGTTATCCTTTTTTCTTTTTAACAGGCATAAAAAGAAAATAAACTGCTTCCATTATTGTTGCTGTAGCCAACACGCACCTCACCCGTTTCCCTAAAATTTCTCTAGTTTATTGAGTATTTCAAAGACTTTCAATTTGGTTTAATTGATGCCTTGGAATGGGTACCTAGAACAGAGGCTAGACAGAGAATAAAGTAGATATTTATTAGAGGCCTTCCATAGATTCACCTGGGCAGTGCAAAAGCCTCACAAGGGCTACACCCAAAGTGGGGGACAGTCACGAGTTTTTCAGACAGATACAAGTTTGGTCTATTTGCATATCAGGGGTTAATTGTCCAGCTACAGCTTCAGGTAATGCACTCACATTCTCACAGTTTGCTCTTCCCCCCATTCACTTTTGTTTATACTTTTCAGGGCCTGAGGCTGAGAATGTCCTTGGTTCTCAGGCTTAGAAGGGTTGTTTAGTCTGAGCAAAATGTGAAGAGACCTTACTAACACTCTATGGAGTTCAGAGCTATACACTAATGAAGTACAGGATCTGAAAAGTAAAAAGCTAAAAACTTAAGGCATCATTTTCAAATTTTAGGTTTGTAGTAAAACATCATAACACCTGTATTCCATGTCTGTGATCTCTTGTCCCTCCAATTCTTTTAATACCAACCACAGGAAAATTGTAAAATAGCGCCTATGTGTCTGTCCTGCACTTTAGCAAGTGGGCCACCACAAAGCCAGCACTAACAAGTACTTCTGTGATTATATTGATCTATATCAAGCTATTACAAATTAATATGGCAATCAATTATATAGTCTTAATCAATATTATTTAGTAATGAACAATGACAAAATCAAGCAGGTGTGGACATTTCTACGACAGTAAAACCCAGAAGGTATATCACAGGTTACTATAAACTTATAATTTGTGAATCCACTTTATCACCAATATAACAGCACATATCCTCATCTGTTTGCAGTATGGGAAGTTCCCAGAGCCAGAGGCTCAACTTTGGATAAAAATTTAGTCCATTTTCAAATTGTTGATATACAACATGGCATTGAACATCACCACTTTGGACAGTCAATATATGCTATTTATTTTTATTTTACACCTGTCATGATGTTTTTTATTCTTTCAGGCCCATTTTATATTTCCAGATTATTTCCGCCTTTTCAGAAAACAAGTTGTCATTACAATTCCTTGATTTTGCACTTTCAGTGGTATCTGAGGAAATCTCTGGTTTCTGGGTTACCCAGCTGTACTTCAGAGAGGCCACCTGTACTTTTCGAGTTTCCAGCTCTCAGGCCTAGCCCTGGGCTCACAGCTTCCAGGCTGGGAAATCCCTCCTCTGTCACTGTTTCTCAGTTTACAGTTTCTTCTGTCCAGTGTATTTGTCCTTCTAACAAGCCAAATTTAAGGCTATTTACATCCATCTTATTTTACATATTTAGTGACATCTTCCTATAAGTACATAATTGACCTTCAGTTCAACATTTTAATTAGCATTTTTCACTTCCATGACCTAACACACAACCTTAAAAAGTCTTGGCAAATAGTGCAAAAAAACTATTATTTGAAAATGTAGACACAAATTTAATTTCTAAAGAGTATAATTTATGGGGTTTTTTTTTTGGTACAGAAATCTAATTTTTAAAATAAACCATTTCGAAACATATTCTAAGAAGTTTTAATACCTTGTTGTGCAAAAGAGTAATGTGATTCATTCAGTGTATTCCTTCCTGGTATTTGAAGGGTAGGAGGTTGATTACTTGTTTAATGGATCTTCAATCATTCTGCATAGAAAACTTGAAGACATGTTCAGTTTGTTGCTGTATTAATGTCTTTCAAATGCATCTAGTGCTTGTTCTGCATACACCTCCTCCCCGTTCCTTTCAACAAAATTCTGGGTAAACAGGAATTGTTGAGTATATACAGCCTGTAGCATGTTAAATGTAAAACGTCTTTCACTGGATGTGAGTGAAGAGGTTCCTCAGAATACCTGAATAATAAGTTTGCTATATTCTATATTCTAGTAAATGTGCATGACAGCTTATAACTTCAATTTTTGGTGGAACAATGACTCATGCCAATGATTGTTCTATATTCTCCTCTAACATGTGTTAATGATAAGAAATGTGATAAGTACCAACATAAAATATTACCCTTCTATTTTTAATTAGATGACAGAGAAACTAGGTTGGGATTATAACCACAGACAGAAAAAAAATTGCATTTGGGACAGGAGAAAAAAAAGCTGTCTGGATTAGCAGCAGGGTTAGGATGAAGGAAAGTCTCTACTTTTAAATGTCTACACCTTTCAGCAGCTGAGGTTTTATGAGGACTATTTGTACCAGTACGTGGTGGCTTGTCTCCAAACAGCATGAATGGTTGAAATGTTTTTGTTATGAAGAGAGCTCAGAGAAGCAGGCTGCCAGAGTATCCATGCTCAAGGGTTTTGAATTATGAAGTCAAGAAACACCTGCACCAGGTTCACCTCAAAGACCACAAACTGGGACAATGTAATGTCAGACAAGGACAGGAAGAAGAAGACACCAACATTAGTGACAATTAATCAATCCTGTGAATTAGAAACAACAAGAACTTGAATTCAGCTCTCATAAAGGAGTGACTTTACAATTTTAAGATATTGTTCTCTGGAATTCCTGTCCAGGTTTGACCAGAAATCCTATTCCTTTAAAGAAAACACTCCTATTAGCAGTGTCAAGCAGACATGCTTGTTGTCAGCAGCTTCTCTTTTGAAAAGACAACACAATCTTTAAAAGAGACATTTCTGTTTTCAAATATCAATAAACTCCCCACAACTTTCCCCGAAACAGAAAGGAGAATGCAAAATTACAGGGAATGAATGCTCAAGATGGCAGTGTGGTTTTCTTTTCTGAAGAATTTTTTCCCCCAGTAGTCACTGAGAATGATGTGGAACATATTTCTCACAAGGTCTACCTGATAATTATACTGCATCCATAACAGTACACACAAACGGTATTGCATTATTCATGTGAAAAGCACATTTCTTGTCTTGCAGAGTACTAGCATTTATTTAAAAATACTATTATTTCAATTATTTATGTCCTGTTGTTGTGCTTCATACTTATTAGTCCACAGAAATAAATCCAAGAATTGTCAGTGACAGCAGTAACACAGCAGCTGAAGAGCAAGGAGATTCATTTTTGATTCGAAAGTCTCATGTCAAACTACTGAATCAATGGAAAAAAAAGTCCACGTTTTCATTAATGTCCCTGCTGAACAGAAGGTACCTTGGAACTGAAATTATCCGGCTATAATTTGACATAAACCTGTGAGTAGACATTTCTTTCAGGATTTAAGATCACTAACTAATCTTTTTCCTGCTGAGTCTGGCCCTAATCTTGTATTCCAGGGATGATGAGGAAGACTGTTACTCTGCACGTCCTCTCTGGGCAAGTTTTCTTACACTCTGTAGTTGCCTAAGAAGTTAATAGCATGCTGTGCTCTGTCCCAGAGCTGATGCAGAAATTTAACTCTCAGTCACTTGGATCAGAATCCTATCTGCAGTAATTCAGCACATTTTAATTGCACTCAAGCAACATTTTATGAGCTATTGATCCAGCATGGTATAGCTAGGTGTCAAGAAAGAGTGTTCACGCAGAATTAGCCTCTTTACGCTACACATTGGCAGTCTGAGATAAACAGATTTATTTATTCTTCTTTTCTACATTTTCCTCTCTGAAAATGTAATATATTTTCACACGTGGACTTTACACTGAGAAACTTCAGTTAGCCCACTGATGGAGAATTTTGCAAGCTTTGATTTCTGCCTGCTATGAAGTAAATAATAAGGTCATAACCTGATTCTTATCAGTCTCTTTCTTTTCTTAAGAGATAAAAACCTCCCACATTTCCTATCTCATTCATAAAAATATATATGGTGGAAATTCCCACAAAAATTATCAAAAATATTCTTGCATTTGCAGAAAGAAAAAGATAAAGAAAGCAAAACCTAGCAATGGGAGTAGCATGAAAGACCAATGAACACTTTCTCTGATATTTTGCCCTTTAGAGTTACCTGAGTAAAGGCTAAGAAAAACTTTAAAATTTTATTTCTGTAGTTGATCATTGTTTCATTAGAGCATGAATTCCAAAATAGCTGAAGATGACAGTGAGACCATAAGATATGTTATTTCATGATATAGTTAGGGATAATTACAAATTTTGTTCCCTTAAAGTTGATTGTACCCAGGAAGAAGACTGAGAAGGGCATATTTGGTGCATCTGCCATGTAATTATGGCTACAGCAAACTGCTGTTTTATGGGCGATGTTTTTAAAAGCTATTTCTATCAATTTAGACAGTACTTCTGAAAACCAGAAGTTTTTAATAAGAGCTGGAAATGCTCCAAATGAGAAAGGTTCATCTTAGTATTTTGTCTTGTATCAAATGTACTATTTAAAGCAAATCTCCTGGATTTAACACTCATCTGTTTTTACTACACATCACCGAGTAGACTCAGAATGCAGTTTGGATTTCCTAGGGATGCAAGTAAATCAGATGTTTTCTAACAGCCCACATAGAGCAACTCCACTACTCCGATCAAAAGAAGACTAGAAACAGCAGTAGTAAAACACTGTAATTCTGATGACATGAATGTCATGTCATTAGCACTAACATTTTGTTCTCCAGACAGTTTTATTGGTTGGCACTAATTTTCCTCATTGCCAGATTAGAAGTAAAGCAGACATGCAATTTCTTAATGGATCAGTCTAACTTCAAGGGTAGAATTGTGTCTTTTATATGAATACATGTAAGTTTTAGCTATGAGCATCTCCCAGCAACACAATGGGAAATGTTGATCACTTTTTTTTTCTCTCTTTATCAGAAATTTGTATATTTGAATAGTAGAGGAGACGTGAATGGGAGAGTAGCATGTACCGGACCCCCAGTTCTATTGATCCTCCTACTTATCAGCATGAATAAGGGGAGATACAACCGTGTGAAAAGTGCTATCATCCTCTGTATACAGGAGAGTCTCAGACAGCCGTCCTCAGAACACACTGGAATCCAAGCCCCAACTGTATCAACTTTTTATCATTAACCACCTGTATAGAGGACAGCAAAGTGTATTGGCAATTCAAAAATATAGGGAATTTTTAAACAGAACTTGTTGGGGGAATGCCCTATGAAAGAAAAATGGATCAGAAAGGAAATAATTAAAGGAGAAGTAAGTCATGTGGCTTATGTAACAGATTTACCAGACATTGAGACAACTATACATGACTGAAGAGGAAAAATGTTAAAAAACTGATTAAAAGACTGGTCAAGAGAGTAATTAAATCACTCTCAAGAGGTTGATGCGGGCTAAAGCCCAATCAAAGTTTTATAGGGGGGAGTTGTTATAGGTAAAAGTTAAGTTAAAATAGGATATAGTTCAATTATATTGTATTAATTATGTTATATTATTTGTATTATTTTAAAGGGGGGACTTATAAGAACGTGCTAGAAGGGTCCAGGGTTTGGTGAAGCAGGGCTCTGATGGGGCGAGGCAAGGTCGAAGAGAGATTGGATGAAACATCTCACCAATCATTCGAAGCCCTGCGGAAACGATTGGTCCAGAATGAACGGCGGTAAAGACCAATGAGAAGCCTGGAAATGGACCAATCATCATGAGGATCCAAAGTGCACCAATCCTGGACTCCAGGGGGACTATAAATGTGGGGAGTTCGTTTGGGTCGGGGCTTTTCTTCTTTTGGGGTGCTTGTTGTTGGGGGGAACCCAGTGCACTTGGGGTGAGCGCACTGTTTTCGTTTTTGGCTCGCTGTGTGGGTGCCTGGGCTTATCCTGGGCACTCTGTTCCTTGTAGCTATTTTAATAAACAAGAATCTCTTTCTCTGGAGAAAGTTTGGCCTCGTTCATATCCCTAACAAACAAGAATAGTGGTATTGCTGTTGCTGGAAGAAATTATTTTTGCTTCTGTATTAGTTATTCAAACATGTTCATGTACTGGCCAAATTCCTGAAATTCCATGTTGATTATGTGTATAAGCATTTCTTTTTTTTTTTTTTTTTTCTTTTTTTTGGAGAAGGGAAATGTTTGTATTGGATTGAGCTGGTCTGGGTTTTTTGTTTGCCTTTCTCTTTTTTGTAATTTTTATTTTCTTGATTTTTATTCTGATTGCTCCATGAATATTCTGTTCTTCTTTTGTTATGAAAATATACCTGAAGTCACTAGCCACTGTCAAAAACTGGCATGTCTTTATTTTTAAAAATACGATTTCTGAGTCCTTTATACTGCTGAGCACAAATGCATCCATCCTTTTGTGCAAACCTTTTATCACTCACACAGTTTCATACAAAGCCTGGCTAATCCTATAATGTATCTTCCAGTGCTAAACCTAACCTTCTCAAGTTGTAAAAATAGTAGTGTTTACTTCTTTTGTAGAATGACACTTGAAACAGTTTGTTATCCTTAAAAAATTACGTTTTCCAAAATATCTATTTTGTTGTTACTTACAAGAACTAGAGATCTATTTTTCAGTAATCAAATGCTATTCACACAGAACTGACTTTGAAGTGTTTGACAGAAAGATAATTGTAAGCGTTTGGCCCACTTGACACCTTGCAGTAATCTGGGCTCTTTTTTTTGAGGCTGTACTTAATCCAGTCAAAATCCTCTTTGTGTTTTTCAAAATCAAGAAAGAAACATGGATAAGTCTTTCTCAGGTTTTTCATCACTCAGAGAATGAGGTTTTCTTCTCAGTAGAAGAGAAGCAATAGCAGATTACTAGCACAAATGGAAGAATGCTTGAAGAAATGTCTTTTCATCAAAATATGCTGATAAAATATTGAGGTTTGAAAACATGATCCTCACCAAGGTTTAAGAGAGAAAGTGTCTGAGGGCCAAGTCAACCCCCCTATGTCACTTCTCATGAAAGAACTGAGTGAAAACACTGGGGTTTTGGTTGTTTGCTTTTATTAATCTGGAGGTGTACACTTCAAATATATTCCATTTTATGAAACATAGCAAAGTTAGTTTGTGTTGGTTTAGTTTATTTTGTGGGGAGGGCAGGGATCAAAACAAAACAAAATATAAAAAAGCTTCAAACCACAAAAGCTTCTCACTTTCTTAGAATGGTGAAAGGAAACAGAGTTTTCATTCTCTTGCCAATTCTAATATATGTAATTTATTTAGTGTTGCTTTTGATCCACAAATGAAATTACCATATGAGGATTACACCATTGGATCAGTTTAGATTGCTATCATTTCTTATTCTGCTCCTTAAAATCAGCCATCCTTCACATTAAAAAAAAAAGTTTTAGGAGAAAACCAGAGCCTACAGCTGTCCAAAAAAATACAGCAGAGCAAAGCTGAATAACAGACTAAACACATAGGATGGTTACATTTCCTTTTTCTTTTAGACCTTTAGAAATAAATAAGCATAGTGCTAGAGACAATTGCACTGTGATGATTTCATCTCTGTAGCAAACATTTAAGGTTGATATTGCAACAGTAACTCAAAAGATTTAACTCTAATATGATATTGCTGATATGTTATTGCTTTTCTTAAGAAAAGGAAAAATGGTATTGCTTGCTAATAAATATACTTAACAATCACTGCAATAGAAATGGTCAGAGTAAATAAAAATGAGATTATCTTTCAACAGATGTAACAACAGACAAACACATAAAGCACAGTTCATTGGAGAAAATTACATTTTCTTCATTGCCAAATCACCTGCAAAACCACAACACATATTTTAAAACAGTTTGTTGGGTTTTTTTTTCCCTGGGAAAATTATGATAGCTACTTCTACACCAGCTGTTTGATACCTTCCCTTCTTGCAAATTGATTTAACTACTCATATGGCAAAAGACTTCCCTTTCCAAAATTTACATATGCAAATGATGAACTTCCCACCCTCAAGTGGCATCTCTATTTACTTATTATTGTCTTTATAGCATCCAGAGATTGACACAAAATTGAAGACTTCCAGATTTGGTTTTGTAGCAATAAAAAGAAAATATTTTTTCTGCTTCAAAGGGCACAGCAACACATGTTGGAAGAACAGAAAGGAATAAAATAAGAGCAGGTATGAACAGGGAATTGCACTGGCTGGGTAATCATGTGGATTTTTGTTGGCTACTTAAACACACGTCCATACATATATATATATACTTATATATGTGTCCTTATGTATGTATATACATAAATACATATATATATATGTAGGTATATGTACATATTTCACTCTTTTTTTGTGGCAACTATAATTACATATCATTCATAAGGGTCAAGCATGAGCAGAATAACAAGTGGAGATCTCTCTGCAAAGAGTGTTTCATGCAAAATTCACTTTGGACTGAGGAGGTAAGATCGAGTGATTCAGGCTGACAGCATTCACCAGAACATCAATTGTAATAAATATATTTAGTAGACCACATAAAATAACATTAGAAATAGAGTTATGATAGATAATACTCCACAAGAAAATAGTAGAAGCCAAGTTTGTGTAAACCTGTATCTAAGGTTAGCAGGAAAATAGACTATATAAGTTAAGAATACTGTGTCCAATTCTGGACAGGAAAGGCACTGAGGGGCTGGGACATGTCCAGAGCAGGGCAGCAGAGCTGAGGAAGGGTTTGGAGCACAGGACTGATGAGAAGCAGCTGAGGGAGCTGGGGGTGTTCATCGTGGAGAAAAGGAGACTCGGGGGAGACCTTATTGCCTTCTACAACTGCGTAAAAAGAGGCTGTGGAGAGATTGGCTTCTCCTTCCAGAGACAGAACAAGGGGAAATGGCCTCATGGTAAGCCAGTGGAGGTTTAGGTTGGATATATGGAAAACATATATAACCCTGAAAGAGTGGTTAAGTTTTGGAACAGGCTGCCCGTGGTGGTGGTGGAGCCTCCATCGCTGGAAGTGTTAAAAAAATGAGTAGACATGACACTTCATTATATGGTTTAGTGAGTATGGTGGTATTCAATCAAAAGTTCAACTTAATGATCTTGGAGGTCTTTTCCAGTCTCAGTAATTCTATGTGGACAGTTGGGAATTGTTCACATGGCTATTATTGTTTACTCCAAATAAAAAAATTCATCCTGCAGAATTACTGTCTTCATGGCATTCAGGACTTCTGAAGAGTGTGTGTGAACCAATGGGGCAGGAGCCAAAGAGATGGATTATCAGGGAAAATTATGGTGTCAGTAAAAACAAAAGGTACCCTACAAAAATGTAAATTGATAACTTTTTCTAATAAATACCATCAGTGGTTTCTTTTTCTCAATGTTAAATTTAACTTCCTGAAGAAGTCTCCAGGAGTGGACGTGAAAAGGGAAGGGATGGTTGGGAGGTTTGAGGTTAGTAAGCTAGAGGATTGGGAGAATTGAAAAGCTGTAGAAACATGATTGAAAATTATGATCACGACAATATCACCATTCTCCTAGCATCAGAGAGAAAGACTGGAAGGAGGACTGACATCAGACATGCAAATGAGATACATATATTAATTAATTAGTACTTTCCTTTTATTAATGAAAATAAAATTATGACCTACAGTTGCATTAAGGCAGAAACTATTACCGCGCCTGAGTGGGCGCGGTTGGTGAGAGAGAGACGGTGAATCTTGTTTCTTGAATCAGAAGGCTTGATTTATTAAGATATTATATATAATACATTATTACTATACTAATAGAATATAGAGAGAGGTTTTGCAGAGCAGCTAGGCTAGCTAAGAAGAGATAGAAAAGAATCTACAACAAAGTTGTGTCCAGGGACTCAGTCCCCTGGCTTGCACTGATGATTGGCCCTTAATTATAAACATAGAAAATGAGCCAATCAAGGTGAATCCTGTTGCATTCCACAGCAGCTGATAATAATTGTTTACCTTCTCTTCTGAGGCCTCTGCCTTCCAGAAGACACAGAAATCTGAAAGAAAGGATTTCTGTGGAGAAATGTCTGCGACAAGAAACTACTTCTGATGCAGACTATGTGAGATCCTCTGCTGTGAAACCTAAGGTTAACACTATCTTGTGTGTGTATCCAAGAATGTACACAGGCATGTGTGCTTCCTTAGTGATCCCATCAATATTTTTCGACTCAAATTTAAGAGTTAGAATGCATGCATTGGCATTTACAGCTGACTGGTTGAAATTAACTGAGATAATTCTAATTTTATTTTGTTTTAATAACACTTCAGACATGACCTGGCTGTAAAAAATTTATTCAATTACTTTTACATCTGCACATCCTAGTCCAAAAATGAACACATGAAGCAATTGTAATTAGTAGTTTCCCATTCCACTTGGCATAAAAATCTTCAGACAGCTTTATCAGTCAAAAATTATTTATGGAAGATGTCATTTATTGCCAGTTAAGTATTCTAGGCCTTGTAAAATATTTAGAAGAGCACAGTTGATGCACTGCAGCATTCACCCACCAGGTCCCTTTCGTTCAAGCATGCAGAGAGAAGCTTGCCCAGCAAAGAATACCTAAGTAAGAGCACACAAAAATACATAGAGCTAATGAGACACAAAGCTAAGGATTAATATTGTGTCCCACTGCCAGTGAGATTGCCATGGAGCCTTTGACAGCCAGGAAGTCAGCTGGGTGGGAAAGAATTCCCCTTGAGTGCAGAGACTTGCTGATGCTAAATTGCCAACTTTGAATTCTACCTAATTTTTCCACAATATATTTTCTGTCTGTATTTTTCCTCTCAAATCTGAAAGGACCTAAATACCTTCTCAGCAACTGTATGTATTTATGTTTCTGTGTTTTTCTATTATGCCAGGCTTCAGCCTGCACATCTCACTGCAACTATAATGTTATCACCAAAACATAGCCAAGGTCAAAGAGCTGTATGGCAACAAACAAAACCTTTAATCACCAGGATCTGAATTATGGGGATACAGATTGCATCAAGCTTTTTAGACATCCAGAAAATTTTTGCTGAAACCAATATTTTCTTAAAAAAGAAATTTCCTTTTGTCATACTCTTTGGTTTTTTTACTCAAATTCCAAGAAAAGCTCACTAATTTCCCACTCCTCTCTAAGCAGCAGCTTCTCCATCTCTCAAAAGCTTACCACATAAATTTGAAGTACTTTAGCAAGAAACAAGTGAAAAAAAGTCAATGTTTTTCTGTAGCTGCAATTTCTTTCTGCCTGATAGAAAACTTTTACAATTTCCAATATTTTCCTCCATTGTTAAATTTTACTAATGTATTTTAAATCCATTAAATTCCATCACATTCCATATTATGATTAATGATCTCTTCTACTTTTAATTCTGATTGTTCAATTCTAAGCAGCACATGATGAACATTTAGACAACAATTAGACAAACCTGTCCGCAATTATACTTTCCTAAACAGGTTAAATGAACTAACTTATGGGAAACTTCCTGTTATTTCAGCACCTATCTAGACATTTCTGGTCTCTTCTAGCAAAGTTCTTCTGCTTAATTCCAATTAACTTTGCTTTTTTTCAAATGCTTTTCCCTGGAGTTGTGTGTTCTACTCTTCAAAAAAAAAAAAACAACAACAAAACCTCATCTCCCCCAGAAAACCCCAACAAACCAAAACCAAGGAAAAAATAAACAAATAAAGACAAGAAAAAAAAGATCATTTCTGTGTTCCATGTTAGCTAAATAAAAATATAAAGTTATGTGCACTGCTGGGTAAATAAACAAAAAAACCAAGAAAACCACATAATAAAGTAACTTTGGGATATATACGTGGAATAATGCCAAAGTAGAAACTATTCTTCACTAAAAGATGAGGAAAAAAAAGGTAATAAAAAGTATAAAAAGTAATATAAAAAGTATCTTTACAGCTTCTTTATCAGTAGCAAGTGGTGAGATAAGAGCAACAGGAAATAGTTACCACGTGGGTCTGTGTGTTTTGCCTTCCAGGTTATGTGAGTAAATGATCTGAAGGAGCAGTTTGGTACCTCTTGCTGCTTCCCTCCTGCAGAGAATTGCATTTCAGCAACAAGTGGACAGTCACAAGGACAACTCATTGAAATATCCCAGGGGAATTTTAAGAAGTCTATGACTTCCACAATGACAAGAATCAGAAGCAGTAGAGAAGGAAATGGGGCTCCTGAAAATTACCATAGAGCAACCAGATCTGATTTGTCAAAGTAAGGAAGAATAATGAACTGCTCTCCACCCCTTTTCTAGAAATATTCTTTCAAATACATAGAGTTTCATAGTCAAAGCATTTGTTCTTTGCTTTAGAAATTTCTTTTAGTATTCGTTTTTTGGGAGGGTTTTTTTACCGTCCTATATCCCAAAAGATGATGGAAAACAAACAGAAAATTACATAATGCAAAGAAGAGCTTTAGTACCTATGCCAGCTGGAATTATACCACTTTCTCATAAGAAGTTATTCTTCCATCAATTTCAGTTCCAAAACTAATCTTCAGGATGCCTTGAGCTATGCTATTAAAATAGTATAAATTATGTCTTGTATCAATACATACACTTTAGGAGTAAAAATGAAATTATACAAATGGGACACATCATAATATTCAAAATATTTCCAGACTGAGACTTTTAGGGGTACTTAGGAATGCCTTCCTACTGCTTTGTGATCACAAACTGGGATGGAGTGAATTGCGTTAAATCTCACAGTGCCAAATGCCCCAGTAACTTCTGACTTTCTTACAGACAGGCATCTTATATACAGACATGAAAAGTGCTTTGCATATACCCTGCATGTCTGCTGCCTTATTTAGATTTAATTCAGTTTCATTAAATTGAATTAAACACAAATTGCTTACTTTATAACTGCTAATTTATAAGTTGGCTTAAGGATGTCATGAAATGGACAAGGATCTGTAGGAGAAAAGGAAACAGGAGGAAAATCAGAACATTCTACAGGATTTTTGCTGTTCAGAAATTGGCTGTTGGAGACATAATTGCGTTCTTTCTTTGTATCCTATCTGCAAGAAGAAAAGAAAATATGTTTTATTCAAGGTAATTTCCACAATGCTATCTAAAAAAATATTTTATCACAAGTATATTTTACAGGTTGGTGTGAGTTAGAACATATTTAATTCATCAAAAATAAATCTCAAGGGAATACACTTGCCCACTTTATTCTTGTTTTAAAGTTGCATTGTTTTTTTGATTTTTATTTGTTGGTGGTGGGTTTGAGGGTTTTTTCTTTCTTTTCATATTATTTTGGCATGGTTTGTATTGTAAAAAAACATTAAAATTAATCTTATATAGTCTCAATTCTTTTTCTTGCACAAAATGCATTATTAGCACTGTGCAAACTGAGTGTTTCCAGCTCTGTCAGTTACGTGAAGAATGCAGGTGCATGTAAACAACTCTAGGCTCTTTGAAGAGTTAGTGTCTCTCTTCACCTGTGTGTTGGACTGCAGGCTGAATAATGGATGTGCTGTGTTTTACTGCTGTTCCAAAAGTGGTGTTTGCTAGAGAACTACAAAGGAATTTTAGAGAAACCACATATCTTTGTTACAACACTTACTGAGTCCATTGATTGCTTTAGTTTGATTGTGTGTATGCAGCTTAAATTTTTAAATATATTGTTGAGCAGAACAGCAATTCAGAGACATTACATATCATACTTGTTCAGTTTGAAAATGATTTAGTGCTTGCAGGTCTTGTAAGAGGTAGCCAATGCTCTTGAACTCTGCTTGGCAGGGGAGAAAACAAAAACTGTAATTCAATTGTGTTATATTTAGACATTAACTCAAGAAGAGCACCTCCCAAAAGACTCTTTTAATGTCTGTGTTCAGGTAGCCCTAGCAGAGAAAACTGCATTGAGAGAGATATAGTCATTTGAACATTGCCTTAAAGGTTATTCCTGCTTTTACAGAGTCCCATGGTATCTCTGAGTCTTCAAAAGTGTTCCTTTCCCTTATTATTGCAATTAAACAGCAAAGGGTACATTATAGATTTAGACAGTAAATTTGGAGAAAAGGTAAAATTGTTTGCCTGTATTGAAATGTGAGTAGGACGTGCACAGGCTGTCACGGGTACCTGCCATTGCAGCTGTCCAACATCTGCTCACACCACCCAGCCTGAAATCCTTCTGGCACACTCACATGCTCTCTTCAAAATGCAAATCTGCAGGTAATTTTAAAAAGCAAGGTTCATTATGACAGATTTCTTGTCCTGGTTTGTCACTGGATCTCACAAAATCAGGTATTTCCATGTGCCAGAATTAATTTTCAGTACAGATAGTGAGTTTGAATATTGCAATTTTCAAATGTTTACAAAAGATATCTGGAAAAAAATTGGTTTCATTTTCAGGAATATTTAGCTT
Organism: Ammospiza caudacuta; assembly: GCF_027887145.1. NCBI lineage: Eukaryota > Metazoa > Chordata > Aves > Passeriformes > Passerellidae > Ammospiza > Ammospiza caudacuta. Next base: position 108,862,833 of record NC_080594.1, read on the forward strand.
TAAAAAAGCAAAATTTTATGGCTTATTTCCTTAAGACCTTGGAAATTTAAGCAAGTCTCCAAGACCCAACATAGGAACAAAATTTTCCTGTCTTTTCCTCTGCTTCATATAATCATTATATTATTATTATTTTATAATATTTCATAGTATAAATTGCTTAACTTAGTGACTTTTGATATAGACAAAATTTGACGACAGTTCTTATCACATGGAGCGAAATAAATCAGTATTAAGCTATTGTCACGTGACTTATTAATGATGGCAGAGAGATTTTGCAAAAATTTATTACTTAGAAAGATTGAGTTGTTTATAACAAATAATTTTCTAATATAAATATGCATATTTACATTCCTTAAGGCAGTTCTACCTGGGTATTTTCAAATTTTGACAACTTTAAACATATCTTTTCTGTGAGGTGGCCAGTTTTTTGTAAAAGATAGCATAGATCATGAACATCATCTTTGTAAACCTAGTTTAAAAGTTGAACAATATTCATGACTTGCTTCCAATATTTCACATTTATAGAAACAAAGCAATTTGCCAAACTTACTTACTTCTAAACACCTACCTTCCAAATGACTCCTGTAGTTGAATCAGTCACATTTTGTTTTCTGTGGAAAAGCATTATGGGAGAGGAAAAAATCATCAGGATTACAGGAATAAGAGCAGGATAAGATAAAAGACCCTTTCCAAATTCTGTAGGCTTCCAGTAGCATACTTAATTAGATTAAATTATTTTTTAGAAGACAATAATTGCTTCTGGAAACCTGATTACCTATTATGCATAATGAGTTTTACATTTTTCTGCCCAGTGTCCAGTCACTAAAACATGGGGACATTTGCTGTGGCTTGCTACTCCTGGCAGTATAAGGGGCCATAAAAAGCTATAAAGAACCACATAAATCAAAATGTGTTTTAACATCAGGCCATTAAAAAATAAATTCCCTTTTTTTCCTTGTGTATTCTTAAGTAGCTTGTGAGAGAAATAATCAGCTGTTAGAGTATTACTTTGTTGAAGCTAGCTCTGAGTTGTCTTATTTATTTGATTTGAGCATGGTTAAAATAACAGCATTTAAAAATTAGGATCCGGTATACACAGATTTATAGCTGTCTTCTAATAAATGCACAATTTGCATACAAGATTGTGTATTCTCTAAGCAACTGAGATTCATATTCACTCAGACAAGAACTAAAATACCAGCCTCTTTAAATATGCCACATTAAAAGAAAATGCTGTTGACAGCAATTCCTCCTGTAGCTCAGTATGTGAAGTTGTGAAGAGTGACAAGAAAATTATCTCTATGGTGGGAAAAAAATAAATAAAATGAAATTACATAAAAAAAATAAATCCAAGGGAATATTTTTAATGAATGTCCTATGAAAACACCAGATCTCTCTTCCTTCAATTACATAAAAAGTTTATCTATTTATGTCTGAGCAATTCTGCAATCACTGAAAACAAATGGTTTGGCTAATAAAACAATCACCCTTTCCAGATGAGATTTATTCAGCAGTTGTCACATAATCTGCAAATAAAGCTCCTAGATAGTTATGACATGTTGTATCCAGTGATATTGAATTACTTCAATAATGATTTTTATCTCCAGATCCTTACAGATATTAAAGCTCTTCTCTTTAAACCTTCTCTCCATCATTAGGGGAATAAAACTGTGACTGTGATAGTGCACTTTTCAAACTGGGAGCAAGCCATTCAAGTATTATTTTGTTGAAATTGTTCAACATTCTGGTTTAGATAACAGTAGATTTGTTTAAAGTGGCTCTTTTCCAAGGTGTAGTTTGGTGATGAGAATCCAACAAAGTCATGGTCACACTATGACTTGGAACAAGGTAGCGAAGGACAGTTAATTTATTTTCAGATTTTCTTCTCTGATGCTGGGACCAGGTGCATTTTATTGACATCAAGAGTCATTGCACATTTGGTGGGTGGGTTTGTTTTTATTTTTGGATTGTTTTTTGGGGGTTGTTGTTTTTGGTGTTTTGTTTGGTTGGTTTGTTGGTTGTTTTATTCAGAAGGGAGTTTAATAAACTTTGCACAGCCAGGGTTGAGGGGACTACAATAATTTTCTTCTCAATCAGTTTACTAAGTTTCTGCACCCTGAGTTCAGGTTTCTGGGTGGAACTGTCCTGCATATCTATCCTCTCCTTACTCCCAGTGGAGTTCTAATCATGGTTGTCAATAGACCCTAGAGGAAAATATTCATCTATGTACAGATGGATACCTGAAAAGCCACTGAACCAAAATGTCTTTTGGATAAAGTGAGTACCTTTTTCACTGATAGTATCAGAGGCATAAAGACTGTACTCACTTGTACCCACACCCACAGTGATGACACCAGAATCCAGCTTTCCACAAGTGAAGGTGAAAGTCAAAGATTAAACAACTCTGTAATCAGATAAACCCTTACTCACCGGAACACCTGAATATCCACAAAGTTTCCGCATCACTATTCTAGTGATGGTGCCAGTTAGGATGATACTTCAGTTTTCAGTGGCATTTACAACATTAAGCCCTGCAGAAGCAATTTAAAACAAAATTTTATTTGCTACATGTATCTAGAGTGTATTATTATGCAATAAGTTATTAAATTCCACACACAGCAAATTATTTAAAACATTTATCAGTGTATCATTCACGGTTAAACAAACTGAAAGTATTTGAAGATGAAAACACTCATCACATGATCCATGTTTCACATCTGTCATAGTCATTGATCTTCTATTTCCAGTAAAAGATATGTATTTCTTTTTATGCTTTAATACATGGTAGTAATTATCTTTATAGTCTAGGTGGTTAATTCCCATACATATTTTCATTCAAATGAATTATGTTGATTTACATTCAGATAATTTCTTTACTTTGGCTGCAATAAACTTTCAATCTAAATTTCAGCATTCTAAATTCTGTTTTGGCAAGTGATAATGATCTAACACACAGTTTGGTCTGATATTTTTTAATCAAGTAATTTAGGACTAAAAATGTAAACATTTATAGATAAACTGCTAGTTAATATGTGTTCTTCACAGATGTAGCTTCAATAGAGGAGATATTTAATACTTAGGTTTTTTCCCTGAATTTCAGAGCAAGTACTAGAGATTGTTTTTTATTATACAAGGGCACCTATTGCTTTGATACAAGTGTAAGCAATTTAATGAAAATTGATGTATCTTTACCTAGTATATCTTTTTTATTCTTAATAGTAAATTGAAAGGATCTTGGAAAGGTTGCAGTCAAAGAAAAAGTCACCGATTTTTTGATGCTGATGTGGAATAAATAAATCTTTATTTTCAAATAAAGATTTATTGAAATCTATTTTCAAAAAATCTTCAATATGAAGTTGAGATCAGGCTGGAATACAATTTCCTGAAGAACTGTTTTAAGACTTGAAAACTTTTGTCTAGAAAGAAAAAGAATTCTGTTCATATAAATTATGTATAGTAGAGGAGATCATAGAAGTAATTTATGTTAACTCTGCATTTGGTGTACATGAGGAAAGGAAAAAAAATTTAATAATTTCATAAAGTTATTATAGAGGATTTTCTTGCCTGTATTTATTAACAGCTTTCAATAACCAAGGTTTTTCTTAAAATATGGTTTCAATAGGTTTTTAAAAGTAGGTATCAAAATAATCTGCTGGCTTCACTTTAAAAGTTACACAAATGGATTCCTTTCCATACCTAATCAATTTAAGCTTCATATGTCATGCAGCTCGCCTCTTTAATTCTCTGCAAACCTCATTGTTTTCAAATTAAGGACACAAAAGAAATGGAGAATTACAATATTGGCACATATCTGGGGAACATCTTGCTTTGACACCTTATATAGTCAATACGTGAGTTTCATTTTTAGTAGCAATGCATGTCTACCTTAAAAAAATGAAGGAAAAGTATTCTCATGTATATATGTTAATATTTATTTTTAAACATTCAAAGTATTACCTTTGACCATATTCTGAAAATGCCATTCCTGATCAGCCTTATTTAGCCAGGAAGATGTGAAAATTTTGATAGTAATTTATAGCTGGTTTTGTCAGAATCTTATTTGTTTTTCACTTGTTTTGTGCATTGAGAGAATCCATTGTTCATACAAAGGTGCTTTAAGTCTGTTTTGCTTCATTTCACATTTGCCTTATGAAAATCTTAAACTTAGGTTTCCATGTGCATGGGCCAGAAGAATATGTACTATGTAGTCCTGCAAATAATTTAATCTCATGACCAGTATTAGAAGGAAATGTAATATTTACCTGAAACTATTACAAATCTTGTGTGTGTGTATGTGTGTGTGTGTGTGTGAGATTATTTTAATATTCTACTTAAAACTAAAAGTAAGTGTTAAAAGACAAAATATGTTGGGATTTTCAATTAATTTTAGGGCTAGTACATGGTAGAAAGGGCTTCTGTTAATACTTAAAATGAAAAGACATCACCTTGAGATATCTATCTTTTCAGTAAGTACTCAATTGCAAGCATTTCTGTTCTACACCAGAAAATAATAAGTAATATACATATATATTAAAACAAATATACATTTTTATTTCTACTTTTATTGAACAGAATGCATGCCAGTTTTGGCTTTTGAATACCTCATATTTATGCATAAGTCTACTGAATTTTTGAAATTTCTATATTACATATTCTAATATGGCTTCAGATAGAGGAGGATATAATACATTTCTTTTCCCTGATGACACATGCTTCACCCAGATGACCAGGCTTTTCAGGCAATATTTTGGTGCCTGACTGAAGTTAACACCTTTTCTTATTCACCACTGGAAGAGATTCAGATGCAATACAAACTACTTTGGTTATACTTTGTTGACTATATTGACTTTTCCTTCACCATCCTGTGCAAACGAGAGTTTAATTTCTAAACAAGAATATTAAATTTGCATTGTAAAACTCTCTGTTTAACAAAAAAAATAATGTGTCTCCTTCCTAATCTACAGATTATTAACATAAATCTTCTCTATAAACTACTTCTTAGGTATTTCTATTTCTGCTGGAGTTAACTGTTTTCATAAACCTGTCTGAATATTTTCTTAAATCCAAATTCCTAAGACATGGGTATACAGTCAATAGTTTAAATCTTAAATACCACTTGCATCTTGTTTAAATTACATGTTTTTCTCCTTTTTTAGCAAGCTGTTGCAGATCTACCAAGCTCTTTGAAAATAGCCTATTGCCCTTTGTACTGATCACGGATATGAAAGAAAAAAATAAAACCTAAACTCCCTCAGTTAGTTATGTAAATTCAGATCCCTAGACATGTCAAGCTGATTTAGATAATTATGAAAGTTGATCCCACTTGAGTCACTCAAATATGGTGTAACATTTCAAATTATAAAGCATATGTGAAATATAGTTTATTAAAACAAGTTATACTGTATCTTTCTTTCTAATTATGTTTTCCCTGAGATAAAAATACGACTGCAAGTTTATACCAAGTATTTGCTCTTGGTTTTACAAAGCCATAAGCTTCTGTTTCAAACTTATATCACTTGTCTGTACTTCCATCCAATTATACTTCTAAAATAAATGCATAAGGCAGTAGGTTACTTTTTCACACAGCTCTAGCTGATATAGCTCTGAGAATAGGAATAGACTTGATGTTAGGAAGATTTTCTTACTGTGGGGTTGGTGAGGCTCTGGAACAGTTTTCCCAGAGAAGCTGTGAACGCCCCATTCCTGGAAGTGTTTGAGGCCAGGTTGGATGGGGCTCTGAGCAAGCTGGACTAATGGAGAATTCCTCTGTCCACGTCAGGGCAGTTGAAATTAGATGATCTGGAAGGTCCCTTCCAACCCAAACCATTCTGTGATTCTAACCCAGTGGAATTTTTTTATAGACTTTTTTCAACACTGAACTCATTTGAACAGAAACTGATGCAAGGAGCGAAGGAGCCGAGGCTCTCTCAGCTGGGTGCACCCAGCTCTTGCCCCATCCAGCAGGTCTGAGTTGATTTGTCTCTGTTTTAAGCATCTTATGATGCTTATGATGAGAAGCACTTTCATCTGTGAAACTCCCTTTCATCAGGATGCTCCTAGTCCCTTTCCTCCCAATGATCTCTCTCTGGGAGTCAGTATAATCATAGACCCATTAAGGTTTGAAAACCCATCTAGGAACATCAAATCCAGCCATCAGTGTGGTATCACTGACATCTTCACCAATAAATCATGTTCCCAAGTGCCATATTCAAACATTTTTTGAACACTTTCAGGAATGGTGACCCAACCACTTCTCTGGGCAGAGTGTTCCCATGCTTAACTCTTTTAGTGAAGAAATTGTCCCTGATATCCAACCTGAATATTCTGTAGCACTCCTTGACAACCTTTTGGCTTACTTTAACAGATTTGCACATGATTTGGTGTTGTAGTGTGTTCATTAAGTTCATTTAATTCCTCCCCCATTTTATGTATCTGCTCCCCCCCATTTTGTGTAAAATGGTTCTGCCCTCCTCAGTTTTCCCGCCACAGCCCTGCCAGTTCTATTGTCAGTCTGTTAGGTTATATAATTCCTCCTCCCCATTTTCCCTTATATGTATGCCTTTTCTCCTCCCTGGGCCAAGTCAATCACCCCCCACTCCACCCAGTATTCCAGAAGCTTCTCCTCTTTGGGAGTTGTGGTTGGCTGTGGTCCCGGGGCCCCTCCCATACCTGGTACCTATTGGGCTCTCCACTATGTCATTTGTGTTAAGTTCATCCCCTCTTCTCCCCGCATTGGTCTTCTGTAAACCCCTCCCGGGTCCACTCCTTCCCTTTATAACCCCTAAGCACCCTTTGTTCTTGGTCATTCGCTGGGACATCGTGGGCTTTCCAATAAACCAAGTTTAGCCCTCCGGCGAGTGTCCAGCTCCTTCCTTCTGGTCGTTTAGCAGCGATCCAGTCCGCAGCCAGCACAGCCTGAGGCCTTACGACGCCGAGGGGCGCTGGCAGGTGACGCAGCGAGGTGTCGGCCTTAACCTCAGCTAGCCGCACTCTGGCCTTCTCTGCTCTAGAAGGCTAGACACACGTCGCTGCAATTTGGTTACTGAATCTAAGTTTAATAAGGTTCACATTAATGACAAAACCATCCTCCTATCCACAACAATAACCACGTTTGCTTAGCTCTAATTTCTATCAGCTTATGCAGGGTGCAGAAGGTGGTGGCTTATCACACAACATCCAGCTGGCAAAAGTCAGTTATGTCATGGTGAAAACAAATGTGAGTGTTGCAATCGAGACTGAGAACAGAGTGCCAGTAAAATTGTTGAGCCCTGTTCTACAAGGCTACCAATGGAAAATTCTGTTAAACATCATTCTAGCAGATAGACCTCACTCTTCGGACTGTGACAGCTATGGGTCTCAGAAATCAGCTTTCCACTGGGAGCTCACAGATGACTTGTAGAGCTCACAGATGACTTGTAGCCAGGGTGCCTGTCTTTGTAAGGACACTGGCAGGCTGCGTTCTGGGCAGCTTGAGCCCACATTGACCCTTGAAGTCTCTGGATTAAATGTTGCTTCAAGACACTCAGTGGAGAAAATCAGTCATACTTACTAATGAAAATATTACTGTGACAGTTACTGTTGGAGATGTGAAATAATAAGGTAGGGCAAGGTACATAATCAGAATATGCCCGAAACTAGCATTTCAGCATGTCTCTTCAGTCAAGTTTTCCTTATAGCTTCTCAGAATATGTTTTCCTTTTTGCTTGCTCAGCATAGCATTTATTGCTCTCCTTCCTAACTTTCAGTCATATACATATATTAAGAAACTGATAGCTAGTAATTTTCAAAATGGCTTTATTTGGTAAATAATAGCCCTATATTGGAAAATAAATAAAATTATTCATTTTGCATAAAAAAAGTTGGTGTCAATGGAGATGAGTAGTAAACAATATGTGGGTATTACAGCTATTGAGCTTTAAAAAAAAAAGTTTCACATTTTAATTTTATAAAACCTACCCCCCATATATATAAATTTATTAATTTATGAATGTATTGCATTGTTGTAATATTCATTCAACACATAGTTTCTATCTTTTTGTTTTCTGCATCTCCCCTTTCTCTTTGCACTGAAAACTATATTAATAGATTTGTTAATTACTTGTTGTATATACTAAAGTGAACAAGGTACCATTATTAGCACTACTACTATAATGACTAAAACATATAAACTTGTAAGATGCTTTTTAAACTAGGGTGTTAAATTTTATCTACTAAATAGATTATTAAGTTCTATTATTCATTCTTATTTTTGTTATATCTTCTTTGAATAGTTGCATGCATTTATAAATAGATTCTGAGTGATTAGAATGTTTAGTGATTAGTTGGCTGACTTCTTTCAGAAACTCAAACAAAAACCGGTCTAGAGGAAAGATTGTGTTGCAGTGAAGAGGGAGGTCAACTGAAAGAGGAACTGCAGATTGGTGAACTCAAGATAACCTTGATAGCATTTGTATGTCTACTTTATCAAGTACACCACATTGAAGCAGCTAAATGAAACAATTTTTCAAAGTAATGCCAGCTGTAAGAAAGACCTCTCTAGGCAGTGTAAGTTTCCATACACACATCTCTCAAAACAGTGTTGTTGCTAAGCTCTTCACATATATTACAGTTTTTTTGTTCTCAGTAAATATGCTTAAGGACACAGTGAAGTGTTTTCATTCTTTGATTATATATAATATAGAAAAACTGTTAAGAAAAAGAGGAGAGGAGAGGAGAGGAGAGGAGAGGAGAGGAGAGGAGAGGAGAGGAGAGGAGAGGAGAGGAGAGGAGAGGAGAGGAGAGGAGAGGAGAGGAGAGGAGAGGAGAGGAGAGGAGAGGAGAGGAGAGGAGATACTTAAATTTAGGTATTTCAGGAAGTGGACAGCAAGTTCAAACTGATTGTCTTGAAAATACCTTGTGTCATATCTCCTACTTTTGAAGATCCTGAAAGCCACATTTTTTTTCACCTTCGTACTTTCAAAAAAAAAAAAAGTTTTGCTTTTGCTTTTCAGTTAGGATAAAAGAACTTCAGATTTGATAAATTATAGCTACACACAGATCCTCAAGGATGTTTCGAGGTGCGTGATTAGAAATCGGTGGATTTCAATCTTTTTATATTTTCAGTTAAATTCAAGTAATCCTGACAGCCGCATTCATCATCCTGCAGTGTTTGTCTGCAAATGAAGTACATGGGAATGCTTTGTGGTAAAGTTTCAATGTTAGGCACACATTTTTGTAACCCAGAAATCATATGCCTACATTAGTGTGTTCTGCCAAATAATCATGCCCTGGTTTTTCCTGCTGCAAAATTTTCAAACCAAGTCCAGTTTGGATCCAGGCAGAGCAATCTCAAATATTTGCACTGCTTCTATATGGAAGCAACTAAGATAATGCTTATATACAAATGTCCCTAGTAGAACACATTCCCCAACATAAAAGAGCCCTTACACTCCATATTAAAGAAATGCAAAACTCTGAGGAGCAAACCATGAAATCCCGGAATATTAAACTTGAAGCTGAAAGATGTGTATGTGAAACCTTTCAGCTATTCCCCAGATGTACTGTTAATTGACATTGAGGATAATGGGCTAATATTTTAGCCATTACACTGTTTTCTAAGGCTGTCTTGGATTTCTTTTTCTTCCAGAAATCTCTTAAATAGACTGAAATCTCATGTTGCTGGAAAGAAACTGTGCAGGTGTTTTTCAAAAGATGCACCTTGAGTGACACAAGCAAAAGTTGGCTGAGGAAGAATCAGATTTAGGTCTGAGTTTGCCCATCCTGTCTGCTGTCAGTTATCCTGCTGCCTTTCAGTCTTGTTGCTCTTTTGGACTGATTTAGCATTTCGTAACTGAGTTTATGTTCCAGTTCTGTTTTTCTGTCACCTGATTTTTAGCTTTGTCCTCTGTTTCTTGATCTTTTTTCCCTGTGTAATTATCTTTGCAAACTTGTGAGCAAGCCTTTCCTGTATGACTCCAGTATTTTGACAATATTTGTTTCCTCTGAGGATTTCTTGATGGTTTCAATATAGCAAGGAAAAAAGCAGCCTATGTTACCACACCAGTAGTCTTGCAATCTGCACCATAAAGCTCCTGCAATAATTGTACCATTAGAAAACTCAAATGTGAAGTCCTAAGTTTTCCTTCTAAATAATCAAAGGATATGGACATAAGTGAAAGAATGATGACCACAGAATTTATTTTTGGGTGTAGCATTCTAATTTTTATCAGAATTTTAAAATAGAAATAAAAGGGGGGGGGGGGGAGATAAATAGAGGAATCCTTTATTGATTTGAACTTCCACTCCCCATAAATGTTATCTGCAATAATTTCTAGTTGATCCTTGTGCCGTTTTCTCCAAGGTCATTAAAACACTGACAAAAATAATTTACATGTGTGACTACAGTGGAGTATCCCATTGCTCCCACCACTGTTAGATGAATGCCCTTTATCTCATATTAAACCCGAGAAACAGAAAAAGATTTTCCAAGTTACTAATTTTTTTCATGTAAAGGACCTTATATTTGTGATTTTATGGGGAAATGCATCAACTGACCCCTACATGGTTCTTGTGGAAAGAGGGTATTACTTACCATCTATATGACTACTACTGTTAATGTCTGAGACTGCTGCAGCCTTAAAAATGCACAGTTCATTCTGCAGATGGTGATAGCTCTACTAACACTTCTATTGTTAGTTTGAAAGTCAAGTGATGATATGTGTAGGCGTATGTGTGGGAGCAGTGCAAAGAATTACAAGGATTTTCTCCCACACTAACGATCCACATGGAAAAGAGGGCCTTATGAAACAATGTTCTGTTCCCCTGGTATTTTTAATCAGTCTGATATTTTGTTAGAATAGCATTTTATTACACAGCTTGTCATTTTTCTATCTATGGACTATCTTTTTAAATTAAAAAAAAATCCTGTATGGTTTTTCTTCACGCTTTCATATGTCACGATTTTAAAAAAAATAAGCTGTGTCAAAGCAGAAAAAATAGCTGGAAAATTAATGATTTATTCTGACACACATGTAATTTACTCTTCTAGGTTTTTTTCATAATTATGCATTTGTTGTACCTGCTAGTAATTGGAATTTCCTTAAAAGACAGTGGCTGTCAGTTTTGCCATTTTTGCAAATTCAGTGGTGGCTGCAAAAGAGGAAATACATCAGTATTTGATTGTAAACACATCCTTCATGGTGCAGTCAGATGAGGATAAGGCACCTGACCTGGATAACCCAGATACATACTTTAGCCCCCACAGCTTGATTCCCACAGCTCAGTTCCATTTGATTCCTACAGCTCATCCAGGATATTTTTGTGTCCTGTTTGGATTTTTATTGTTTCTGATTACACACCCAAATTACCTGTTCACTCTCAGGAAAAACCATTTTCTTCAAGTAGGATATGAATTTCTTCTGCACCATTGTCTTTTTTGTTTTGGCTTTGGGTTTTTTGTTTTGTTTTGATTTAGATTTGTTTTCTTTTAGTTTTGGTCTGTTTTGAGGTTTTTTTTTTTTTGTTTTATACACATGTAGATAAACATATATGTTTGAGTATATATTTATATATATATAAACAAATATTTTGTTATACAGACAAGCATATCCATGCATATTCATATATACATCTAAATTTTGCATAGTTTTTGGCTCTTCTTCAGATATTATATAAACTCAGGTAACAGAAAAAACTACTCCATCCAAATATTTCCTTGTCTTCCTTCTCTACTTCATTCTTCTACTTTGATTCCTGGATTAGGCTATTTTTTCTCAATGCTCAGAAAAAGCCACCTTATCTGTGCATTTTGAATAATGAAGGCCCAGAAAAATCAGCCTTGGCTTATCTGCAGTACTCTAATTATTTTGTTCTTTTGATGGTAACTGTGATTATACCTGCTGATAAATGTCCAACAAAAACTTATGCTCTATTAGAATTAAATAATCCAGCTACATACCTCCATGTAACTGTATCTGTTTTAGATTTATTGAGTCTTTGGTTGAAAGGTTTAGTTCAAGTCCATTCAAAATAGTCTTGCCCACACCCTGATATTAAATATGTACTTTACTGTTTTATATGGGAATGTCTTTTGGTTTTATTTTTTTCTAAAAGTAACATTCTCTCATTAAAAATAAAGATAGTTTTCTTTACATTGATATTTCTGTTGGAAAACTTTCTTTAGGAACGTATTGTTCATTTAACCACAAACTTTAAAAATGTACACAACTTGCAAATTGTCTTTTACTTGAATGGCCAGAACCTGCACAGGGTAGGGATCCTCTCCTGGTGCACACATTGTTAAGTGGCACAAAGTGACACAGCACTTAAAAATGATAATATACCTCTGACTAACTCACTGTATATTGCATATCCACCCATTTTGTAGACTTGAATGAGTCAGGGTTCTCCTGGTACAAAGAGATTCTTGGGAATTATGAATGTGATAAGGGAATTGTTTCTCATAAGGGAATTATTTCATTTATTGTATATCATTTTATTTCCCTACTTGTCTCATTCAGTAGAACTCAATGTCTTTGCATTTTCATAATTAATTAACTATATAATAAAATATATCTGCAAGGATCTATATTTTTTCTGACTGAAAGAATTAAACATAATCTTCATTTGATTTTACCAACTATAACTTCTAACTTTGCATTTAAATTTACAGTTTGAGTCTTATTTTTCATCATTATTTTTTGTACTGCTATGGACTCGGTGCATAGATTTGGGAAGGGCTTAGGAAAAAAAACTGATAGGAAAGAATTTTGGGTAGAAAATTAATAATGTATATATATAAATGATCTGTAGAGAATATGTGAAGACAAGGTAAAATGTGGTCCTACCTGACTATGAGATTAGAATTATATCTAGGCATAGGGTTTGTGGCTTCAAGGGTTTTTGTGCATGGTTTATTGGATTTTTTTTAAATTATTATTGTGAGGGGGAATTTTTAAAATGTTTTGCGGGGTTTTTTGTGTGGTGGTTTTTTGGGATTTTTTTTTTAGTATTTAATTGTAAGGGAAGGAGTGCAGTAGAAAAAAAACAGTAGAATTAAATCTAAGTTGAATAATATTTATCAGTTAAATTTGTATTAAAAAGAGTTTCTAAGGGTGCCTGCTCTTCAACAGTGCTCTTGTCAGTAATGTGAAACCAACCCAACCTGCTTTGTCTTTTATTGCACAATGCTGTATGTTTACAAAGGGTGACAAGAGAATAATAACTATTGTGTTTTCTAATCACTTCTGAGGTTTTGATTGCCTTTCTCTGTTTTCCCTTTTTTCAATCCGAAAGTAAAGGCCTTCAGGGAAAGAGGATCAAAGGAGAATGGTGTATGTTCTGAGACACAGACAAAATGAGAATAATTTTATGATTGTCTTCAATCTCCCAATAGTCTACAACTCAAGTGATGTAAATAACACATTTTAATAAGTACCGAGTTATATTTAGTGTTACGTTTTAGGGAGAAATAAAAACAAGCAAGTGAAAATTGAAAAATAGTTTTAAGAAATATAAAATAAAAGTCATCTGACAAAAAAGATCAATATTCAGGAATATGATTTCTTAATACATCAGAATTCCCTGACAACTAGCAACTTGATTTCTTATTCATTATACATGTACTTTAGAGATTCGATTGAGATTCTGTCTCCTGGCACTAAGCACTACGTAAATGCACAGTAATATTACATTGATTTCTCAGTCTGAAGGTGAGAGTTCAGTCCTCTTCATGTACCTGGCTAGAGAGGTGAGAGATGGAAAACATCATCCCCTTCTGCCACTTGCCAGCTGCATCCCAGACTGAAGTGAGCGAGAAGCCACTCACAGGCAGTAAAAAAAACAAAGGGAAGAACAGGCAATAGCCCAGTTGTCCTCGTTTATAGCAAATTTGGGAGAGAATCCCCAAAGGGACTCTGGTAGGAAAGCAAATTCAATCGGCCCCTCCCCTCAGCCGGTGCGGGAGAAAATACCTCCTTGGAGAAAAGTGGAAAAAAACTGTTTATTAAACAATAAAACTAAAACAATATTAATCAATAAAACCCCTTGCTGCTCCAAAAGAGATGACAAACTGAGAAAGTCCCTCCCCGGGTTGCAGCTCACTCAGTCTCTGATCAGTCCCTCAGTGCTGGAATTGTCGCAGGCCCGGCCCGGCCCGGCCCGGTGGGCCACGGGTGCAGCTGCCAGTGCTCCCCTGGGTGTTCAGTCCAGAGCAGTTTTAAACAGATCCAAAGAAAAGGGAAAAAGCGCAGTCCAGGGAATTTCTTTGCCTCAGCTAGCTAAACTAACTAAAGACAAAAAGGAGCTCTGTCCTGCTGTCTGTCCATCTGCAGACAACACAGTCCAGGAGCAGGAATGTGTAGGAGTGAGAGCAGTGTCTGAAAACAAACCTGTGCACTTCTCTCCCCCCTTCACTCTCTGGAACAAGTCTTAAAGGTGCAAAACTTATTATTCAGCATAACAGAACGAGACTATTGGGAATAAAAGTAGTCAACCCAGGACACCAGTGAAGGGTCAGACACTCTATTTGAAGGCCTAACCTACATCAGGTAATGGTCTGAGACAGACAATTCAGAATAGCAGAGAGGAATGTGACTGATGCTGGTAAAACTGTTGTTTATCCCTCTGTCAGGCCTAGTGCAAAAGCCAGAATGCAAACACTGAAACATGATCCAGACAAAACTGGGGAAATATAGTTATCTCCTATTTTTCCCACAGGGAAGCAAGGCTTTCTGAGTGTGGGGATTTGAGTAAAAGAAGCCTGTGACACCTCTGAAAAAGTTCAACTACAAGACATTAAATTATTTTTATGCCTGAACTTTGAAGTGTTTTACATCTCCTCTGGCTTCAGATGTTTGTCATCTTGTCAGAAATCACAGAACCTTGCAGATAAGCAAAAAGTGTATAATGTTCATCGGATACTTCCTTATCCTATCTTACTGTGTCTGAATTATTTCCAGTTAATATTATACCATTTCTGCAAAAATTTTTATTGATATGCATATTTGCAACTTATAAGTAGTTGGAAATGAGCTCAGAAAGAAATACAGGGTTCAGCAAAGTGGCTCAGAAATTCTTGCCAGAAGCATCTGGGCTTTATTTTGTTTTTCTTTGGTTTGATATTCACATGTTCTGCAGGTAAAGCAGAACCCAATTTCATCTCCATTCTTGTGTTTTATGTTTCTTCGTATCGGTTACAGTTGTTACTTGCTGCTCCTTTGTGAAATGAGAGGGAGTTCTAATACAACAACTTACAGATGATGAAACTGTAAACGCTTAGAACATCGGTTGTGGAATACTGCCCTTGATCACAGTTCATTGAAGTTCTCTGATTTTTGCTTTTTAGAAGAAAAAAAATTGTAGAAGAAATTTCACTATTGAATTCTCAGTGATTTTTGTGATCTGAGTAAAATCAAGTTCTGCTGGTGATCATGTTGCCTTCGTTTTTGCTTTGCAAATTAGAATCTAATTACATCCTTCTACATTATTCAGTATGATGAGAAAGACAATTTTAATGCTTCCACCACCCCATGACTCTGTGTGTAACCTTTGCAAATCCTGCCCTCGGCTGCAATGCAGAGAAGTAAGCTGGGGCCATTGTTAGCATGATTTAGTAATTCTGCACTGGCAAATGAGATAGGCAGAGACTTGGTTATTCTGTGAGACTTGTTTTGTTTCTACAGTTCTAAGAGGAATGAGAAGATTAAAACACTTATATTTATTCTGTCAGTTGTGAAAAAGTTGGATCTTTTGATAATAAAATAATGTGATGTTTCCATGATTTAGTAAGAACTGCCTTGTGAGATTTAATGCAGAATGCCAGTTGGAGATAAAAGTGCAGATGTTCCTATGCTTTTATTCGGTGTTTGTGTCAGGTTTAGGGATTATTTTGGTGAGAGAGGACCTCAAGTAACAAAAAAATTACAGCAAATGATTAAAATTTGAACAGGTCTAGAAGTGCAGTGAACAGAGTGAGTGTGTGGATAATGAAGCTAAGATTCTTCCAGTATTTGATCTCCAGATGAGTTCTGTTTTCTTTTCATTAGAGATACAATCAACTTTCATTTCTTTATAATATTTTAATATTTTTTGTACTGTATGTCCACATTATAATACTTTCAGGACTTAATAGGTAGATACTATAATATAGTTTGATTTTATTTAAATAAATTTGACCTGCTCAAGATAACCATCAATCAAAGCAAAAATTTCATGAATGGTTCCATTTGGACATGCTGTGACCAGACTGAAAATATTAGGGTTGCAAATCATATTCATGCATGTGTATTTGAGATCTTTGTGCCAATAGTTACATTTAGAAATAATTATAGCAAGTGGTAAAAGGTAAAAAAGACACCAAAGATCACTCTTTGATCTTTTTCTTGAATAATAATTACTTATTCTAACAAAGTTCTCAATTTTCTTCCAACTTACACAGGAAATTAAGAGAGCTACCCTGGTAAAATACTGATAAATTTTCTGTCTACTGGAATATCTAGACTACTTGCTGCTGTAGGTATTACACATTTTTTTCAATTTATTCCCTTATATTAATTAAATTTATGCTTTTAAAAATTAAATATTTACAATTATACAAATCTCCTGTTTATTATTAATATTCTTGGACATCCAATAAGTCAAGAAGTAAAGTTTGAGATTTTTTTCTAAGTTGAAATCTATACCAAAATTCCTCTTGTTAAGATCCAAGTCTATAAAAATATTCAGGACATTCTAGGTAGTAGGCACAGAACCAATCTTATTCCCCTGTGGCATATGAAATTACAAATCTATTAAACTGCAAACTACCTCCCAAATTCATGGCAAATTAACTCTCAATGATATGTCCACTTGCCAACACAAAGGGCATATTTGCAAGTTAAATGAGACTTTCAAAATATGTTTTTATTTTTTTGTGATGTTGCTTCTCTTATAGACATGATTAGCATCATTTGGCAAAAACATTGCATAGTCAGTTCAGGAGAGAAAATAGGATACTGAGATGCTAAGTGGAAAGAGGTCAACAAATTCTCGACTAGCACAAAAAAACCTAGTACTTTTCACTACTACATAATTTGCAGTTTCTTGAGATTTTTTTCCCCTTCTCCTGAAGCATTACTCTGTTTTAACTGGATTTAAAAAATTTAAAAAACAACAAAACCAAACAAATAATAATATAAGAAAAACCCTGACCCTGAGTTCTTGTTGAAATGAGAAAATAAAGTATAGTCTTAAATTAGTTCAAATGCTTAAGAGAACAAATTTTGACAAGATGAAAGGTCTATTTTCTGTCTTCCTCAGGCAAGTCAAGGATAATTCCACAAGTGTTAACCAGTATGTACACAGTGTGAGAGAAAAGCAAGTGCCTAATCTCCTAAAGGTTCCTGTGAGATTATGAATATAATTTTCTTTAGCCATTACATTTTGTCCCACCCACTAGCTGAGTTCTCTGTGGAACTGAGTATGAGGTCCGTTTACTCCCCAGTGTATCATTTTAGATGGTTAGTTTACTCAGGAAAAATATTCAGAGGAAATCTCAATTTATTTTAGGCAATCAGAGGGGAAAAAAGCTAGAAAGACCAGACAGAATATGAGATATTAGCAGATGATACAACCAGGTCATTTTCTCACAATCTTTGGAAATGATCTTTGAAGCTAATTTTAATTGTGGACACCTTTTTTTCACAACTCTGCTCTTACTGAAGTGCAACAGGCCCTTTCCTTAATGGCTGACATAAACATGGGTTTCTGTCTGATTGGTACAAACACTGTCTGCCTTTTGCTGCACTCAACACATGCATTTTCTTTCTTCCTGAGAATAATACACGCTGCCCACAACATTTTCATACTGCCTTGCTTCACATAAATACTACTAATTTTATACATTACTACTAATCTCATCTAACAATACATTTTAAAATTTTTGATTGTTTATTTAAATTGTATGGCTGCACTTCTGGTGTTGATTAAAACACACCTGTCCTCAAAAAAGGCAGAGAATTGTAATTACATTTTGCATTGGCAACGCCTCAGCTAAGCCTCACCAAACAGGCCTAGAAGGGAGATTATGCTGTATTTTACCTCCTTTCAACCAAAAGGTATAGAAGTATTTTGGCATTAGAAAAATGGGATTTAAATCATTCAAGTACTGGGATAGTCTTTTAATTAAAATGGTAGGAGCAAGGCATTAAATACATTTTAAGATGTAGCTTGGCAAAGTCAGGGAGAACAGTGCATATACTTTAAAAGAGATTCTCTGAAGCTGAGATACTTCTACTGTGTTGTTACCTTGGACTATTCCTTGAGTGGTCTCCATTGATTTCATAAATTACTCAAATTACTCTGTTCCTCAGAGGTTTTTTTTGTTGCCTTCTGACAAAGAAGGAATCCTCCTATTCTCAATACATGGTGAGGTTTCTCTTGATTTTTTTTTCTTTTTTTTTTAAACTCTTCTTTTTTTTTAAACTCTTCTTAGGCCTTCACTGTTGACTACATCTATATAAACTGTGAACAGTTACTTCTAAAGGGGGTAATTCTCATTAGATCACTTCCATCCTGCTCACAAATTTGAATTGGAAGCTAATACCAAATTTGTGGAGTTGAGGTGGACTTTTTTCCTCTTCTCATATTGTTGTCATAGATCAGGTTTTTTCCCATCCTTAGGGCATTAAAAATTACCCTTCTCCTAGAAAATATACATATGGAAATTTTTGGGTTTTCATCTTTTCAATGACACTTGTGTCTTTTATAGGTGTGGGGTATTTTTGTCTTATATTGACTATTTTACCTAACTGCTGGTTCTAGAATTTAGTTGTGCTTGCTTCAGCGATTTTTACTGCCGAGAATGTTGTATCAAAAACATACTATGAGCTATATAGTAAAAATAAACAAAACACTCGATTTTGAACCTATCATCTTACTTTTTGCCTTCTAATTCCATATTTAGGAGCAAAAGCTTTTTTTTTTTTTTTTTTTTTCCCAAGAAAGTTAGTTATATGGCTGCGAATGTAAACCTTCACAGAGTGGTGAGAACCTACCACGTTAGCATCAATAGTTATTGCATAAAAGCTTTCAATTTAATTTGAAATGGGACTGCAAAGTGGCTCATATGCTGACATATCCAAATGAATAATTTATTACTCAGTAGGAGAAAGTATTTCAATGGTAGGATGCCAACATGCTGGTATTCACCCAGGAGTTCTTTAGCTTAAACAGTAGATATGTTTAGGCAGGTAAAAAATTATTAATGCGCTTGTAGGAGATAGAATCCTAGAAATTCTTCTTACATTATGCATTTACTTCCAATGGAAGAAATAGAAAGGTTTTTTCAGACCTAAAATAAAGATGGTGAACAAAGAGCATCAGAAATTCCATTGTATTCCTCCAGCAAAATCAACATTTCCTTCATAAAATCTTCTATGCTTTCTCCCATTTGCAGTGCCTTGAATGACACAGCCAAACAGTACGATTTCAAAACATGTCCAAAATGTAGAAAGCTTTTTTATGTTGGTGTTAATTAGAAATTTTATAAACACAATTGGATTTGGAATGGAGTGGCATGGAGTGGAATGGAATGGAATGGAATGGAATGGAATAGAATAGAATAGAATAGAATAGAATAGAATAGAATAGAATAGAATAGAATAGAATAGAATAGAATAGAATAGCTCAGCTGGAAGGGGCCTAACAAAACATCTATTCTAACTATCCAAGCACATCAGGCCAGACCAAAACTTAATGCATGTTGATGACATTGTCCAAATCTCTCTTAATTACTGAGAACCCTGGGGCATCAAACACCTTCACCAGGAAGCCTGTCACTATTTGACCACTCTCTTCTTGGTAAAGAAATCCTTCCTAATGTCCAGTCTAAACATCCTCTGATGATGCAGCTGTGAACTGTTCCCACATATTCCATCTCTGGAACCCAGGGGGAATAAATCAGCATCTCACTCTCCCCTTCTCCTCCTCAGAAAGCTGTAGAGAGCAATGAGGTTCCCTCTCAGCCTCCTTTTCCCAAAACTACGCAACCCCAAAGTCCTTAGCCACGTCTTCAGCAGCTTAATTCTTTCCCTCCCTGGCTGGGGAGGACCTTTACATCCTTTTTAAGTGGTGGGGCCCAGAATTGCACAAAAAAATCCACTCAAGGTGAGGCCACACCAATGCTGAATACAGCAGAATGATCTCTTTTGAGCCAGCTGTCAAACAGCACCCACACATCCCTTTTGCCAACTGGAAAAAAATTAGTTCTTCTTATCTTAATAGGTTTGTATCTTCTTAACCTGTATGTGTTAAAACTAAGCAAATAAGCTAATTCTGATTATCTAACATCACTTTTGGTTAATAATTCAATCTGTTTGTTGTCAGGATAGAAAGTTCAGATGAGGTTTGCATTTAAAGTTCTGCTACCTTTTTTCCCTTCATGTTGCTTAATAAGCTCCAAATTCAAAAAGAAGCCTTATCTGGAATTAGTGGACTTTGTGGTTTAAAAATAATCCCACGGCACTGAGGGTAGTCTATTGATTGCCTTAAGGGAAGATGGAGTGTCTGTGCACAGTATAGTCAGATCACTGCACCAAAAGACATGGTTCTTCAGGTCAGGCATACTGGACTGGGAAAGCTTAGAAAGATATGGAATTAACACCAGGAAATCTTTCAGAAACTATAAAGCACTCTGAAATCAAACAGTACCTTCATCTTGTCAGATCCTCATATCTCAACACAAAAGCTGCCATACTAAACTGGTCAGAAAGTTCATTTAAAACTACAAAGAGCTGAAGCAACTGTTTAGAAAAAGAAGATGGAAATGTTACTGTCCTTCTTGTGTACTACAGCATAAGAAAGCCTGGCTACATTTTCCCTGGTTTTCATGATTTTATATGTAGCTCTATCCTGTGATAGTCCTTTATTTTGTAAATTAAAGAGCACTTATCTGTTTTGTCTCTTCTCAGTCAAAACCCATTTCACACTTGATTCTCTTTCCTGTACTGTGTCTAGCTGTACTATATCCTTCCTGATATAGAAGAATAATAGAGGCCTGGAGAAGAACTGCACAAGGAATGTGATGAATGGATTCATACAGTGAGACATATCATGGTGGCTTTTATTCTTTCATTTCCTAGTCATTTTGAGCATCTATCTGTTATTTTGCAAATCTAAGCGCAACTGTTCAAATCTTTCCCGATGCCAGTAGCTAGTATAGAATCTCTGATTTCACATTATTTTGTTTTCATTACTTCAGGCATTTCATCCCTCACTCAATCACTATTATAATATCTTTAATAAACTTTCATACTGAATTATTGTTCCTGCTTCCTTGAAAAACACTGTGTCAATTAACTGGATAACCATACTTTTTCCCAGATTACTCAGGGATATGTTGAATAGCATCAACTCCCAAGGATCTCTCAATAATGGCAAAGCAATCATCTTTTCCAACAGCTTATTTTTCTTCTTTAACCACATATTAATGACTACAGGAAGACAGTATCTCTTCTACCATAGCGCCCTCTTTTACAGAGATGCTTTTTCAAAATTATTTTTGAAAACCAAGTAGGTATATCAACAGTTATCTCTATCTACTTTATCACCTTCATTATCTAAATTTGCACTATATTTGTGCAGCACAGCTACAGAATCTGTGTTGATTTTCTGCTACAGCATATTTAGTCATTTATTCTCTATTGCAAGTTCAACAGTTTGCTGAGTGCAGATATAGACTTTCCATTTTATAGTTCTCCAAAGCCCTTTTAAAAAATTTGTATCACATTTGCCATTTTCTACTCCTCCAGTACAAAGGACATTTTAAGTGATAAATTACACTCTATAGTTAATAACTCAGCACTTTCATATTTCATTTTCCTTAGAACTCTATGTGAATACCATCTGGTTTCTGGAAGTTTGCTGGTATTAATTTTATTAATTTATTTGAAAACTCTTTTTATTAACATTTCATATGAGACGGTTTCTGAGCAGTGACTTGTGCTACAATAAACTTTAATGTGTGATGTTCCTAAACTTTTTTAGAGCAAAGAGATTAATTCATTTTAGTTTTGTCCTATGGCTTCTTTTTACTCAAAAATCCTTTATATCAATCTATGGCCATACAGAATCTTGGAAGACTTCTTGGTTTTGGTATTGGAATTTCTTTGAATACATTATTATAGGGGTTAAATATTTTGCTAGGACATAATGTTTCAAAAGCCTCATTTTCCCTGTTTTAATAAAACACATTTTAGAGTTAAGTTATGGTTACAATATTTGTATCCAGTTTCTTTTGCTTAAATAAGCCTTTGTATTTTCAAATGGTCTTTCTCAAATTTGTTTGGGCATGACAGCTTTTTGGTGTCATTTATAAAAATTTTTTTCAAGAAGAAATACAATTTTAGAATAAAATTCTTATACAGGAGTAGTATTTTCAATACAAGAATTTTATTTCACTAGAATTTGATTCTTCTGGCTGCTTGTTCTACTTTCTTCAGCTTTACAAGCCAACTGTTTTTAACATGTTCTTGTATTTCATTTTTTTACCCCTGCTTTTAACCTCTTTATTCATATACATATACTGAATACATGATGGTATTTTCTCACTTTAGCTTTTTGCTAATTATTAACTTCCAAGGCATATAAATAATATGTAAGTAAATAAGTAAATAATATGTAAATAAATAAGTAAAAAAAAGTAATAATTGAGTGTTGATTCAATACAAGCAAAACAAAGGAGAAAAAAAGCTTACAGAAAGCAAAGACATGTTAGAAAAGACAAACACCCACAAGGATGAAAACAAAGCCAAAATAGAAAGAGATAAACTGCTCCCACACCGTAGTCCCAGCCCACACAGCATGCTGTGTCTCATAAATTCCTTAACTTAGTGCTTGTCATGCCACATCTGGAATGCAGTGCTCAGTTTTGGTCCCCACTATACAAAGGAGATGTGGACAGGCTGCAGAGGGTTCAGAGAAAGGCCCCAAAGATCCTTGTAACAACATTATACATATTTTCTAATATCCCTTTGTACACTGCCATTGTGATAGCTTCATTTACATGACAATTTTATTTTTTAAAATACATTTTTCATGTAAATATGGCATTGAATCACTCATCTGGGAAGCATCCTAGTCTTGCTTGTAATTCAATAAATTCAGAACAGTAACTGCAACATAGACAAAGAACAAACAGCAATCAATAAAGATTCTCACAAAAGTAATAAAAGCAGTAATCTACTTCTTTTCCTAAACTTTTTCTGTGACTTTATTTGTCACATTTCCTGAGAAGATCACAGGCAATAAAATGCTTTATGCATACAAAATTTGGAGACAATGTGAAATAATATTTTAATTTCAACAAAATTAACCTAAAATAAAACATAACATAGCTGTAAGATGAAGCACTCACATATTCAGATCTGAAAGACTGCTGAACTGAGATTGAGCTT
The DNA here is from genome assembly GCF_027887145.1 of Ammospiza caudacuta. Classification (NCBI taxonomy): domain Eukaryota; kingdom Metazoa; phylum Chordata; class Aves; order Passeriformes; family Passerellidae; genus Ammospiza; species Ammospiza caudacuta. Next base: position 108,886,241 of record NC_080594.1, read on the forward strand.
TGTGCCCTAGTTCCTACTTATGTATATATGAAAAAATATATAGGAAGTTTAATGAATTGCAGACCTCTATGAATATGACACCTACACTGTCTTATCTTACCAAGTAATTCAGCATTTTCAAATTTAGAAATATGAAACATGAGTTTTACAGGCTTTTAGCATTGTTTGTGTTGGTACTTTATTACTGAAAAATCTTCAGAAATTTTATTAGACTGCGCTTTCAAGAGTTGGAAAAAACATGGAATTCACAGTCTTCATTTCTATATTCCTTAATTTTTTCATGATATTATTTTAATTATGTTTATTTATTTCGATTACATTATTTTTGCTGGGGTCCACGGTGCAGGACAAAATGTTTGACCACTGTTTCATGTACTTGCATACAAAAGTATTTGGATTACTGGTAAAAATAAATGACAAAGTCTGAGTCTCCAGCAGTTCCTACAGCAGCTGATGCTGGCCTGTCTTTATGTGCTCAGTCTTTGTGACACTTGGTTAGCTTCTTCTAACTCTTTCATAGCAAGATATATTTAAATATCACAATCTAAATGCTGCACTATTTGAACCTCCTGTCTCAAGCATTCAGTCTTCTGACATTTCTTGCCGTTCATGTTTCCAAGGCTGCATCTGTCAAAGCTTTCATCCTCTAAGAGAAAAACAAGCATGTCTTTTGCAATGCCATGAAGTTCAAGTGCCTTCAAAAGCTATTCATGAAGATCTACATTTTGTAGTGCCTTACAATATCATACTTTTCCCCTTTCTTTCTAAACACCTACAAAAAATCTATATGTCCCAAAATATACATTACCAAATACACATTTTTAAAAGAGAACTGCTTTATACATTTGTTTCTGTAAGGTAAAGAAATACGTTTTGTTTGCAAAATATCATCCCTTTAAAGTATTTGCAACTGTACTTGGAGGCAAAACAAATGTAACACTGTCCCTACAAGATTCTTGAATTTGAAAGAGGAAAAATATGCTATTTTTAGGGCAAAGAAATTACATTGCACCATGAAATGTACTATTCTGCTTGCTACCTAGTAGGGTGCCTTTGTAAATGCTGATAAAATGTATTTATTCCAAACATTACTGTTAACAGCTCATTGCCTAACTGAAAATAGTTTCCCTCAATAGGTGTCTTTGTGCCCAAATTAAATTCAAGCAATTCATCTGATAAATTCAAAGATAGTACTCCAACCACCTCATGCTAAATTGTGTATCAAAGCTATAAGTAGTCTGAATCCATAATGGGCAAGCTGTGAATACTTAATAAAATTATTAGAAGTGAGGAAAGTTAAACTGCCTTTAACTCATCACATGATAACTTATTTGCTATTAAAAAAAAAAAAACATAATTACAAGCTAATTAGGGCATTCTTCTTAAATCTGAATGGCCATTGACACATCACAAGAATATTTTGGTGGTAGCAGTAGGAATCCAAAATTGTGTAAGTTGTAATACTGATTATATTATTGTATGAAGGACTCTGTTCTGCAATCTAATTATTTTCAACTAACTTTATCTACTTATGAAGGAAATAGACAAAACCAACCTCATGATTTTTTCAACAGTACCACTAGGTTTTAAATTTTTATTGCTTTTTTATTTTGTTAAAGAAAAAAAAAGTGTTTTATAAAGCCACAGACTCGTTTCTTCTACTAAAAACTTACAGTTCTATGGCATGTAACGCAGTTGCTAAGTACATATTCCTTACCAGGCTATGTGATTGAAATGTATTTTGGTTTTTTTTCCATAGAACTTATCTGCCAAAAAATGCTGAACTAAATGTCACATGCTCCAAAGGATGAAGGGTGATAGATTTTCCTGGAAATATAAATGGTATATGGAAGACACATACAAGTCTTAAAAGTGAGTTACAGCTTTGACACTGTCATGTCTATGAGACTGAATATTTTGTTAGACTTCTGACAAGCAGAGATATCCTTTCTTGGAAATACAAATCGAGAAGCAGTTGCCACATCAAGTCCCATGGTGCTAATTTTTGTAAGCAGCAAATGTCTGGGAATGTGTTCTTTGATCTTTGGTCTTGGCTTTTTTCTCTTTTTTTTTTTTTTTTTATTGTCATTATTACTTATTAACTGTGTGTCACCATTTCAGAAATATATGAAGTTGGTAAAAACTCTGAGACCTCATGTTGGAGTCATAGGTGCCTCCACAGCTCTGAGCTCTTGATGAAGTTATGAAGAGCTACTCAGTGAATTTATAGTCTGCAGCGTATTTCAGCTCACACTAAAGGAGATAGCTGGGTCTGATCTACAATAAAATTATCTTTTTACTGCATCAAAAATATCTCCATTGAACTCTATAGGACCTCGACTTCATGAAGACTCTCAGACTGCAAATTAGCCGCCCAGAAGAATTTAATGTTTTCTGAAAGGCCCTTGGGAGTCCAAGAACTTAATGTGACCCTGACTGGTATGACTCAGACACTGAATGAATTGTACTCTGCTCTGGGGGTAGCTGAATTAGGATGTGGAAAAGGCCAGCAGGCACATGAGGACCACACATGCATGAAAGCACATGCAGACACCTTGATCTGAGATCTGCTAAACCTAAGCTGTGCCTTCCAGTACCACTCTAGATGCCTTAGATTCTCCCACCTTATTTCCACATGCACACCAAAACCAGGTGAAACACTTGGTGATCTGCTAGTGACTCTATTATCTCCATGAAAGTGCCTTGGACAGCGATGGACTGGGTCTCCTCCAGGCAGGATCAGATCATTGCTGTCCATGCCTGTGTGCACACACAGTGTGGGCTGATTCCCTCTCTACGTTCTAGCACCAAGTTCTCCTTATTTTCTCCTTTACTATAATGGGGTTGAACAGCTTCTGAAAGAATAACTTGTTGGAGAATCTCCTTCACATTAAATATATATACAAAAAACTCAAAAAACTTTGCTTTTTAATTACTCCTGTTATCTAGTTTTTTTTTTTTTTTCCAAAATTGACCAAAGTCACATTTAGAAATATTTTCTCACTTTTTCAGAAGAAGTCAATAACTACAGCATGTAAACACTCTTCAAGTATGCATTTACAGCATTCTAGGAGAAGTCCCTTCAAGTACATACCCCTATGCTTTTTCAACTTTTTCCTAAACAAAATAGACTGGCTCATTCCCACATTGATTTCTCTGTCCTGCACTGGGTGATGCAGGTTCCTGGCTGCATAATTGTAGCTAACAGCAGCTGACCTCTCTGCAGAGTCTGAGCTCTAGAGATAGAAACCTGAACAGATTTATGTACCTCATCTTGGTTTCTATGCTGAACTGAAATGTTCATCTTCCATACATTTTCGTCCAAAATCAGTGCATTAACTAATAGTAAAAAATTTGAATGGCTAAGACTCTCAGACCTGTTTGAGAAACTTCCATGAAAGTGTAAAAGATTAAATTCTATATTTTGAATATTAGATTTATAGAAGAATATTTAAGGTCTCCTTTTACAAATCATGTGAAAACACTTGTGTGATCCTTTCCTACAAGAAGCAGAGGAGAAATGCTTTTGAGGTAATCTGTGAGTGGGACAGTCTAGTATGCAGAAAATTCTGCTGTGGAGCAGAAGGTCTCTGTACTACTCACTAAATGGCAGACAGAATTCCACTGGTTTTGAGTTACATTTTTCCATTTAGCTACTTAAGAGAGAAACAAATAAACACAAAACCAAAAGGCAACCACAATAAAATATTGACTTCATTTCAGTTCTCTAGCTAGGAAAAACAAAAAAAAGGGTTATCCAAATCCATGAAGCCGCACTGCAGATATTTGGACACATCCTGCATGATGTGAAGAAGTGGCTCTGCAACAGTGGGAATTCCTGGAGTCTTTCCTATTTATTCTGCCAACATTCCTCTAGGACTAATGAGGTAGGACGCAGCAGAGCATGGAATGCTAAGCAGTCTGAGGTATCCATTCATAAGAGAAATACTAAGAGAAATACTTAGACTCTGCAGGCTACATAAACAATAGCTCTGCTTCTAGACAAAGTGTAAACTCCCTAAATAATTGAGCCTGCTCTGAAGAACTCTAAGCAATGCAGGACAGGCGCTACACATATATATATTATTTTTGAAATAATAAGTCTTCCTGTCTCATGAGTGTGACACATATCTGGCAGGACCTGAAGCATGGAGAATTAAAAAGACCTGGCCAAAATCCATGACACAGACCAAATGTACTACAAAGTAGCTAAATGCCATCCTAAAATTTTATTTTCCCTCGATGAAAAATATTCTCCCTCACCCTTTTTCTCATGAGGACTTTAATACCCTTTGCTGATAATTGCTAAAATGAGCCTTTTGATGTGGTATTTTAGGTATCTTTGTCTTTTGGGGAAGGTTTGGGATTTGGTGGTTCTGATAGTTTTTGGGTTTTTTTTAAATTTCTCTTGAAGCCTGTCCTGCATATGACCATTAACTAAGTCAAAGAGTATCTGGCTTTCAGTGTGAGCTTTGATTTAGGTGGCCAGAGCAACAGGGAACACTGTGCAGCTAAATAAATAGCTTATAAGCCATACTACTTTCAGTCATCTGTCTGTAAGTGCTGTGCATCCATTGTTGATGTAGATTATCATGTTAAATGCAACAAGAGGCTTTTTCAGAGTATGAACTGATCTTCTGCACAAAAAAAATGCTATTCTTTTGATGACCATTGCCACCAAAAATTTCCTTTTACATAATCCTCCAGAAAGAATAAAAACCTCTATCATGTTATTTTACAGAATAAGTTTGGTGACAGTTTTGCTGTGTGGTAACTTGCAATGACCTTGCCTCTAATCAAGCTTAAAAATTTATAACAGTGTTGTGATAAACACTGAAACATTTTCTAAATGCCCCATGCATAGTTTAAGTGAATAGAATTATTCAAGACTCCTGCTTAGAAGCTTTCAATCTCAAATTACTCCCTAATTTAGGCTATCACAGGAAAACAATACTTTACTATTCATTCAATTGAATAATCATTAATTAACTGCTCTAAACCACTAATATTTCAGCTAATCCACAAAGCAGCTTATATTGTGTGTGGGCTGTTACCAGAGATGAACTGGGAATGTCAGTCAAGTTTAGAAAAACCTACAAAGCTGAATAACCTGCAACAACTCCTTATTTTTCATGTTTAATATCATGTTGGCAACATTCTTTTGCAAGATGTTCTCTACTCAGATATTGACTACAGCCTAGGTACAGCACTAAAAGAAACCTGCACAGGATTGTCCATCTATGGTAAAACCCTGACACCATAAAGTAGAATGGCTAGAATCTACATACTATTATAAGTGTATAGTTAAATACTATGATACTCCTTTATTTTTAGTATCATTTTATAATAATACCTTTAGCAACACGTCATAGAGAAAGGAAATAAATTGTAGCTTATGAGTGGTTCTAAACAAAATTATTCTGGGAATTAATTGGGACACAAATATTCAGGTCCAAGAGAACAAAATCCTCCGGATGCTTTACTGCTTTCATCTCCCTATCCCTTGAAAGTATATGTTGCTCTTATCAGGCAAGGATCTTACCTTTTTTCTTCTTCCTTAGAAGGTGATGGGTTTTCACCTCAAGAATGGAGGAAATGACCTCTTCTTTATGAAAAAAAATGGAAAAAGAAATTATAAGAATCCATCTCTTGAAAGACACATTTTAAGGCTCACTGTATTCTTACTACGGCAAGTTATTTTGTCTCGGTCTGCAACTCCCCTTTGAAACATTTTATTGGTGTAAGAAGAGCTATTGGTTAGCATAGGTCAATGGAATTGAAAGGTTTCTTCCTGAAAACACAAATTAAGTTATTAATTAACTTCACACAGAAACATGGAATCCTTGGAAAACACTTCTGAGAACATCAAGTCCAGCCTATGACCAGATACCAACCTGTTAACTAGACCATGGCTCTGAGTGCTGCATCAGCCTTTCCTTAAACACCTCCAGGGATGGCGACTCCATCGCCTCCCTGGCAGCCCAGTCCAGTGTCTAAACCACCCTTTCTGTGAAGGAAATTTTTCTAACATCCAACCTAAAATTTGGAGATTATGTTGTGCTTCTGCTTGTCTGGGAGTATAAACCAACCCCCAGCTGGCTGGAACTTCCTGTTAGGGAGCTGTAGAGAGTGATAATGTCTCCCTGGAACTGTCTTTGTTCCAGGCTAAATAAACCCAGCCTCTACAGCCCCTCCTCACAGGACTTGTGGTCAAGAATCTTCATCAGCCTCATCATCCTTCTCTAGACTCCAACCCTCCAATATCCCTCCAGAATTCAGGGAATTCAGGGACCCAGAACTGGACACAAGGCTCCAGGTGTGGCCTCAGCAGTACCGAGTACAGGGGGGTGAATCACTTCTCATACCAAACCTGCTACGTTTGGAATAATAGCATATTTTCTCCTTTTCTTAAAAAAAAAAAAAAAAAAAAAAACAACAACAACAAAAAAAGAACTAGATGACTATAAGCATGATCAGACTTTTATTTTAGTAGTACTTAATTTTCTTCTTTCTTCAACAATCACTCTGTTGCAGACAATGATGAAAATTTCCAGCCCAAATTACTCAAAAAATTAATAATTGAATTGTATTCTAAATGTGCATACAGACTAAGAATAAAATTTAGAATAGACCACAGTTCAGTTTTGTTCTATTATTTTGTGATTCTCAGATGATCCATTAACTTGTTTTTCCTCCTCCAGCAGAGTTTCTCCTAACATAAATTCCCAGCTAACAAAAGGTGATTGGAGTGGGCACCGTGCCACAGAGTCTTCTGCAAGATATGTGCTGTAAATCAAGAACGGTGTCACTGGCTCTCCACTGAACCTATTTTCAGTTGCAAAGCTGGTCCCATTTCCTCTAATAAACCAGAGCTATGCTAAATCTTGATTGAGGACACCTCGTCTCAAGCTGCACACCACAGACATTGTCTGCAGTTCCGCATCTGGACAATTGTCTCAATACTTACAGCCCCAGGGAAATGTAAATTTAAAATGCAGTCCTGAAATGGTGAAAATGTTAAATGTCCTGCGGGAAATTATTACCATTTCTACAGGCATTGCAATGTATTTTGCCAGGGAGGACATGCCAGGTCAAATAAATAGGAAGGCAATACAGTAGAATAGAATCAGAGAAATACGATGAAAGTATAATTGTCAAGATTCACAGGATTTGTTTTGTTTTGGCTTTTTTTTCATTTATCTGAACGAGATGGTTGGATGTCATTTGCTTGCTTGTTTGTTTCCTGCCATCCTCCAACATTTGAGATGTGACTATTTGCAAAGTATAAATTCAAAATTATTTCTTTATGCACAACTGTATATTTTGGATACATTTCATTAAAGCTACTGTTCTTAGTTTATTGTATCCAAGTGTCATTTTTTATTAGATTTCACTGACTTTAGAATTGTTTTTATAGCATAAGTTTATTCCAAGTATGCCACAAATTATACAATTATTTAAATGTTTGGCAAAAAGCTCTGCTGCCATAAGTATTTTGATGTTTTTGCTCAAGCATATTTGACACAAGAACTTTTTTTACATAGTAGAGGAAAATAGTTTAAGGCACGTTCTGAGGTAAGAGATAAATTAAACCATTCAAAAGCTCCAGAATTGAAATAAGTATGGAAATTTAGTAACCCAGGGTCAACTGATCCATTGTTTTATCAGACAGAAAGAGGGTAAATCATTTGTTAGGAAGAAAAATTAAATGTACATACAGTTGACAAAAATGATAGTGAGATGGATTGTTATTAAAGTGATCCCTTTTAGCCCAATGACATCTTCTAAGGTATTAAATAGTTTAGAACTCCTTCTGAGATCAGGCTGATATAAAATATTCAACATCCGTCCACTTCATGCCAAAAATATTTCACTATAATTAGAGTCAGACATATTTAAAATAATTGGTAATATCAGCTTTGCACAGGAAGGCAAGAGGCCTGGGAGATTTAATAATACTTTCATTGATCTTTGCATATGAGAGTAATCCTCTTTGGAAATGAGGTTGCTAATGCAGGAATGAGCTTTCCTTTTTTCTGGCTGTACACAGATTAACGATCAAATACTTCTTCACAAAGTACTTCTGGTAAAGAAGAAACTTATGCACTGTGTATGAGTGAGGTAAAAAGAAGCTATCTAGTTCAAAATAAATCCCAGGTATATCTGAGCACTCATGGGAAAATGCCTATTCCATATACCTTTTTAATTTTTTTAATTATTTAATGTCACAGGAAAGTTAGTTCTGACAATGTTAGAATTCAAGAAACAGCTGAAAACAGTAATTTCTGAATGAACAAAGTATTCTGGAAAAACAATTGAAATTAAATCAAACTTCGTTTAAGAAAAAATGCCATTGAAAAGATCTTGGCACTTTCTACATGAATTCTTGAAACTGTCAGAGATTGACATTGTCTTTTTTAGACAATTAAAACTCATGAGATGCTAAGTAGTGTTTGAAAGACATCAGACATTCAGTATTTCTTCAAGCAGTATTTCTAAACCCTGCCAGGATTGTGTCTGACTATTTAAAATGTTATGTTTGTAAGAGTAAGTGTAATTTATGAACAAACAACACATCTTGATCTGAGAAATGACAGCACTTCATACACTCACACAAAGACTTGCAGAAAAGCAATTTCAGAATCCAAATGGTGCCGTTGAATAATCACAGACTCATAGAACGCTTTGGGCTGAATGGAGCCTTAAAGATCATTTATTCCAACCTCCCTGCTATGGGCAGGGACACCTTTCACTAAATCAGGTTGCTCAGACCCCTGTAACCTGGCCTTGAGCGCTTCCAGGCATGGGGCATCAGCCACATCTCTGGGCAACCTGTGCCAGTGTCTCACCACCCTTGTAAACTAAGATTTCCTTTCTGACATTTAACATTAACCTGCCCCCTCCCAGTTCAGAGCCATTCCCCCTTGTCCTGTCACTACATGCCCTTGCAAACAATCCCTCTCCAGCCTTTTTGGAAGATCCCTTGTTACTGTAAGGCTGCTAAGAAATCTTCCTGGAGCCTTCTCTTTTCCAGGCTGAGCAAGCCCAAGAGTCCCAGATTTACAGGAGAGGTGCTCCAGCACCCAGAATGTCTTCATGGCCCTTCTCTGGACTTGCTGCAATAAGTCCACATCCTTCTTGTGTTGATAACTCCAATCATATTAGCCAAATATACCAAGGGATCAATAGGACCCTAGTGTTTGCAGGAGTCCAACTAGATATGTGGATTCCCATGCATTTACTGCACTCACTTTTTTTTTTTTTTAATCTACTGGCAAACACAGTACAGCATATCAACATGTGCATTTTGGAATGCGGTCAAAACTATATTTTAATCTTAACTCCTTGAGAGTTGTAGTTTCCTATCTGTGCTTAAATCAACAGTATTTCAATAGGCTGAATAAAGGAAGAAGTGGAAATTTTGGTGTGAAACTTGGCTAGCAAAGTGAGAGATTGAAATTGAAAAGAAAACCAACCAACCAAGAGATAAACAAACAAAAAACCTGAAAACTAAATAACAAAAATCTTATGTATGGAGGTGAAAAGATAAAAATGGTCATAATTTCAGAAGACACAGACTTAAAAAAAAAAATGCCAAGCTGACCTGAAATCTGATCAAAGAAATAAGATTTTGCACTGGCAGAAGTATGGAAGAAGAGAAAAGGGAATTTTCCACAGCAGTGAAGTTTTTATACTGGCTATGGTTTGGTCATACTGACTTGGATCTGAAGTTCATTACACTCATTGAATATATATTTTCTGAACTTTAAACAGTTTTAATAGAGTTTAAAGTAACTTTTCCATAAATAAATGAAATTTAAAGAAACAAGCAAGTGCTGACATACTCAAGCATTGTTCAGCAAATGCAAAAAAAAAAAAAAAAAAATCAATAAACATAATGTAAAAATTCCTGAGGCAGAGGAGGGGGGAAAAACAAAAGTGAAAGAAAACCAATGCTTAATGGAGTTAAGAAAAACCAAAATGCATTTTCAGAGGGAATAAAATCAAATGGAGATTTGGTCCTGTTAGAGAACTAGCAAATTGTAGATCATAAAATTGAAAGAAGTAAAGCAAAAATCCCTCACTTGCAGTTGAATGAATATATGAGTATACATCCATTACAGATGACATAATGAATTACATTACATGATGGAAATCTTCTTAGGAAAATGTTAAACATCTCTTCTCCATTAAGATTAAGAAAGAGGTTCTGTCCCAAATGAGGCAGTATTGTTCCAAAATTTATTGCAATTTTTTAAAGACTTAATATTACAATTATTTAAAATATTTAGAATTAATATTAATTACTTCCAATTTAAACATAGCTAAACCAATAAAGTATTGTATTATCTAAACCTATATAGATATGTTGCATAGTCTAGGGGTTTTTAGCTTTTGTAATGGCAGATCTGTAAAAACTATATGTCAAATGTTTTTAGTACATAGGAAAAATTTTATAAAACAATCAGAAAATTTTGAAAATAGTGGTTGAAAGGCTAATAATATAAAGCTTGGGATGTCAGATTTAAGAAAATCAACTTATTCTGACTATTTGAGGGAATATTTGAAGGTGATTTCTTTGTGAAAATTACACCTACTTATGAGAAAAATATTCAACCTTTCTGACAAATGCATAGAAATATCTGAACACTGAAATTAGATTAATTGGTCTTGAAAATAAGGCTTATTATCTTCTTAGCATGGGAAATTTTCTTTACAACCATGTTATTAGAGTATCTTTTAATTATGACAATTTAAGTTGGCAAGATTTTTTTAACTGTATCTTTCCAGTATATACATATGTGATTCAGCCCAGCAGTGAGATATTTATCTTCAGTTCACCATCAGCAATATCCTGATCTTTAGCACATGTACTCATTTTGTCAATTCTATATTTGTTATATAATAAATTACTACATATAAAGCTGCTCTGTCACTCCCCTCCTCAGCTGGACATGGATAAGAAAATATATTGAAAGAACCATAGGTTGAGATAAGGACAGGGAGAGATCACTCACCAGTTACTGTCGCAGGCAGAGCAGGCCTGACTTGGAGATATGAGTATATAACCAACCAAAGCCACAGCAAGATAATTAAAACAAATATTATAGCAATTAAAACAAATATTATAGCAATTCGCCCCATCTCTCCCTCTTTCCCAGCTCTGTCTTGTCCCCCAGCAGTGCAGGGAGATGGGAATGGGGGTTATGGTTGGTTCATCACAGGTTGTTCCTGACACTGCCCAAGGAGAGGGGTTCTTCCTCTTCCCCAGCATGGGGTCCCTCCCACGGTTCTCCATGAACTTCTCCAGCATGAATCCTTCCCGTGAGCTACAGTTCCTCATGAGCAGCTCCAGCTTGGGTCCCTTCCACAGGGTCATTAGTCCTAGCAAGAAACCTGCTCCAGCGTGGGCTTCTCTCTCCACAGGTCTGCGGATCCCTCTCAGGAGCCTGCTCCAGCATGAGTTCTGCATGGATTCATAGCCTTTCTTCAGGCACTCATGTGCTCCTGCATGGGTCTCCTCCATGGGCTGCCTGTGGATGTCTGCTTCCCTGTGGAACTCCACGGGCTGCAGGGACAGCTGCTTCACCCTATCCTGCTCCACAGCCTGCAAGGGAATCTCTCTCCTGGGCCTGGACCCCTCCTTGGTGACTGACCTTGGTGCCTGCAGAGTTGATTCTCTCGTATATTCTCACTCCACTCTTCTCTGGATGCAATTACATCTGCATTCTTAAATATACATTCACCTTCTTAAATATAATATTGCAGAGGGGTTACCACCATTTCTGACTGGTCCAGTGTTGGCAGCAGCAGGCTGGTCCATCCTGGATTCATCGTTGGCTTTGTCCAACACAGAGGAAGATTTTGGCAGCTGCTTACAGAAGCCACCCCTGTAGTCCCCCTCCTGCTACCAAAAACCTGCCACACAAACCCTGTGCACAGTGTAAGAATAAAATTGATGTTTGGATTAGAAGAAGGTAATAGCTTTGTTGCTGGCTACCTTGGAATGCTTTCTCTCCATGAGCAGCAGAGACATGATCTGTGCAGATCACCAACCGGAATAATCTGTGCAACCTTATCTCATTTCTTCCGTCTCTGTTCTGGTGCCTTTTATGATTGCAACACTTTATTCTCATCTGTGCTTCAGAAGATAAAATTTTTATCTTCTCAAAGGCTTTGATTTAACCTAAATTATCATGGATAGCACTGTTATGGGATAAAGAATTCTGTTACGTGATAAAGAATTGCCATACAAACAAAGCAGGCAGAGGTTTGAGGGTAACCTGTCTCAGCCACAGAAAGTGATCAGCACCACGGCCAGGATGGACACCCATTACCATGAGGCCAGAGGAAGACTTGCAGATACCTTTGAGATTTAGAGTGGCTGGAGAAGGAACAAGGGAATTAGAAAGATAAGGGGATGAAAGAGGTTAGCTGTGTAAGCAGCAGCTGGTTACAGTGCTTGAATGGCTGTGCCCTGTGCTGGATCTGCCATTTCTTCCATCAAACATTAGAAAAGGTCTTCTCCTGACATTTCAGTCTGTCATTTCTTCCCATTAAACTTAATTTCTGACTATTTTTCTGGATAATACAGGGTCTCTTCCTGTGTGCACAAGACCATGGGAATTTCTGAGTGAAAGCAGCCAGAGTAGTGCCCGAGCTCATGAGGGCTGTGTGTCAGGATGCAAGATCTAGCTAGTCTCATTCCTAGAGAGAAACACTTCCCAAAAGAAATTGAGATAATTTGTCATCAGTCATTCAGTTTGGTGAAAAATTTTTGATTGTTATGTATAGGTTCTGTATTTTGCTGAATTAGGACCTTCAAGAGAAATGGCTCATGTTTAAAAAAATGTCCTTGATGGAAATAAGAGAACAGTATTTGTATTGCCTGCATAAGTTATCAGGCACGGTACAGATGGTGAGGGACTTTGCACTGCAGATGGGAATGATTCAGAAGATGATAAAAGTGCTAAATCCAAACCCTAACTCCATCACGGTCTAGGGATGCACATTGTTACAGGAAAGTTTACATATAAAGTTTACTTTCAGCAAATATGCATACTTGTGGGAGTGAAAGTTAGAGGACAAGAAAATGAAAGCTTTTCCAATGGTAATGGGAATCTTTCTGGTACTAAAATAATAAGTAAGCTAAACATAGTATACAGTTCTTGAGATACTGTGAAGATGATGATATCAGCAAATGAAACTGCTTTGGGGAACTTTAACCTCAGCAGTGAGTAATTTAAGGACATCAGGATGAAACTCTATTCAGATCACTAACATCTAAAATCTTCCCAACCTCTACTGAACTGGACAAATCTGCAAGCAAAACAAAAAGGTATAATACAGGCACTTCTGTGGCAACAGGTATAGCATGTAAAATAATCCTCAAAACAACTAGCAAACTAATACCATCACTTACCTGCAGTTTATCAACTGTTTGCTTTCTATGACAGTTTATATGAAGTAAAACAACCATGCATATTTCACGCCAGCAATGTCTTCTAAGAAGGCGTTATTGAAAAAAGCAATACAGCTATCCAATGAATCTTTTCTTTTCTAAAATCATAATAGGATCCTTATACAGAGAAGGAAAATATTGCTCTTTCTTAGGTATTTTTTAGCCAAGACATACAGCTGCTCTAAGAGAACTAGAAACTTGTAGTTACAAAAATACTTTCCTAATTTAATTTCCTTTTCTAAATTTTTTTCCCACATGTATTGTAATAGTACTAAATTTTGGAAAGTTGTGATGACCATTTTGAATAGTGAAGGTGAAAAATAGGCCAAATGTCTTGTTCTGGTAAATTTAGTTTTCTTTGGGATGTTCTAAGAAGTCAAGAAGTAAATATGGCAGATTTTTGATAGCACTATATTCTGCAAGGGGATAATAAGAGTGAGTACATTTTCACTATTTTTCTTGAACTTGGAAGCGTGATATGTCATAGAATTTCTGTTTTATGCACAATTTAAAATTTCCTTGGGTTCTAGTTGATATTTCATTTTGTGGACAAGTCTACACTTAAAAAAGGAAAAGCATTTAATTTTCTGGAAATAGGCTTGCAGGGCTTTCTAAATAGTATTCATGTCTAGACAAGAATTTTGCCAAGTTTCTCATGAGGTTAAAGATTCAGCACTGTGCTGCTTTTGGCTGGGGTAGAGTTAACTTTCTTCCCAGTGGCTGGTGGGGGGCTGTGTATTGGATTTGTGCTGAACAAAGGGTTGATCATGCAGAGATGTTTTTGTTATTGCTGAGTGGGGCTTACACAGAGCCAAAGCCTTTTCTGCTTTTTGTACAGCCACACTGATGAGGAGACTGGTGTGGTTGGGAGGAGACAGAGCTGGGACAGGGGACCCCAGCTGACCACAGGGATATCCCAGACATCATGCTCAATATTTAAAGTGGTAAGAAGAAGGAGGAAGGGGATAATGCTTGGAGTGATGGTGTTTGTCTTCCCAGGTAACTGTCAGGTGTGATGGGGTTCTGCTCTCCTCAGGAGGCTGAAACCCTTCCTGCCCTTGGGAAGCAGTGAATGAATTCCTTGTTTTGCTTTGCTAGTGAGCACAGGTGTTTCTTTCTCTATTAAGATGTCTTTATCTCAACCCACAAGTTTTCCAGCTTTTACCCTTCTGATTCTGTCCCTGATCCTGCTGGAGGGGAGTGAGTGAGCAGCTGCCTGGGACTTGGCTGCTGGTTGGGGTTTACACTACAACAAACACCACAAAGTGCTTCTTATAAAACCTGTCTGCTATTATGGATAAAAATGTTCTGCAGTCAAAACTATCAGTTCTTACAGTAGAATGTCTCCTAGTATTTTTTTTTTTTTGGCAAGTAGTATTTTCTCTGTCAAGTTGCTTAGAACTTATGGTGCACAAATATCTACTTCTTTCTGGGAACAAGGAGCTATCCCTAAAATTTATTACTTCTGGCTCATATAATTAATCTCATTTTGAATTATTGAGAAGTGAGAACTAGATATGCAAGCAGACAATTAAGATAACAAGTAACATTCAACTATAGCATTCCAGGGACTAACACAAAATGTTTTTTCTTAGAAGCAAATTGTTTTCTATTTATGGAGATACTTAGAAATCTCTTAAGACGGGAGTTTACATAATCAAAGTGGCTACTTACACAGGCTTAAGTGTATTTACCACTTACTCATATTCAAAGTGCTTTGAAACATCAAGTAAAAAGCATAGAAAATAGTCCCATGAAATAAAGACACCATTTACAGCACAGAACCGTAAAAAAGTGGTGTGTAATGTCACTTGATGGGCAGAAAGTTAACAAAGTCTTTGAAACCTTTTGTTTGTGTATCCTGCCCATGCAGACTCTGTACAAAGCTTTACATAGTCAAGATACAGAGAGAAATCCAAGAGTCACATTTTTTGAACACATTTTGAATTCTGAAAGATTTCAAATACCTTTTAGTTTCATGCTCTTGAAACTTACACGTTTCTTACAAGGGTATAGGTGAAAGCCAAAGATTGTGTTAGATTCTTACTCTGTTCATGTAACCCCATGGAAACCCATGACTGCATAATGTGAAACTGAGAATGGCTGTTCTGTGTTCCTACCCATAAACACCTTATGAGAAGGCGCTGAGAAGCAGAATAAATGAGCTTGCAGAGATTTGTGCCGGGCAGGTCTGTGGGATTGCCTCGCTGGGACATGTGAGAACCATTGATAATTCACTGGGGGTTTAGCAGCTCACTCTAAGCCAAGAACTTTTCCACGCCCCATGCTCAGCCAGTGAGGAGCTGCATGAGCAGCTGGAGGGAAGGAGCAGGAGCAGGGCAGCTGACCCAAACTGGCCAAAGGGATATTCCACACCACACAACATGATGCCAAATCAATCAGCAGGGGGAAGTTGGCCTGGAGGGGTTGATGGCTGCTAGGAAATTGGCTGAGCATCAGTCAGTGGTGAGCAATTGCATTGTTCACCGCGTTTTTCATGGTTTTTTTATGGGTTTTATTCCTTTATCTTTTCCATTACAATTATAATTTAACATAAAATAATAATTATAATTATTATATTTTAGTTCATTTCAACTATTAAACTGCTTTTAATTCAAGCCATGAGTATTTACTTTTATTTCCACTCAGGACTGGGAATGACTGAGTGGTATCTAGTTGCTGGGTGGGGTTAAACCAACAATGAAGTTGGCCCTCTTTGGTGCAGGTTGATGTTTACCTGGTCTTTTTTTGGCAAAACTAATTCTTAGTCAGTGTGCCTTGGCTTGTACTGGTGAATGAGGATATTTATTCTATTGAGCTTTGCATTCTCCTTTGCTTGTATTTTTTTATGCCTTTTTATTTTTATTTTTATTTTTATTTTTTTTATGTTTTATTTTGTTGATGTCACTTCAAGTAGCAATGAACCACTTCCCCCATTTTGATATGATCTGTGAGCTGGGTGAGGGTGCACACCATTCCATCACCAAGGTTGTTAAAAAACAGTATTTGCTGCAATGCATATCCATGAATGGCTGCCATTTGGACATTGAGCCAATGATGAAAATAAGCTTTCAACCTGAGAGTTTAGCCGGTTTTGCGCCCATTTATCAGCCTGTGTGAATCCTAGTGAAGATCATGTTGAAACCTGGCTAAAGGCCTTTTGGTACAGAGTTCTCAGGCAAGGCCTCGGGAGAAAAAGCTTATTATAATAATATAGATAATAGTGACCCTGACTGTCCTTCACTGGAATTGATCTTTATAAAATGATGTATATGTATTGTGGGCAGAACACCTTCATTGTGGAAAATAAATAGAAAATGCATACAAGGATACTTACAATGATAAAAATAAATACTTCCAGTATCACAAACTGCACAAGAACCTCCTGTTCATAGCTATGCCAAATTACTATCTAAGAAACAATATACTTGACTATACAAAGCAAAAATAGAAGCCTTATTACATTTCTTTTCTTCCAGTATTGATTCAAAGCTAGAATATATGTTGATAATCAGCTGTTAGAAATTTCATCAGTCAAAAATATTCTCAAAGGGTTAAAGACAACAATTTGTAGCTATTCTGCAATGTTATAGTCATAAAGAGGAGAGAAGGCAGAACAGAATATATATTTCCATAAAAAATGTTTAAGACATTGTGTTAAGTATGTAGCCCACATCTTTTCTCTGTAATCACACTGTATTTTATGTCTGCTACATGAAAAACACAGTGGCAAATGTACTAAATGTCTTTATATTCCAAGGTAAATGGTCTGCTTTGTAAGGGAAAATGAGTGTTCATGCTTCACTTACTTCAAAATACTATGCCAATAGAAAATGAAAGAGGAAATGAAAGAGAAAAGAAATAAAAAATACATAGAAAAATCATAGAACTTGTGTTGATGAAATAGTCCTGCTAGTTCAAGTTAACACTATCTTTATGACTGGCAACTTAATAGAAGCAATCAACTAAAAAAACCTTAAATAATATTTTATTGTGTATAATTCATTATCAAGGAAACTTTCAATTTTCATTAAAAATAAATGGGGCCCCTCTTTGGACTACTGCAAACTCTACATTTTCATTTATGGAGCCTGTATACATGGAAATAGGTCAATTTATCTCAGTTAGAAATTTCCTTCACATACCTTTAGATTGTTTTGTTCTCCTCCCCCCAAAAAAGACAAAACAGTTGGACATGAACCCAGAATAAATAGGAAACAAAATCTGTTTGTTTTTTTGGGTTTTTTTCCAAAATTGAATTTTCCATGGTTACATTAATAATAGAGAATAAATATAAATTATATAAATATAGTTACAGGTCATCTTTGCATTATTTCTCATTGAAAAATAAATTGATACTTTGAAATAAAACACCTAGTAAAAGATTTGACATAAATCACTCAAATAGCCTAACTCAAGACAAGAAAGATTACACTGGCATGAAAAGCTTGAGTAAAGCCTGATATTTTTCCCAAAATGGAATTTGTGACAGCCAAAGAAATAAAAACCATTAGAGCAAGCAAAAAGACCTCCACAACATCATATGAGAGCAAATAAAGACAGGACATATAAACAGAAGAACTTGTCTGATAAATCTGAAAAAGAAAAAAAACAACAAACCAACAAACTACATCAGTTTATAGTCAGACTGAAATTTGATTATGGCATATATCAAGTAAGACTGCCCATCATAATCTGTATACAGAACCCAAATTAAAAGCTTGCATGAGATCAAACTTAGAAAAAAATATAGTATCTCTGACTCTGAAAATCTCTTAAGGCTTTTCTTTTTTAATATAGAAAGCAACCAATGAGCTAGGAAACTAAGCAGCTGAAACAGTAAAATGCATTTGTTTAATGTTCAGACTGTCACTGAGAAAACAGAAACTACAAAGCTTATCTGGGATCTCTGTGTGTGTAACCCAGGTAATATCAGAAATTGTTCAGAACACCTTTTCAGATCTTAAAAGGGGATATACAGAATGGAGACAGATTAGAAACCTTGTAAAAGACAGCTGGCACAAGGAATTAGACAAAAACTAATGGGAAACACTTTTTCTGCCTCCAAGTGAGCATTAAATAAGGCAAGTTCCAAAATGTCACTCTTGCAATGGACTGGAAACCATTTGCATTGATTCTACAATCAACTGGGAGCATCTAAAAGCCTGTAGTGTTTTGCTGATTGTCAGAGGGTTTTATAGAAAAGTGTTTAATCACAGCTTTGATCAATGGATAGGCCCCTCAAATTCACCATTGCAAGTAGCCATAATGGGCAAATTCAAAACAGAGTTTATAAAAAAACGAGTTCAACTGAACTAAGAAAAAGCATTTTTGTGTTTGGGTCACCAGTCTAGGAGTGGAAAGAATTCCTGACCTGCTTGGTTTCGTTTTGTGACCCTACCAAACTCATCCAGACCAAATCCATGCGAGGCTATGGGTAGAACTTAGGCGTCAAAAGTTTAAATTCTCAAAAACTCTGTTTATTTGATGGCCAAAGACACAAGAAATTAACATAAAATATGCTTGAATATCAAAGCTATTTCCTTTTACCTCTGGTTACACTCCAAAGTCTCGTAGCTTGGAGAATATTTGAGATATTTCAGGTACTTAAAATATTTCCTGCTGGAATAAAAAAATTCTAAGGATGACAATACAAACAAAAAGGGGGCTTATGAAGTGTTAGGAATGAGCAATAATGCAATATGGCAGACACTGAGACTTTTATTAAAAAAGCATTACATTACATGAAATTCATGCTTGTGCAATGTAACCTTTTATTTATGCTACCCATTCAGCAGATAAACATGAGAAGTCAATGTACAATGGCATTAAATAGTTAATATTTTTCAAGGAAAATAAATGAGGTACATATGCTGTACCTCACATCTCACCTCTGAAGACAATTAGAAAATTCACATACAGCACAGAAAAATGGTCTGGTGTTAGTGGTCTTTATGCCAACACATTACCAGAAATAACATCAAAAGTTAAAGACATTTCCAAAGTGAAATTGTAGAGAAGTAGGAAGAACTACTAAGTTATCCAGTCTGCTTCTGTTTCAGGACCTTGAATTCCCAACTTTATTTTACCTTCAAAAGGCATCTGCTGCTTGTATGACACATTTATAATAGCAAGAACTTAGCATATCTATTAATCAGTGTCAGTTTTTACCAAGAAAACTTATCAATGTGTACCATGAATCAACTATTCTAACAACATCCAGCTATTAAGCAAGATTTAAAGTTATATATATATATGTGTGTATATATAAATATATATCTCACATATATATATATATATATATACATATCTTGCATATATTTGCACATATATAGAGATAGGCATAGAATGTCAAGGAGATCAATGATAATTAATTTCTACAGTCTAGGAAATTATATCTATCTACCTCAGGCAATCAAAGATTTCTTTAATAATTGCCCTGGAACCTGTTTTTCAAGCAATTAGAATTTAGTTGCCAGCAAACATCTTAGATTAAAAGAAATGGCATTTTAAAATTACATGAATAAAAATTAAGTGGAAATTAAGACTACCGTTGTCTAATAGGCAATCAGAAACACAGGAAGAGACAAATTCCCAGGACTACTAGAATAAGTTTAGTTCTGTATTTCACAAGTTTTTCAGTAATTTGAAGTGATATCATGGGAGTGATCTTGTATGTACTGATTACCAAGAGTTCCAGTGCCTTCAGTAGGAATTCTGCATGTCCTGTGCCAAGGGAGGTAAATCTATGGGACAAAAAGTTTCCTGTCAATTCCTAGAAGTGTACAAACCAGAGAACAGACACAAAATCTTTTTCATTCTGATGTTATTTGCTGCTGAGGACTTGCAATCCTAGTTGTCAATGTTGGAAATCTATACCGTGCTGCAATATGCTATCAATGGGTAATTGAGCTTGAATATTATTTATTGATATTAAACCTGACAGTCAAAAGGATAGGCCTCAGATATTATGTTTAATACATGGTCCCATAGGATGCGTTGAATATTTTTTTAAAAATTTAATGTGCTTTATTATCAATGCAGCAGACATAAAATTAATAAAAAATCCTAATGAGAATTGGGTGGGTTTAGATAATTCTCCAATGGATTTATTATTTCAGAAAAGTGGTGTTCTAAGGCATTTTGATGACTCAAGGGATCATCAACAAAACGAAGTTTCTCTCATATATTGGTTTCCAAACCGTTTCATGTTAGTGCCTGAAGTTAGCATACAATGACTATTTAAGGCCTATAAGAACTGAGCAGTATCCTTGACCCCATTTGAAAAAATGACAGAATATTAGAAATTTAAGAGTTAGTCTGAGCTCTCAATGAACTATAGTGTTCTGAGGACAAATCTGACTGACAAAAACCAGTCAAGTGATAAGGCAGTTTGATTTTCCAGGCTTTAGTTCCTCTAGATAGCCATTGTCCTGCTGCAGGATTTCATTATGAATTAAATTAATTCTGACATTGGATAGACTGATGTTCATTAAGCTTTTATATTTCTATAATCCCCAGTTATGGATTAGAATCCATATGGAAAAAAAGGCAAAGCACTATACATGTTGTAGAAACAAGAAAATTTATTTCCTGCTTTTAGAAGAACTGAAAATTTTACATTTAGCTGAAGACTTATGCATGTGGCTAAGTGCAAACACAAAAGAATTGGTCACGCACTTAAAAGTTTAGCTGTGAAAAATGTTTTCCATTGGTGTAGATGGGAAAATAAGTAATTCACAAAGATTTAAAGGAGAAAAAAATAAAAGTCCTTTATAGATAAGACTGAGATTTTTTTATAGATATAGATATTATAGACATTTTTATGCTAAAGATCAAGTAAGAATCCATCAGTTACAGCTACTGGTCCTGCTCTGAGAGCTGGTTATAAAGGACTTGGACTAATGCTTACACATTGATTATAGCTGTGTATGATGATTCATAGTAAAGTCTTCAGACTATTATAGATGCATTTCATTTGTAAACTCAAAGTATCTAACTGCATTTTTGGGGAACAAGACAGGAAGTGAAAGAAGGAAATGCAGGAGGATGCATTTGCAGGGATATGAATAGAAGATAAACTATATATTTTTTAACTAAGACCATATAGAAAATGAAATTGTATCAGGTTAAGCCATTTGACCTTAGGTCAGTAATATGAGAGAAACCACAGGGTTTCTTACAATGAGATTAAGTGGAGTTTTTTTTAAATACATTTCTAGGACATACTATTCACTAGAAGGTGTTACAATTCAGGAAAAGCAAGAAATAAATTCAAAAGATGATAAATAACACTAATAAATATTTTCTTATACACATAGTTTATCTGGTCAGTCATAAATTTTCTGAAAGCAAATTTTGTTTCTTCTCTATTAGCAGAATGATTAATGTTGAACACTCATGGATACTCATGTCCCATCTCAGCTGATTCAGAATACCTTTTGCTATGAATTTAATAAATAACACTTTGAGTCCCTTAAATTTTAATTGTGATTTATACAAACCATCACCAAATCCATGATTTTTCCATTAAATAGATTTGTGACAATATCCTTCTTTCTGATAATATGTTAAAAAAGCCAATATAGTCTGTAGATGATCTGTGTCTTGCACCTTGGAAAAAGAAGCCTTTCTTTCTAATGGTTTGGAGGTTAAATATTGACTTATAAAGAGTTAATTCCACAACACCTTTCCTGTTGGGAAAAAAGCAGTCTCTTTCAAAATGCCAGTAAGAATTTTCCCTAACATGTGCATCAACATGACTCGTCTGAAAGTGACTGGCAAACCTGATTTCAGGAAAAGACTTTGAGACAGTTTTTGAGAACATGAAAACAACCCACAAGCAAACCAACCAACCAAAAACAACCCAGAAACTATAACTCACATGTTTATGAATCATCTGAAGCATTCTGTTCACCTGTTTTATTTATTTATTTAATTTTTTATCTCTCAGAAAACAAGTATGGCTCAATAGGTGCTAAAATGATCTAGCAGGCCAACATTTACACTGCTTGAGCACCGATGGAAGAGATTTGTGCCACGATAAACTTAAATACCAAATAAAATTTAAAAGTCTCCCTCAGCATGGAAGGAAGCAGACCAAGTGGTTGTTGTGATTAGATGGTTTGAGAGCAATATTTAACTTGAAATCTGCTCAGAGATCGAAAGCAAAATCTAACTGCTTATGAATTTAGAGTGCAGCTTGGAGGAATAGGAGACTGTCAGTACGAGTCTCAAGCAGCAAAGTTATAAAAGCTGGTGGAATGCATTTTTTTCAAAGGATTCATTTTGAGGACTTTTGTCACATAGTTTAATATTGGGAAAATTGAAGGTTTTAATATTCTACTTAGCTTGATGGAGAATGGGGGCACTAACAAGGAGCAGTAAAGACTATTCTAAGATGAGCACTGCACAAATATCATGCTATCAGATTTCATGGTGCTCTTCATTTGTTTCACATGTGATAAGCGGAAGAATTGACAAGAAAAATGAAGACACCCACAAAACTGCTGCTCGGAGATACATTGTGGAATTGTTAATATAACACCAAAACCAGAGAGAAATCAAAGAGAAATCCGAAAGAAACATTTTCTCAGGAATATGTGCAATAAAATATTAAATGTACTTACTGTGTCACCATAATGCTTTCTCTAGGACTCCCTCAGAACAATTAATTTTTGTCAAAAACTACAACATAAATAATGAGCTAAATCAAGTATTTTAAAACCCCTCTTTAATTAGGTGAAGCACAACAGCAAATGCTGAATACGTGTCTTGACAATGTTCATGCTTTGCTTCTTTACAGCTACCTTAGCTGTGAGAGATATTTATAACCATAAAAATGAAAACATTTATTGTGAGGGGTGAGGTCAAAGTGATTGCACTGAGTCCAGAAAACACCCCAGGGAGCGTTCCAGGGGAAACCAGGAGAGGGGACAGCATCACTTTCCTTGGTGTCACTTCCCTTGATTGACTGATGTCTCAGCCATTCCTGGAACTGTAACAGGAGAAGGCTCCTGAAGCCTGAGACCTTCATCATGAAGTGCTAATGTCTTCATGTCCTCTTGCAACTCCAGTTATTGTCAGGATACCTCTTTTCACATTCTGCTGACTGGGATTTATGTGCTCTGGTAACCCTTGAAAGCCTTTTTGGTTATCTTTGGTTTTTGTTTTTTTTTTTTTTTCCAGGACAAATACATAAAAGCAGCTGTCTCAGTAGCAGAATATTTTCAGAATACAGGCTAAATAAGAATATCTTTTTTAGACTGTTGGTAACATTTTGTGATTTACTCTGCATCCAGCCTGCCAGTGCTCTCTTAGAGAATGACAAGTGATTACACCATTACCTTTCTGAAAACAATATTCCATTTTGTTTCTCTCTGAACAGCATAATGCCTTACCTGATGAGAAGGGAAAGTTTAAATTAAGATATTGGTCCTAATTTGAGAGTTTAGAGTCTAGATCCATAACTGGTAATATATCCCCACACAGATAGGGCACACTGCCAACATCTCTTTTGACAGCCTTCAGATTTTGCTCAGTCCAGGGTAGACATTTATTTCCATCTTCTTATCTTTAAACACTGTCACAACCATCCATGTTCCTGGCTATAGACAGGCAGTCTTATGAATCAGATTAACATCATTCAGGTCTGCACCTTCCTTATTAGTCATGAGACCATTGGCCCAGCTGTTTCCAGGTACTATGTTCAATTCTTAGAGGCAGAATGAAAAATTCAGTATAAATTATTCAAGTTCTTTTTTTTTTAATATAAAACACTGATTACTGGCAGATCACAGACCCCTTTCACACCTGTATACTGACAATAGCTCCAAACCAAGCTGAGGTAAGCTTTGCATTTCTAAGTAGCCATTTCTTTTTATGAATTATATTTAATCATGCTTCAGGGTATCATTTTCACCTCTTACTGCTTTCTCTATTGTTCTATTTTTTCATGTCACTCTCTCTCTTTTCTTCCATTTTCCTTCCATTTAGTTTTTTGCTACATTGTTTATTATTAGCTTGAAGAACTTTAACAAAATTTTTTTCTCTCCCCTTCATATATAGTCTCATTTCC
Organism: Ammospiza caudacuta; assembly: GCF_027887145.1. Taxonomy (NCBI): domain Eukaryota; kingdom Metazoa; phylum Chordata; class Aves; order Passeriformes; family Passerellidae; genus Ammospiza; species Ammospiza caudacuta. The sequence continues at coordinate 108,910,780 of NC_080594.1, forward strand.
TTGTATTGTTTCTTATTTGCAATACTCTAGATGGTGACAGACAAACAAATGTGATTAGCATTACATTAATGTCTGAGAAGAAGTGTGCTCATATAAAGTTTGTGGAGTCCAGCGTATAGATTATTTCATTAGAAAGACAGCATTTAAAGAAGGTATTTATTAGAAGATTTGTCTTTACTCTTCCCATTGTCAATAGCATGATACAGGAACTCAGGGCAAATCATATTACTGATGCCATGAACTACCATGTATTTTTCATTAGCCAGAAATGGCCTGAATTCAAATCATAGTCCTTAAACATGAAATGATCCCATTTAGAAGTCCAGATGGACTCTGCCTGCTGCCTTCATGGAAACACTGCTGCTGGCTGATGCAAATGTTCAGCAAGATCCCTGGACTGGCTATTGAAAATCTGATATTGCACATGAGATCTTCTGTGCCCAAAGTGTTCCTACTGCAAACACAGAAAACATAGCCCTATGGGTTATTTGTAGAAATGTCTCATATCTTGTTAAAGATACTGGTATAGACCATGCAGAGCTCTTCAAAATAGTCCTTTGTCCCTATTTCTGTTTCTATTTATTTTCTTATTTCTTGTCTTTTTCTATTTCTCCAGCAGACCTTCTTTTTGGTTCTTCATTGTCATATTGTTTCTTTCTCTCATTGTCTCCACATCTGAACTTAAATTGTGTTTTTTTAACAATCATTGCACAGATTTTTAGAAGAATGAGATTTATGGAGACATATCACTGTAAGCACAACATTAGTTTCTCTCATGTCATTGTCTAGCTATGTCCTTTTTTCCTAAGCCAGCCAGAAAACTCAGCCTGGTGAAAAGAGGGGGCAAGAAATAAATGAGATCTTTAAGCAAAAAGCATCTTCATATTTAGAAAGAATTTGCCTAGCTCCTGGAATAAATACCAATGTTATTCTAAATATTTGCATTGTTCTCATAGGAAATAATTCTAAAATTACCAAATTAAACTAATTATTTTTTGCATTACAAAAATTTTCCCTCCCTCCCTCCCTCCCTTTTCCCTTTTCTCTTTTCCCTTTTCCCTTTTCCCTTTTCCCTTTTCCTTTTTCCTTTCCCCTAAATTTTTCCTTATTTGTCTCTCTTCCCTCCTCTTCTCTTCTTTTCCTCATTGTTCCACATCCAGTTGATTCCATTTTTTTTACTTTTACCCTTATGCAAAGTTTACAGTGTTGTTCTGTGAGCAGCAGAGCTAATACACTCACATTTTATCTGGTATTTCCCTTAGCTCTGTGCTAACCTTGCAGTGGGTGAGTTGTGCATCTGATCTAACAAGTGCTCCACACTATTGATGTCTTTCCTTTGTTGTCCTCATGCTCTGTTTGATATCATGGCTTCATGGGGAGTGAAGCTCTGCTTGAATCTTTGCATTTTTCTGCTGGTGATGTTTTGTTAAATGTTGTTCAATGATTTTTAGAATTGCTTTGACTTTGATGATATTCTGAGTATATCCCTCTCCTTGACCTAGCTGAAAGTTCAGTTTCTTTTTTACCTGCTTTTTCACTTAAACTTATCACAAGGTTCTGTTTCACTGTTCATCTTTCTTCTTAATTTTTCCTTTTTATACTGTTGTCAAACATTTTGTCTAAATTGTGAGTTTTCTGCCAGTTGATCTGTGGCCCTCATATGCTCAGTGTTAGCTTGGACTCTGTGGCCTGCAGCATTTGTCAGTGGGTATATTTTCAGTTCTTAATTGTCTGCCTTTTATTGTGTGACTGTGTGTTCACTTGGCAAACTGAGAAGATTTTGGGCAAAGCCTGAGGAGAGGTTTTAGTCCCAGAGAGAGCATCTTGTTAGCAGAAAAAAGAATGAGAATATTCTGAACTATTCTAAACAGATTAAGTGCAGGGAAACATTATGATGATGATGATGGTTATGGTTGTGATAGATAAAGAGATAGTAGGAAGTCAAGCAACACCCTATTCTAAGAAAATAATTTTGATAACAATATATGTCTAATGAACAAGAAAAATATTTTATGCGGTTCAGCGGGTGGAGATATCAGGTGGGATAAACATGGAATTTCCTGCTCCTTTTGGTATAATCTCTACTGCAACACCTGAATTCATCTTTTGTGGGTTACTGGGCAACAACTTAGCCTCTTCAGTACTAAGACACTCCAAAGCACCAAGATTGCAATGTATTTTCTCACCAGACCAGATTCACTGGGCAAAAGATTTTGGATAGGTCCATTCTGTTTACTGCCCAGGAACAGACTCCACCATGAGTAGTATAAATTTCTGACCTCACCAGAACCTTGTATAAATCTGACAGGAATCTGTCAATTTATTCAATTCCACCATAAATTCAAAATATTTTCCCTTTTTACTCCCTTTAAAATTGTGAAAATACTCTGCAGCCACCAGTTGCTGTGGAAATAGATTCTTTTCTATAGAATTTATACACACCAAAAATATTGTCTAGATGGTTTATCAGAAGCTGCTGGGTGACTGCATGGGTGGTTTTAACTTTCAGCTACTGTTACACTTCACAGAACCTTTGCACTTTTTCTCATGGGTTGTATCTATTAGCCATTATGTATTATTCAGTCTTTCAGTGATTATCTCTCCAGGTATTAAAAAAATCCATTTTTCCAGGTGCCAAACTCCACAACTCCTACCTTTTAAAACAGAACAATCACAGTATCTGTGTTTTGTAGCTTCCTTTTACTGTCTGTGTCATTAAATCACCTTTCAGTAGTTCCTTCTGTTTCACAGTTCTGACGAAGGTCTTACTCTCCTATCTTACTTTTTCATGCCCTTTGGAGAAAAAAAATTATGCTAATAACCCTGTTTAAGGTTGGACAGAGTGGAACCTGAACCATTACAAACCTCACTGACCATCTATCTCAGAACTTAGAGAGCAAAATAGGAATCACAATTTCATAAAGAAATGCTAAAAATGTCATCAGCAGTCCATGAAAGTACATATTTTCCAAAGTTACTGTGCTTTGATTTGAAAGAGGTGTTTAAAGCATTAGGTTACATGCATTACATAACTGCACTGTAGGAACAAATACATATTACTGTTTTTTTTTTAAACCTGTTTAATAGAACAAAAAGAAAACCATCAAATAGAAACGAAACAGTTATTGATGCAACTCATTATGATGGTGTTGGCAATTGGTGCACTTACAAGAAATCTTAGTGCTCACCATGTTCTACAGATAAACACAAAAAAGTCACATCCATTGGCTGCAAATCAGGTGAGATGACAAAGGTTTGTTAGGGGAAGAAATACCCTAGGGGCAGTATGGAAGTGAAAAATCTTCATCACCAAAGTGCTCAGACGTTCTCCCAAGAGCACAGCCCTTTTGCAGTCATCCCTCTACAAAGCAAGGTGAACACTGCCTGTGCTCTGGAATATAAGACTAGGCACTACAAGAAGGGTACAAATTGTTGAGAAGAAGCAGGCCAAGAATTCAACTAAATATTGGTGGTTTATTATGTACATGAGTCTAAATCATCTGTACAGGGCAAGTAAATGAAACAATGTGCCACACCCCTTAGTCTGGGTCTAAACTTATGCAGTTGGTGTGTCAAAAAGGCAAGAACCAGGCAAGATTACTTGAAAAGCTATTACTTAGAAAATGGGAAATTTGCATCAATGATGCAAATGTAACTCCAGACATCAGAATATAATGGCACTATTAATAAGAAGATTTAGGCGGAAAGAATATCTTTAAGAATCTGATTGGAGGGTGATTTCTTTGATTTCACCTTTTTAAGTAATTCTATTTATTCATTGGTTATTTTTTGTCTAATTATTTATTGGTTCTGTAGAGAATGTTTTGGGACTTTTTTTCGTTGGTTTTGTATCATCTTGGGCTGCTGCTTCCAGATGCCACAACATAAAGTCCGGATGGATTTTGCTTTATGGGCCAGGAGGAAATTGATGGTGGTTAGCTAAATCATGCTATAGTAGTTGTCAGTGTGCAACATCACTCCATAGCCATTCAATTTCAGATTTCTAGATACAAGGTTACTGAATGAATGTTTGGTAAAGAGCTGTTATCACAAAGACAGCATTATAATGAAAGTCAGATACTATCATTCCTCTCATCTTTCACTGGCAGTGTAGTGTAACTACTACACTTTTTACTTTGGGAAGAAGTGAGAAGATATTTAATCTTCCTCAGTATGTAAAACTGACATGAGTTCAAATGTTACATCACTGCAACTGAGATACAAACTGCAGCAATGGTAACAGGGTAATTTGTCTTAGCTTACTTTTTTCTTTAAATTGTTTTCTTTTAGGTTTTGCTTTCTTTTATTTTTTGTTTTCATCTTTTTTAAAGCTGATGCTAACAGGTCTTCCAAAAATGAGTTCACTAAACTTATTTTACATGCTTACTTTATTACTTGTTTTAAGTATAGGCACAAGTTTGCAAAATGTTTCAGCTTCTTAATAGATATTTATTTAAATAAAGCACTACAGAGATGGTTGCAAATTTAAAAAGAAGTCATAACTTTGCAGATCACATTGGAAAGGTGAAATTTATTTTATTATGATTGAACAACCCATTAGGCATGGAGTATGCTAGCTGGCTAGTAATCCAAAAAGAAACTGAATATTTGTACATGCTTCATTAAGAAATTATCATTGCAATTTATTTTAATTTTTAAGGGAGAAAGGATTTTTCGGGAGCAATGTTTACTTAGAAAGTATACAATTACGTCATGTAAAATAGATGGTTCTACCACTGTGTAATGTTACGTTTTTAAATCAATAACATTTATTAATTGACTAATCATATTTGCTCAGCCTTTTAGTCTGCAGTTAATTATTTAAGGCCATGAAAAATGTCAATCCTCATAAACTGTTTTTCAAGTGATATGTGTAACAAGTATAATAATTAGCCTATTTTTTTTCTTTTAACTTTTCCTTTTTCTTTCCCCTTCTTTTAGTTGAAATGACATTCTATAGTATACGTTGCAGTAAAGTTGTAAGACAAAAGACATTTTGAAACAAGAAAAAAAATTTACACCTCTCATATTTCATGCTTAATCATTTCTCAATGACAATTTGATGGACAGTAGTTTGAGTCTCCAAAATTATTGTTTTATTAATAGCAGACGATCGGTTTGGATTCTTTCTTTCACTGAATTTTGAAAATTTGATCTTTTTAATCAAAACTCTTTTTACAGTTGGTGGGAGAAGAATCAAGTCTTTTAATTTTCTTTCCTTTTTTTTTTTTAATTACAAGCAATGTTTTTATAATCTTTTTAGAATTATCTGAAGAGTTTGATGACAAGTGATACCCCATAGTCATTCCTTTTCTTCCTGCTTGTTTTTTTAACCAGATTTCCACTGTTTAATAATAGATCTATGTAGTAAATGCAGTAACCATTTCTAATTTTATAAATATTAAATTTTATTGGGAAATGTCCCAAAATGTGACAGAAAAGACAAAAAAAATATTATCTTCCTTTGCTGGAGAAAAGTAATTTTTAGAGCTAAACATAAATTTGAGTTTGTTCCATAATGATTTTTGTATTTGCTTCTTGACAGCTTGTTTCTAATTTTGCTGGCAACATTATCATTGCTAGTTTTGATTGATGATCATGCTTTGGGAAGACATTTACAATTTATGTAATGTCCTGTAAGAGAGTACCTCACTGCCAGCACAAAATTGCTGTAATTTAAGACATATCACTTTCAACAACACATAAGGGTTAAGTACATATAATAAATACTTAATACCTCCTTAGTCACACTATTATAAATGCTTTAAACTGTGTTAATCTTACATTTTCTTTAAACATGAAAAAGCATGAATCCAGATTGGTGCATGACTACAGACTATGTCTAAAAGAAAGGTTATTCTTTACACTTACAAAACATAGTTGTGACTTCTGGAAGTCACCAATGGCATCTGAAAGACTTGACAGAGCCCTTAAGAGGGTTGGTTCAGCTTCTGTGAAAAGGTGGGAATTCAACTGAAGCCACACACAGAGAAAAAAAAAGGAATAAAATTAGTGGGGTAAAATGTAGTCTTTGATGGAAGTAAAATAAGGTTTTGAACCAGCAGTATTTGACAAATCACTCAAGTGTGCTCAGAAAAGATGACAATTCCTTTTTTTACTTGGATGTAGTGAAAAAGAATAGATTAAGGAAAATAAAATGCAATACAGTACAATGTGGAGGTATAAGAGGCAATTGTAGCAGATAGAAAATAAAAAAGAAGAACCATTCTACCTGTGAAAAATGAAACGTAGCTTTTGATTCCATAGCAGTAAAGCTGCTTGCCATTTGTGAGTAATGTGCAAAAGCAAGTGATCAGTGAAAGAGTCAATGAAACAAAAGGAAAAGTCAGACTGGATGGGTAACCTCTGTGGTTAAACACCGGCTGCCAAGCACCACACCCACAGGCTGGGGGAGAGAACCAGAGCAGTGAGAGTGAGGAAACCTGTGGGTTATGTAAGGGCAGTTTAATGGAGAAAGCCAAAGCTGAGCACACGAGCAAAGCAAAACAAGGAATTCATTCACCTCTTCCCAAGGGCAGGCAGGTGTTCAGCCACTGCCAGGAGAGCAGGGCCCCACCTGGCATTGGTGACTTGGGAAGAAGAGCACCACACTTGGAATGTTTGCTCTTCCTCCTTCTTCCCTCCACATACTGAGCATGGTGGCACATGTTCTGGGATATCCCCTTTGTCACTTGGGGTCACTGGACCTGTGTCCTCTCCCAGCTTCTTGTGCACCTGCATCCTCCTCACCCGTGGTGTGGCACAAGGAGCAGAAGAGGCCTTGCTTCTGTGCAAGTAGTGCCCAGCAAGAACAGAAATACACCTGTTATCAACACTGTTTTCAGAAAAAATCCAAACCACTGCCCCCATACTGGGCACTGTGAAAAAAACACTGCTCCAAGTCATAATCAGCATAATTGAGTGGCCCACACAAATTACATGAATATCATCAAGGCAAGTAAAACTGGCATAGACATGCCAGATGATTCATATTGGAAAGAATACTTGACTGAAAACTGTTCGTTAACATAAAATAGAGAAATACAAGAGTCTTCAGCATGAATCTAGAAGTTTGTTTAAAATTACTCTGCATATCTAGAAGAAAATATGACAGTACTGTCATAATAAAAAAGACAGATGTGGAAGAAAATATAAACTAATAGTAATAGTAGTACAAGCTTTTCCATGATGAGACATCTGCATCTGAAATTGATTGCTTGGTTCTCATTCTATTTATGGAAAAGAGGTAGATATTAAATTAAAATGTTTTAGGATTTTGTGCCATGAATAAAGGCACAGAGGATCTCCAGAAAATGGGAAGACTGATATTTTGACCACAGAGAGATGCTGATGCCGGTTATGTTTGAATTAGCTGTTCACTAAAATCTTTTCCTCCTGATTAAACAGGAGCAGATCATTAGGTAAAATAGACGGTTCTGTTGTTCCATATATTTCTGTTGTACGTGGTTCATGGAGTTTACATTAGATAAATCTGGATACTTGGGTGAAATGTGCCTATATACATATGGTTTCAAGTTCTCTGATGAAAGCTTACTTACAGTAAACCTTTGTTTCTTTGGCTACACACACTTCCACGTATCTGCTTAGGAATCACAGTTTCATTTCATCTATTTTATGTTATGTGGATAATTAGCAGATTGCATTTGTGTGTTCCTACCGCCTTTACCTTTATATCCATATAAGAATAAAATATAATTTATATTCATGATGTTGCTGCTGCTAAACCATATTTCAAAATTGCATTGTGTGGTGGCTGCTGCCCAACCAACTGTTCTTTTTGTTTTCTCAATGTCCACAGAAAGTGTCAGAGTGGAGTGTTCATCATTTGACTGCAGGAAGTAATGCAGTACACTGGATTGCCAGTTCTGTTATACTCCAGTTTGAAAAGTAAACCAGTATTTGCCAGTTCCTCCTTTCGAGTTATTTTATTGAAGATCTGTCCCAGTTTATGCAGAAATGTTTGGTGGTGAGGGAACAGCTCAGGTGCCCTGCCATGAGCTGTTTTTTGCCCTCCTCCCTTCCTAGTTTCAGAGACTACATTCATCCTCGAATCGAGAGTGGGGGAGAGCTGCTCTTCAGGTGAATTTTGCAGCCCATGACTTATCATTAAGTGGCAATCAGATCTGAGTGGGCAAAACTCTCTTAGTTAAGTGATGACCAAGGTCTCTGAGATGGAAGAGCAGTTCCAGGCTTATGAGCAGAAGGCTAGAAGGTGCTGAGTGCAGTGCTTGCCCCTTTTATGACACACAAGGACCACTTCAGGGGGTCAGAGCAGCTCAAGAGCCTTGTTGTTGGCATGTGAACAGAGTCTGTGTCATGGTACCCATTGGCTGCGTGACCATGACCCAATTCACAGCTTGATGCCCCCTTGGAACAGGAGAGAATGTTTGGGTCTTGTGGTGAGATTCCTGACAGGCTTTTTCACTAGGGAATATGTGCAAAGGAGAAAAGCTGCTCTGCCAAAACAGTCTGCAAACCAAATGCAGAAAAGGGGCATAAGGGCAGGATGATCTTCAAAACCCTAGTATTGCCTCATTTTAAATTGTTACTGTAGAGATGCCTATAAAGCTATAGAGATTCAGAAATTGCAGGTAAATCTGAATCTAGTTCTTTTAACCTTTGTCATTATACAATGAAAAAAAATTAGTGTAAATGGAAATTGATACATTAAAAACTCATTGTCTTGAGATATAATTGAGGCCAAGAGCTTAGCAAGATTCAGTGAAGGATTAGACACATGTGGATAATGAGAACATTCACTGTTATTTCACATATATTAATTTTCTTTTTCTTAAGACAGTATTTACACTTTAAAAATTCTAATAACTGATAGGGATTATGAAAAGTAACCTCTAGGAAGATTATTTTATTCCTGGGCACTACAGAGTTTATTTTTCTCATTCCTTTTATGATTGACAGACAGAATTGGGGTTTGCCTGGTTACGCATGCAGCACAGTAAGAGAGTTGATATTCTAACATGCTCTTTACTGCCCCAAGGTAACTGTGTCAAGTTTATCAATACTGAAAATTTTGATTGCAAACTGTAACTAAGTTTTGAGACAGATAGAATAAGATGTGAACCTTGCTGTCAATATTCTGAAACAATTTTTGTATTATTCCTCTTTCTTCCTCACCAGCTCAGTAACATATAAATTACCCCTGTGGACAAAGCAAAAAAAAGGATGAAAATGTTACAGTTTCTAACCCTGCAGAGATTGCATTAGCAGGGAATAAATTTCTACCAAATGCTTTGCAGCAGCTTTAAAAATACTTTTTTTTTTTTTTTTTAATATATCTCTTGATTTCGGTGTGCATATTTCTCTACCTGAGATACTTTTAAGTCAGCTCCCTGAAAGCTATACTGCTGTTATATTTATATATATATTTTATATCCACAGATTGGTTTAATCTATGGAAAAAATTTGGAAATTTAATGTTGTAATGAAATGGGCCTCCAGAGCAGCAAATTAATGTAGTTAAATGGGTTTAAGTTGGTCATAATTTGGGATTTTTTCTTTAGAATGATTGGTCAGGCATATTCTAATTAATTCAATGGTATTCTACAGGTGCAGTCTCTTGTGTATACCTTTTCCAGCTTTTTATTCCTGAATGAAAGAGCATAGCAGCATTAGAATGATGTTTCATCATGACTATCAGAGTGAGCTATAAACAAGGGTTAGAAGGGAAGAACTTGACACTACCTAAAAATTAAAGAGCACAGGGAGAGAAAATCAGTCTCTTTTTTCCTTCTTTTGTGGGGATAAGAAGCAATAAACTAAGTTTAGGGTTTTTTTTTCCATTGGTGTAGTTTTTTGATTGATTTTTTTTTTTTTTTTTTTTGCCGCAAGTGGAAAAAAAGCCCCAAAAGCATTGTGTTGTATTTAAGGTGGTAATCTGAAGTGATTTTTTTCTCTCAGTTTTCATCAGGAATTTTCTAGTTTCCCCAATGTCTGCTTCAGGATACTGACTATCTGGAGAGTGGGGACATGTTTTTTGAAAGTTGGGTTTTGGAGGTTGGAGCATGGAGACAATTTCAAGGATTTACACACTAACATAGCTCTATATATACTTCTTGGTGGATCTTGAGTTTTGAGAGCTTGGGAATCAAAACAGTAAATAGATGTCTGGTGATTTTGTTGTTATACTTCTATTTGATGAGTCACTCTGTCTTCTTTATGCTACATCACTGCAAAGCCTTTTCATTCATTGAAAATGTGTAGTTTAATCTAGTGAAAATGAGTATACATTATTGGAAAGGACAATGCGCAGGTGAAAATTCTGCTGTTGAATTTTTCCATTAACCCAGGAATGTGAGAAGTTAGTTGCACAGAATGTCAGAAAACAAAAGCTTATTATGTGATGAAAAACTGGAACACACAGTGAACCTACTCATATTAAACAATTATTGACAAACATTATCAGCAATTTATACTAGGTTTTGTGCGTGAATTTGCTTAGGAAGTACCTTAATTTTAAAAATGTGTGATATCAAATGTACTCTGAAAGATTACAATTCATTATTTTAGCTTAAGAAATAAGGAGAGCAGACAAGTTTTGGGGTTGAGGGTTTAGTTGTTTGTGGTTTTTAAATTAAATGTTAAGATTTTATTACATAAACCAAAGTAGACATTCACAGTTATGTCAAAAGTCACATATCTCTGTAAACCTTGAAATCAGGCAAGATGTTTCTGCCTAGAACATTAAGATTTTAATATTAAGGATCTCTAAATAAAATCTTTTAAGTTTCAAGTTAGATTAATAAATTGTGAACATTGACTCTGGAACTCAACTGTTGATTAATCCTGAATGCAAACTCATTTAATCCAGTTTTTTGAAGGTTTTCCATCTGGTCTAAGTTTTTTAATCAGTTAATTGTTGCCTCAAATGTTGGTTATTACCCTCCTAAAGCAGTTTAAATGAAATACTGACTGGGTTACCTAGGTAGTTTCTTAATCCTAAAGAACTTGCCTAGCATCACCAAATACAGTAATGACAAAGTAAGGATTTAAGGATTCTCTAAGTTTTAGGCTGTTCTTATACATTTAATGGAAACTTTTCTCTTTTTTTTTAATGCTGCTAGCTGTATAATAACTTAGATACACATACATCTTTCTGAAATTTGTCTTAACTTTGAAAGGATTTGTCACCTTTTTTCCCTCATCCAGCGTTATTGTGATTTTTTTATGTATTTTGGTTGAGTAATTGCAATTTGGTGACATTTATGGGTATTTTTATAAGAATTGGAGGAGTTATTTTGTGTTTGTAAAGTGAATTTATGATTATTGTATAGGTTTTGAAGTATTGTCCAACAATCCAGTGCATTAGTTTTGCCACACACAGAAAGTAATTTAGAGTTGATAGGTTTTCCTTGGGGTTTATATTTGGGTTTTTTTTGGTGTTTTTTGATTGTTTTGTTGTTGCTTGTTTGCTATCTTTAATTATAAAACAGGCACATTTTCAAAATTTTCTGGTGCAGGACTAGCTACTATATTGTCTTGATATATCTGAATGTCCTTCAAGACTTTATCAGTAAGAAAAAATTCTTAATAAAAACCTATATTTCTGGTATCTTTCCAAGTTGAACTTGTGGGCCACAGCTTATCCATCTTTCATCAACCAAAAAAATAAAGATTTTTGTAATAAAATTTCAGTTAGTAAGCAAAACCATGTCTGACTTAGAAAATATGCATAGTCATAGATGCTTCTTTCATAATGATTTCCCAAAAAATAATGAAACAGATGCAATGAGATTTTCTGGAATTGTTCAATATTTTGTTACCAGGTGTTTGGACTTGTACTTTAATTGCCTTTTTACTATAGTACTTTTAAGATAATTCTTTTGCTTGACACAGGGAAACATTGAATCTTTTAGACTACTCCTATTGTTTATTTACATACAAAACCATCAGTATATTTATGCTTTAGAAAAGATATATAACATCTAAATCACTTCCTTTAAAGGTGTATAATCTATGGAAGATTGCCATGCTGTCTGTACTGTAAAACTCCCATTGATTTTTTTGAGGATCATTAGGTGCTTTTGAGAATATCATCTAATAGCTGCAGTTTCAAGGTACTGGATATTTAGCTGACTAAAAGCAAAGTTTTGTATCTCTTGTGCTTGTATCATTAATTTTATACTATCCTATTTTCAATTATCTACTCCTCTTTCTTCAGGAACTTTCATGATGATTAAATGTCCTGAGTAAAACATGTCAGATCTTATTATAGGAGAAGAATTTATGGTGAGGGAAATAAAATTACAGTGTGTAAGAAAATAACATAAATTATGCCAGTGGACTTAAATAATCGAAAATCTTATTGAATTTTGGGGTTGCCTCTTAATCAAGACACTAATCTGTAACCAGTTTCCACCATCATCACTATCTAAAGGTACTAGAGTTTATTGTTATTATTATTGTTATTTCTGTCTAATGATCACTACAAAAAATGGAACAGATGCAATTGTTCTTCTGATGTAATTTTGGCTTGGGCAAAAAAGCAGAGAAACTGCTAAACAGCGTGTCAATAAATGAATCCATCAACATAAATAACAACCTAGAATATAGTTTGGCCAAAAAAGTGCACAAAATGAGATGGAAAAAAAGAGTTTGCTGTACCCATCTGTGACTCTTTAATTTCTTAACTTCTCAGGATCTAACTGCAAAACTGGACACTTAGACTGCTTAAATGTTTTGGGAAACTGCTTTCTATCATTCGGGGCTCCTTCATAGTTCTTTTTGTAGTATAATCCATCTTTAATTGCAGCACTAAATGTGATGTAGGTATGTGGGAAGGAGTGCACAGCACAAAGAAACACAGACAAAATTAGTGAGGCAAAATGAATTAATGTAAAGAGGGAGAAGCTCAGAGATGTCAGAATGTGGTCATCATATTGGCTCTAGCTGAGAACTTATTTAAGAGAGAGGCCAATCTGTAAATGTAATCAACATTATTAATGATGATGATGATGATGATAATAATAGTAGCAATAAAAAGGATTATCCCTGAATGCATAACTGCAATTGTTATTTATATACTATATAATACATTTAAGGGAAATAGAATACATGACAACATGAAAAAGTCTTTTGGAAGCACATTACTATAAAATATCCTTTAGTTATAAATAAACCCATATTTTTTGAAGAATTGCATAATCATTAACATCTCTTTTATGCTCAAACATGAAAACTGGATAATAATTTTTTTATTTCTGCAGTTGCATTTGGAAAAAAAGAAGATATTGGAAAATTTTCAAAATGCATTTGAAAGCATGGCTTTGGTGCATTCATGTAGGTCTGCATGCATTGAATATACAGAACTTGTTTTGTTCTTTGGTGTAATGTTGTGACTTACAGTTGCTAGGGAATAGAAAGCTCAAAATCAAAACAAGATTGGCACAGGCTGTTTTGCAAACACATTATTCAGATCTTAGTTTCTGATTTGTCTCTCTTTAATGATTGACAGACTTCTTTCAAATGTGGAATGTACTGGCTGTCGTGTGTACAAACCATTCATCATAGGAAGCATAAAAGAAAGAATGCATCCATGTATTGTAATAGTTTACTCAATGCTATTTGACATGTTGGTTTGTTTTCCCCTGATTCAGTGGTCAAAGAAGAGGAACATATCAAATTGTGCCAAAGAGCATCACACTAGCAATAGTTGTCTTGTGTCAGCTTGATGAGACTCCATCACAGTGACATCAAATCAAGATATAGATTAGAGTAAAATCAAAAACCTAGCATGTTGCAAAATGTCCAGTAAGCAAAAAAACACAATGCTCTATAAAAAAATGAATTACAGTTGAAATATACATATCTGAATTCTAATATGGCTGTGCCTTTCTACATTGCTCTTGTTTAGGATATGCTGCTGGAAAAAGGTCATGTAAACTGAAAATAGTAGCAAATCTGGGCATCCTAATCATTCAGTGTGGTCTAATTAGTGCAGGATCTAACAAAAAAAATCTGTAATGAAAGAAACTGTGGTAGTTTAGTCTGGAGAAGAGGAATTACAACATGGATATGATAAAAACTGTTGTAAAGACAAACAAAAGAAATCACTGCCCATGAGCCCTTCTGAATAGGGCAAGAAGTAGCCACCATATTTAAGCCAAGAAAGATTTTGAATGTAACATAACAAAATGTTTTTAAGAGTAAAAATTTAAGCACTTTAATATATTGGCCAAGGCAGTCCACAGAATTTCTTTCAGAAGCTCCAAACAAAATTAGTCAAGTGCCAGATCTGCCCATATGTCTCAATGATTCCTTGATACAGTTCTTAAACGCAAATTTTGATTTCTATATAATTATATTATGTATTATAAGCTTGAGTTATTTCACCATAAATGGGTGTTGATATCAAATAAATAGTTTCTAACCATCTGCATTTTTGGTGACTGTTACTTGTGACCAGTTTAGGCAAAAGCAAAAAAGATTGGCTGTCATAAATGTAGTACAATGACACATTTTATTCTGGTCTAAATTTGTCTTAGAATTCCATTTATCTGACATCCTTCTGTTTACTTAGGCTCAGTAGATGCTAGCTTTTTGGAATAAAATTGTACATGATTTCTATGACTAGTAAAGTGTGTGAATAAACAGCAGTACAAGTTTCACTGAAATTCTGTACAAATTCAGCAGATTGTTGGAACTGACCCTTTTTCCCCCTTGCAAAAGTAAATTGTTCAGCTAGATTAAAATCAGACCAGCAAATCCTCAAGGTCAAAGTGTATATCTGCTATGTGTCTTTGACAGATGAAATATCTCAGGCAAGAGAATCATAGACTCATAGAATATGCTGAGTGGGAAGGGACCCAAGGGATCATGGAGTCCCACTCCTGGCCCTGCACAGGACATCCCAAGAGTCACACCATGTGCCCAAGAGCACTGTCCAAACAGTTCTTGAACTCAGACTTGGTGCTGTGACCACTGCACTGGGGAGCCTGCTCCGGTGCCTGATCCTCATTTGGGTGAGAAACTTTTCCTGATATCTAACCTAAATCTGCCCTTGAGGCCATTGCCTCAAGTCCTGTCACCGGCCACAAGAGTGATGAGATCAGTATCTACCCTTCAGCTTCTCCTCATGAGGATGTCGAAGACCACAATGAGGTCTCCCCTCAGTCTCCTCTTCCTCAGGCTGAACAAGCCAAATGTCCTCAGATGCTCCTCATGAGGAGGACACAGTTGGCCCTCCTGGCTGCCAGGGCATTGCTGACTCACCTTTAGCTTGCCATCGACCAGAATCTCTTGGTACCTTTCCACTTTCCAGCCTCCCATTCCCCATCCTCACACACATCCAGGGCTGCCCCATCCAAGGTACAAAATTCAGCACTTGCCCCTGTTAAACTTCACAGAGTTGCTGATTTCCCATCTCTCTTATTTGTCAAGGTCTCTCTTCAGGGCCTCTCTGCCCTCAAGGACAGCTTCTCCCAATTTAGTGCTGTTGGCAAATTCAATATTTTTTCAAGTCGTGTGTCCAGGTCATTAATGAAAACTATTGAACAGAAATGGGCCAAGGATGGAGCTCTGCAGAGCCCCACAAGTGACTGGACACCAGCCTGATGTCATTCACTGCCACTCTCTGTGCCTGATCCATGATTCAGTTGCTCACCCATCACGTAACAAAGTTATCCAGCTGTGTGCAGGACGTTTGTTCCAGAAGGATCCTGTGAGAGACAGTACCAAAAGCTTTGCTGAAGTCCAAAAAGATCACATCTACTGGCTTTCCTAGATCAGCTAGGTGGGTTACCTTGCTGGAGAAGAAAATCACATTCCACAAGCAGGTCTCCCCTCACATGCAGTTGTGCTGGTTGTAACCAGTGACTGCAATTTTTTTCTTTTTGGTAACATTTACCAGGGATAAACCAGCATGAAATGAATAAAAGATAATTAATGAAATGTTTATTTCTTAGAGGAAGGAAGAAATATTCTTTTTTGTATTTAGTGAAAAGCTAAATATTCTTTTTTGTATTTAGTGGGATATTAGGGAAATTATTTTTTGTATTCAGTGAAAAGCTCTCCTAATGCAACACTCTGATTCTAAATGACTCTGCTACTATAAATACATTTCTGTCCTCTTAGATTAATTTTTAAGCCTTTTATTCAGGCAGTGCCCAGCTTTGAAAGGGGAACTAACTGCAGGTGAGTTTAGCATGCACTCATGTAAATAATCTGTCAATATTCTGAGTGAACTTTACTCAGCTGCCAGAACAACGTTGTCTCCTGTGGCATCCCCTCCTGTGCTGGGGTCGTGACAGGCAGAGGACATTTCTGCCAGTGCAGGCTGTTGCCTTCTTGGGCAGCCCCATGGGAGTGCTCTGTAGTGGTGTCACTGACTGAGTCCAAGGGCTGGACTGAATGGGGAATGACACTCAGAAAAATCATTCTGAATCAGTTATTTAAGTCATATGAGTAATTTGTGCTGAACCCCTGATTGGACTGTCTCACAGAAAACTGTAATGACCTTAATTTGATTTGGCTTGATTTACTTTGGAAGCAATTTGAACTCATTGAATTAAACCATAGTTAATTTTCATTATAGCTTTCACACAGGGATTTTATGCAGTTTAACTAAACCACCCGTTATTTACTCAGTATGCTAACTAGAATTAACTATCTTGAATTACCTTGTGTAGGAGATATGTAAGTGAAACCAGGAAAAATGATAAGAATTACTTTATTCATTATTTCAGATACTGATTTTACACATGACTTTCCCACCTCTCCCCATCAAATCATCACACATATTTACTTGCTTAGAGTTACCTAAAAACTGTTGGGTTGCTTTTTTGACTGACAGTTTTATTAAAAGAATTCTTCAGAACTTAACAAAACAATTCAATAAAAAACATTTCCAAATTTCGCAAAAATATTGGTTTTGTTTAAACCTTATTCACAAATTCCTGTTCTTGAGAAGGTTTGTAAGTTTTAATTACTAGGAAGGAAAGTAATACAAGTTAATAATAAAGTGAGCATATACATGTTTTTACCTAAGCCTCTCCTCTCCTCTCCTCTCCTCTCCTCTCCTCTCCTCTCCTCTCCTCTCCTCTCCTCTCCTCTCCTCTCCTCTCCTCTCCTCTCCTCTCCTCTCCTCTCCTCTCCTCTCCTCTCCTCTCCTCTCCTCTCTTCTCCTCTCCTCTCCTCTCCTCTCCTTTCCCATACATCAATCTCATATCCTTCAGTTTGTGGTTTTCTGGAAGCTCTCTTGTTTTTCCTTGTCAATGGCCAAATTTTGTGTGTTTTTTCTCCTTCCAGAACCAACCAATGCCTGGAA
The DNA here is from genome assembly GCF_027887145.1 of Ammospiza caudacuta. Lineage (NCBI taxonomy): Eukaryota > Metazoa > Chordata > Aves > Passeriformes > Passerellidae > Ammospiza > Ammospiza caudacuta. The sequence continues at coordinate 108,928,082 of NC_080594.1, forward strand.
TCACACTATCCAGTATTGTCTCTGGATGGACAATAGGAAAGGAGCTTCCTAGCTCAAGCACCTCCAGATATTTAAGGATCCAGATGATCAGGGTTTCTGCATGACCAGGTTTCTGAGGCTTTGACACTTGGCTCTCCTGAAACCTGGAGCTCTGAATCAGTGATAAATGCTGAAAATGAGCTCTAACACCAAAGGCAGTGTGCTGCCTTTCTAAAATTCTACCTCAAAGGAAGATCTGGAATCTGTTCTTAAGTCTCAGATTATATTTGCATATGCTTTACTAAATCTATAAGATATTGGCAGAGCAGAGTTATTACACTTTCTACGGGACTCTTATACATCTATATCATGGATAAATATTTCTCAGAAATTCTGCTTTGTGCCCATGTCATTACTTGCACCATCAGATCGTGCTTACAAAGAAAGTGTTTTAAACCCATGTATTTACTATAATCTGGGTTACTTTGTGAGCTTTGGGGACTTTTCTCCACTTAAATAAGGCTTTTGTTAAATGGCAAAATTATAGGTCCTGAAATTGTGCGTGGCAGTGTCTGAAAAGAGTCAATGAAACTGAGGTCTTTTGAGGTGTTGTTAATCACAGGAAAGCACTATTATTGTATGATTTATGAGTAGCACTTTCGCATGAAGTTCTGACTTTAATGCAGAATACATTAAAATCTACCATTCAAAGGATAACTTAAATACTGGTTTGTGGAAAAATATCAGGAAGTTTGCACAAGGTATCAATACTCTCTGCTGGCTGTATTTTTACTCATAAGTGCACCCTTGATAATGACCATCCTTCACATCACTCATGGACTGTTTACAGCAAAGATTTAACATTGAAAAACCCAGTGGTATCATAGCCACTTATAGTTATCTTTGCTAGTTAAAACTGCACAAGCCACACACATTTGGACAGGTATCTTCTTTTTGGATTTAAAAATATTTTTGCAAGGACCTCAGGTTTAGTCTAACAGACAAGAGGGCCTGATGCTTGCAGACCTACACCCTCACTGGGGAAGGGCTGTAAAGATTTTCTGTCACTTGCACTTCCACTCATGAAGGAGAGGAACTTTCACACTTGGTCATTGTAGGAAGCCTTCAACTCCCACATTGGAAGAGTTTATTTATGCAGCAAGAAACATAATGTTTATGGATATCCCTGCCAGATGATCTGTTCCAGGGGTTAGAAATAGACAAAGCAATTCAGATTCCTACTGAAAAGATGAGAATGCATCAGTATATAAGAAGTTTCCATGGGATCAGGAAGAAGATCCTAAGTAGAAAATACATTAAAATGGAATATTGAAGTTAAAGAATATGTTGTTTTGACAGTTTTGCTCTTTTTTTTTTTCAATTAGGGAATTGAAATATACTGACACAGGAAAATTTAAGCTATGTACACCTCTGAAGTGTTAATTTGTTGAAACACATCTTCCCCCCAGTTCCGTGATTTTATTCAGCAGAATACAGAGGAAATAGACTTATCACACAAAAAAAGAGTGGGACTAAGATGAGTTTTATGATCCTTTATGGGTCAGGAATATAAGTAAGTTTTCTTGACCATATTTTGCTAGGTTGACCCTGGCCAGGTGCAGCCGGGTGCCCACCAAAGCCACTCTGTCACTTTGTGTCTCAACTGGATGGGAAGGAGAAAACAAAACAACAGGTTTGGTGATCAACATAAGAACAGGGAGAGATCACTCCCGTGTACCATCATAGGCAAAACAAACCCAGCTTGGGGAAATTAATTTAATTTATCCAAAATGAAATCAGAGTAGGATAATGAGAAATAAACCCAAATCTTAAAAACACCTTCCTCCCATCCCTCTCTCCCTCCCTCTTCCCCAGGCTTAACTTTATTCCCTATTTCTTTGGTCAGCTCATCACACATTTTCCCTGTCTCTTCTTCCTCCTCAGGGGGAGAGCTCCTCACACTCTTCCCCTGCTCCCACCCACCACCAAACTCCAAAGCCTTGCCACATCAACCTAATACATAACTTATTTTGCATAACACAGCGTTGTTTGGAAATGGAAGATACTTTGCTTCTGCAACAGTCTCTGAGCAGATTATTGCTGGAGAAAGGAGGGTCCTTCTAGCCTGGGGACCTCACAGCTGCTCATCACACACAGCTATTTGGGTTCTCAGGCTGGGAAATGGGTTTGTAAAAAGAAGTAGCTGCCTTTTGGGAATAAATCTTACCAGCATTTCAACTTAAACTCTTTTAGTAACTCTCTTTACCTAGAAAGATGATTTCATGTTTGGTGTTTTGACTACCTCATATTGCCTATTTAAAACAAAATGTCGTAGTTTATTATATTATACTGCATTATATTATGTAGGAAAGATAACAATATAGCAGTTGAACTCATGGGAAAATGGAACATTACAATGAATTGTGATCTTGAACTGTATTATGATTTTATTTTTAAGAGTTGATGAATATCAAACCACCTGATTTATCTGAAATGAAGTATATGCTAATGTACCAAAACATTCATGAGAACATCTGTAACAGCATATCTCTGCTAGGTATATTGTTCTTGATGACTAGCAAATGAAGATTGTAGAGAGTTGAGATCAAAAAGAAAAGTTATTTGTATAATATAACTTCCCCTTTCATTAAACCATTCCAAGTGTAATGCTTCTAATTATATTTGCATATTATGACTAAAGAGCAAGATTCATAAATATAATGAGTCAGAGAAAGTTCCTGAAGTGAAGAAGTTATTTTGATTTACACCAGCTTAAGTTGGGCCAGAGGTGCAATTTGCAAAAATCATTGATTACTTTCATCCTACCACCTTAACTGTTGCATATTTTATTGTACTTCTTACTGTAACTAGAGTATTAAATTAGAATTTCAACATTATGATCCATGAAATTTTGTGTATATAAATCAGGAAACTAAACTGGAAGTTTAACGGAAAGATTTATATACTCACATACTAAATCAGAACTCTAAAATTTAAGATTTTTAAATAAGTTTTATATGCAGCATACATAAATCAGCACAATATATCTGATTCTGAAAGTAAATGTGCGCAAATCAAAATTCTGACAGTATATAATAATGAATGTATATATTAATGAATCATGGTAAATAAGTTATACTTAGAAAAGCAATTTAGAACTTTATTTCACAGCAGATAGGCTTGCTTGAAGCATTCCTTTCCCTTTTACATTTTTGATGCAACAAAAATATCAACTGTGCTCATCATTCAAGAAAAGAAACTAGCAGTCAAAAAACTAAAACACCAGGCATGGACCAAATGTGTCATACACCCAGATTGTCACCTAAACATAAAATCAACTAACATAAAATCAAGGATATGTAGCAACTGGAGGTTAAGTACCTAGTCCAGCTTAATACAGTTTATACTGCATATAGACACTCTTGGTAGTGTTTCCTTTACCTAGGTAATTTTAAAGGCTTGGAAACACCCAGTTAGAAAATGGGATGACTGAGTCTTAGTCAATATTCAGTTCTGTGTTTATTGTTCAGTGTTTTGTTTATTGTTGCCACTTGCAAGGCTTTCCCACAGCATGAGCCAAGGAGTAAAACTGTGATAATTTCTCTGTCCACTGAGAATCGACATCAGTATAATCTGTTTTGGTGAAATAATGAACCTGCACCTAAGTTAGAAGACAGCTTAATATTTATTTCAGAGATAACATCCTTTAGGACAACATATTATCACTTTTATTTCAGATTTATACCAACATACCAGTCAGAACAGAACCTGGCAATGATCAGCTATGCGGCCTTGTCACTGGGTGGCTGCTACTTCATCATCACCAACACCAAGGACACTTCCCTTCCATGCATTGTTCTAAATTCTTTGCTCTGACATTCATATATGCATCCTTTCACTCTCAATTTCCCCATCTCAATCCAGTCAAACTTTGCAAGATAGAGAACTCTCCATTCCTACATACACTCATTTTACCCTATTTTGAATTATTATTCACACTTATGTATCACCCAAAATTGTTGAGCCCAGTTTAGGATTTGAAATAGGAATTGTATGTCATTAAAATTCTATGAGGGAAAGATCCTGCTCATTGTCATTTTTGGTAGAATTTTGTCCTCACTGGGGAGGTAGTGAGCATCACAAAAAAGTTTTGCATTCACTCTACCCTGTGAGCACAAGGTCATAGAATGTGTAACAAAGCTTCTTGTCAAGAAAATTCAGTCCCTATGGAAACTTTGCTCACCTTAACACTACTAAAGACAAATATAGAACCTGAGCCTTGTTTTGAAAATCATGGATTTACTTCACAACTACTTACACTCTGTGACCATCAACACATGGTAGTTGTCATGAGTGTCACTTTTTATCAGATATGTTCTTTCACCCTTTCTGCATCCCTTGCTCTGTTTTCTTCTTTGACATGAAGAAATACAAATCCTGCAATATTTACACAGCAGTGTCAGTAGAAATCTAAGTAGTAATCAAGTATAAACTCAAGATATCTGGGGCAGTTATTTGTAACCCCAAAAATCGTTGATCACAGTGTGAATTCTATACCCACACAATTTTGTAAATCTGATCCTTTGGCCCTTGGTGGAAAGCAGATACCACATGGTTCTTTTTGCAGATGGATCATATAAACTGTGCATCTGTGAATAAGTGTCACAGAGGTATTTCAGCTTCCTTTTGCCAGCTGACAAACAGAAATCAAACGCAGATGTTTCAGCGGGAAGAGGGAAAGAGAGGGAGAGAAGTCAATTCTCAAGGAATACTCTGGTGCATGCGTTAGAAAAGCAGGCATATGTGTAACTGGGGAATTTTTCCAGACTGATTTAAAAAGATGTGATGAGCTCCATATTGTCAGCAGGAAGTTGAATCCTTCTGTGTATAACACTGGAGCTTGCAGCATCGGAGGAGCATTCGCGGAGCACAGTGAATATGAATAGCTTACACAAGAGATTTTTTTCATACATAATTTCATATTTTCTCTAAACCTTCAAGGTAGTAGAGTATTTCTACAGAGTAGGGGAAATGTGCAGCATTACATTACTTGTTTTAATTTCTGTTACTCTTTGGTCTTTCCACTATATGAAATCAAATTGGAAAACAGCAAAAGAAAACCATTAAAGAGGAGGTTGAGTTCATAAAAGGGTGATTCACCTGTGTTAATGACTAGAGACAAACATGTCATGTTTGCATGAATATTCATATCTATGTAACATCTAGGAAAAAAACACAGTAAAATGTGTTAAATAAATATATTCAACAGGGAAAGTCAAGAATTTTGGTGTCTTTTTAAAGGAGAAACAGTGGAAGGTGTCTTCATATATTTTTGCCTCCGGCAAGAAAAATAGGAAGCATATTCTAGGTCATACAGTCTTTTATCTTACATGTGGGGGAATAATTCTTTTTACATTGCTGTTTCATATTCAATGCAGCAATACAATTCCTTTTGAGAGTGAGCACAAAGAAAATGAGACAGACAGGGAGACAGGGAGGAAGGCCATAATTCCTTTACTGGGAGCACATGAGACTGCTGAACTGGCTGATATTTCCTGGGACATCTTAAGTGACTTCCTACGGCACAAAAATGATTTCTCTCTTAGTAAGGGGAAAAGTAGGTACACACTCATGAAGGAGTGGTGAAAATGTTAAAGCTATATTCTTTAATTTTTATGGTATCTTTGTGTTTGGATTTACTAATAAATTCCCAACCCTGTTGAACTACCTTTCAGATCTCAGTGACTCAGAACAGGGTAAGCCTCAACTCTACTCTGATACCACCTTTCCTTTGTTTTCCTTGTTACCAAAAGTTGTGTGACCTCCACACCAGTTCTTGGGAATCCATGTGCACCTGTACATTCCTTTTCCATACTTAGCCCTCAACAGTAACTGTGGAACACTGAAAGGTGTTTCGGGAACCATCTCTACAGACCCATTCTGAGAAAATGTTGTCCTTGATTAAGTTGAAGGCATCTACTGCTGAAATCAAAGCACATCTGGGTTAATAAGATAAATTTCTAGAAACTTCTGGTCAGAAGAAGAGATAGGAACATGTTCCCTGTAAGCCAAGTCATCATGATAGAAGTTACCATCTTGCAATGGAGAGACTAGTACATGTGACACAAGTAATGCACAGAAGGAAGCAAAAAAGAAAAAAGATAACTACTGAGGGAAATATGTACATGGCCCATACAAAAAACTATCTCTTGAACCACTTTTGCCTGAATTTCCTGTAAAATTCTGATTGCATTACACATATTGAATGCCACATCAGCTATTAATTTCTCTTCTGCAAAATGTATGTAAATTCTTTTCCCCAGCTATTTCCAAGGTAAGGCCAAGGCAAGTGGATTAACCTGTATTATCACACAACTGCTTGTATCATAACTTTCTTTGGCTTATTTGGTTTCTTTGATAATTCCAACAAAGTAGCTCTTATATTTTGATTAAATTAATGTGAATATGAGGGAAGCAATGTAAGAGCAGCATGTGCAACACAGTATTGTTTTACAAGAGGGTATTATGGACTAGGCCATAGCCCACCAATTTAAATATTTAATATTTCTATGCTAGTGTGATAATAAAGTTTGCTTCTTTGCATAAAATAAATTGAATGGGACAGACACAGTTGCACTTTCTTTTACATAGAAAACTAAATAGCATTCATCATGTTTTTTGTGGATGTTAACCACAATGAAAATCAACATGAATGGATGATAAAATATGTTTAGAAATTACAATATGCATAAGATGTATAAATTTTATTCATATGCATGTTCTTTTCTTGAACACAGTTAGCTGAGTGATCAAATGTTTGCTTCCACTTTAAAGCCTTTTATTAATTTTTAACCATTTTTTGTTGTATTCTACTCAAGGGATTTTGTAATTAAAAAAAAAAAAAAAACAAACAAGACCCCAATATCCAATAATATCCATTACCTCACTCCAATACATCTATCTCTTGTACTGGGGAGCCCAGCACTGAATACAGATCTCCAGATGTGTCTCACCAGGGCTGAGACACCCTTGCAAGGTCACTGTGACTCAGCTCCCAGCCCCAGCCCCTGGATTCTGCCTCCCCTGTCCCCATTTCCCAGCTTCAGACAAGTGGAGAAATTAAAACAGCACATCCAGAGCAGTTTGTGTGTCTGTAGAAATTTCAGAAATACTGTAATAAATGGCAGTCAAAGCTTGATGGGTGACACAGCCTGTTGCAGGATCCAGCCATGTTCGCTAAAAATCCAGGAGCACCCTGATCCCTGCTGAGAATAAAGCCTGCTACTGCAGATGAAACAGCACAGATTCAACAGTATGTACGGCAATTAGCAGGTGCAGCAAACATCAGCTGGTATTTGAACCAGTCCCCTGTGGCTTCAGATTTGGAAGCAACCAGACAAATCTTATTTGTACATCAGTGTTTTGCTCTTTGGGGCACTAAGTTTGATTTTATATTCTTGTGATGTTTTTACTGTGGAATCATTTGTCCTTTACTCTTGTGAAGAGTGGTGGCTCTGATATTTTGTCAAATTTTAGTAAAACTTTAATAAACATCAAAATATTATGAGATTTAGGCCTCAGGAAATTAAATATGTTTTGAATCTGGCTACTGTGATGAAAATGAATGAAAAAAAAAGATTTCAGAGAATAGTTATTTACCAAAAGAAAAACAAAGTAGCTGCATATCTTTCACTTTAATCAGCACATGTTATCTAATTAACATATTCCTTTGTTCTTTAGTCTCTGTAATTTTAAAAGCAGATTTAGATGTACAATCAAGCTCTATAAAATGCACACCACTGTTTATGCCCTACCTCTTCAATTTGCTTCCCCCACTTCAACCCCAGTCTCCATACTCCAGCATGGCAATTAATGGCAATTAATATGCAGAGTTAGACTCAAACCACCTTTTTCCTGTATCTCAGTCAAACTCCCTTCTCCCCTGGAATATATGAGAGAGCGAAAGTGTCAAAACATGTGAAAGACTGTAACCTTCAGATCAAACCTTGACAAGCTTGAGGTGTGGGCCCATGAAGGCCAAACTCAAGGTCCTGCTTCTGGGCCAGGGCAGTCCCTGATACCAACACAGACTGGGGAAAAATGGGTTTAGACCAGCCCTGCAGAGAAGGACTTGGGGGATTCTGGTGGGTGGAAAACTGGATATGAACTAGCAGTATGTACTGGCAGCCCATCCCAGACTGCATAAAAAGAAGTGTGACCAGAGTCAAGAGAAATCATTTACCTCCTCTCCTCTCAAAACCCACATCCAGAGTACTGACTCCAATACAGGGGCTCCCAGTAAAATAATATCACTAATTTGTAAAGGGGAGGCCAGAGGAGGGCCGCAAAATTGATTTTGGAAATTGATTTTTGATGGGAATCTCTCCTTTGGAGACAGGCAGAGAGAGCTGTGGTTGTTCAGCACAGAGAAGGCTTTGGGGAGACCTTATTGTGGCCTTTCAATATATAAAGATATATTTCAATATATAAGAGAGGTGGAGTAGCTTTTTACCAAGGCCTGTAGTAACAGTACAAGGATTAATGGGATTAGACTAAAAAGGGTAGCTAAAAAGGTATTAGAGAGTGGATATAAGGAAGAATTTTTTTTCTGTGGGGAAGGTGAGGCCCTGGCACACATTAGCTAGAGAAGTTGTCAGTGCTCCATCCCTGGAAATGTTGAAGGCCAGGTGGGGCTTTGAGCAACCTGGTCTAGTGGAATGTATCCATGCCCATGTCAGGGAGGTTAGAACTAAATGACTTTTACGGTCCTTTCCAACCCAAACCATTCTGTGATTCAGACACAGGAGGCTCTAGCTCATGGTTTAGAGGTGGATAGTTACCCATTATTATGAACAGGGAATTTCCTAGGAAGAAACAAAGATGATATTGAGAAAAATAGATATAAAACAGATAAAACAGATATAAAACACCATGATACCTCTTAAACTGGAATAAGGCAAGCACTGGTTCACAATTGGTCATGATTCTAGTTGAATTATGAAAGACTATGGGTAAATGTGTTAGTACTCAAGTTTTACCTCTGGCATCACTAAAAATCCAAAGAGAAGAGGACTATCACATTTTGGAATAAATTAGATGGAGCAAATAGAACTAGGATTTAAAGGTAAACTACACTGTCAAATTTAAGCTAAACATGAATAAAATAATCTTCTTAACAATAAGAACTTTAAGACAGTAGAATGTTCTCCTGGGGAAAGTGATGGAAAGCCTCTCACTTCAGCAATGCACACGGAAAGGGGTTTTAAATGTTGTTTGATCTGTGATAGAAAGAAATTGGTGAGTCATTACAATGTACTTTGAAGTCCTACAGAAAAAGATTTTTAAAAAATCGATGCCTTCCAGTCAAGTGTTGTAGCTGCCTCACTGCTCAGTTCTTGATATGGAGATAACCACAAGCATTTTAAGAACTGATTTTTATGTGATGCCAGTTACCACTAGGATCTGAAACAAAATGTTATGGACAGATGAACAGATTCATGTGGTTTTCCTACCAGCTACCTAAAGAGCCCACCAGGCAGTAAAAATTACTCAATCCCACAGCTGCATTTGACCTCCTTTCTGCAATGAAATTGCTCTGGATATGTCTGTTCTGAATGCAGGAAAAAAGCAGCAAGTCAGGTATATATCAACTACCCACAGTGGTTATTTAAATAACCTGGCCCAGAACTGCTAGGGGTGAGCACAAACCAATACAGGCTGCAATAACAGCTGAGGCATTCAGACTCCAGAGAGTCTCTGCAGCCCCTTCAGAAGTCCCAGCTGCCCCGTGTCCCTCCCTGTGGAATACATACTGACCAGGTTGCAACCAGGTATTGCTGGTCTTCCTGCAAGCTCTTGTTCTGGCTCCATGCTAAAATTGACTTGAGAGCCAGTCACAAAATTTTCCCCCCTGAATTGTCTTGAAATTAAAAAAAAAAAAAATGTATTCTTGAATCTTTTGCTGAAATTTGGGGTGACTTGGTGAAAAGAAGAGAAACAGGCAGGGGTAAAAAATATTCTTTTTATCCTGAGAAGAATAAAAGAGATTAAAATTCTGGTTTCAAAAGAAATATTTTAACTAATTCACAATTTTAGCTACTTTACTTGTGGCCACAAATGTCCATGCTGGTAACCTCAGCACAGTGTGAGAAGTCACACCCTGTTCCTGTGGTGATCAATGCAGAGGTGCCTGTACAACCCACTTTTGGCAAATTATCTGTTCTGGTGAGAATGTGAGAGTGTGAGTACTGGGGATGTGTGAGTGTGTGTGTTTTTGTGGATGTGTTGAATACAGAAACCTGGTTTTTAGAATCTTCCCCCAAAACTGATCATGCTCAAGAAGAAAATGATCGTCAGCTGGATTAAATAGTAATGGGGGAATTATAAAGAGGATTTGACACAAAGAAGCAGTCACTGGGAATTGTATAAAGAAGCATAAAAATCCATAACCAGAGGGAAAGACTGCAGTGAAAAGGACAGAAATGAAACCTGGTTTGGCAGTGATAGAAGTTGCCCTGGTGCATCTCAGCCCCTGTCCAGCCCAGAGGGATGACCCTGTCCCTGTCCCTGCCCTATGCTGGGAGTGTCCTGACCTGGTGAGCAGCTGCTCCTGCAGGTGGGACCCATTTTTGGTGTGTGCCAACAACCTCTTTGAGCCTTTCCCATCAGTGTCAGGTTCCTGGGGCTTCCACCTCTCCACAGGAGGAGAATGCAGGCAGGGCAGCCCCCATGTCTGTGTGGGTGGGGGTTACTGGTTACACCCCTGTCTTGGTGAGGGGTGTGAGCATATTGCATGGGTGCATGTGTGGTATGAAGATTTTGGGACTAGTTACAGAAGAATGTTTAGGATGTTTGTTTTATCATTATTATCATTATTGGCATTTTTGTCAGTGTCTGTTATTTCTTTTGAAAATGTGTAATATTGCAGATTATCTACTGTATCAGACATGACTCCTGGATGTATTGTTTGTCAATTGACAGTTATTTACATGTTGTTCAAATATCAACTGCTTTGATTCTTTGATTTAATTTAGACTTTGTGAAATGAAGAGTTTTTCCCTTTGTCTATCAGAAAGCTTTCAAAGAATTTCTACTGGCCAAAGGAAAACCTAAAAAAAAAACTTTGGAAAACCTGCCAGAAGGAGGATCTGGAGAACATAGATGCCAATCAGCCCGACCCCAGGGTCCAGCAAGGTTATGGATCAGATCATCTTGAGTGTGATCACACAGCACATACAGGACCAGCAAGTGATCAAGCCCAGTCACATGGATTCAGGAAAGGCAGGTCCTGCCTGAACAGCCTGATCTCCTTTTATGACCAAGTGACCTTCCTGGTGGATGAAAGAATATGAGTTTTGTCTAGCCAGGCCTCAGCAAAGCCTTTGGTGCTGTCTCCCACAGCATTGTCCTGAAAAGGCTGTCAGCCCACAGCTTGGACAGGTGGACCCTTCACTGGGATGAGAGCTGTCTGGATGACCAGATCCAGGTAGTGGTGGGAATTTGTGTTGCATCCAGTCAGTGGCCAGTCCCCAGTGGTGGCTTCCAGGGCTCAGTATTGGGTCCAGTGCTGCTCAGTGATTTTATTGATGGTCTGGATAAGGGGATTGAGCAAACCCTCAGTAAATTCACAGAGGACACAGAGCTTGGTGGGATTGTTGATTTGCTGGAGGGTAGGAAGGTTCTGCAGAGGAGCCTGGACAGGCTGAACAGAGGAAATGAGACTTCTGTGGTGTTCAAGAAGACCAGGTGCCGAGTCCTACACTTTGGCCACAATAAACCCCTACAGTGCTACAGGCTGCGGGAAGAGGGGCTGGAAAACTGCAAACAGGAAAAGGAGCTGGGGATGCTAGGTGACAGCTGAACATGATCCAGGTGTGCCCAGGGGGCCAGGGAGGCCAATGGCACCTGGCCTGGATCAGCAATGGTGTGGCAGCAGGACCAGGGCAGGGATTGTCCCCCTGTGCTCGGCACTGGTGAGGCCACACCTCAAATCCTGTGTCCAGTTTGGGGCCTCTCACTGCAGGAAAGGCACTGAGGGGCTGGAGTGAGTGCAGAGCAGGGCAGCAGAGCTGGGGAAGGGTCTGGAGCACAGTCTGATGAGGAGCAGCTGAGGGAGCTGGGGGTGTTTGGCCTGGAGAAAAGGAGGCTCCAGAGGGACCTTATTGATCTCTACAACTGCCTCAAGCTGCGCTAGGGGTGGTTCAGGCTGGAGGAATTGCTTCTTGGAAAGGATTGTTAAGGAAAGGGTTGTTAAACACTGGAATGGGCTTTCTGGGGAGGTGGTGGAGTCACCACCCCTGGAGGTGTTCACAAAACTACGGGATGTGTCACTTGGTGCCATGGTCTGGTTGACAAGTCCAAAGGTTGGACTCAATCTCAAAGGTGTTTTCCAATCTAAATGATTCTATGAAAAATTGAAGATTTAAAAAATACTCTCTTAATGGCATAAATATTCATTTATATCTATAAATATTCATTTATATCTCTTTACTTCTTCTTCAAAACATGGTGTTGGATGCATGAGCTAAATTTACACTATTTTCCCTTTAAAGGTTTTTGAGAATTTTTCATAGGAGATACTGACTTTTGTGAAGGTAAAAACAATCCATCAGATTTTGGCAAAGATACATGTTTACCCACAGACACAACATGAGACATGTGGTGTTAAAAAACTTCAATATTCTATTTTATGCATTAAGATCAATTCCTCCCTAAATCAAATGCCAGAGCTGGAAAATTAATTTAAATTCTGTCCTCACAAAAAAAAAGATATTTTCTTTCAAAATTTTTCATTATAGATTTTTTCAGAGTGAAAGTGTAAATCATAATGCTTACAAGAGGATACATGTATTTACAAGAAGCCTCTGGACAGTTTCAATAAGTCTAAATTGGCCCTTATTAAATGAAATCTAGTGTCAGTTCACATCATCTTGTGAAGTTTTATGCCAAGACTTTGTATGACAAATTGCAACAATATGAAATAATACTTCTAAGTAATTCCACTGGGAAATTCACTTTTCTGTTTTCTCTGGCTTTTGACTGTAGGTAGTGATTTTAGAAGATTCTGGTTTACTAATGATATAGGAGATATGTTTGGAAGGCATTTTCATACAAAAGAGAAGAAGAAGAAGGAGCTCAAATGTCTGTAGAAATCTGTGTGAAATCCCTTCACAAACTGGAAGCACTATCACATCTTCAGGCAATTGTCTTAGGAGCACCACAATTCTGGTGTGGAAATTAGATATTTACTTGCAAATGACTCAGGAAGGGAGGTTTCCATAAAAGTCATACTCTGTAAAAAAAGCCTACCACACCAACCCTCCAAAAAACCTCAACAAACTTAAAATATCTAAAAGACTTGCGAGAAGTAATCATCAAGATATCATTTCAATGCCATCTGTCTAACTTTCCAATACCTGATGCATGCCTGGTATGAATGAGCTCAAGGTTTATCATCTCAAAAATGTGAGCGTTTTCTACACCCATTGTTCAATTTGATATTTTTTTGTTTTCCAACTGTGACAAAGTCTATGAAATCTATCAAATAATTTTAAATATTATCAATTTCTACTGGGTAGCTGAATGCTACTATGTGAACAAACAAGAAAAACAAAAAAGATTAAAAGAAAAACCACTTATCTTCATTCAAAGATTCAGTATGCTTATATTGGAAAGCTGAGGCTTGTTCCACTTCACTAAGAATATTTGGTTCACTGAGATTTATGAATTCAACTGCTTTCAAAAAAAAAAAAGAAATTCAAAATTTCATTTTGTGCAAATGCATATGTTGCAGAACAATTTCTCAATGAAGGCACTTATATTTTTAGTAAAATAAGAACCTGGTAAACAGCCAGAACATGCAGAGGCACCAAATTGTAAGAGTCTGATACTGTCTCAGATTATTCATGATCAGCTCAGTGTGTATTAATCTAACTGCAAAACAAGAATCCAATAAGATGTTCAGAGGTTTTAGTAAGCAGTCAGAAACTAGAACTGAACAAAACAATTTTTTTCTTCAGTATTGTTTTAATTTTTAAAAAAAGCAAAATTTTGTTCCATTTTTTATTAGAATATAAAGCTTTGTTGAAGTTTTTTAGAGATTAAAGCCGAAATTAATTTCTATTTCCTTTATGGGGTGGGGACATATGTGCATATAAGTATGTTTTAAATATCTTCTCTTCTGTTTTTCACTTTTAATGTGGTCCCTTTTTATGGCACATCTTAAAGTTATGTAATAAATCAGATGGGAAGAGCTTTCTAGTCCAGGCCTGTGTTCACAGCATTGTTAGGCATAAGATCAGACCAGACCTCCTGGACTTTTTCTTGAAAGACCTACAAGAATGGCGACTGCCCAAATTCCCTGGATCATGGTTTACTTCTTAACTACTTGGACCAACCTGGACATCTGTTGTTATCTTATTGCAAAGGTTCCGTACCTTCTTGGTGATTTCTCATGTGCAGCTTCTCACAGCACTGACTCCTTCTCCCTCACAGCACAGCCAACAAACTCCAACTCTCCTCAGCCAGCTCACCCACTCTTTTATAGCACTTGTCTTCTTGGTGGACATAGCTGTGGCCTATTAAGGGCAGGCTTGTTTCTAATCTTCCATGATAAGCACAGTTGCAACTCCTCAGGTGTGAGACTACCTTCTGCACGATCTTTATTTTCTTACATTCTATCCCTCCACAGACCTCCAGTGTTTCCTGCCCACTGTTCCTGATGAGAAATGCTGATGTCCTTGGCCTGGATAGAGGCAGGTGGCTGTTGGGACCCTGCAACAAGCCCAGCTTCCCTGGCACCTTCTCACACAGCCACTGCTCCCATCCTGACCATCCTGAGGGTCCTCCTGGACTTGTCTTCGTTGATCAAAGTCTGCTTTTTACTGGCAGAGCCAACTGGATGCAGGACTCCAGGTGGAGGGATGGGATGGTGTTGCAGTGTGATGTAATAGCCTGTTTCAGTCATCCTGGTTCTTTCCCCAGGTGTGCCAATACCCTCTCCTTTCCCCTCTCCTTGCCCCCTGCTGAGGGCTGTCTGTCAGTCCTGGCTTTCCAGCAAGGGCATCGTGTGATTGGCAGAGTTCAAAAGATGCCTCTCAGCCCTGGGGACATTGGGCCATCCAGGTGTCATTTGTCCCCTGAGACTCTCCCCCCTTACCTGGTTGGTGGGGTCCCTGCCCCTGCCCTCCCCTCTCCCTGGGGTTAAAAGACACAGCAACCACGCGGTTTGTGGTTCTGTTGGGGCTGTTGCTGCCTTCAGAGGCCTGTGGGCCAGGAATGAAGCTCTGGATCAAAACCCTCCAGCAGAACCCGACTCCTTTTTCCTTCACCTCACCTAAAAGCCTTTGCACCAGAGGTAAACCTGAGCTCCTGCCTGCCTGGACTTGTCCCAAGCACCCAGCTGCAGCATCCAGCCAGCCAAAGGTGTCTCTGGGGTGAAACCACCACAGCTGCTGCCTCTGGTCAAGCAGCAAGGCCCAGACAAGCCCAGGCACGTTCCATCTGGTTATATTGGTATTAAATTCCAGTAGGATGGTCCCTTCCCTCAGTCTGAAGGTGGTGGTGCTGCTAAAGCAGCCCAGGGAGCTGCCACATCATGCCCAGTGTCCCAGGGGTGCCAGCTGGGACCCCAGAGCCCTACCCCTGGGGCAGGACCTGGCATTCCTGGTTGAATTGCCTAAGGCCTTTGTGTTCTCCTCCCTCTCACCTGGAGCTTTCTCTGAGCAGAAATCCTGCCCTTGAATTTATCCACTCTTCCTACTGCTCCCTCCTGTTGGATGTCATCTGCAAATCTGACGTGTGTCCTTTAAGCCACCATCAAGATTGTTGACAGAAATATTAAGCCAGACAGATCCATTCTTGTTCCTTGGTTTTTTGTTGCACTTTTTTAAAAGTGTTTCCTTAAATATTTAAATGAGGGGGAAAAAAGACTAATTTTCACCCTTACAATGCTTATGGGGTTTGAGCCTTTTTTTTTTGGTTAATTTTTTTTCCCATTTTTTTTCATTTGTAGTAAAAGGTGAAAATTAGAATACATGGTAAAAGGGGAAAAAAAACCCTAAAAAGAAAATCTTGACTTGAAAAATCAAGGTTATTTTCAAAAATATTTACAATGTAAAATACAAGTTGCAAAATAGAATAGATTTTGCTTTTTAAAAATAATTTTTTAATTACTATTCTTATTTCTTCCAAAATAACATCCCCCTCTGAAAACTGCATTTAAATGACACAATTTTAAAAATGCTAGGTTTATACTTACACAGAGTTGATTAAATTGAGCAAGGAACCAGCCACATCCAGAAGAACTGGACACAATTATTCTGAATCAATGATTGTGATAAAGACAGAAAATCATAATCTGACTAATGAAATACCCTTGATATATTTGTTGGATGAAAATTGCTTTTCATACTGTACAGATTGGGGATATGGTCCTGTTGTCATTGCCAAAGAATTAGCATAGAATCAAACAATTAGCCAGGCAAGAATGTTACTAAACCTTTTGCAACCAGGGAATGTGCAAGCAATTATTTTATCTCAGTGTGACAAGAGAAAATTACATTTAAACTGTGCTGCCAATAAACACAGCAACTTTCGCTTTTCCAGGATTGGTGCCTCAAGCAAGACCCGAGTGATTCAGACTGGAAAAGTTTCTGAGTGTTTAAAAAATTCATTAATCCTGATTATCTGACACCTCCCCTGATAGATAAAAGCCCTAAAAGGATTCCTTTAACCTTTTCTCTGCCACAGCTTTACTTTGAGCTCTGGAATCACAGAACAGGACAGTGAGGATACCTGAAAAACACCTGGTCTGGTTGTTTGGTGAAAGCAGGGACTTAGATGAGATTATCTGTGACCCTGGCAAGACAAGAACAGGCATTTCTGGTGAAGGGAACCACACCAGTTCTCTGTGTAATTTATTCAAATGTTTAATTGTTCCCACCATGAAGATTTCTTTCATGTACCAGGACAGAATTTGCCCCTGTGCCCACAGCATTTTGACCCTTGTTTCCTTGTGCAGGAAGTAGCTTCTCCTTCTCTGTTGCTACTTTTGAGGTATTGAAAGGCTGTGATTACATCTCCCTTCTGAGTTTTCTCTTCCCTAGGCTGGATGGTCACAACTTTTTCAAACTTTGTGTGCTTCACTCATCTTGGGGACTCTGGTTATTTTTTTTTTCCCTTTTAAATGGAGGGTGGACCAAAACTGAGCACTCTATTTCATGTCTGGCCTAAATAAACACACCTTATCACCTGCTGAACATATTCTTACTGATCCATGCAGCAAAAACAGAGTTTTCTTCAAGGGTTCAACTTGCTCCTTACAGCCCTCTAGGTCTTTTCCAAAATATCTGCATCCTAGACATCCATCCCCAGCTGTTATTGCTGCTTGGGATTATTTCAGTCCAGGTTTCCATTTCTCTTTGTTAAACATCATGCATTGAATGGTTTGCAGATCTTTCACCTTGTCAACATATCCCTGTATGGTAGCTCTTCCATCTCTACTGTCTGCTTCAAAACCCAGTTTGGTACCTACCTACCCAGTCACTGAACAGAAGTCAAGAGTTTCCACCTACCCAACATAGTTCAGATTTGAAAATCTAAAGAAAAAAAATATAATAAAATTTTTCAATCAGGAAAATACAAGTAAAAAGAATAAATAACAACCATACAATATGTTTGAAGACACAGCATGAATGTATATGAAGACTATGTGGAAGGATCAGACAGAATTTTAAAGCTATGCAATCAGTTCTTCTATGTAAACAATAATAGTTGATTAATAATACAGAAAATAGAATAAAGACACTGTTGACACATAAAACTCATATTTGTACTCTGTTATAACACTGTTATGGCAATTAGCCTACCTCAGAAAAACGTACTTACAGAAAACAGGTAACAAATCGGCCATAAAATTAAAGAGAAGGAGAAATGGAGATGCCATGCTTCCTCCAGTTGGTGAAGAAATGGCTGTAAAAATGGCTCTGGCCTTGGCTATGACTGAAATGTTCATGAGAGTTGGTTGCATTAACTGTGCAAGGCTACCACCCATAACTTTGCTGATGGAAGATGAAGGAATTCACACCAAAGCAAAGCTCTGAGTTCCTGCCTCTGAGCTGGAGAAGTTCACAGTGCCTGGATCAAGTGGATGCTCAAGCAGCTGATGCTGTAACATGTTCTGTTCGGAATCAGGACCTTCAGCAGTGCCTTTGGGATGCCACACTGCCAAAACAGGCTTTTTTTTGAAATTATTTGCACCTTTATCTTTCAATAATTTGGATTCTATGACCTTTATTAGCCAAGAGTATTGTCTCACTGAAATATGGCAGCTAAGAATACAGTCCAGCATACAGGAATTAGAAGTCTAAAATTTAGATATTCTGTTTATACTCCAAAATTCCTTCATCTTTGAAAGTTTCTACCTTCTTTCTCAAATGGTTTTAAGAGCTTTCTTTTATTTTTCCCCCTCTAAAAAAATAGATAACAAGCTCAGTAATATGTTTATATATATATGAAAACTCCAAATTTAAACCAAAATAATTTAATTGCTTCTCATGAAGCATTCAGACATATAAGCCTTTCAATTTCTTAGACACTTGCACCTCTTCACTAAATTTCTGCACGTGTTTCTGGATGTTTTTCTTTATTTGAACATTTTCTCTACACCTCTAGTACTGTTACAGCTATGTTGAGAAATGTATTTGGAATGACAAGTGTAAACACAGCCAAATTGTTTATAAATTTCACTTCTTAATTCTCTTCATCATACATTTCCATTCACTTACTTAGCATTTAATTTCCAGTCAGAGAAAACTTTAATAAGATTCATTCATTAATTTCTCAGTCTGTCGCTGTCTCACTTTGCCTGGCCTCTCAGACACATAAAAAATATTAACAAGAATTTGCTGATTACACAATCTTAATATTGGTCAATTAATATACCAGTAGTAACCATACCACCCAGAGTTTACTTCTCAAAATTGCAATTTTTCATTGGGACAGAGTTACTACTTCCATGTTCTCTCTACACAGGGAACTGAATACCTAGCAATTTTCTATGTTAATGTGAATAAATAGATGCACTTCTAAATAAATAGATGTACGTCTTGTCTTTTTCAGGCAAGAGCATTACCCACGGAGAACTGTTTTGGTTGGACATAGAGCTAGTCAAACACAATTTCTAGTTTATTAACTGTAAATCAAAATTTATTATGGCAGTGTAGGACAATCCAGGAAAAAAAAGAAAAAAAGAATGCATAGAATTACTTACCTTACTATCTTTTCTTTCTTTCCTGACAGATATTAAGAAAAAGGGGGCTCTAGAACTAAGAATACAATTTGATAAATATCCTATACTAATTGATTTAACAATTTCATGTTATTGCTGCTCTTCTTTTTAATCAGTAAAGAAAAGAACATTTTATGGATTATTATCTCTGGGGGAAATTTTGTTACATGATCCAATAAAGAAAGAAAACTACACCACTACAGAAAGTATTGTTTGGTTGTCATCAATAAACATTCTAAAAAACCTTTGCCATATCTTTAGATTTTCTCATATCGCACGACTATAATTTTTATCTTCAGAGAGATACATCCGAGGGTTATGTTAGCACAGAATGACAGCCATCCTGGGACTCAGGAAACAAAGATTGTGCTCAACTAAGCCAAAAATATTATTCACATGAAAAAATTCCCAAAGCAATGAAGACAAATCCTTGTCTGGAGACAGTGTGTAGTTCAACAGCAGCACACTTTGCGATCAGAAAACACAAAGTGTCAATCCTCTAAAAATTCCTGCTCAGCAGTTGTACAGTCAGAAACTATGCTTAAGCTGTCTTTGGTGAAATGAAACGATGGAGAAACTTGAAAGCTCAAAATGTTCCACAATTTAGTAAATAAGCCCTTCTGAAAGTATCCACTCGCAGTTCAGCACTGATGGCAATTCACCCAGAAGGAATGGTGTGGGGATGCCAAGGAAAGGCTGCTCTCAAGGATGTCCCTGAGCCCCTGGGAGGAGTCACATGCCAGTGGAGTCTGAGTGCCAGAGGTGGGGAGGGACACTGAACCATGCTCACATTGTTTTAAGTAAACAAAACAATTATTTTAACAAATGTGAAGGAAATTGAAACACAGGCACAGGGATGGATTTAAAAGTGCAATGTTTCAGTATTTAACTTTTCATTTGATTAGAGAAAATCAGAGTGGCTCATCCTGCCAAGATTTATGTAGAACCTTGTGGCATTTGTAGTTAGACTAAGCACACAGCACAGCCTGTGGAGAAATAATTTTAATAATTTTTGAAATTTTAAGGTTTTTGAAAACACACCTTTTAGCGACTTACAGAGACTTACTGATGTTATAGATAATGCTGCAACTCAGAAGATCTCTGAGGATTTTCAGATTTTGCGTGTCACAGGTGTGAATAGCAATAAATGAATAATGCAACATTGTTCAGTAGAAAGACTCTGAAGTAATGAGTCAGCTTAATCTAGGAGATGCTGTTCCCTGGTTTCTTTACAGGGAAAGGAAATGACACTAGAAAATGCAAAAGAGCAAAAAAAGGAAAGAAATGTGCATGACAGGTCAGAGACCCAAGGGCCGGGCAGAGTAAGACAGGAAGCTTTGGGCAGTGAAGGAGTCTGCACAAGTTTGCAGTGATTAACCGCGACAGTGCCTTCACCTCTGGGCTTGGATGTGTTTTTCTGTTGTTGGTTCCAGGGACAAACCCTGTCTGTGTCTGCTCCCACTGCAGGGACAAAGTCTAGCACCTTGCCTCCTCTCTTCACACTCTGCTCTGCATAAGGGAACTCCTCTCTTCCTGCAGGCCTTCGGTGGCCACAAGGTGCTGTCAGGGGCAGTGGAGCCCAGGCTGAGCAGTGACTCTCACATCCAGGCAATGCCCGAGGAGCCACCTGCCAGGAGAAGATGGTGCAGCACTGAGACAGGCTGCAGGCTCAGTGGTTACATTGGAAACAAAACCAAGCTGAATGCTGGGGGCTGATCATCCCTACAGCCTAATTTCTAACACATCCACAAGGCACAATTGTGGCTGAAGCAAACTAGATTTCTGTGACAGTGGTCACAAGGGTTTTCAGGGTGAAGAGAGAGGAGAGAATGTTGACCTCATGTTCAGAAGGCTTGATTTATTATTTTAATATATATATATTACATTATAACTATACTAAAAAGAAATAGAAGGAAAAGTTCTCAGAAGGCTAGCTAAGGTAAGAGTAGAAAAGAATGAATAACAAAGGTCTGTGTCTCAGCACAGAGTGAGACCCAGCTCTGCTGTGAGTGGTCAGTAAATCCAAACATCCACAAGGAGACCAATCATGGATGCACCTGTGGCATTCCACAGCAGCAGATAACCATTGTTTACATTTTGTTGCTGAGGCCACAGAAGGGAGAAAAATCCTAAAGAAAGGATTTTAATGAAAAGATGTCTGTGACAGATTTCTGCTGGACAATTCCTGGCCACGATCCAGACAAGAGCATGCACCATTAGGGGCCAGTGAACTCCACAGGCACAGGGAAAAATGTGCACCAGCTTTGTTTCTCTTTACTGTATGAGGTCCTCTAATCGTATCTGGTATCTTAGCACACAACTGCATTCCCTCCTTTTGTTTCAACACTCTGCTAAACTGTGACATTTTGCCCACATTATTGCAGGTATTTTGGACTGAACAAACTACTCACAGAAATTATTTATATATTAGAGCC
This sequence comes from Ammospiza caudacuta, assembly GCF_027887145.1. NCBI lineage: Eukaryota > Metazoa > Chordata > Aves > Passeriformes > Passerellidae > Ammospiza > Ammospiza caudacuta. The sequence continues at coordinate 108,949,784 of NC_080594.1, forward strand.
ACAGAGCAGCGTGTGGGGCATTGCCTTACAGTTGAACACCATATGCACTGTGGACATGTATTACCATGTGTTATCATTCATCTCAGAAAAGAACAGAATCCCTTTATTTAGGAGCACAACTCCATCCAATGATTCAGGTGTTGTAGGTCTCAACAGAGTTAATGCTGGGAAAGTGATTATGATTGAAGATTCTTTGTGGCAGCGGTCACAGGGGTTCTTGGATGAGGGAAGAGACAAAAATGTTGACTTCATGTCCAGAAGGCTTGATTTATTATTTTATGATATATATATTACTTTATAACTATACTAAAAGGAATAGAAATAAAGGTTTCCTCTCAGAAGGCTAGCTAAGAATAGCATAGAAAAGAATGGCAACAAAAGGCAGCTCTCTTGGACTCAGTCCGAGATAGCTCGGCCTTGATTGGCCATTAATTATAGACATACAAGATGGACCAATCAAAAATCCACCTGTTGCATTCCACAGCAGCAGATAACCATTGTTTACATTTTGTTTCTGAGGCCTCAGCTTCTCAGAAGGGGAAAAAACCCTAAGAAAGGATTTTCACAAAAAGATGTCTACTACAATTCTTTTTAGGTTGTGAGCTTGTTCCTAAACCATAAATCAGAACATCCTCATGGATGCAATCTACATAAGCAACATTAACTACAGTGAGCTGAGTACAGCAAGGCAGCATGCTCCACAAAAGCCTGAGGAGTCAGCCCTGGAGTCGCATTGTCATAAAGGGATCAGAAAAATAAAGTTCACATCTAGGAATGGAGCCAGAGGAACTGCTTACTGATCTAGGCAAACACACTGAGATTCAGTGTATAAGGGCCTGATTCATCAGCTTGTTAAAAATCCAACAGCTTTTACCAGATTGCAAACTTTCAGTTCAATTCCTGCTGCTGAATAACTGGGCATAGGCTTTGATGACAAAAGGCAATGCAAATGCAAGGCAAATGCAAATGCAAATAAATATTTAAATAAAACCACTGGAAATCTTATAGATGCTGCTTTCATAGAATTCTTCCCTGAGTCTGGAATCTCAACATTGGCCAGTGCTGTCACATAGCAAAAATGTCACAATATTTTCCAAAAGAAGGGCAGTAAGGCAGCTCCTCAGTTTAAGAGAGCTTCCTACTCAGAAAGACAGATGTCTAAGGGTTGTACAGCTTCCCCCCAGCAGAACTAGTGGCAACAGGGAAAGGTGAGAAAAACTTTTTCCTCTCACCATCTGATATTCAAATAGGATCTTCTTTAGTGTTTTGTATGGAATGGGGGCTGAGGTATAAGGAAAAGGCTGAGAGGCCATTTCCTTTAACACACACACACACAAAAATTCTCAAGTTCCTTTTCCTTACTGGCATATCTCTCCGGAAAATATAGCAATTGTGTTCACTTTTCTGATAAGTCAGAAGCCTGGTAAAATAAATTACCCTTCTTAGACTTTACTCTATATATACATATATATATGCCCAGTATAGTGGATATACTTTCAAAATATAAAAATTGTTGCAAAGCTTAACATTATACCCATGTCAGCACACTCCATCTTTCAAATCCCAATACAGGAAAAAAAAAATCAGTTATTCATGCACCACATTCAGCATTCAGAAGCTAAGAAATCTTTCTTGAAGTCAGCCTTTATATGGCTCTTCTTTATTCAGTTCTCAAGAGGAAAGAAAGGCCTGTGAGGACAGCAACAATATGTGTTATGCTGTGTTGAAATTTGGAATTCCTTTGTTGTGCTGTATTAAGTGAAACCATGAGGAAAGATGAGGTCAAGGGGAAAAAAATCCTGCAGGATTCCACAAGGCCACAGCTTCCACTGCAGTGCTGAAGCTCAGATTGTTACTGTGAAAAAGCTGTTAGATAAATACACAAAGGGCATTTTAAAATAATTTTAATAATAAAATATATGTCAGAACCATAATGAAAACTAGACTTCAGCTCAGTGAACTGTGTTTTCATGCATTATACAATGCCAATTGCCATGCAAATAGCTATGAAATAGAGTTAAATATAATTTAGGAGTTCTGTGTTTCATCAAGTAAGTGTCAGAAAGCACTTGGTGCATTACACTATAAAAATATGACAAGGTGAGCAAGTACAGAAAGGCTGGGGAACAGAAGAGACCACTGAAAGTCCATTTTGAATTATGGGGCAGAGATTGCCTTCAACTCAAAGATTACCTTAAATTTCAAAAATTTCTCTGGGATTAAAGACACACCTGAATCTTTAAGAACTCCTTAAGACTCTAAGGAGTGAAACACACTAAAGATGTGGAGACTCTTTGCCATAACAACAGAATATTGAAGCTTATGTTTTTAGGTACGAAGTACTTTTTTATCTATTTAAATGCAATAGAGATTTCATTTTTCAGGATAAAAATACAGTATGACTTTTCTCCTCAAAGTAGCTGTATCATGATTGTCCAGTCATGCACACTATCTGTCTGACATTGTGCTTGGCCTCTGCTTTAACTTACACCAGTAACTTCACTTGGCAGAGGAACCTGCACATGGTGGAGAGACTAATCTACCCATTGGGTGGCATGAACCTGACTGAAGCAGGCCTGGCACCAACTTTGCTGTGACCAAGTTTTTCTAAAGACATTTCAGCAGATCTTTGCCCTTAGATATGCCTCAAGGATCAGTATTTCTGCTCTACACCTCTGTCTCTAAAAAGACAAAAAGAGCGGAGGACCTGTGTCCACTAAGTGTGAAGATGCTGGAAAGGACTCTCCTGTCAGACAGTTCCAGTGATATGAGCCTGCCTAATGCCTTCTGCTAGCAAGGAAACCAGTTATTACAGGTGCCAAGACTTCTTTTTCAGTTGATTCAAAGATGCAGAAATTTGTTGCAAGTATTTTATGAAATAGTAAAACAATGCTACCAGTGCAGTGACCACAGAATGACAGAACATGCTGAATTAGAGGGGAATCATCAGGATCATTGAGTCCAACTCTTGGCCCTGCACGGGGCACCTCAAGAACCATACCATGTGCCCAAGAGCATTTTCCAAATGCTTCCTGAACCCAGTCAGGCTTGGTGCTGCGACCACTGCCCTGGGGAGCCTGTCCCAGTGGCCAACCGCCCTCAGGGTGATGAACCTTTCCCTGATACCCAACCTAAACCTCCCTGACTCAGCTTCAGGTGCTGTCACTGTCCCCACAGAGCAGAGATCAGTGCCTGCCCCTTCTCTTCCCCCCATGAGGAAGCTGTGACTGCACTGAGGTCTCCCCTCAGTCTCCTCCAGGCTGAACAGACCAAGTGCCCTCAGCCCCTCCTCACACGGCTTCCCCTCCAAACCCTTCACCATCCTCATGGCCTCCTTTGGATGCTCTCTGAGAGCTGAATGTCTTTTTGGTAACCAAAAGTGCACACAGGACTCGAGGTGAGCCACACCAGTGCAGAGCAGAGCAGGACGTGATGTGTTAATGAAATAATAACTGGTTGCATACACATCTGCAGTTCTTCTCCTCCTTCCTTGAAAGAGGCTTCTACAGCACTAACTATATCTCTAAGGACAAGTGCACAGTTTTTGCTGCTTGGTTTGGGGATTTGTTTTTTGGTTTTTTTTTTTTTATTATATTATCCACAGAGTTTATCTAAAAGAAGAGAGGCAGAGCTAAAGGTCACAACTGAATAGGAAAAAAAAAGCAATGATACAACTTCTCTCCTTCCTTAAACTCATGGGTCCTAGCAGTCATCAATGGAAAAACACATTCTTGTCTTTTCAGATGCCTTTAGAGGCAAACCATTAGTCAGGATTGTAGCAAGGTAAGGTGAGTGACAAGGTGTGTCTCCTGGCACTTGACAAAGGCTGATGTGGCACACACCAGCCCTGGGGAGAATTGCAGCTTTGAGCTGCTTTTCGGGGTATAATGGGCACTCAGTGTATTAGGAAAGAGTGTTCAAGAAGTTCCTGCTTGCCTGTTTTTCAGGCAAAATTCAGTCTCCACTGAATACTGAGTGAAGCCAGAAACATCTGCTAAAGCTGCCATGGGAACTCTGAGTAATGTGTGCTGAGAGAGGAGAGAAATGGATGTTCAACAGGTGCCTCGTGGAGGCTGTTTCAACATCTAAAAAAAAAAAACCAAAACTTTCTAAAGACAAGTTAAGGACAGGAGATTGTGTGATCCCAGAAACACTTACTTAAAACAGTTCTAATAGAGCAAAAGTTATTACATAAAGAAGAAATTTCATATGTTAGAGGTCTTAGGGGAAATGGATCAAAAATACTTAAAGATCACAGAGACATGTATTTCAAAGGCAAAGTTCAGGTAAAAACAAAGTCAATTACAGGCTTGAATGACATAAAGGATGGTGTTAGAAACACCCAACATTTTCAGAATTCGGATTATAAAGATGACAGAAATATTTTGACTTACAGGAAGTCTAAGAATCATCAATATGATGGTAAAAGTTATAGAATAGGGTCAGTCATATATCTCAATCAGATAATAAGTTATGAAAGAGCCATTGGAGCTTCTTGTACAGAAGAAACAAAGAAATTAAATTAAATAGAACAAGATATACAATGATATTAGAGGATGGATATATACTGCTGAGTATAGCTCTATTTGCAAGAATAGAATATTGTAAAACTTCAACTTTTTTAAAGTTTAAAAGAACACAATTAAAATAATTAACCTGGAAATGGAATTAGATTTTTAAATGTGGAAAATGTCACAGGCAAAATGAGGAACTGGAACAAAAATCCCTGAAGTTTTGAGGAGTGTGTAGTTGTATTTGCAGAAACTAGATCTCCAAATTTAATTGAAAATTTTACAGTAAAGAAGTATATGTCTTGGCCTAAATACAATCTGGAAATATACCTGGTTTGCCTTCCAACATCCTTTAAGCTCTAATTTTAACTAAGCCATTAGCTGGTGTGGCAGTTTCTGTCAGACAAAATTGTTTCTTCAGTCTTCATTGCTACGCATCATCAGTACTACATAACAAAGAATATTAGTGTCACAGATGAATAACTATGAAATAATTTAAAGATACCTATCTTTAAATGCCAGATATTACTACTGTAAGCAAAGGGCAAGAGATATCTAACAGAAAAGTGGTTTGGTAAGTAACAAACCCCCTGGTTTCACCCTCTGATAACAAGATAGCAGCACAGCCTGTATTTAAAGAAAGCAAATTCCTTCTCACCTTCTTTTTCTGTGAAAAAAATTAAGCAAAAAAAAAAAGTTTGTGCTACTTCTTTCTCTATTCACACTCAAGTTGAAAATAAGCAGCATTTTAAAAACACCCAGGCAGCGCATTTTTATTTCTGTTCAGCAGATAAGCCATTCTGTGTGAAAGTTTCACTCTGGAAATTGTTATTGCATTCTGCATATGTTACTCTACAATTTCAGAGGAAAAGATAAACTTATCACCTTAGTTTTTGTTAAGTTTTTTTTCTACATTAGGATGCCTATATGTCTCCATCCTGCTTCTTGTCTGTAAACAGTTTCACTGCATTAAATAAGAAAGGACAGGAGAATAAATAAATTTTTCTGGGAGAATAAATAAATTTTTCTCTGCCCTTGAAATCATACTGCTTTTAACCTAAAGGAGTCTGGGTGTTTCCACTCTGCCCTGAGCAGCTTTAAAAGTGACAGTGGAAGGTGACAACATAAACTGTTACAATAATTCTCTTAGGAGCTGCCTTGCTGCAGGTGGATTTGATAGTAATGTGTTTGTCAGGCTGTAGCACATCAGCTCAGGACAGTCCTGGGTGAGTGTCCTGAGTGCTGTGCAGAGCAATTGCACCAGTGAACTGGTTCTCATCTGGCCAAATGGGCATGAATGGGTTTTATTGCTTAATGAAGGGATTATGTTATTAAATACTCTGGCAAGTTTTATTTTTCTGTTTTATTTTTATTTTCTGTATTAATGTGAATGGAAAGTATTCACTGTGTCTGAAAAAATGAGGTAATTGCAAAAGGCCAAGGCCATATCATGATCTCAAATTGAACAATTCTGTTACTACAGATTAGATGCCTGGAAATTATTTGATGTTGAGTAAGAAGCAATATCTTTTTTCTCCTGCCCCCTAGTACAAAATATTGAATAAAAAACATTTAATTAAGGCTATCCTCCAGGCTACTAAATTGTTTCCATTAAATGTCCACCTTTCTGACTTCTGCTCATTTTGGGAAATTAATTGAAAGCAATTATGTCTTAGAACTGTTTTGTCTTTTTGCTTTAATCAGTCGACTCCTATGCAGGTCTCCTACCTCTTAATGATGATATTTTATCTTGTAATCAGTGTATGAGATGTTCTTTATATTGATATGTACTTCAAGCTGTGTCTATTTGTTAGCTTTGTGCAAAGTTAAAGAGCATCCTATTTCAATCGGAGCCAGACTCTAAATGAAATATAGAAATGGAATGTGAGCATTTTGCAGAAGAACTAGCAGAGGTATTATTTGTCTTTATTTAAACATAGTCCAATTTTAGGGGTTTTTTTGGGTGTGTGTGTGTATATATACATATATGCATATATATAAAAATAATGTGTGTGCAGGTGGAGAGGAGTTGAGTGAGAACATCGTGGTTAACCTGTGCCACCCAGGAAAGGACACAATACATTCGTAGTATGTTATGTTCTGGAGAGGGGTAATACCTTCACTTTAGATTTGGTCATTGAAAAATGGCAGAGATCTTACTTCTAGTTTCAGATACCAATTTTTTCCCCAAAAACTGAATAACAACCACATCAGCATTGGATTTTAATATCTTTGTATATTAACATATATCTCAAAACCAAGACTCCTTTCACAGAAAGGTCCTCAGAGAAAAGGAATATTTCCCTTGGCAAAGTATTAAGTGTCACATCTTTGAGAACACACAGTCTTAATGACTGCACTGGAATCTCTGAGTCGTACATTTAGATTCAAAACTCAAAAATGCTCTGAAAGTAAGTAACCTTATCAGGCTAGTATTTGAAAGCCTCAGGTGCTCTACCAAGCCTTATCTTTACTTATATTGTAGTATTTTTTTAGTTGTAAGGACTGGAAAAAAATTCCTTTTAAAATATAAAATGAAAGTGAGTGTTAAAAAATATCAGCAAGATTCTAAAGTACAGTGAGACAGGAAAATAGACCTGGAAGTTGAGAACTGTCTCAGATGTTTTAACTGTAGTGCCTAACAATCACTCAGGTGCAATACACTATTTTTTTATGATGAAAAGAGATCACTACACTGGGAAAAATATACCAGATTTAACACCCTAAAGGATTTAAGGATAGATAACACATCAGATGAAGGTTTACTGAATGTCCACCCCAAGTACAAATATATGCATAAACCATTATAAGATTAATATTTCCTTTGTGATTCAATGCACATCCCAGCTTAACCTTTGCTTAATTTTTGCAGTGTATTTAAGTACATTGCTGAATCAGTGCCTCAAGTAGAATAATTACATTGATGGCATTGGATCAGCTGGATGCCTGGAGGTTCAGTTTTCCCCAATATCACCCTTTGAAGCAGTTGTACAGGCTTGTTACTGCTAGAGGTACCCAGACCCAGGGGATTTCAGGACATAGCAGGTATTTCCCACCCCATCTGATTGTAAAAAAGAGTAGCTGAGAGGAAAAGCCCCTTCTAGCAGTTTTGATGGACATGTAGCATCTAAGAGTAAATTTGGATGCTGGATCTGATATCAAATGACTGCATTTAACTGTTATTCTGAGAGAAACTGAAGTCTTTGTAGCTTTCTGCTTCACTCTAAATCAAGTGCACACTCACACAGAGGACTCTGTGGTCTCTCACCTGCACCACAGCCAGGTGCTGCCCCTGGAGCTGCACATCTGCAGCAGCTGGCTTGAGCTCCACAGCCCCTTCAACCTTGTGCCTCTCTTGTAGACTGGCACTTGGCATAACCTCAGACCCCTCAGCCAAGCTGCCTTGCTGTTCATCTGTGGTCTTGCACACAGATCACTAACACAGAGTGCACACACAGTTAAAGCAATTAGAAATAGGATTCAGTGAGAGGATAGGATAAACTGTACTGCCAGTGACCTGTTTGGGTATCACTAGCTCCTTGTAATCTCCTTTTCCTTTTATTTTCTCATATTTGTGCCTCTTGTACCTGCTTAGCTCCTTCCCCCAAACAATCTTTAAAACCTGCCACAAAAGGTTTTACACAAGGCCAAAATGCCCTTCCATCCTGGATCCTATAGAGAGGAGTCTAGTTTACATGATATGAAAAGACAGTTTTTTTCTCTCAGTCATGTCATAAACCAGATTCAGCAGTCCTGTCCTCCTTCTTTGATAGCTTTCAGGACAGCCGGTTCAGTGTTCTGTAATTTTTACCATTAGATTTTCACTGATGAGGCTACTACAAGTCCACCACCTGTCACTGCTGCCCTGGTCCTTGTGGGGTCTCTCTGATCTGCACAGTTTTTCTTTAGAAAACCCAGGAGTCATGATCCTTTCCTTCAGTTTCCTTTCCTTTCCTTCAGTTTTGGGCCTGGTGGGGGAAGGACTCTTGTACCAGAGGCAAACCTTTGCACTTCCTATTTTCACCCACATGTTACAGTCAGGACTATGATTTCTAAAATGTTTTATGGAGTGACTGGAAGGAGGTGACCTGAGAAGATAACTCCATGCTGGTTAAAGATGAAGATTCTACTTAGCTGATCTTTATGCTCGGCCTTTTGCAGCTGGGGGCATGGTTTGCTCTGTCCACTGTATGTAGGAATTGTTTTAGGAACCCGTGTCAGGCAACAGAGTTAGTAGTGCACATGTACTTACTCCCAGAACTAGAAAAGTTCAATAAAAGATACAGGAATCTGAGAAAAACAAATAGCAGTACAATAATAGCAATTTTTGGTCGCTGGCCTTGCCTAATATCACATATTTTGGCTTCTGTCTGACATCAGTTACATTTCCTATATACCCTCAATCTGGGCACACATATTGTGAGCACTACTTGTGAACTTCAGGAAGGATTTAGGTCAGAGATTAATGTACTTTTGGAAGAAAAGTCATGTTAATCCTTGTGGTATTGTCTATTGATAATATGTTAATCCTCACAGTATTGTCTGTGGATAATTTAAAGCAGCCAAGAAAAATGAATAAATTTTGCTCTAGGGAGAAAAGCATATAACAACAGCTTCTTTTGTCAGCCACCAACCTACTGGGCTGATGCTGCAACAGTAGAAAACAAAAAAATATTCTCACTGACCTAGAATATTAAGAAATATATTCCATTTCACTTTGAGATGGTAGCAGCATCACAGTGCTACCAGTGAAGAAAATGCTCTAAAAGTATTTAAGGAGAATATTTGAAGAGATCTATTGTGTGATAGAAATACAAAGGATTTTTTCACTGGATAAGATACACCAGAGCATTTTTAGAGCTTCCACTTGTAATTCTGCAGAGGATTAAATTATATTCTTTTAGATTTTATTTTTTTAAGCAATAGAGAATGTGCTGCATAGACATGTAAGGGAAAAGCACTGGGTCTGCACTGTTTTTGTTTCCATATTTGCATGGGTAAGACCTTAGAAACTGAGAGCTGTTGGACTGCAGGAGAAACCAGATCTACAAAAGAAAACTGTGGCTTTTAAGCATTTTTTAAATACAACCTGGAAGTCACAGACTACAATGCTAATGATATTCCAATGCAATTCTAATGATAACCAATGCTGTGCTGGCTCTTATTGAGAACTCTTTCCCCCTGCAGTTACTAATATAACAGGAAGGTATTTGAGAAACTAAGGCAACAGAATCACTGCAAGCTGCTGTGATGCAGAGAGCAGCTGAAAGCCACCAAAAAAACATCAGAAATAACAATAACACCATCAGATTCTAGAGATGAGGAAGGGTTGACAGTACAGCATTAAGCTATGGGATAACTATTCTGTCATGCAATAGTCCTTTGAATTTATGAGCATTAGAGCACCAGGTTTACCTTTATAAACTTTAAATGTTCATCCATACAAGGGTTTGTTTTTCAGTTCAACCTGCTTCATAGACTGGAAGAACCTGACTTGGGCTTACTGAGAACTGCTTTAAGTTGTGACAATCCATCCTGGAAGGATTTTTTTTTTTTTTTGCAACAGTTTGTTAGTAGAAAAAAAAAATGTTTTGAACATTTACCTAAACTGATAATTTATCCTTTGTTCAGTAGTATGTGTGTGCACATGTACAAGTTTACCCCAGTAAACTTGTTTAGGTATTTTTATTAGCACTTTTTTTTCCTGGTTTGTATGCCTACATTGCATTTTTTTTAAACTGCATTTACAATTAAATGTAAATAATACTCTTTTTAAAAACTTTGAGCTTTAAAAAAGTGAATGATTCCTTCCTCTTATAAATCTCTACTTTGTAATCCAAAATGATGTAGGGCTTAGATGTTTGCTTTAAGAATGAACACAGGATATCTACAGATCAAATTTTTTGTGGTTGTAATCAACTCTGATTCAATGTGAAGCAGAAATTTTCAAAGACTTCAGTTGCTCTAAGTGTAATAGTTGAATGCAATTATTTTCCATGAGATGCAATCTGCCAAGTTCACTCTTAGGAGGCTGTGTACGCCTCAAATAAAATCTGCTAAAAGGACCCTTTCCTCTCTGCTGCTGCACTGTTCTGGGATTTCTAGATGAACCAATACATGACAAAAGGTTGTTCACTCAGTGCTAGCACATGTAGCCCAGTGCACCCAAAAGGCAGTAGATTAAATCTTAGAATTCCAGTCAGAAGTAAAAAACAGCTGAAACGACTTCAGCTTTGAAACTCATTATGTGTGATCCTTCAAGCAGTGTCCATAGTGAGGAGGATTTCCTAGTCCCAGCCACTACCACAGCTGATGGGAACAAAAGGAACAATATCTGACTTGAACTGCATTCTTTTACACAGAGCCTGCAGTGGAGGTGTTGCTCTGCCACCTCCTGTAAACGTAACTGTGAGCACCATCAAAAGTGATCAATGGCACGAATACAGAGTAATAAAAAGACAGAAAGAAGAAGCAGTGCACAACCTCATCCATTTTACAACAGTCTAACATTTCTGACTGCCAGGGATCGATTTTTTGTTGTCACATTAACACAGGACAACATGTATCAGCTAACTCATTTCCAGTTTTCTGCTATTAAAACCAGGAATTCTTCCTTGGAATCTATTAGTAAATCTGGCTTCAGTGAGCCAAAAAGGCTCAGCTGAAAAATTTTACTGGAATTAGATTTTTGAAACTGTGGGGCATAAGGTATTCTCTTCTTCTTGAATTCCCAGTTTAATTACATTATACTAGGCATGCTGACAACAGAAAAAACATCTTTTCAATAAATGCTTTAAATCCGTACAAAACAGAGTAGCTGTGGAGAGCGCTGTGGGGCCATAGCCTTTTACACAGTCTTTTAAGGTTACTCCTGTTCATTAGAAAAAACCACAAATGAATAATTAAGGAAAAATGGAAAGAGAATCTAGCCTTCTGTATCCTAGCTGAACACACCAATGCTTTTTGTTGGCGTGTAGTAACCACTGCCTACTGCAATGGATATTTTAGAAATCTGAGTATGTACTTCTGTCATTTGTTGAGTCAGACAGCCAGAATAGATTTTTGAGTTTAGTTTTGACAAAAACTAAACTAACTTCATCAGTTTGTCAGGCAACTATACTTATTCAGTCTTATTTAGGCTGATTTTCATCAGGAGAGCTCTCTGTGCTTTGCTGAAATGAGAAAGCAAATCATCAAGTGCAAAAATGAATATGGAAAATGGGAATTTTTTTGCTCTTTAAGCAGGGGCATTAGACATTAAGACTGGAGTAGGAAAAGTATAGGTTATAAGATCTCTGTACTGCTCAGTCAGAGTTGCTCTTGAGTGCAGGGGACAAGGACCCTTCCTCTCTTTAAGTAGCAAATTGACTTAATTAAAGCTCAATGGAGGCAGACCAGAGCAATTCAACTTAGCAAATTTATCACTCAGAAGGTGCACTATATTGCCCCAAACTTTGCATAAATTGTGCTATCAGAAATCTGTGTTGCAGAAGCTGTTGCAGAAGAGAGGAGGCTGCTAATGCAAGCTAGGCTGAGTTTACAGATCCTTTACATCTGGAGAAGAGAAACGTGAATCTGTGGCACCAACAGGCATCGGCGTGACGTGCAACACTTTGGTACCACAAGGGAGGAAGTGACTTTTGGCAGTCATCCTGATGCATTCAAGCTTTCAGCAAAATTTCTAGATATATCAGTTTCTGCTTCTGCACGAGCCTGGAAGTATGATTCAGCCGTTACAGATGATGACATCTCCCAGTCTACTTCATTCTCAATTCATTTTGGGTTTGCTAAATTAAGTTTTCCCTCTGCAGCCCCTTCAGAGCTCAGTTCAGGAAGATTCTTCCACTTGTTCTTCTTACAAAAGCAGAAAAAGTAGAAAGTGTGTCTATTTTCCTGGCTATCAAGCTTCATTTGATCACCTCTCTGTTACAGAAAAAAAAATCTTGACATTATATATTAATGGCAGAACAGCTAGTGACGTGAGACATATGGGAACTTCGTTCTGTTATTTTTTTTATTTTTCTTTTTTTCCATTTTGAATAAATATTTTAGTCCTCAATCAAAACCTTTTTGTGCTGAAAGATGGACCTGATTTTTCCCCAGCTCACAACAGGTTAAATGAGGTGAAAACATAATTATACACTGATTGAGAAGAGTGAAGATTAGATTGAAAGGAGACTTAATCACATAATTTTGAAGAGGTAGTTCCCTTGATGTAGCACCTGTGGAGGGGGTCTCCTTTCCTGTTTTTTTTTCTCTTTTTAGGCTTCTTTGGATTTTTTCCTATTTGTTTAATATTAAGGTTTTAAAATCAAGTAATTTGAGATGTTTTTCCTCTTCATCTGAGCTCATATTTAATTAATACATGCTTAAAAACTAAGACTTTGCATAATTTACCCTCACTGAATGCCAGCTTAGACTTTCTTAAAGCAGCAGATATTGCTTAAAGGTGTACATGTAGTTTTGCCCTTTTTTGTCAGAAAGGAGTATAGAATACTTCCTTGACTTAGAGAGATGGATTAAAAAATAGGTGCATCTTATTGTGATTCTGAAATAAAAGTCTGCTTTGCTGCAGGATACTAGAATACAAATGAGAGAGCATTTTCTTGTCATAAAAGCTGGCAGCTGAGCTTTCATTACCTAGTCACAAAAAATGACATCTGGACTGAGACAAAGTCAGACACATAGATGAAGAGAGGTTAAAAATCACTAGATCAGAGATAAAAATTGAGGTAAAACCATGACCAAGAGGTGACAAATGCCAAAGACAAGGGGAGTAAATTTCCCTGCCAAGGGATATAACCCTGAATAGCAAAGAATTCAGAATTCTAAACCCTACAGATAATCTGTTTTCTGTATGAGACTAATCATAAATTTATCTGTGTCAAAATGGATAAAAATATGTGCATCCAAGTCTCAGAGCTCCTGCAGTTACACAATGGAGTTCTGCAGTGCCCAGGGGAAACTTTCAGGCCAATATTGCTTGAGGCTAAAATGAAATTAGCAGCATGGGCCTGATAGATCTCCTCCTAAAATAAAGTGGAAGCTTTCCATTCACATTTATGAGAGCTAGATTAGGTCTGATATTTATTTCTGAGATCCAGTACACTGACCATCCTCAATATGGCTCTTTTGGTACAAATCAAATTCATACCTGAGCTTTTAATTTACAGATAGCATGACTCCCAAAGCTACCATGAAAAAAGGGTTTCTACACTTTTTTCTACTCTTTTCTATCCAGCCTCATTGATCCCAGGTACAAATTGCTTGAAATAATTCAGAAATTAATATTCTGTGTCTTCTTTGTCTTTTTCTCTGTCAAATATTGTAGAAATTTATTTTGCAAAGAGGTGCATAATAATAAATTTAAACATTGCATGTTTTAAACTGAATTACACAGTGAGTAATGTGGTTTGAGATATAATACAAAGGGGACTGGGGATTAGAGGGAATGATTTTGGATTTTTAAGTAAACATTTTAGCATGTCACTTTAAGTATCAGACCACCCAACAGTTGTATTTATTGCTGGATTTTATTATCTAAGTATGAAAACACATTAATATTGACACTTTATGGACAGAAGAGGCTTCTGTTTTTGCCAAATGTTGCACAAATTATTAATGTTTGTTAGGGGTGGTATTGTACAAAGACCCTGTGTATATTGTCTTTATTCACATAAATTAGCATTTTACATCCAATAGCAGCCTCTTAACATCTAACCCAATGAATGCTGGAAAGGGAGCAGGTTGCAACTCTTGAGTTTAATGTTTTATTTTAAGGTCTAGTAAAACATTTCTAATGTATTTTTAAAACTCATTGGTATTCTCCTCCTCACAATCAGTGAAACAGTCTGTTGCTAATGTGGAATGAAGTACTGTTTTACCTGCAAAAAAGATGTCATTGCTTTAATCAGGCTGGGCCAAATCAGCTTCTTAAATCTTAACTGTGCAAGGCAAAAGGCTGAGAGATAGTTTATCACTGTCTGCAACAGGTGTGCTTCCAGCCACTGCCATTCCTGTCGGGCTGGCATTCACAAATTATCTGCAATAACGCAAAGACAATCTTACTTAATTTGTAGTCCAACTAATTGTTTCATGGTTTATGAGCTCAGCATTTCAACAAACAGGAACAAAGCCAAATTCTGTTCAGAAACTACCTGCCTGAAAATAGATATTGTAAGGGATTCAACATTCTGTTTTCCATTTAATTAAAACCAGGAGCATTATTTCTAATATCCCAATTAAACCTTTTTCTGCCTTAAAATTGTCGGGTGGAAAAAGTTGCAAAAATAATGTTTTGAAAACATTAGCAGGTATCTGCAAATCTTAGTGTGAAAATGTTGCTTTCTACAAGAAACTAGAGACAAGATGATGCCTTTCAGAGGATCAGAAAGGAAGTGTTCTTAAGATAAAACTGGGCCAGTTTCATTGACTTATTCACCCAAAGCCTTCAGTGATTGTTTCTAATATCATGTTGCAGTGTCTCTCATCTGCCAGTGAATGCTCTGCTGCATTCAATCACCATAATTCAGGTTGACTCAAATGCAGTTGCCAGGTTCAGAACCTGGAACATCCTCTTGAAAGGCAGGGGTTTATTTTTCTTCTGTTTTTAAATGCCATCCAAAAAATGTTCAGGGTAGCTATTTCACTTAAATTCTTCAGAAATGTAAGGACAAACACAGTAACGAAGGGATCAGGAGGTACATGTGTGATCAGTGCAGAATGATCCACTTTTATTTGCTATAGAAAGAATGAACCTGAAAGAGGTTTACAAATTTCTCTGGAACTGTTGGGATAACAAGAGGCCAAAGCACAGAAGCAAGGAAGGGTGGGTGCAGTTAGGACTGCCATTTTTGAAAGCCTTTAAGCAAAGCTGATGGTACAAGAAAAGAGTAACTGCAAGTGTAACTACAAGTGTAACTGCACTTTGTGATTCAGGGCTCACCTCTTGTGGAAAGAGAACATTTCTGATTCAGACCTTCTCCAAAACACAGGTAAATAAGGCTATAAAATATATTAGTGAGGATTACAACACAGGCTTGTGTCTCATACTTCCACCAAGTGAAAGTCCTTCAAAAAACAGTAAATACAAACCTATTAAGGGAAATCCTCTGGGGGAAAAAAGTCAGTGTGGCTGTTTGAAAGCTAAACACAAAAACCATATTTCAATATTGCAAAGGTGATTAGGTTAATGACATTTAGACAGAATATAGCTAATATTTTTTCTTAGCTTAGGAAATTGAGACACAGATGATTTCCTTATTTGCATATAAATTACATTAAAAATTGTTTAACCAAGACTTTTGGCCCCATAGAACATGAAATTGAATTAAAGGGGTTTTTTGTGGGTTTGTGGGTTTTTAAACATAGAAGAAGAAATCTCTTGGGGTTTTGTTGTTGTATTTGTTTCTGGATAACAACTTAGACTTCATTAGAAGTCTGAAGATTCAATGTTAGTAAGACACAAAATTATATGAATTATTAATTCAGGTCCTCCATTTCAAGTTATCCACTTTGGATGTCTGCATCTTTCTACAAGCATCCTTTGCTGCTTAAGCCACACAAAGGTGGGTGAGAGAAACTGTGAATTAAAGGCAGACTTCCCTATGAGAGGATTAGAACCCCTGAATGTGGAGGTGGTCCTTATTAAACAAGCTCAAATTAAGCTCTAAAGGGCTGAGTGCACAAAATGGAAGAAATGGGGTTTTTAATCTGCCTTTTATGTGGGAGTTAGCCAATGGCAATGGCAAATGCCTACACACATCTGGCTAGGGAGGGTGTAACACCTTTGCTTACCATTGCTGTATGCCTGTGTACCTGTTCAGCAGAGACACAGCAGTCTTGACTCTATGATCATATCTTGACATTGTTTGAAAGGACATAACATTTCAATTAGATCATGATTTAATACTTTAAATTATTTGCTTCAGTCAAACTATTTGCAATTTTGTTGTGTAGCTTTTGGAGCATTGATACATGGTGGCAATAATGGATTCAAACAGACATATCGGTATTGGAAATAGCATCCTGTTGCAGCTATTATGTCATGGATTTAAAAAAGCATTTAGCATCTTTTCCAACCATAATGAAAATTCAGCAACACATTTTCAAGCATAAGACTGCTTTTCAAAAATTGTGCAGTTAGTGCTTTGTAGTCTCTTATGTGAATATTTCTCTACACAGCTCTCTTCTTCTTGGTTTCACGTCACTTTCTAATCTATTCACAGTAAATGTGCTTTCTTAGTCAAGTAATAGACTGCATTATTGTATACCAGTGTGTACTAGAGATGCAGAATAGAGCCACGGAGAGCCACATAAAATTTCTTCCCAGTGCAGTTCTGCATCCTTTTCCTGCAGTAGAATTCCACGCTGTCATAACAAAGACCTCCTGGGCAGTGGAGCAGTATTGCCCAAATCTGAAATCTTTTAAAAATACCAAAAAAAAAAAAAATTCTAATAGCTTTAATGATCTCAAACCTGAGGGGGAAAGTAATTTCACTAAAGGATTCAAAAACTTGTATTTTTTATTTTAACTTCTAACTTCTTTGTATTAGTCTCTGTAGTGGAACTGCAGAAAATTTAAAATGGCTCTTTGAAATTAATTTGAAACTATTTTTTATGCTGGCCCCTTGCTTGAATATTAGGTTTCAATCTAGAAAATACTTAAGTATCCTCACCCTGATTAACTGTACCTAGTGTCAAGGGAACTCATTAAACTAAACACTGAAATGTTAGTAAAGTTTTTATAAATTTAGCTGACACAATTGTAAAAGAAACCCCAAAACCCTCCTTTGGACAGAAAGCTCTTTTTTCAGGTCTACTAAACATGTGTGCAAGGCTTTTTTAGCATTATAATTATTTGTCATTTAGTCAATTCTCACTCTTTTAAAATTAGAATAGCTTTTTCTGTCTACAGTAATTAAGTCCCTCTCTGACTTAGCACTTCAGATGGTTTTGCTTATACCATCAAAACAGGTATTTCAGATTGTTTGGAATATTGAGCATTAACAAGAGAAGATTCTTGATTTCCTCGTCATTTGTGCTCCCAGGGCTTTTTCTGTCTTTTTTTTTTTTTCTAATATTGTTTCCCTGTCCCTGATACTTTCACAATTTTTCAATACTCTACTTCCAAGGGAAATGCAGTAGATATGGTCTTAGTATGTTGGACTTTTTTTTGGTTTTTGGGTTTTTTTCCCAAATATTAATGCTGCACCATGCTAAATAGCTTACACAATAGTTTCCTCCAAAACTATATCAAGCACTAGAGGGATTAATTCCATTAAACATATTGCAGTAGAACAATTATTAATTTTCTCCTCATCTGTAATAAAAAAAAAAAAACTGGCTTATGTTGACCTACATGCAAACATGACAAGGGAGTTTATGGGGACATTTATGTAGAAAAACATATTGCTATTATTTCCCATTGGTTAAAAAAATTTACAACACTTCAGTCTCTTCCTCCCTTTAGGAAAATTTCAATCACCTTCAAATAACATGAAGAAGGATACTTTAAAGAAATGTTTTAAATTTTGTATTGTCCTTCACTCTCAAGGACTTGTTTTCTCCAAAGATAAAAGGTTCCATATAAAAGTAAGGTTGGAAATAGATTTCCCATTCCTAGTGAAGTCTTGAGAGTAAGAAATGGCTAATAAAGATGTGATTTTTTTTTCTTTTCTTTCACTTTTGAGATACCCTGAAAATTTTTTTCAAGAACAATGTCTACTAAAAATCAAGTAAAACAAAATTATGCAAGCTACCCATTCACTGATGTACTGGGGATGTTATTAGAACTAAAGATAACTATTTTTTCCCATTCTCACATTTACAGAGTTTCTGAAAATGTGCACATGCTACAGGCAAAACGTTAACCTTAAGAAGGTGTTGAGACAACAAGAGAGTGAAAAAAGATAATTCTGCAGCAATTCTAGTACGACACTGGTGTACCTTTCTTTCTCCCAGTTAATAGACAAAGAGGTTGGGAGATGCCATGAAAACTCTGAGTTTAACAAGAACCCTTCCTTCTTCTTCTTCTATTTTTTACAACTCATTGTATTCACTGGTAAGCAAGAAACAAGGTAAAAGGAGAGAATAAAACAGGCACATTCCAGCATCTTCCTGATTATGAGCCTTGCTGGGACTTCAGTTGTGCTGCTGAGGATGAGGCTGCAGAGCATTTCCATGAGACCTCTTTTTCTTGTCTACAATAATTAATTAAATGCAGAAATCCTGCTGTCATTTAATAGAGTAGATTTAGATGTTTCAAGAAACAAATTTCTTTATATTTTGTAATAATAGAGAAGGTATATGAAAAACATTTGTAAACTGTGTGATTATGAAAAGAAATGCAAGATTTTAATTTTAAAATATTTCCTCTCTTTCCATTTTATAGCCTCAAAAAAATGTTTTGTGTGACTGATTCACACAAACAGTGAAGGTGTATAAACTTTTAAGAGGTACCAAACTGAGGTGCAATAAGAATACTTAAGGGCTAGAGGTTTTCAGCTTCCTGCAGATAGCCTGAAGGATTTTTTAGTGATATGTTCAAGCTTGATATTTGCAAATAAGTTTATTTCAATATGTTATAAGTTTAATTGCAGCCTGCTAAACCTGACAGTGAGGTAGATTTCCTGAACACATATACAAAGATGTTGCACTAACTTTATTATTTTTTCCTTCCACTCTTTTTTTTTTCCTTAAATTATTCAATTTATAAGGGCAAACATGGTTACTTTTGCCCAGTGCTATCTATGACATAGACACTCAATGAGATCCCAGCGATGACTGATCTTGAATAAAGTTTAATTTCTTAAAGTATGCATTGGATTATTATTATTATTATTATTATTATTATTATTATTATTATTATTATTATTATTATTATTATTATTATTATATGATTATTATTATTATTATTATTGTTGTTGTTGTTTTTGTTGTTGTTGTTGTTGTTGATGATGATGATGATGATGTTGTTGTTGTTTTGTAGTTACGATTCTATTCTATGTGTCTAAATTGATTACATTCTCTATACATTTTTAATTGATTACATTCAAATCTTCAGCATTCTAGATATGTAGTAATCATCCTGTTACCCTGTGAGGGTGACTGGGCCCTGGACCAGGCTGCTCAGCAGAGATTGTGGAGTCTCTATCATTGGAGATATTCAAAATTCTCTTAGCACTGTCCTGGGTAACCAGCTCTAAGTGGCCCTGCTTGAGCAAGTGCAGGACCTCCAGGAGCCAATTTTGTACTTAGATTTGCTCATTATTTTAACCAAAGTTTTTAAACCGTATTGTTTTTTTAAAGAGTTAAAGAATTTGAAGTTTATATATTTGACCTGAGGGAATTATGATTGGATAATTCACAATGAAAGAAGTTCAAGTTAGTTAATGGATTTCTGTAGCAGAGCACTTCTTGCTCCCTTACATGCAGAAACTCTGTTGTGGTGAAAAATGGGGAAAGATGAGCAGGGTAGATACAACGATATTATTAAAGGGAGAAGAAAAATCATGAAGGCAAAGTAATTTACAGAAAGAGTCTTCACTATCACAAAGCAGCAGAGTTACTGTATACCCACAATAATGCTTTTGCAATAAATCTGGAGTTCCAGACTAGGCTGACAAATTTTGCAGCTATTATACAATGGCAGAGTCATAGAATGGTTTGGGTTGGAAGAAACTTTAAAGATCATCTAGCTCCAACCTCCCTGCCATGAGCAGGAAGAACTGTCACTAGACCAGGCTACTCTGATTCCCATCCAACCTGGCCTCGAACACTTTAAGGGTTTTACTAGTTCTTGGATTATAATGGTATTAACTAATTCTTGGGTTTAGTGTTGATGTGGCAACAATTTCCAATGAAACAAAGAAGTGAAACGCAACCAAAAAAAAAAAAAAAAAAAAAAAAAAAAAAAAAAAAAAAAAAAGTAGAAATGAGCCTTGGTTAAAGGTTCTTAAGAACATGGGGGCAACATTGAGATTTTTTAAGGAAAATCACTTAGGGGTGGTCGTTTCCTTTATCAGAGTGGGCAGAATGGCCAATGAAACTGAAAACCAAAGTCTAAACTAACAACCTCAGATTGCCTTTAAAGAGACAAGGAAAATGCATGTCCAGTAAATTGTCCAATAAAGAAGCATCTATGAATTTCTGTGAATTTCTGTATTCAGAAATAAAATTTAAGTTGCCAGTATATGAATAGATGGTCTAAAATTAAACAAATCACAGAACGTGCTGAGCTGGAATTGACCCCACAAGGATCCAAGTCCAGCTCCTGGCCCTGCACAGACACCCCAAGGGTCACACCCTGGTCCAAACACGTCCTGAACCCAGGCTTGGTGCTGTGATCACTGCCCTGGGAGCCTGTTCCAGGACCCAGCCACCCTCAGGATGAAGAACCTTTTCCTGATGCCCAACCTAAACCTCTCCTGACACAACGTCATACCATAAAAATCTACCAGTTAGACTAAAAACATGGTCTAAAAGCAAACCTTCTTTGTCCAAGGTGGGCTTCAAGTTATTTTGGATATTCAGTAAAATACTTGAGAATGCAAGGACCAGAAGAGAACATTAATAAGCTCACCCTTCAAAAATATGTTTATGTACTAAGCAGAAATAATATTTTAAGTACTTGGTCTGTTAAAAAAATTATAGTCATGACATTTTTTCTCTTTTTTCCATGACGCCCAACATAAATCACACCGTTCCAATAAAAACACACAGAAAGCAGCAGAGCAGTATCCTTACTAGCATGTCACAATCCACTAACTGCAAGATTTTCTGCATTTTATCTGACAACAATATGCATTCTCATTCTTTTATTTTCAGCTTTACTAAATCAGGAGTCTTTTTAGAATAAAAAACATGGGATGAGAATTATAAACAAAAGCTGATATTAGATTCTGAGCATAGTTGGATGTTTATACAATGTGACTTGCTGACCAATGGGCAACTAATATTTAACAGTGAGGTGGAATGTAGAATCTGTTTCATTTTTCTGTTTTATCTCCTGTTATGTTTCTGTTATTTTTTGTTTTCCAGCAGAAATGGTTTCTAGAAACACATTGTTGATACAAAAGACCAGAAATTTTTTTCCAATGGAATATACCCTCATCAGGTAAATATTCATATGACTCAATTAAAGCTAATTTCTTCTTGCTCTATGTATAGACCAAAATGAGATTTCTTAGAAAAAAATTAATTTAGAAACTAATAGTAGACATCCTAAAGTAAAGGATTTGTATGCAGTTTTAATATTCTCCATCTGTCACAATGGCATGAGAAATACAATACCAAATCTCCCTTTTTTTGCCTTTCTCATTCTTTTCATTCAAGGATAGCTGAATAAGGAAATATGAAAAGTTGACTACAAATTTACAATTCTTTGGGCTACCATGTAAAGACTTACAGAATTTTCCATCTGTCCTAACAGCTGGAGACTTAGTCAGATCCCTGGCAGGAACTGTAATCTTTCCTTTCTAATTTTTTTTCCTTTGGTGGAAGATTGAAGAGGTCCATAATTTACCATGATTGCTTTAAGAAACGATGCTGTGTAATGAAACATTCTGGCATATTATTCTTTAAACATGGAAGGAATGGGAAATATGGAGGGCAAACTTGACTAAATGAGAAATAGTATATAATGACAGATCTGAAAATTGCTCCAAGAAATACTTCAGAAAAACAGAATTATCATATTTTTATGCTAAACATATATGTATATAAGTAAATAACTATATTTCTGTTTTCTCTTGTTCATTTATGCCTTGATACAAACAAAAAGCACAGGAATTTCATAAACTTCAAGCTGGAAGCTGAATGTTGTTTATGGGGCAAGGGGATGGAATATCAGAGCCCCTTGCATATATTGCATTTCTGAAAAATGAAAATATATAACAATTGCCTTTGATTTTTTACATTGGAAATGTATAATTAAGTAATCAAAACTTTCTTTCTATATTTCTATGGAATTATTTTATGTTTTCTCTCTTTCAAGTTAAATAAAGATGAAAAATGCCACTTGTGAGAATTGTGATATTTTGTACCTAAAGTTGCATACCTTCTTCTGCACTTTGAGTTTCTAAAACCTCTATTCCCTGAAATAATGTTGGCCATTATATAATTTCACCAAATTTACAAAAATGGTTTATAGAGTAAATATTCAGTCACGTGAAGGCAGCCAAATCTTGCCTTTTGTAGTTTCCTTTCAGCACATATATTTGAGAGGCTATTTTGAACATTAGCAATATAAATGTTTTATGGAAATTTTGAGAGAATAGGGGTTCCAACCATTCTTGAAGAAACAATCTGATGAATAAAGAACGAGATGCAATTTTTTTCATAACTAGAGCAGCATTGTTTTCAAGTTGAGAAAAGCACTGGAATGCCTAAATGGTCTATTGCTTGTCAGGATACTTTGTGCTATACACTTCTACTAAATATAGTTAAACATACCAATTAAAAATCCAGGTTAGTGAGGGCAAAGTTTATCTACCTTTCTGCTAAAAACTATTTATCTTATACTCACTAAATGTTTTATTTTTCTTCCTAAAAGCTTGAGAATGTGATTTATTGTATTTAAAAACGTACAGCAAACACAGGAAGGATCCTACTACTTTAGCTGGGAGAAAATATGACATGACAGGCAAGCAATAATACTTCTAATGTTTTCCCCCCCTTTTTTCTTTTACTTTCCTTGCTTACAAAAGGAGGGGATAAGCTTGTGTATATATACAAACATATATACATATAACCCTAAAAAGACAATTTTTTTAATCTTTACTGCTTATGTAATAATAATTTTAGTAAAGAACATCTCTTTGTGACTATTTTTGAAAACCTTTCGCAATTTTTAAAAAAATTTTCTTCCTAATGTGAGTGAGGAAAATCCTTTATATCCATGGATTAAACTTCAGGGATTTAGTAATTCCATTCAGATTGCAGCCTAATTTCATTTAGAATATAACTTCATATATCTTTAAGAAAAAGATGGTGCAGAAATACAAAAATATATTTTATTATGTTCTTAAGAAAAAAAATAGTGAAATATTAACCACATATGAACAAATTTAGTGGTATTTCCCCAACCACAAACATTTTTCCCTCAATATTGTTTGCTTCTGCTATTAGCAAAAAATAAACTCAGATTTTTTTATAGAGGAAACCACTAAAACCACTGGTGTACACTGAATAACCAGGGTCTCGTAGTACTGAATTTAAGAGCACCACAGCCAAGATTTGTAATCATGTATAATTCCCAACAGTGCATTGTACAAGGTGTGTATGTATATGCAGTGACAAACAGACATTTAAATTGGGCTAATTCTAATTAATTTGACCAGTCAGAAAAAAAGACATTTTTTGGTTACTGTTTTACATCTCTGGCAGGCAGCACAACTGACATGCATAAATTCAGTGTTATGTCATTTTGGAAAACTGCTCAATGTCTAACAGGAGGCAAAAAAATAAAGGCATCTAGTATTCCATTCTATGCATTTTTTGGCCTATTTTCAGACTTTACTTCAACCCTTTAACATTAAGCCCATATAATTTCATTTCAAGAAGCATTAGAACTAGATTTGCCCTTGGATATTGGGTGTCCTGTAACTTCAAGGATTCAATATTTGATTAAAAAACCCCAACAAAACAACAAATACATTTGTCCAAAAAAAAAAATCAAACAAACCACAAAATCAAGCCGAAACCCAAAGCAAGAAAACCTTTAAAAGAACAGCTAAGTCTGTATAGGCTTGCTTTGATGTTTTCTTTTATCTTAAATACTTTTATAAAACTGGGGGAAGATGTTTTATCATAGAAGAGCCCTGAGATAATGGGTAGACAGTCCAGCATACCAAACTTTCATTGTTACATAAAGATTTATTTACAGTACTTTAAAAATAGTTAAAATTTCTCCATTAAAAACAAATTAAAATCATTAGGCATTATAACAGAGTAATGAATTAAAACCCAAGCAAAGGTCTTCTCTGACAATTTCATATAGATTAAAGAAGTGCATTTACATTTCTTAACATTTACTTAATACTTTGCCCTGAAGTAAAAATTTCGATTTTTCAGTCAGGATAAGTTGTTACTTTCCCCATTTGCAGTCAGATGAATAATAACAAAAGGTAAATAATTCAGCAAACAGATATTTTTTTGAAGATACAGAGCTGAATAAAGCTATTACTTGGATTTGTGGACACCATGGACTGCAGGATGTTGTTCTTCAATACCTTTGGTGGCACAAAAACTTTTGTGAGTAATTCAGACAAAATCAAGCAAAAGAATCAAAATAGCTATTTGGTATAAAAAGCTTAGCTGCCTGGTTTCATGTAAATGAGGTTATAAACTGCTCCTGTGATCCTTCTCCCATCGCAGCTGAAGATGAAAGGCATATGGATGGTGTTAAAGACTTTAACTGAAGCAGCTGTTTGCAAAATGAGCACCTGCTAATGGCAAAAGGGTAGGTTCTCACCTTCATTGTTTTGAAATGTAGAGACATGGCTAAACGTTTTCAGTGTGCAATGAAAGCCATAAATCTTTAAGTTCTGCTTTTGCCTCAAACGTGCAAACATTGCCACAGCTTTTTGACTTCATCCACAGATTCATGGTGGAATAAAAACATTTAAAAGTAAATCAAGTCATTGATTCTATCACAGGTTTTATGGTTCTTTGTGCATTTGTATCACAAGTAACAATGCAGCATGAGGGAAGCCAAGTGCAAAAATGTCACTGGACTTGGGATGTCTTTCAGCTTTTTATTCACTCAAATTACAGGGCCCAATTCATTTTTGCTGTCCTACCCCATTTTCCTCTGAAGCTGAATTTGCAGCTTTCCATCTGTGTTGAAAAGAGATCTTCCAGGTACTTTGTTTCTGTCAGGTGACAATGCTCAGTCCACGAACTCTCCAGTGTAATTGACATCCCCACAAAGTTAAAAAGGCCAAAATGAACCCAAAGGAACACTAAAGTGTGATGCTGTGGGCCATGCAGTCTTCCAGATGCAAACAGACTGTGCTGCAGAGCAGGATAAGAGGTGATTATGGAAGACAAATTATTGAAAATCTTTCTTCACACAGAAACACAGCACTAGAATTTACCAGAAGACTCAAGAACCCCTGCTTTTGCATTCACAGGTAAAGGTCCAAGATCTAGTAAAAAAAAAAAAAAACAAACCACTTCTCAGCTTCCACTGAATTTTACACTTCAGACAGCGTTAAATTTCAGCATTTATAGCAAGAGACAGCAAGTGAGCTCTCCTTCTCAGTCTTGAATAAAACTGCTCAGTCGATACCTATGGTGGCAAACACAGGTTTAAAGTTCAAGTGATATAAAATTCTACTTAAATAACATCTTAGAGAGGACACTGCAGGCTTTCTTGTCATAAGGAATAACAGATAAGGAAAGAAGAGATGTGAAGACCTGGATCCGCCTCCATTCCTGGCCTTGCTACAAACTATCTGACCACTGGTGAAATGCTTAAACATTCTACAAAATAGGGATAAACTGTTTTACCTCCTAAGGACTAGGAGAAGATAGGCTCTTGCATTCCCTAGCCTTAAAAATATGCCATACTGAAAGAAAATTTTGACCCACAGTAATTGATTTGCTCTGTACATACATGTGTATATAGAGAGAGAAATGCATGCACAAGTGTATTAAGCTAACTTCTGAAATATATCCAAATTTTGGTTTTCAAATATCTTTGGGCTTTTAGAAAGAAACTCCCTTTTTTGTTTTGTTTTGGTTTTTTTTTTTTTTTTTTTTTTTTCTGTGGGAGGGTATTCTTGCTTGTTTATAACAAGAGAAATTGAACATGAATGTCACAGTAGGCATACATTGCAATTGCTACTCAGGCTTTAAGGTATAGCCATGCTTGTTTACATCCCCTATGTTATGTGTTTGTGTGTTACATGATGACCTGTAGCATTCACAAGAGCTGAAGCCAGAATAATAAGTCTAAACATAAAGAACATTTACAAATGAATGTGGTGAAGTTATTGTGCCCAACAACATTATTTTTTCAAAATTTGTTGCACATTTTTAATGACTACGCATCCCAATAATCTCAGTTTCTGTATCTTATCAGTTTTAAAACAATGGCTGCTCCAAAACCAAACTTCATTTTCTGCTCTTCTGGTTTCAGTGCTAAGCCAGAGGGAAGACTGCCACCTAATGATCTGCAGGTGAGTGCAGGTTACAGCTGGTAACTTTTGGTTCCAAGTTTTTGCATCCTCCACTGCTGGTGGCCTTAAAAGACATCCAGGGGTGGACAGTCACTTTTACGGTTGGTTGTATTTGCAAATGTAACTGTGGAGCTGCGTGAATTAAAAAACGGAATGGGGAACAGTGAGCAGCTTTCCATTTGGCTTTCTAACAATAAACAAGCTTGAAAACATCTCAGCCTTCCTCTGAAAGGTTTTTGAGTGCAGCAGTGAGGCAAAGTCATCATGGGGAAAAAAATGAAAATCCTGAAGTATCCTAGTTTGCTTTGCTAAATTCATGGAGTTAGGCAATAAAATTATGACAGAAAAGAAGAGCAAATGAATTAGGAAAATATCACAATCTAATTGTAGGTTTACAGAGAAAACTTCTCCCATCACAAACCTGAGAATTAATTGGTGGAATGAAAAGATAAATACTTTCATGGTACATATGAAAAAATTGCATGTAAATTGCAAAGTTGTATTCAGTAGGAGTCTTATTTCAACGTATTGAGACGTTGCAGGGGGTGTCAGCCACATTAATACATGCCTCGGGTGGTTGAACGTTCAAGCATCCCTTGTCTCCCATTGCACCAGAGGAATGTGTTAATGAGCCCAGAGAACATAATCCTGCCATATTTTAATGCTATGTTAATTTGAACGGCTGAGGAACAAATCCTGGGGCTAGGAAGATCCATAGCACGGAGCCAACCGAAGCCATGCATTTTGTCTTCATCCTCTGGTCACACAGACCTGGTTCTTGTGGTGAGAAGTTTCCAAAGACACCTTGAGGGAGGGGGAGTTTCTGTGTAGCTGCCTTACTCTCAGCTCTGCTGTCCTCAGGGATCAGTGATAATAAGACTGCTCTGCTGAGGATTATTTGGGGGTGGATTGAGCTTGAATTTTTGGCAACCCTGCTGCTTCACAGAAAAGTTGAAGGATTTTTTATATCTCCTCTTTGTTGTTTGTTCTTAGCTAACAATTCCAAGAGAAAAATGAGGAAAAAAGTATTAAAAGGCCTTTGCTGCTCAGCAGTTCAAATACAGCCTTTTAACAAATGTTACAACTCCTCTTTTCAAAATGTAGTTTATTTTAAATATCGTAAGAATGAGAAGACCCATTCTGGCTTCAGCCTTCCCCCAGATCTAGGGCAGGCATGACTGCTTAACTGGGCCAAGAATATCCTAAGTTACCCTGTGCTAGCTGAAGAGTGATAAGGATTTGGCTGAATCCTTTTCTTGTAAGCAGAGATTGCCTGCTCAGAGCTTACCTGACATGGGGAATACTTGGTTCTACATTGGTGACATCAAATTCTTTCATTATTTTGGGTGTACATATAAGGATACAGGTGGCATCCCCCAGCCCTCCTCCTACTGAGAAGCTCCCAAGGGAGTTGTAAGCAAATTGAGTGAAACATAAGGGGTTTCTGAACAAATTTCAGCTCCATTTTAAATACAAAGAGCCAAACATGGGAGTTTCTGAACAGCACACAATAATTGTGAAAAAATACCAAAGCAGGAGAGGCGCAAATCATATGATATGTCCTTAAGGATATGAAAATTTCAGCATTCTCACAACTCCCAAAGTCAGCTGGAAATTTAGATATCATAGCAATTTGAAGGTTCAGCAGCCTGAGAAGGGAATGGACACAAATATATCTACTCTAAATACAATTAATGGGGAAGACCAAATTGCAAAATTGTGGTCACTTTGTCTCAGTTGTCATGTCCTTTCTTCATTCAACAAGTTGGAAGAAGACCTTACAAAACATTTTCTGAAATAGACCTTGTACTTTTTTCAACATGATTCCTGTTATGTTCCTTAGAGACCAGGTCCTCTGAGAAATAATTGATAGACATTGCAAGATGACCTGTACCCTCACCATAACCCTGTCTCATTGTTCTGTTTCACCTCCAATTTTCTATCAGCTTCTCCCACCAAAAAAAAAAAAAAAAAAAAAAAAAAAAAAGTGCAGGTCCTCCTAAAAGTGTCCTTTCTACCACTAATTGGTGAAAAGTCAGATTGGATTAATATGGAGAAAGAATGTTTGTGTGTATGTGTGTGTGTGTTTGTTTGTTCAGAGTTCCAACTGTAAGGAGGAAGTTCTAATTTATAAAAACTTCAAATGTGAACTGGGAATTTCCTTAATTTCTTTCTGTCTTTCTAAACCCCTTCTCCTGGTAATGAGCACATATCTTTTCCAAAAAGTCTTTTTTTCTCTGCTGTCTCAAGTAAAACTGAAGAGCCTCTCTCTGTCTTAGGCTAAACTTGCTTCATTTACTGTCAAGTTATAATTAACCAACCTTTAAAAAATCAATTAATGATCAAATAGTTGTAACCACATAAAAAAAGAAGTGTATTTGTAAGAGAAAAGGACATTGATTACAATTCAAAGATATCTTAAGCACTTTCAACCACTGCTTGACAAAACAAATGAGCTACAACCTTAGCTCTGTTTTTTTGCTTCAGTGTCCATTAAATTGGAATTTTATTGGCAGACTATAGCTTAGTTAAGAATTTATTCATGCTATGTCATGCTGTCCTTTTGGCAAGGAGAGAAATTTGGGGAAAGATTTTCAATTAAGTTTGGGGATTTTTTTCCTTTTGGCTTTAATCGACAAAGGTGACATTCCCCCTAAAAACTGAGTTCTTTTCTCTGATATTTACCTGTAAAAACATCCAAAAGTATGGTAGCAGGGAAAAATTACAGGTACAAGTGTCTAAATCAATAACCTCAAGCAATAAAACTGCTTCAAAGATTGCTGCTTTTTTCACAATTAAACAGTAGCCATATATGCCTTTATATGCCATCTTATGGAAGTATAATCTCCTGTATCATTACTTGTTTATATGGGTAGATTTTTATAAGCCAGTGACACCCTTATTGCCTGATAACATCAAGCAGTGTTAATCTTTGAGGCTAAATAAATGTTATGAGTGCAAGCCAAAGTCCAGTCTGGAAAAGAGGGAAAAGTGACTTGATAAATATTCCATACTGTTGAAACCTTCCAATTTTGTTCTCTTGAGCAACTGAAAATTGCAGCACCTTGCCAGTTAGAAGAGAGAAATAAATTTAATCTGGTTATGAATGATTAAAAAAAAAAACTAGCTAAAGTGGCATAACCCTGGGGAAACGTAATACTTTTTGGAGGTTTTTTTTTTTTATTATGTCCTGGGAAGCAAGCATAGGAGATGCATAAGTTTTTCTCCAGTTCTGGGTCTACTTTCTATCCTCTCTGACAAAAAATCACTCATAAAAGTTAAAATAACTTAAGTTGCAAATTTAGAGGAAATGAGTTGAAGTCTCCAAGGAATAATCCCATGCAAAACCAGAAATATGTAATATTTAATACCTACTTTCTGATGTAAACCATGTATCACGTGCTTTATCATCCTTGGCCACAGGTAACCTGAAGAAACCAGTGAAACAATATCAAAAATCTTGTTCTTGAAAAGAGAGGGACTTCACTTGTTTCTCTCCATTTGGAGATGTGGTATTCACTGAAAAAGAAAAGTGACATTGTTTACCTGAGTTTTACTGATGATCACTGACACAGCACAATGGATGCTGGAGCACATTTCAACAGTGACTTTCCTTAGAAACTTTATCATAACCTTCACTTTATTCTCATTTTTAAAGAAATAAATAGGTTCCTTCTATAAGGCTTTGATCACCAAGTCAGATGCAAGCAGAAAGTACAAGAGGGGATCTATTTGTGGGTTACAAAGAAGTGCCTTCAGGTTTATTTTTAGAGCTGATGGCTATTAGTCACAATTCCATAATTGCTCTTCAGGTGTTTAGAGATTTCAGGATATTAGCACTGAGTTCCTATTCTGAAAGAGTCACTGTGTGTGTATAAGTACTCTATTATGAACCATCACAAAAACCCAACAAAAATATGGTTTTCTTTTTCAATGTTCCTAGCTATGTAAAAACCCATTCCTGCAAGTGAGCAGGATTTTCTAGCAACCCCTTGGAATCCTTGTATTGCATTCATAGCAACAAAGATAATTTTTTTTAATATTCTGCAGAAATTTTACTAAAATTTTACTTGCAAACACTATTGTAACCATTGAAAAATCACTTTTTTTGTGCAATGTTGTACTTTCTAAATTTAGAAACTCACTTCTGCTTATTATTTTATATCCTCTTTACATATTAATGACAGGAATAACCTCATGCAGACTTAGGCATCTGTCATATACCTTCTATTTCCAAGCTTTTAATCCACTTTCCTGTCTAGTTGAGAGAATGAAATAGATCCTTCAAAGGTGAGAATCACTTAAGATGTCTACACTAGAATGAGCTGAATCATTCTAATGCAGTTTCTGTTTCTCCCCCATGCCTAGAAAGGTACTCTGGAGCTCAGGATGATGATGATACTCTGATGATGATGATGAGAGCCTAAAGTTATGGAAGATTAGTTCTGCCCTAATTACCAGAGTTAGCATCACAAATTGCAGTAGCAGAAAATTTGTTTTAATTTGTTACAATACATTGCAAAGTTGTCTTGGTATTCATTCAGACAAATATTTGAAACCCAATATAAGTATTCAATTCGTGATCCTCTGACAGAGATCAATGTTTTCACAGTCAACAATGATAGTCAGACCTCTATTTAAAACCAAAGACTAGATTAAGAATGTTTTACTTTTCCTCTTAAGGGACTTTCCTATATATATATTTTATATATATACACACATACATATACATATACATATATATATACACATATACATACCTACATATACATATATACATACATATATATACATACATATATATATATATATATATGTGTGTGTGTATATATATGTTTATATATGTATATGTATATGCGCCCTTGTGGAAACACCTGAAACTGTTTCCATAATTGATCATATCACTAAATCAGATTTTGATTTGTATAGAAGTTAAAGTTTGGCTTGGTTAGGTGTTTGGTTTTCAGGAGGTTTTCGGCTTTTTTTTTCCAGTCTTTATCTGGGAATTTTACTATAAGTATTTCCATTTAAAAAATTCATAAATATGCAGTCAGACATAAGCCACAGATCTAGAATAATCTGACAGTTACATACTGGTCATTTATTTCAGTGGGATATTTTAAATTTAATGTCAAGCCACACAAAATAAATATGTAAGAGAGAGGCCATTGTGGGGAAGAAATGCAGGAAAATGAAACAGGAGAGAGGAAACAAATTACCTAAAAAAACCTCTCCATCTGTAATCCTTCAATTAAGTTTAAATCTGTCACTGTTCTATCCGTCTGTAACGGCAGGAAGATGCCCCTACTACAAAGCATGAAAATGTGTGCGATATAGTGCAAAACTAGTGACCAGAGAGAGTAAAATTATTGCAAATTTACAGAGTATTCACTGACCCATGAATTCCAAATCCCTGTCTCCTGAGAAAATACATTGCTCATTAATAGCTTGTAACACCAAACCCTAATAATAAATGAAGTTATAAAAGAGAAGTACAATTTTTCATAAGTGATTTATGCGGGTTGTTTTTTTTTTTAATGGGGCATTGCTAGTAAGTGTTTTCAGCCTGGTTTGGAATTTTAATTTTCCATAAAATACATTGATGTAGAAAACATAACAGCAAATAATTCAAAGACATTCTGCCTTTGAATTTGTTCTTCTACCTGTCAGGTGTTCTGTTCAGAACTGAAAATGTGAATTTTCAAATAAACTTGATCTAACTTATGATTTTGCTTGTTTTTTCTCTGTACTTTCCCTATCTTCATAATATGGTTGGCAACAAAGATTGTAATTTCCTAATTATCCTCATAGATTAGTGTTGAATTAACATTATCAGCCTCTTTTGCAATTTTTGCGTTTTGCTCAGCCTGGGTGTGATCAGATTAAGATGTGATAGCAGTGACAGTACCGTGACACACTGATCTTTGCATGGGAGCAGATGAAGGTGAGGTTGGGCAGTTATAATTTCTTCTAGAGCAAATTTGTGCTTCTCAGTGGAATACTTAATTTTGAATTTTATTCCTCAGAAGATGAGAAGTCCAGATTCAATGCAGTTCCACAAATCCATGTTACCACACGGTCAGCAGAAAACCTGGATTTCTGAGGCTCTAACATGGCAAAGCAGGAAGCAAGTTTACAGCCATTTTATAGTACCCACAAGTCTGATGTTCCTGGCAACTGCCTACCACCTAACAATTTTGTTTGAGATGTCCTAGCAATTTTGCATCCTCAGCAGTCATATTTATTTTCTGTAACTGCACATGGGCAAATTTAAACAACCTTTTCTTTTTAGTGGTGAAATAACAGTATATACACAGATATACATCAAGGTAACAAACCTGCTTTGATTCAAGCATCTCAATAAATCACAGTGGATTCAAGACCTACCGAATTTCAAGGAAGCCTTCCAGGAGTGCCTTTAAAAATTCTAATAAAACTGTTCTGCATACTACTTACTGTTAAATATTCAACAATAATAAAATGTGCTTTACCTTTATGAAGAGCTACAGAAGTATTAACTAACTAAACCTCATGACTCCTATATATAATTCAGATAAATGTATAATTTAATTTTACTCTTCTTAGTCAAATTAGCTACAATAGTGAACAAGCCTTTTACTAAAGAGTGAAGGATTTGAGAAAGGACCTTGGCTTCCTTGATTTTCTTCACTGATCCCAGAGAAATCACAATTTCCCTCCAGCTGTGCTATAAAGAGGGAAAAACTACAAAGCTTCTTATGCACTGGTTTTAAAAAGTCATTATACAGAAGGACAATAAAGCCAGTACTACCTCAGATACAACATAAAATTTAGATTTTTTTTTTTTAATCTCAAGGCACAATTTTGTTGTCTGTATATTGCATACTTCACATTTACTTCACATACTTCATATGACAACACATTTAGGTCCATGTTATACATATACTGATATCCGCCACTATAGGCTGTTCTACACTGCAAAAAAGTATTTTCTGGGAGAATACACACTGTTCTGAGCCTCAGCAGCAGCTGATTCTTTGAAAGGAACTGCCATCAAAACCAATGGCTTGATGGCTGGAGAGTGACATTTTCCCCAATGCATGCGTTGAAGCAAGAATTTAAGCTGACCTCCTGTATCTATGTCTTAGGTTGGAAATGCAAGATGTGGCTGGGGGTGTGAATTCTATTCCCATCTGTTAGAAGTGAGGCAATTTTCTTCTGCTAATTGAGCCACCTGTTAAAACCAGGTGGGGAGGTTTTCTTCATCTCTTCCACAAGCAATCTTCCCTCTGGGAAATATTTTCTGTTAATGGCCCACTGAGTCTCATTGCATGACTGATAAAATTGCCTCATCCCATTGTGAGATGCTCCACCCAGAGGGAGGAGCCTAGCATTCCTACCTGGATATAATCCGAGGTTTGGACCAGCACAGCCAGCCTTTTCCCACTGGATTCCCAGAGAAGCAGCTTTCTTCTCCACTGGATTCCCAGAGGAAGACCAGGCCCATCTACACCACCACTGGACCTTCAGAGAAAAACTCCACCCTTCTACAGGATCACTGCTCCAACAGAGCCACACCTGTCACTGCAGGAGGGCTGCAGCCACCATTTAATGGGACTGCTACCAACGTCCTGACCAACAAGTTGTCAAGTCATATTCTGACTCTAACAGTGTTTTATATTGCTGTATCTTTATTTTTATTTTTCCTAATAAAGAACTCTTATTTCTACTCCCATATCTTTAATTCAAAATATCAAAATTATAATAATTCAGAGGGAGGGGTTTTACATTTTCCTGCCTTCTTTAGCAGACACCTATCTTTTCAAACCAAGACAGTCTACTATTAAAAGTGAGGGTTTTTTGATTTTTAAAGTTTGGCAAACTTCTATTTTCAAACATAATATGTCTACTTTTTTTTGTTGTTTTGTTTTAAAAACCAGGATTTCCTGTGAGTACAGATATCCAACACAGAACTATGTTACATTATGAATACACTTAAATGACATATAAGTAAAATACCTGAATATTTAACTATACTGCAGAGTGGGTGTGAATTGTGAGTACTCAAGGACTTCCTGTATTTGTAATCAGCCTAAATTACTCAGAGAAGCATCCTCAAACCTTGATATAGTCTAGTTACATGAACTGAAGGGTCGCAAAAGTGGGGGAGAGTGTTGAGCCCTTCCCTTAGCAACTATATTTCACAGGGCTGCATCACAACCACTGATTGTGAATCCTGTTTGTTCCAGTTTTGTGATATAAAAAGAGTGCAAGAGCGTGTCAACAGGACAGATTTTACCCACTGGAAATGAAAGAGCGAGAGCGCGACAGAGAGAGATCTTTCATCTTGTCAATGCCTCTTCATCAACATTCAGATCACATTGCCTTCATTTCAGACCTCGCCACTATCCTCTGCCTTCATTCTTTTTTCTTATTCGGATTCCTCTCTCTTCATGGCTGAAAACAAAACTTTCTCCTTTGCTTTGACAGTTGTCTCTCTTCTTTCACAAAATGCTATACCGTCAATGTTGCTCTCATAAGGAACAGCTTGTTGTCCTATTAGAAGAAAGAATCCTGGTCTTAGGAAAAAAATAGCATTTTAAGATCAAGCAAGGCAAAACTACACATTGATTGAAATGGAAGTTACATTTTTTCAAGGTCTCTTGAAAAAAGTAATACTGGATTGTTCTTTTAAATCTTAGTAATTGCCAATCCTTCATTTTTCATTGTCTGCAGCTTGCTTTCTGCGCTGTCACAGACCTTCTGCAACAATCCTGCTAACATTGTAGAATTTATTTTTGCTGTTTATTTCAAGAGAATATTTAATGCAAAATATAAAGCCAGAAGATGAAAATGTTGGACGTGGGAAATATGAATTTTACACTATGGATAACAAAAGTTAGAATTGTTTACAGATTCACATCAGGAAAGGCTGGCACTCTTACTGAGCTGTGTGAGACTTCAAATCTGTTTGTGCTGTAAAGTTTTCCTGTAGCTACACAGCATTTCAGGAGGGTACAATACTCTCCTACCAAGGCTCTCTTCTTCTTGTACAGACTTGAAGAAAGATTCAGAGAGAAACAGAACCCCCACACAGCCATAATAAAGCCCATTTCCTTTAACCCCTTTGCTTCCAATAATACAAAGGTCCTGCCATGCTGCCATCACCCACAAACACATTTTAGTCTCTCCAGATTTCAGGGGATGTTAGGAAGGTTTCTGTCCTATGAACATATTTTTTAACCTTCCTCAATTACTAGAAGCTTTATTAGTAAAGTTACAGGTTGTCGGCCCTGAATAAATTGATTTAAAAAAAAAACCCAAAAAAATATGTAAAAGTGAGGGAGTTTGTACCATTTTGAAGGGAGTGGTATAGTTAATATGGCTGAATATCTTTATTAACAGTGCTTCACAGGCAGAAGTAAAATTGAGCCTGAATTTCCTGCTTTTTCAGGATCTCTCATCTTTCTTCCTATTGCATCATAATGTCTGCTTACTTATACCTGTAACATGAGCAGTGAATGAATTTAGGAATTTTTACCTGGTAGCAGATTTTACTCCCTTTTTATGTAGAAGTAAACACCCATGGAAAATGACATTTCTGTACATTAACCCAGGCAAATGACATTCCTTGCCATTTGTTTCCAGATTCTGTGTTGTGTTAACTGTGCATAATATGCATTAACTCTTTCAATAATGCAAACTTTCAAGTTCCATATACCATAAAAGAGAAAACAAAAAACATATCCATGGGGATTCAGCACAAAGACCCAGCTAGCCCAATGTAACATCTCTAAAAATGACTGGTAAAAGAAACCTAGGCAAAGGGTGAAAGAAACAAGTGAAGCAGACTGTCTTTCTCTGGTGTGCCCTTCTGCCTTGGCTGCACACAGTTTAGGCATTTTCTGACTGGGAACTTGTAGTCAGATTATTGTTTAATACAAGAGAGAGGCCTCTCCAACAAAAATGTACTTAATCTTTCAAAACTGATTTATACTTTGGCCTTCAACATGTCCTGAGGCAATGAATGAATTATACCATTTACTTGTTTGTTATGCATCTGTTTTAAAAATGTCATAGCATAATTTCACTGGCTGCCTCCTCATTCTTATGTACTGAAAACAGTGGTCCTTACAGTGTAAATTTACAGATCTCACATATTTCTCCTTGTATCATCTTTTGCAAAACAAATAGGCCTGCTCTGTTCAGTCATGCTCCCCTTCTCTGAGCAAACATGTTCCATTTGACTACTCCCTTGCTAGATACTTTGCTTAATACTAATGACCAATCAAGACTTTTTTTTGAGACAGGATGACCCAGTCGTGTGCCATATTTCAGAACAAAGCTCACTATGGATTGATACTGTGGTATAATGCTTCTTTTCAATTTTGTTTTCATTTCTAGTCCAAATCATTCTTGATGTTTTGATTGATTATTGGAAATTGTTTAATATTAATCTGACATTTTTGAGAAACTTTGATAGTGATATTGATAGTTTCCTTTGTGAGTACTACAAGATTTTTGTGAAACCAAAAATACTTTAAACTATGGTAGCAATAATAATTTTAACACCCTTAGATGCTAAAACATCTCCTATGTACTAGAACAATATCTATAAATTTACTCTTTTTTGACTTGTTATTGCTCTATTGACTGGAGAGTTTTTTCTGCTAATTCTCATCCTACTGAATCATCTGCTATTATCAATGATGGCAAACTTCATCTTCTAATGAGTTTGAAAATATTTTTTCTCTATTTTATATGCTGTTAGTGGGTTGATTCTCAACATTTTTATCAGGGCTGAGTTGCTATAGCTTTACATTTAATTTACTATATAAAATTTCCAATTATTTGGCTGTGATTTTCATGTTGGAAAGAAGGGGCTTATTTTAATCTCCAAAAGACTCTTTACTATTTTTCAGGATCAAGCTAGCCCTTTTACATGGATCTGATAGGCTCTTTCACCAGACTGTAACATGATGTCTTTGAACAGCATCCTTTGCACCAACTAATATTTTGCTGTTTGGAGTGAATTTTTTAAAGTAACTTCCATTATATTTCTATACTGCCTCTCTTTACAGTAAAACATTATTTCAGTAAGAGAAGGTGAGATTATTTTGATTTGCTTCAGGAATCTGCATACCTCACAATGATTATTGTACAGTGGTACTTAAATAATTGGCTCTTGAACTGGGTCTTGTGCACTGTTAAAAGGTAAGGACGTGCTTCTTGCTTAGTTGTTCCAAAGAGTAAGTGTTCATTATGTCCTAAACTTTAATCACCATGTTCCACCATAACACCCAAGGTGAGATTCAGTATTCCTATCATCTTTAATTTTTTTTTGCTTGCCTGCAAAATCTTTCTAATCTCCTTTACAGTCATTTTCCCCACCTTAGTTAGGGGATCCACAGTACACCTGTATTGATACATTCTTCTCAGCCAGGTTTTGCAATCAAGACCTGTCATACAAGTAATAAAGGTGTTGATTTTTCCCTCCCCCTTTCCCCTGCCTGCCCTCAGTAAGGTTTTCCCCAGGTGCAGCCCAGGTCTCTGTGTAGAGGACTTTATCTCCCCATGGCATCCAAACAGCAAAATGAAGCTACAAAACATTGACTGCAGATGACTCTAATCACTTATATTAATAGCTGGGACAAACCTTTGCAGCTGCTAAATTGATGCATTGGTAAGCACAAAATCAAGTTCCTTGCTATGCACACGTGTGTGTGTATAGTGGGGAGGCAGAAAATCAACAACACTGAATAATAAACATTTCTTAGGTTAATTAATTTTGACGTATAGCTTTATATGTAAGTGATTCACGAGCTCTGTGAGGTAGATAATTCACACATCTTTGATTTCAGCAATCTCTTATTCTGCTTCATAACTTTCTAAAGGATATTTTTACTCAGGAACATTAAACCAGTTAAATTTTAGTCTGTTCCTGTCTAAGTGGTTTACATCTACACAGGCAATTTCTGGACTTCATTTTGTTTTTGTCAGTCATGCTCTTTGATATATGAAAGTTTAGTACTTAATGTGCATCAGGATGAAAGTAGCCATGGTTGTTTGGGAGCTTGCTCATATGGAGCTGTATCTGAGTTAGCATATTATTGCTCCTGGCAGTCCCACTGCTCCCCTGGCCTGCATGACTCCACATTTTGGCTGGCCAACCTGCACCAAGGCTGCAGAAGTAATTTCAGGGGTGAGGGAGTGAATGATTCAACAAATGACTTTGCAGTCAAAGGAAAAAAAAATTGTATTACACACCCATTAATGACATGATGACCACAGACACCCCATTTATGCAAACAGGACTGATACCACATCTCAGAGCAAGAATGGGCAGGTGCTGACAGACGTCCAGGAGTGCACAGAAATGATATTTATTAAATTGTGTATAGTATCCACATGGATGGATAGGACAGATCTGCTGGGGAAGGTCCCTGATGCCTGGCCCTGCCACTGCCAGCCATGGCCTGCCCACAGGTAGCCAGGAGGCCATGGAAACATCCCTGTCCTGCTGAGAAAAGCTTTCAGCAACAGAAGGGTTGAGTGGCTGGAGTGGGCTGGGAAGGAGGAGCTGGGCAGGGGGAGCAGCACAGCAGGGAGGGGGCAGCAGCCCATGGGAGCTGCTTGTCACAGACATCTTTTATGGAAAATCCTTTCCTTAGGGTTTTTCCTCCTGAGAAGCTGAGAGGCCTCAGGAACAAAATATAAACATTGATTATCTGCTGCTGTGGAATGCAACAGGTGCATCTGTGATTGGTCTCATAGAATTGTTTCTAATTAATGGCCAATCACAGTCAGCTGGCTTGGACTCTCTGTCCGAGACAGAAGCTTTTGTTATTATTCTTTCTGATTCTATTCTTAGCTAGCCTTCTGATGAAATCCTTTCTTCTATTCTTTTAGTATAGTTTTAATGTAATATATATAATAAAATAATAAATCAAGCCTTCTGAACCATGGAGTCAGATCCTCATCTCTTCCCCAATCTGAAAACCCCTGTGAACACCGTCACAGCTGCTCTTTTCCCACCTTCTGGCAATTTTAGAATGAAAAAATAAACAAAAATTAATAGATTTTTTTTTTCACAAAGCAGCTGTATGACTCAACAAAGTTTTGCTTGTGGTCTTGCTTTTTCCTTTAGGGTTTGAGTGTTGGGTTGTTTGGGGTTTTTTTCAGATCAATTTGTCTCTTAAGTAATAACACTTTTCACATTCTTGACTAGCATTTTCTCATGATGAAAAGTGAAAATCCCTGTACTGGCAGCTGTCAGAAGCTGGGAGGGGCATTACATGAGAATTGCTTTTGGTTGTCAGCAGCCCTGCCTTTTTCACCTGCAGCCGTCCAGCCCTGGCCACTGCTGGGACACATCACTGCCTAAAGGAATACTCTGATAATTTGGGTCACTTGTTCTTGTGCAACTTTTTTCTGAATAATTCTTGTATTTAAAATCTCCAATTTGTGATCTTTGGTTAGACAACAGTAGTGCAAGACTACTGTAACACCTACTGAA
Source organism: Ammospiza caudacuta (assembly GCF_027887145.1). Lineage (NCBI taxonomy): Eukaryota > Metazoa > Chordata > Aves > Passeriformes > Passerellidae > Ammospiza > Ammospiza caudacuta. The sequence continues at coordinate 108,989,974 of NC_080594.1, forward strand.
GCAATAGGAGTCTTTCTATAGACTTTATAGGAATTGGATGATATTTATAATACTGAATACTTTAAAACTAAACAGATCTGCAAAGAAAAATAATCCCTTTATTGCTGCCTTCGGTTAGTTCCTTAGGGGGAAAAAAATAAAGCAACTCTGAACTGAAACATACAGATATTTTTAAATGCATGAATGCGCCCTATCATTTTACTTTTCTCATCCTCTGATAGAATACTGTTTAATTAAATAGATGAGGTATATGTTCTAAGCAGCTTATGGATGGTCATTATCTTCATTTGAGATACTCTAATGAGAGACTAGGGGAACAACAAATAACCATTTATTCTGCAAAATGAAAAATAGGAAAGAGATGATCATTTAATTACCTTGACATTATCCTTTGCTATATTAGGTTAAAGCATTAAGTTGAAGGACAACAAAGCTAATAAGTATTTTTTTTAAATATTATATTTATATATGTATACGTATAGATATGAGATAGAGGTGTTCCCACCATTCCTGGTGGGCTCAGCCTTGGCCAGCTGTGGGTCCATCCTGGAGCTGGCATTGGCTCTGCTGGACATGGAGGAAGCTTCCAGCAGCTTCTCACCCCTGTAGCTCTTTCCCCTGCTACCGAAATCTGAGCATGCAAACCCAACAGCGGCTCAGGAAAAGAAAAATATAATGGCAATTACAACTATAAGCAAGAATTTTTGTGATTAAATCTCTTCATTATTAGATGAGTATTATTCCCTGACTAGATATGCACTCGTTAGAATCAGGCTCCTCTGTAAAGGAAATTGCTTTCAAAATTTTCACATGACACAGAATTAGGGATTATTCTTTCTAAAATATCTTCTTTCTTGAACACTCTTGCCTAAATTTATGAAAAGGATATATACACATGTATGTATATATATTTTTATATATATATATATTTATATATACTATATATAAAGCACTCAACAAATAAAATGCAATTATATATAACATAAAATATACAAAATTTAAAAATATAAAATATACACAAGAACCCAAGAACTAGGAAGGTAATCACATAGCAGACTTCATGTTTTCTTTTGTTCTCTCTGAAGCATTCAAGGCCACTTAGTCTGCCAGAAGTGGGCAAAAGGAAACCTGTTTCTAATAAGATCAATGCAATTGTGTTTTGAAAAGGGGAAAAGAAAAAAGCTAGACAAAATGCTGATCTTTTTTCTTTGCTGAAACTGTTTAGTGATTACATTGAGAATGCAGTTTACATGATCAAAGGGCTTGGAAGCAGATTTTTACATGAGCAGGGGTTCTGTTTGGTGTTTTTATTGGGGGAGTGAAGGCATATTTTGGAAACTGTGATTTCATTACTTTTTAAATCTAAAAATCTATGCTTGTTTTTCATGCTGTCAGATTCATATCATGTCATAGTTCTATGGTATATGCACACTCAGCAAGAGAATATGCAAGTGCTGGTGTTTTGTGTTACCCTGTTTCTCCCTGCATTTGCTAAGAAGTGGAAAATAAATACTCAAATGGAAACAATATTTACTACCTAAAATCCACAGGCAGGTAGCAAGAAATCAAGACCTGCCAGTCTCTGGACCCTCAGGACAGATTTGCTGGGTAAGCATGAGGCCATGAAGTTTTGTAGAACCCCTGGCAGCTAAGGGGGTTGTGGATATCAGCTCCTGGGCAGTACCCATTCAAGCAATTTGGATTTACCAACCAAGAGCATTCTGCATGAAGTTAATGTCCTTCAGACCCACATACCCTGTCAGCCCTTTCATTTTACATACATATTACTTTTAGAAAAGGAAGCTTACTTTGACTGCACTGTTTCACTTAACACACACTAAATGTGATGATCCTTTTAAGGACACACACTGAGGTATATATGGGGATGAGGTTTGTGCCTCTTCCTTCTTTCAATGGACTCAAGGCATCAAGATCACACACATGGTTCAGGTACAAGATACACTACTCATTCATATTAAACATTTCAGCATGCACTGAATGCCATGGAATTAAAACAGACAAGACTATGCTCTTCTCTTTGGTGAAATTTCTTGAAAACACAAGTCATGATGAGGACAAAGGGGAGATCCCCTTCTATATCCTAAAACCCATACTTATTAAGGGGAGGATGAAGCCAATTAGAGATTAAGTATGTGGCTGAGAAAAAAAAAATAAAATCTCTTATGCTTGCATCCATACACCTACATTGCTCCTCATAGCAATTCAGTAACTGAAAAATGAACAGAATCTAGTTTCTTTAACCCTGGGATAAATTTCACTCAAGAACACAGGTGGTTTGTATTCTGCACATGTGAATGGTCTACAGTTTTCTGTGTTATTAGTCTGGTTTCAGCCATTTTAGCAATTCCATTGTATTTTGTTCACAGCTTTTGGCTTCCACCCTTTTTCATTTTCCGTTTCTTCTGCCAGACACTTAATCAGCCTCTCTGGGAACTTATATAGCTCCCATGACCACTGTGTAAGAACACCTAACAAACATTAATGCCATTTTATCTTCACTGCACCCTTATGAGCAGGAACAGTGTTAATTCACATTATACAGAGAAGGAACAAAAGGATGGAGACACAAAATGGCTTGGCTATCAGTGGAAGAGAAATCTGTGAAGCATCAGGAACTGAAGGCAAATTGGGTTAGGGCTAGCCCAAGCATCTCCTTCCTACTCTCTGCCCTTTGCAGACTATGAGCAGCCTCAAGCATCTGTCGCTCTGTCAAGGCACAAGGAAGACTCTTGGAATTCCCGTGATGGAGGTGCCTGTGCTGGGAGTCTGTTGTCACATCCCCATGGTGAGAAAGCAGCTCTCCCAAAGGATAATGGTGAGAACCAAAGTTGGGAACCCCTCTGTCTTTCCCTCTCACTCTGTCAAACAGCTAGGATGCCCGGGCTTCTAAATCAAGCACCCAAACCTGCTCTCTAAAGTATATGGTATGAGTCACTTAGCTAACATAAAATGCCCTATACTGATCCACAAAGAGAATCCCATAAAGTTTCTCATGTCTCTTTTACCTGCCCATGCATATGGATCAATCATCATAGTAGTATCTGAATGCATGGTTTAACGAGTCACATTAATTTTTTTGTTTTAACATTGGATTCTGACTACTGGTCGCTGCACTCATTTCTAGTTTCATCTATTTTTTTATCTGACACGAAGAACGCCATTCTGTTATAAGGCGAGGTGGGGTGGGGTGTTAGCAAGTTCCACAAATTCTGCAACAGCTCCCACCCCTCCTGCAACCCACTGACTCTACATGGCATGTTATCTGCTATTGATAATCCTTTATCATATTCCATAACATAATCATATTCTTCTATGGGCTGCTTTTTCTTTCCTCCCTTCTCTTGTAAGATATTGGGGGTTTAATAACTGCAGCAGTTTGGATTCCTCTCTGTGACCCTACAAGGAGCCAGGATGGATGAAGAGGTAAGTAAACATTGTCTAGTCTCTTTGTTCCGGTTTTGGAGAGTGTTATTTACAATGAAATAAACAGATATGTAACTGTACACACTTATCTCATATTGCTCAGCTATTTCCTGCTCCTCCACACTCCCACCCCATACAATGGGTTGTAAGAGTTCAAAATGCCTCCCATCCAACCCTGTACCTATGCACAGGTAACTCCATCTCTTCCCTGTGTGTGTGCACCTGGAAAGTAAATGTAATGGAAGAAGGGGTGCCTACTCCCCTGCACCTTTGTGCAGGAATGGGAACAAATGTATTGAGGGGACTGTCAGAATTTGAGTTATGTTTTATAGAACATTTGTTTAGTATAATAAACATCCGCAAATGACAATTTATTTCATGAAGTAATTAACATTCCTAATTAGATGCACCTTGCAGCTGCTGTTAATCTTAATTGGCAATAATGCAGTTACATTTTGATATATATCTTCAGAAGAGTTGCAGAAGAGAAGGGGGGGAAAAAAATAAAGACAAAAATCTGAAGGGAAGGAAATAAAACTGTTCCCACACAGTTCAGAGAGTTCGCACAAAGAAGATCCCATGGCAACAGCGAGGCCCACAGTTTGCCTTATAAAAATCCAAGAATAGATAATGTATCATCTCTCCTAAAACACTTCGCTTGGGAAACCGGAGGGGAAGAGGGGTGGAGAAAAATAAAACGGAGCACAGGAGGTGAAGTGAAGCCGGGTGACCCCCGCGCGTGTGGCGCGTCCGGCCGTGCCCCCGCCGCTGCCCCGGCGGAGCGGAGCGGAGCCGAACCGAGCGGAGCGGCCCCGGCGCTGCGGACCGAGGCGGCGCGGGGAGGCGGGCGGCGCCGGGGCGGAGGGAGAGCAGAGAAGAGAAGAGAAGAGCAGAGCAGGAGGGAGGCCCCGCTCGCCAGGAGTTTCTCCAGGATCCCTTCGGCAGGGCCCTCCCCGGCGCTCCCCCCGCAGCAGCGCGGCGAGCGAGTGCGGCGCTGTCCATCGGGGGGCAGTGCCGGCCCCTTCCTGCCGGCCCGGCGGAGGGCGCGTTCCGCCGAGCGAGCGAGCGAGCGAGCGAGCGAGCCCGTCTCGCAGGAGCACAGGGATCGTTTATGCACTGCAGTTTCTCTCGCCTCTCTCCCTCCCTCTCTTCCTCTGCTCCCGAGGATATTTTGGGTGGATTGTGGTTATCAATCAAGACCTCCTCTTCTTCTTTGCTGATCACTTGTCATTTTCACCGGGGATTAGTATCGTTCGGGGCAAGCGGACAACTGATTTTTTTTTTTCCTTTCTTCTTTTCCATTTGGAGAATTTCCCCCCAACCTCCCCCCCTCCTTATTTTTTTTTTCCATTCCTTTTTTTTTTTTTTTTTTTTTGGCGCTGCGGTGCGGGTGCTAGGACCCGTCAGGCACCCTCCCCCGGCCCCCCCCCGGAGCGTTTTCCCCACATTCGCCCAGCGCCAGGAAAGGAACCCCCCCTCCGGATCGTCGCTCGCCGGATACTTGTGCGGGCAGCCGGGATCGGGCGCGCTGGGCGCGGAGCTGCCCGCGGGCGGCGCGGGGGCCCCAGGCCGGCCGCCCCTTTCCCCCCGCCCCCCCCTCGCCGCACCTGGATGGTACCTCCCGCCGGCGACGCGGGCACTTTCTGAACTAGGAAGGAAGGGGCGACTCGGGGGGGGGTGGGGGGCGCCGAAGTCTGTATGGAATTACCTGCGCCCCCGGCGGAGCTGGCAGCGGTGGATGGATGGGCGCCGCGTCCGCGGCACTCGCGGCCAGCTGAGCCCCAGGAGTAAACACGGGGCTCCTCCGGCCGAGTGCGCAGTGTGGTGACCGGCACTCGCCTCGCTGACTGATCGCACCGGAGGAATATTTCGGGAGACTCCTGTGGGTAAGGTCATTTTATCCAGGCAAAAGCCCGGCATTGGTAAACTTGGTGGAGGGTGACTGAAATGGGCACTTTCGGGATTGCTGCATTACCCTGATGCGAGGGGCTCCAGCCGCTATTGGCAGTTGAGTGGAATAACTGCAGTGGGTCTTCTGGTGAGTGCTTTTTGCGATAAATTGAAAAAAAAATCTCCCCCTCTGTATTTATGCACCCTCTGGATTTGGGAGAGTACTGTCAGAGCAAGGAGTCTTTAATTTTACCTATTTTTATTTTTTATTTCCTTGGTTGTAATATATTTGACTGGAAAGGTTATGTGACAGCAAAGAAGCTCTCTGTGATGGAATCTAATTAATATGAGGTCGGATCCTATCCTCTGGTTAAATAGATCTTTCCAACTCTGTGCAGCGTTCTGCTGCATTTCATAGCTGCAATGGAGGTAGAGAAAATCTGCTTTTCAAGTTGTTAAACTTTAAGGTGGTGATCCTTATTGATCGTGGTACGGTGCACTGGTGCTAAAGGGGTTAAATGCCATTGGTAATTTGGGATTACAATGTTCCTGTAAATCCTGCAAGGAAATTATAAACTGAGAGGTGCTAAGGACAGAATCCCCTCAGCTTCATAGTAGAGAAAGACCATAAATGTCACTAGCCTGAAAATATCTCATCCAGCTGCTCTTACAAAATATCTTTTTTACCCAATAACTTACCTACTGAAACCTCGGACCACGTGTATGGGAGTTGGAAGATGTGCAAACAGAGATGCTATCTTCGGTATTTCATACATACATGCATCTGGCTGAGGGACTGTGTGGGAATTCATTCCTGTTACTTGTGGTGTGAAACGAGACGAGAGAAAAAGGAAAGATCATCTTCTTAAGAACAGAAGCGAGTGAGGGAAGCACTTCAGCCTTTAAAGATTTAAAGGGATCCGAGCAATGCACATTGGTAATCTCTCTCTGCAAAATCAGTTCTGATAAGAGGGAATGGGAGAAGGTTGAGGGAATCGATAGTGATGACGTTGTGCAGTGCAATGCACTGCAATGCTAAAGTTACACAGTGTGTGCGAAAATATGTACCCTCATGTACTGCTGGTGAGTTCATGCATAATGGATGCAAGAAGATATGCAGATCTGTCTGTAGGAAGATGGATGTATTTGTGCAAAGACGGCGATTATGTAACTTGATTACATCAGTGGCATCAGTCGCCGATAGTGGAATAATATTCTATAGCGTATCGATCACTTGGCTTAACTTTGTAGCGCTCCCGGCAGCGAGGGATGGAGACCTGGGCAGAGGAGGGGAGACCCTTGCTCAGCTCCCGACGCGGGGTTTGCCTCTTGCAGGCTGCCTTTGCATCAGCGTGCTGCTGGCGGAGTTTCCCCGGGACAGGGAGTTCACGGAGGACGAGGAGGAGGAGGAGGAGGGGGGGGGGGGCTGCCGAGGGCTGGCTCAGCCACACCCGGGAGAGGCTCCCGAGGAGCCCCGGCCGGGCTGCACAATGCTCCCATTGAGCGGCCCCGGCTCCTTCGCAAGGTCACACCGCAACCTGGGCTCGGGTGCGTGGCAACAGCTGAGCGGAGGAGGAACAAAACCGAAATTAAAATTGATCCTCCTCCTCCTGTCCCTGGCCATCGGCGTTCTGCTGAGCCCTGTGCTCCGGGCAGAGCCGGAGCCGCTTTGCCCGGGTGTGTGCGGCGCTGGGAGCCGTGAGCTGAGCGCTGAGCCGTGAGCTGAGCCTCTCTCGGTGCGGGCAGCCACTGCTCTCAGCTTTGGCAGGGTGCTGCTGCACGGTGTTACAGTACAGCCTGACTGACGGGGGAAAAGTATTGTCAGATACAACAGCTTCATGCACCTGTTACATTTGCAGGAACCCAAAGGTGGTCTCTTATTGCGTTTCAAATACCATAGAAGTGAGTGGAAGAGCAAAGGTGTAACAGGAGTCCCATTGGTTTAACTCAGACTTTTTTAGCAAATTGTCCTCAAAGATAGCAGTGTCAGGATATGCCTTAATGCCCCTTTTAGAATCCTGAATCACTTTTCCTATCTGTTCAGGGAGAGGAGGGGGAAGAGCACTCCTTGAAGACAGATAAGCTCACAAAGGCACTGCTGAGGGCCCATACCTCTAACACATGCATTTTCTGAAAAATGTAAGCCTGATGAAATCTTAACTCAGCTGAAATGAGTGATCTTATCATCACTGACCTGTGTCCTTCCCCACTTCACTCTGAATCCATTCCAGCAAAATGTCACTGAAATACTTTTCAGTTAAGAAGAGGTGAGGGCAGAGTGGGTTTTACATCTCTTGATAAACATGATCTTCACATACCTACTAGATTTAATGCACTATCAAACTCACAGTAATTTTACCCTACAGCAGCCTGAAAAATCATTTTTTCCTGCTTCCCTGAAAACATCAGTATTTTAAAGTAGATTCACCATTAGTTCATGACTATATTCATATTTCTGGAGGATAGGTCTGGGCAAGCACTAAAATATCCTGCAAATGCAGTTTAGAGTTTGACATTCATAGAGTATACTGAGTAAATTGGGAAAAAAAGGATAAGAAGTTAACTCTGTTTCCATCCTTCAGGGGTCAGAATAACACTATGGCAACTCCTATGCATTGCTACAGCTCTTATAATATTCAGAAATGTCCATTGCATACTCTCCCCCACACAAAATTACAGGCGTGCTCCTTTCACTGATTGCTTACAGGACCCCTTGTGACACACAGGCCACACACCTGTACCACCCATCTCAAAGGAGAGCACAATTGTCTCCTGAAGGTGTTATAAAACTGCTGCTGTAGAGGAGTAGGCACTGACAGTGTGGGAATGCATCACATGGTACATGTAAAGTGGCATGCAGCATGCAAGGATTTGCAAATTCAGGACAATAGAGAATGGTAAGCAACCGAGTTTTATTTATAGATTAATTTTATTGTTGTAGTTAGCCATGCCCGCTAGGTAAAAATAGAGGGTTTCAGCTGTTCAGTGCAACATCTCTTCAGTTTGCACCAAATGTAGCTTTTTTGAGAGGAAACTTTCCTTGCTGAAGTAAAGCTGTAAATCACTCGGACAAATGAAGAGAAAATGTGAAGAGAAATATTTACATAAAACATTCCCAGGCTCCGAATCTCAGACCACTGAAAGCAGTGAGATTTTGGCCACCCACTCCTCGCTATTGCTGGAGAGCTGGCTTTTAAAGAAAACAGCAGTGCATGGAGAATAATCTCAGTGCCTTCCTCTGAAAGAGCAGGCTTCTGGCTGTCATTGTCACAGAAAACAGCAGACTTGTTTTAGTGCTGATAGGAAAATTTGAAACAGGGCAGATCTTAATGAAACTTTTTTTACTGTTCAGTGATATTCTTGTAATTCAGAGTACTTTCTGTGGCCATTATGTTGAACTCATGTATTAGGAAAAAAACAAAAAAAAATTGGATAATTAACTGAGGCTTTCCTTCAGTGTATTTGCACTTACAGAGAAGTGTTTGAATATACTTCTGTGTTTCATAACAGCTGTGATATTTAGCGGCTGGGAATCTTTTTATTTTTATAGTTCACACTGCATGATAATATATGGCAATTGAAACATGAAGCTCTGATTAATATGATTAAAAAGTAGCAACTTATCTAGTGGTGCTGAAGTTGTAAAGTTTAATTATAGAAGCACCATTTGCACAGCTGTAGGTAAGGTTATGTCAGCATTTCTATTAAAACTCTGTCCTGTTTCCATCCATTGTGTCAAGGGTCTATGAAATAAGAATTCAAAGTAGAGACCATGATGGCTGTTTAGGTTACTGATATGGCCTGTCAGGTCAGTAATCCATGTGTTTCTTTAAGTCCTTATATGAATATCTACAGCAGCACCAAAGCAGCCATTATGCTTTATCAATTCAAGTATATTCTTTTATTTTAAAATGTAATTAAATATGCAGTGATGGACCACAGTGACTTATGACTCAGGAGGGAGCATTTAACATGTAATTTTTAATGCACTTTCATGTAGTTTTCATACTCCTAAAACAAAAACAGATTAAATGCAGCAATTAATTCTTTTTGTGACAGTTTAAAATTAATTTGCATTTAGGTGAAAACTCTTTTGGGGGGGGGGGGGGGGAGGAAGGAGAAAATGATGAAGATGAAAATTTGTGGGTTTTGAATGCTAATATTCAAGCTTTGCATATTCCCCTGAGGGTGTCACACGTGGAACTCCATCCTGCAGAAGGGGAAAGTACTGTGTCATTTGCCACAGCTCTGTAAGACCTGGGCAAGGAAATCAGGTAGTGCTGGCTCTCTGTTTTAACACTGAGCACTCTGTTTTTTCTAGGTCTCAGTGTACCTGTGTGTTATAGGGACTCCTAGGTCAGTTCATGGTGTTACACAGCACACTATTTATGCCTCAATAACTGGGTCTGAACAAATGAACCAAGGACATCACTCGGTCTTACTGCTGTATGTACTTTAAAGTTTCATGTTTGTAGGAACAGCACACAGACATAAGGATGATCCTTAAACAGCTGTAGCATCAACTGCAGCATTACTCACAAAGACTTTTCAATTGGGAATGAAGAAAAAGAAAGGGAGAACATGAAAACATTAGATTTTTGCCACTGCAGTAGATATTATTTCCATTGTATTTTTTACTTCTGGGAATAATTTAGGAAATTCTCAGTGTAGCTTACGAAAAGAGCTGCAGAAAGCTAATTCATGTGTTGAGAAGACCAATACCATCTATACAAATCTATACAATCAGCAGGCAGACAAGGGGTAGTGGTGTCACAAAGTTTTCTGTTCTCTGGTCCTTTACAGCTGAGCATGGTGAATAGAGCATTGTGAAAGAGGAAGAAGATGGAGACTGCAGAATGGGTTAATAAAAGCGGGGCAAAAAAGCTTGTAAATGTACAGACAGTGGTGGGGTATCTTCTCTGTCTTGTGAGATGGAATATATTTCTCTATTCCTCTTGTCTGTTCTTTACTAGGGATACGCAGCTGCTTAAAGTTATTGCAGTTCCCAACTCCCACTGCTCTTTTTTTTTTTTTTTGGAAAATCCTTAAAATCTTCAGGGCAAGGGCCATCAACTTTTTGTTTTCATCTTTTCGTGTCTGTTTCTAGTCACGCAATGAGACGGTGATCTCTCAGTTGAGGTAACTTGAGGTCTTTCTCCATAAAATAATAAATTAATGTCAGGAATATGAGAGAAATAATGTTTTCTGTTAAATGGAAAGACTGAAAAGGCCTATAATTTTAGAAAAAGCTGATAATTTGCAGAAATCAGACTTTGTTCTGACAAAGTATATACTTTGAATTTCCAACCAGGATTTCACAATACTCTTGCAAGACTGACACCAAGGTAGTGCAGCTGCTGTTCTTGGAGTGTCAGTAGCAATTTCTTTTCAATCCCAACCAAAAGTTTAGACTGTTCCAGGGAAAATGAAGTCATAGTGATGTGCATCCATTGTCATGTGCAGGGAAAGGCTTCTGCTGCTGGTTAGGAGTGGGCTTAACCACTCTGAGTTCCCAGTGGGCTTAACCAGCTCTGACTTGTCTGAGTTCCCAGACCATTTGCACCTGACTGAGAATTGCTGGGCCTGAATGGTGCAAGGAACCTGAGAGTATGTCTGTGCCCTGCCTACATCCATTCGACAGTGCACCTTTGCTGGATTTGACTCTGAGCTCAGATCATATGCCTCAGGGATAATTCCTACACCAGGATCTGTTGGTATGATGGAAACCTTGGGATAGAGCCACAATGTCTGCACAGGAATGTGTTTGGCCAGGATGCTTTTGTGTGGCACTGATCCCTGGCAGCAGTTTTAGCTCTGTGTCTGTCAGGTTGCTGCTCAGTGCACAGACTTTCAGGATGGCAGCAGAGCACAGCTGTTACCGTACAGCACCTTGGCATTCTGCATCTTCGATTTTCCTTTAATGCTTTCTGTCTCTTCCCACATTAAATCTTTTTTCTCCCTCCCCCCTCCACCTCCCTCCCCTCCCCCCCCCGACCCAAACTCTTTTGCTTATTTTAGAGTAATATAACTGGAAATGCATGGGATTTCCTTTTCAGCAAGTTGTGACTGTGATGGAGATACATATGCTTGTGTACCTATCTGTCAATAAGATCCGCATGTTCAGTATACACAGAGTTTTTTTAATTCAACATCTCTTAAGAACAGACAGGGCCTGTGAACTTTCTCTTAGACATTTCTTTGGGGAATCCCATAGCTGAAAGTGGTGTGCTTGCACCAATGTTAAATCAGGCTGGCTGATTGGCACTGTCTCTCTGCACATACATGTATATTTATTTATCATAAAATCAATAGAATATGCTGAATTGAAAGAGACCCATCAGGATCATTCGGTCCAACTCATTGGCCCTGCACAGGACACCCCAAGAGTCACACCAGATATCTGAGAACATTGTCCAAATGCTTTTTGGTCTCAGTCAGGCTTGGTGCTGTGACCACTTCCCTGAGGAGCGCGTTCCAGTGACTGACAACCCTCTGGGTGAAAAATGTTTTCCTGATATCCAACCTAAACTTCCTTTTACACAGCTCTAGGCCATTTCCTTGAGTCCTGTCACTGGTCATGGGAGTGAAGAGATCATCACTGTCTCCTCCACTTCTCCTCAGGGGGAATTTGTCACTGCACTGAGGTCTCCCCTCAGTCTCCTCCTGGCTGAACAGACCCAGTGCCCTCAGCCCATCCTCACAAGAATTCCCCTCCTGACCCTTCCCCATCCTTGTAGCCCTACTGTGGATGTCTCTAATACCTTAATGTACACTTTTGGGATCATTTCTGTAGCTGGTCACTAGAGGAGAGTTATGCACATGTACACATGCACAGATACAGGTACCTATGTATGCATGTACAGGCACATGCCTTTACCTGTGCACTCACTCGTATACCCAAAGGAAGACTGAGAGCAAGACATGAAGAGGAAATACTGTAGTTATTCCTCATAAAGGAAAACAAGCATCATTCAAACAAGCCATGAGGCAGTAGCTGGTTTTTAGGGTTGATTTAGTATTTATTTTTTAATGATCTGTAAATGCGGCATATTTGAAGACAACACAAATGTATTTTGGAATGTCAAAGCAGAAACATACTTTGAAAGGACTATTGAAGGGCTATATGGTATCAAATGTAATTTTAGAAATCTACATGGAAAAACTTTGAAAGATACAATCTAAATGTTTCCTGTAGGTCTCTCCTAACAGAACAGGATACCATCAAAAAATCTTACCCCTTGTTGTGAAGAAACTCAAGCAGGGTATTTTCTCAGTTCATAGTAGAAGAAAGTTTCATATGTATTATAAAAGAAATGTAAGACTTTGTGTAGTATTTCTTGTGTAACACTTAGAAACTCTTCACTGTCATACTCATTATGAATAATCCATCTGCCTTTGGTAACTTCTTATCCAGAAACCTATTAAGTAGGAAGAAAAGACCAGAGAATCACAGCCAAAAAAAAAAGTCTTCCATATGAAAAGATTCCCATGTGAAGAAAGAGGTGAAGATTTTATTTATTCAAAGAAAAAAAGAAGATACAATATGGAAGAACAGATGATGCAGGGAATATTGAAGGCTATGGAAAGATCTTTGGCTTATCTTATATATTGTTTTCCTGATGACCAGTAAAATTTAATTGTGGAAAATGTAAAATAAGTTAAGGAAAACACTCCTTTACATAGTTCATTCAAATCCTTTGTCTCATATGGACAAGGATACACTGAAGAGAAAACTCTAGTAAAATAGAATGGCTAGATAAAGACAGAATTTTGAAATGTTGCATTGCAATAGATACCTAGGTAAGAAGATTATCAAGCTATGTAACAGTGGGCTCTCACCTTGTGTACCTCAGTTGTGATGTAGCCAGTGAATGTATTTGTCATTTCTGAAGTGTTAAAGGATGCTTCTTCCAAAGGATTTCGTATTGGCTTCCCTTGGAGATGTCCTGTCTGAGATGGACTGTGTGTTCTGGAGACTTCACTCTCTGTTCATTTTACAAACCCAGCAATTGTACTACTGCTTAATAAAGATTTATTAATGTTGACTGAACAGCCTAATTTTGCTGTTTAAGTCCTCATTACTAAAGTCTTGGTCCAAAACACAGTGATGGAAATGGAACGAGGCCTACTGCACTCTGTAGGTATTGGATCAATCTCCAGCTTTATCATCTAATTTCCTAGTTTTTGTTATTTTCTGTGGGAAAACCCCCTCATTCTGCTTATGTTTAGTAGGTTAACATTGATTACAAAAAGAAAATCTTGTAAACTTTAACAGAATCCAATAAAGCTTATATTAAAGCTATATTATTGACAGTATAAACAGTCTTAGTAATTTCCATCATTAAGGGATATGCAACCCCCATATTTTGGTCAGTCACTGAAAGGAATGTCTCATTTCTTAAAAGGTTGTTACACCATCCCTGGTCTCTGGTACTTTCAGTTGCTGTGACGGAAAACTCAGATCTTTAAAATCAATCCCTAAAAATATATGCAGTGTTAGTGTACATCCTGAGCTAGTTCTTTCTAAAAAATTGTCAGGTTAATCAAAATACAAATAGGTTTCAGTCTTTAGTTAGTTTAACTTATCCTCCTTCGTACTGATTCTTCACTACTTTATATGTATAATGATGTATAATATATTCCTTATATATAATAATGTAAATTCTGTCAAAGGACAGTCACATGGCTCAATGGACAGACACTACATCTGACTGTTCAGTTACAAGGGACCTTCCTTAATTACTGTTTTCTCTGGATTTTGTCCATTTGTAGTATCAATGCTCAAGACTTCCATATTAGCTAATGCAGTGTATGTCTTTTATTTCTTTGGTGTCTGAAATCAGTCCCTTTCACTAGTTCCAAATATTGCTTCTCTGTAAAATTTTGCTAAATTTGTCCATACTTCAGTTTCTTGTCTCTGAAGACTGAAAGACATAAACACATTCTGCCTTCATGTCTTTTTAAGTGTTTTATCTATTTATAATATAAACTCTTTGCTTAATATTTCTATTTTATTATCTATGAAGTAGGGCTAGAGAAAAAGTTAATGCCAATATCTTCTTCCTGGCTCTGTGGAAATTAAATTTTTTGCCAGCCCTTGGAAATCATAGAAAGTATTTCCATTCTTCCGGCCTCCAGAAAAAAAGTAATTTCCATTTTGGTTGGAGGGTGGATTTTTAAATATTTTTTATTTATTTAGCACTTCGATTTTGGGAGGATTGAATCAAAAGAGGCCACTTTAGACATAAAAATTTATTGAAAACGTTTTTTGCTCAGCAGAAAATTAATCAAGGAAGATATTTTCAGAGTACTTAATGCAAGTTCTTAGCAGAACAGGACTCTCAGCTAAGGTCTTTACATGCTAAATAATACAAATATGAAAATAGTATTGTGAGTCATACTACTGGGGGTGGCTGGGTCAGCTGCCTGTTTCCTAAATATTAATCAATCTTTTTTAATTTGAGATTACTTCACTATTCATCTTCTAATTTTTCCCCTGTTGCCTGAATTAATTATAAATAAAATATGGATGGTCACGAATCAAATGTAGCTCGTGGCTTTCCTTTCTGCCAAGGTTCAGGTGTAACCCACCTGGTTAACAGAACAAAAATGTTGATGGTGATGGGGCTTTCTGATGCTGAACTTCGGCTCTGTGTTGGCTCTTACTCATCAAGTCTTAATCCAGTGCCCGGAGTGGGAAGGGCTGCTTGGTCTCAGTGTGGAGTGAATTAGATTTGGGAATTTTCACTCCTAGCAGCGAGGCTGTGTTGCTGCCTGCAGCTCGGCTGCCGGCGCGGAGCCATCACCTGCTGCATGCCCGCAGGTGCCGCAGAGAGTTTTACATGCGGATAACGGGACCGCCGGAGCGGGGCCGCTCCTGCTCCTCCGGCAGCAAATCCCAGCGGCGAGGGCATCTCGGGTTTCGTACGTGGAACCTCTGCTGTTTCTTTCAGGTCTCGTTAGTGGAATGGACGAGCCGTGCTCGGTGTCGTCCTTTGGGCTAATTCCAGCCGATTGCCGGCTCCGGAGCGCAGCGCTCCGCGGTGATGCGGGCGGCATTTCCCCATCCCGGCAGGAATGCCCCAGCCCGCGGGCTCCGCGCCCGCCGCAGCCCGTGCCTGCAGACTTGTGGTTTCCATAGCCCTGTTTAATAGAAGACATTTTTGTCTGCTCTGAAGATGCTCGTGCTCGCTGGTTTGGAATAATATTAAGTGAAGCAAGGGTAAACCGATTTCACACAGAATCTCCTGTCAGAGCTCTGTTCCGTCAAGAATAATGTTAGAGTAACTCCAGTGAAGCTGTTTCATTCGGTTTGCCAGATTGAGTCCAATGTGAACCTTCAACATAGATATTATTGCATTAATTTTAATGAATAAAGATCACAGACTTATTTAATTAACATAGCAAAAACCATTGTCAACAAGAAAAGAAGTTATACTGCACAGCCACTCTAATGCAATCACAAGAGTATACTTTATGGCTGTGAGAATATAATTTTCTTGTTAAAGACCTTTGATGTTTCTTTAAATATATAAAAATACAGGAAATGTGTAAAATAAGGCTTGCCAGCCATCTCGAATGCCTCTTGTTAAAATTAATCTTTTAGCTTTAATTTGTGTTCATTTAGATGGGTTTCGGATAATACTGGTGTATATATACAAGCATATATATAAATATAAGTAGAGGTATGCATGTACATACATAACTTTTGTTATGAAATCGTAGGTTTTAATATTGAAAACACAGCTATTATGTAAATTTGCATATGTTATTTTTTCCATTCTTTTTATCATTTTATTTGTTAAGGACTGTTTGACCACTAGAGTTTTACCTTTCTTGTGCTTTGCTGCCTGGTCCAACTACATAGGAAATGCTCCTTTAATTTGTTCTTGGGGAATTCAAGAGCACTCTGTTGGAGGTTTGCCTCCTCCACCAAGACCCACTGCGCAGTCCCACCTGCACGTCTGGTTCAGACCTACACACGTTCGTCTATCCAAGCTCCCTCATGCATCGCCACAGGAGCTGGTTCAATGTTTCTGGAAGTCAAGGAGTCAAGGAGCCACCAGCCACCTGAACGGCAGTACCTTGTCATGTGAATGGCAGTATCTTGTCTCTGTGCTAGTCCTGGATTCATAACTCAGAGGGAGTCTGTGTTTCGTAATAGGGGAAGCTGTGGGCAGTGCGTCTCATAGTTTGGCAGGAGCTGCTTGCTGTGTAGATGGCTTTAGATTACTGTTGGTGTCAAGATTTCAACATATATTTGGTATGTTTAATCCCACACTGAGACAGAGTATGAAAACCATTGCTTGAAAGCAATATGTATGTGTATAAATATAAGCCAGACTCTAGTTTATCTAATAATGAAACCTGAATGCAGGAATGCAAATGTTTAATGTAGCCCAAAGTGTATCAGGCTGTATCAGTGCCACCTGAAATATGTAAATAAGAGACTTTATTGCTTATTTGGCAGGGACTGTGGTTCTACAGTCCTCACTTTTACTATCATTTTTATTGACCTCTCAGAATGCTCTCAAATAAGCTATCAACCTTATGCTTTGTTTTGATGAATGAATGTTCAACTAGAGACAGTTTACTATAGAATTATCTTGTATTTTTTTCTACCAAGATTGGCACAATATTCTTAGCTTAAGAAAAAGGTTTTTTTCTTTATTATTCTTTTACTGGAAATTTATACTATATATTTATACTATATATTGTAGGATAGAGGAAAAATACAGTAAAAATATAATACAGTAAGACTGTGTTCATATAACAGCAATTTTTTGCACCCATAAACTTTATAGTTTGTTTTGAGGATTATCTATTAAGGCTCTAAATAAAAAGAAAAAAATAACTCACATAACTTCCATTCAGAAAATATAGAGAGGACACACTAGAAAAAAAAAATTGTAATTAAATTTAGATACCCATTTATTTAAGTCCATAATTTGTTTTAAAGTACAAATTGTCTTTCTGCTTATCTTAGAGGACAGACAGACCCTCTTACTATTTAAATCTTATTTTAAAAATAGCTTCATTATGAAGGGGCACAATTTTTGCTCAGTCCTTATCAAAGAATAAAATTAAACAAAAATATGCTGTCAACAAACACTCACTTTCCTGTAGATGGTCAGAAATAAAGCAGAGAACCATCACTGATCTCACTATCAAAATAGTATATTTTGATATACTATTCTCCTAGGAGTTTCCATAAAATTTAGCTTATGGAACTCAAAGGTTTTATAACAAGAGTTATGGGAGTTTTACATATGGAATAACTGATTTTAGCAGGAGGTTGTGTTTTGTTGATGCCAGGAATTCTAGCTCACTTTTTCTGTTACGTGGTGCGTAACATACACTTGGTGAATACATGGAACATGGTGAATACACACATGAAACAGGAACTAATTTATCAGTTCCCATGAGTGAATGGCTCTGCATACCTCTTTTATTAGGGAAAACTAAATTGCATTTGAAAACAAAGACGTAGAGGAGAAAATATCCTTAAATGGTCCTTTATTTTATATGCTGTGATACACAAATAAATCCATGAGTTACCTTCAGCAATGCGGAATTTATTTATCAGATGAGACGTTCTGGCTGTCACCAGTCACTGACAGTGATTGTGACACCCTGCTGCACACATTGCTTACACTGTACAAAAGTTCTCTATTTGTGTAGCATCTTGTTCCTGAGATTTCATACCACAGGTGAACAATTAGCTGCATACCTGCCAGTTAAGATAACTGAGCTCTGCAATTAGATTGTGTGACAGGTTTTGATGAAGTTCTGCCTCGTTCCAGAGGCAGGTTGTGAGCTGGCAGGGAGGGTGTGGGGTGCCCCAGGTGGGCAGGCACAGGGTGTGCAGCAGTGCAGCAGGAAGGGGGCTTGGAAGGGCACAGCAGTGGTCAGCAGAGCGCTGCCTCCCCATCTGTGCAGCCCTGTGGTACCACATGTCCTGTGGTAGGAGCAGCTCACAGGCGTGGGGAAGGCTGCTCCTAGGATGGGTATTAAAGCATGTGGGGCGCCCCAGGTGAGCAGGCACTGGGTGTGCAGGCAGTGCAGCAGGAAGGGGGCTTGGAAGGGCACAGCAGTGGTCAGCAGAGCGCTGCCTCCCCATCTGTGCAGCCCTGTGGTACCACATGTCCTGTGCAGCAGCTGGCAGGTGTGGGGAAGGCTGCTGCTAGGATGGGTATTAAAGAAAAGCTATTAATAGGGAAGATAGAGAAATGTTTGGTGTTGGTCAGTGTCCTCTGGCATGACTTTGGTTTGATCACATCTTTTCTGTTGCATACATCATCCCTAAGGAGAGATTCGGCCTCCTTGGCCAGTGTCATCCCTTGGTTTCACATCAGCTCCCAAGTGAAGGAGAGCTGGGCTGGGAGGTTGTCCCCCCACTGCTGTACTCTGGGGCCGGCTGGCTGGGTGGCAGGAAGGGAGACCAACTTGTGCTGGTTTTGGCTGCAATACAGATAATTTTCTGCAAGTGATGGAGAGCAGTTCATAGCCACACTGGCTGATGCCCATACCCTCTCAAACAGATTGCCTGGGACTACAGTATTTGTCATTTGGCTTTGGGTTCCTTCTCAGCCACCTGTGATGGACTCCTTGTCTTAGTTATTACTCTTAGAGTTGGTTTTTTAATGTAGGTTTTTGGAGTTATTTTTAGTTTTGTTTGTGTGAAGTGCAGCCTCCCCTGCCTTGTCGTTTTATCAGACACAAAACTGGTAGCTGTTGTGTGTCCTAGGCTACATGCAGGGCTCAGCTTAGGGATAGGATGGAATCAGAGGACTGAATGTTCAGTACAGACCAAACCTACTTGTTACCTTGGTGTTAGAGGCAATCTGTGGAGTGAGCTGCCTTCCCTCACCTGTTGACTCCAGTGAACTCACACCCTGCAGCGTGGATGCTCCCTGTGAGGAGTTTACTCAAGGGCTGAGCTGCTTGGCAGTGCAGACGTGTTGCCTGACGTGGATTCCCAGGAGCAGAACGGGGTGATAGCGTTTCTCACCTCTCTGGCACACTGAGGGAACAGACACATTAGAGACTGTGAGATGTGAAGATATGGTAAGATGTGGTGTTTTGTGGTGTGATGAGGGCGCAAATGACAGACTCCTGTCTGAGAAGATGGATGAGTTCCCTTCAGTAAAGCATTAATATGTGCTGTACGCTCTGAAATGTGAGCTGGTTGTCACAGGCTCTGCAGTTGTTCCTGGGGATTTTGTTATGCAGATGGTACTTTCTGATTATCACATTTTAAGACTCACGCACACATGAAAGGGAATAGTGAAATGGAGAGGGGTAATCTTACTGAATAAGAAAAGCATTTTTATAAACAGATTTTTTTCCCCTGAGATAAATCAGCTCACTCTCGGCCTTACATCCTGAAGCTCAGTCTGGCTATATCTGAGTTTATGAGATAGCTATGCATCTTTTTTATTACTGCCCTTTGAAACGCCCAGAACATGGCTGTCATCACTGACATGCTGTGGAGACAGGTCTGTGCAGAGCTCAGTACCATTCCCCTGCCTGTTTCTCTCCATCAGGCTGCTTGGTGTGTGCCTGCTGCTCTCTGAATCAGGACTGGGAAGGCAAATGGGTCTCCAATGCAGGTCCCATGCAGGGCATCACTCTGTAACACAGATACTCTTCAGAAGTAAGCTACAAAGCTTCTTGGCCTTGTACACTCCTTTCCACAAACTCCCCTGCCAAAAAAGGGCTGGTGAAACAAAGGTTTGGTGAAATAATCCCATTTGACACAGCCATACTTTCCATTTGTAGGAGAACTGCACTGCATTCAGCACTCAGCAGATCATGTTTGTTCAGCAGATTTCAATTAAAGGTGTTAGTGCTTTTAGAAGCCGAGCTGGACTTCTTCCAGAGCAGATTTTTTATTTTCCACTCCATACACAGTTCCATAAAATGTCTTTGTACAGACAAAATGTGCATCTGCCTATACCCTTAGAAAGCTTTTGTGATTAAATTGTGGAAGAAATTCTTTTACCTTGCCCTGTCTGAATTGGAAATAGTGTCTGCATGTGGGAGGAAGCAGACATTGTAGTTCAGGTTTGGATGGGAATTGGGATCTTAATGTTGGTGAAGGAATTACTGTGACTTCTTTCTATTAAAGAATTGCCCATAATCACCCAGTTCCATTTCTCTGTGTGTTGTGCATGCTCAGAACCCATGCCATAGGGTTTACAAGGGAGAGAAATTGGATTGGGGCAGCTGGGGAGCACGAGGTAATAACAAAACCATATTGGCAGCACTCTTGACAGTTGCCATCAGCTTCCTTCCGTCTCAATTTTTCATAGACATCATAGTGGAGAAGGGATTTGAAGGAACAGAGAATGGAGTTTATTGTCTTTTTAGTCTGCTCAAATGATTGAGGAAGGCTATAAAAAGCCACCTCAGGCCTAATTTCGTAGTAGCCAATTCTCACAAATTGTCTGTCTGTAGGAAGAGCACAAAGCTTCAGCAATGCCAGGCCACCTGCAGATTTCACTTAAGAAGAACACAGCCCAGTTTTCATTGGACCATCAAAACAATTAACTTGCTCAAAATTATGATGGTTCTGTGAGTTGATTTTAGCTAGAAGAAGAATAAGTTTCTGCAAAAATCTCTATGAGCCTTTCAGAATTCTGTATCATAAATTGGTGAAATCTCAGTTTAGAAAATAGAAAACTAAGCTATCACTAATGAGGAGTTAAACGTAATTTTATACTGCACAGTATTGAGCATATTTAAAACATTTGGGCTCTTAGTTTGAATTTGGACTTCTGACCTCATATTAATAAGCAAGATTTAATTTGAAGGGTTTTTAATTTTTAATGTAGTTTGTGTCATTTTACTTCCTTAATAATCAGAAGGTCACATGGTACCAAATGAAACACCTTATGACAATCTAAATTGATTATATCATCATTATTACCTTTATCAGTCAGAAATAATTAATTGAATAGTGTGTATTGCTCATAGATCATGATGTCTGCTTCTGAAAAATGCATTGACCTGTAAATTGTCCTCCAGTAGCCCTCCCCAGACTAGACAGGAGTTGCCAGAAGAAATTTGTAGAAAGATGTCCTCTGAATGATGGGTGTTTGCACAGTAAAGCTGAGTAAGAAGGCAGCTACTCAGAGCCTCTTTTTAAAGGTTTTCTGTTCGATCCTTTTTTAAAAAATACAGTTTTCTATTTCTAGCATGAATTAACATAAATCACATATGAGATATATTTAATTTTTTTATTTCTGTCTAGTTATTTCCATGTAAGACAGGACACAGTTGGAACATAATACTAACCACCATATGAATTTATAGCTACATGTTCCTGGTGCCACATTAAGTTTTACCCAAATACAGTAAAATTGTTCAGCAGATAATTCCTGCAACAGCTTATTTTTGTATTTATTTTTAAAGGTTTATTTTACAGTGAGCCATAAACTTTAATTTCCAACTGTTTATCATTTGTTTCTCGGGATATACTCCAGTTTTTATTATACACACCCATTCTTAGGAATAGAGGACAGGGCCTTATTGTTATGCAGTGCCTACTCTCCCTTAAAACAGCTTCCTTTTAGGCTTGTCCTTCTAATCTGTTTTCTGCTTTCAAGGCCAAAATCCTTGCTGGACAGCTCAGATTCAGTGCCCTTTAATTGACATGACTTTTCCTCTGTCTCATGTCTGTTCTCTGATGGTATACAGAAGGAAATCATAACTTCTCTGATATTTATCACAATAATAAAGCTAAAATATTCTACTCCAATTAGACTTCTGTTCCCCTTACATGCTTTAACAGCTGCCTTTGCATTTGTGGTCTGAGTTCTTTTGGAGAACACTGACCAGAAGCCTCTACATTGTGCTAGATGACTTCTGGCTGGTGCCATTTGCAGTAGCTTTCTCACACACCTGCCTTCAAAGGCACATGCTAAATTTGCAGCTTTTCGGTACTTTGTCATTCTGATTTGTCACTTAGGGTACTGTACTCACTGCAGGCACGTTTTCTGACAGCCGTGCTTTGCTCTCAGTCTGTGGCTGCCCCAGCTTGTGATGCTTTACCACTTAGTGCTGAGAACCTACCTAGAATCTGAACAGTGGCAAAAAGTATTGCCCTCTCTGCTCTGGTGAGTTGTCCTTAAGGGTGGGCTTTCTTCTGGCAATGTGAGGAATGCAATTAATTGTTCATAAATTGGCTTTAAAATTCATCCTAAAACCCGAAGGATGGGATATTTAAGTGCTATTTCATAGCATATATTGTGTAGGATATCATGGCAGCTACTAGCACATAGGTGTGTAAGGTTGAACAGGTCATTCTTGCTCATGGAATCTGAGTACATTCACTGGATCACCAGAAGTAGTGGTATGTGTGAAGCTCAGACCTCATTGAATGTATCTTATTTTCCCATAACAAGACACTATATCTCTCATTGCTTCCTATAGTTACCAGATACTATTTAAAAATCCCCTCCTCTCAGCTCCAAAACCATGCCAGAGAATCTGGCGTTTTAATGCAAGTCACAAATTCAGCTAAGAAAAAATGTATTCTTTTTTTTTTACTTCAGACCTACAGAAACTTCACATGGCATATGTTTAGAGATGCAATACTCAGATACTTCATTATTAAAAAGTCAAGAAAGGGAAGAACAATCCACTTGGCATAGGAGGAGTACTAGCCTCCAAAAAAAAGGGATTCTAGGAAAGTCAAGTGGTGGTAAAGTGTAATATCAGCATAATTTCAAGTAATAAACCCCCAGGATTTGGCTAAGTTTATTTGGGAGTAATGTAAATGAGCCTTTGTAGAGCATTTGCATGTTTAGAGCAATGGTAGAGCAAATCCTGTGTTTAATGTCCTAAATACTTTGTTTGTGGCTCCTCAGCCTTATGGCCTCATCATATACCAAATTTTTGTGAAAAAACACTTCAACTTACATGCAATTAAGCTTTACTGAGGACGTAAAATTACAGTATAGCCAGTGTGAAATGGGATCATCAATGATGGTGACATCTGTCAGACACAAGAATAAAACTGCATTGTGAACCCCCAGCCATGATTGTATCATCTCATTTGCATAACCAGTGTTAAAAAATCCAGTTTATGTTAGGCACTTAGCATTTCAGAATGGCCTTTAAGCACAGGAGTGAGGCTAGGAGGGGGCACCAGATAATTTTAAATTGTAGGATTAAGATGCCAGAAACCATCTGGATAAGCAGCCATGCATGCAGTGGTGAATACAGCAGATCCATGGACCACTTCAGTCCCCCCCTCAAGATATAGCTGTGCCAGGGAGAGCACTAGCAGGGGAATGGCTGCAGATCCAGCATTTGAGCTTTCTTCCTGGCTTTATTTTCTTTTTTACTGGTGCAGCCAGGGAGTCTAACTGACTGCAAAAATGTAATACACACTTGGTTTAAAAAGGACTTCAGAGCACCAACCCCACACCACTTACACACCAAAAGTTCCAAGCTAATAACTCCCAACATCCTATAATTAATTAGAATAAAAAAAGCCCTAGAAATTACGACGTGCCACAGAAAGAGAGCAGAAGAAATCAAGGGCATTGAGGGTGTCCTAGTATATATATCATGCAATGGTGAGAGAACGGACATAAAATCCTTTATTAAAGTAAATTAAGAAGTTTAAAAGAAGAAATTACTAAAGCTATAATATAGGAACAAGTCCCATGTTGCATAAAAATGGTATAATTTTTCTTCATTACTGTGTAAGATGGGAAAGGACAGATAGGAAAAAGCAGTCCAGAAACAATATGTTATTAGCTACATCAGACACAGAGAGCCAAATGAGGCACATCTAGGTGGGGAGCAGCTTCACAGGCTCTTCTGCCTCACCACTGGGCATGTAGTGAAAATTGCTTTTCTTACTAATCTCAGGTATATTTAATCAGCTAGGCAAAGGTGTATTCACCCTGGCACAAGATGTAATGATTGCCCAAGGAAGCAGCAGGAGGAGGAAGGATTGCTTTAGGGCAGTTGCAGCAGTCTGGAGGAGCTAGCCAGGGGTGAAACATTATTTCCAGAAGAGCAAGGCCACTGATTGTTCAGGCTTGTGTCTTCTCCCCATCACCTTAGGTAAAACTGCTTGGCACTTATTAGTAGTAATATACCCACATCAAATGAATCTCCCCAGACACCACCTGAAGAAAAATGACAGGAAAGAAATAGATGCTTGTTAAACTTTATTTTGGTTTGATTTTACTTTGCATTGCAGAAATTAGTATTGTGCATTTAGTGGAGTTAATAAATGTGAGGTTGATGTATTCAAAACATTTACACATAATTTTGAATATTTTCAAGGTAAACAGATTACACATTTCTGTATCACTAGAGGAAACAAACTACAAGTAGAACACAGGAAATTAGTATGTTTCCCCAAGCAGTAATTTTACAATATTTCTTTTCCAGTTTCTAAAAAGAGAGGATTTATATTGCTCCATAAAGTAAAGTTTAAACCACTCTTGTATACAAAAAAAAGTGAAATGTTAAATTTTTTATGAAGTATGATGTTCTTTCTACATGAGATTACAAAGAGAATTCATGCACTTTTCTCTCAAATAATTTCTCCAAAATTCATATAAACAAAGAACAGAAGAACAACGGAAAAATATCTGAAGAACAACTAAACAAACCCAACAAAAAACCCCAAACTTATTTAGTTTTGTGCTGGGTTGGCCCTGGCTTGATGCCAAAGCTGCTCTCTCACTGCCCTCCTGAGCTGGACAGGGAAAATAAAATGAAAGGCACATGGCTTGAGAGATAAGGACAGGGAGAGATCACTCACACGTTACTGTCATGGGCAAAACAGACTCAACTTGTGGAAATTAATTGGATTTACTACTAGGTGAATCAGAGTAGGATGTTGAGCAATAAAACCAAATCCTAGAAAACCCCTTCCCCTCACCCCTCTCTTCTTCCTGGCTCAACTTCATTCCTGATTTCTCTGCCTCCTTTTGCCAGTGGCAGGAGGGGACAGAGAGTGGGACCTGCGGTCTCTTTGGTCCTTCCTCCTCAAGCTCTGATCCTATTCCAATGTGGGGTCCCTCCCACAAGAGGCCGTCCTCAATCAGCTTCTGCAATGCGAGTCCTCCCCATGGGCTGAGTTCTTCACAAACCACTCCCCTGTTGGTCTGTTCCAAGGGGTGCAGTCCTTCAGGAAGAGGCTGCTCCATTGTGGGCTTTTCTCTCCATGGGCCCTGCCAGGGGCCTGCTCCAGCACGGGCTTCCCTGAGGGTCACAATCTCCCTGGGGCATCCCCCTGCTCCAGTGTGGGGTCCCTCAGTGGGCTGCAGGTGGATCTTGGCTCCATCAGGCACCTCCATGGGGTGCAGGGGCACAGCTGCCTCACCGTGTTCTTCCCCACAGGCTGCAGGGAATCACTGCTCCAGCACCTGGAGCACCTCCTGCCCCTTCTTCTTCACTGACCTTGGTGCCTGTAGGGATATTACTCTCACATATTCTCATTCCTCTCTTTGGCTGTTGTTACACAGCATATTGGGGTTTTTGCCCCTTTTCTTAAATGTTATCCCAGAGGTGCTGCTGCTGTCACTGGTTGCCTTGGCCAGCAGTGGGTCTGTCTGCCTTGTAGCTGGCTGGCTTTGGCCCTGGCAGCTTGTCAGAGAAGCCACCCCTGTGTCCCCCCCACTACCAAAAGCCTGCCACATAAACCCAGTACATCTGGGTCAGAGTGAATGTTGCTCTGGGCTGAATGGTAATTAAGCTGCGTGTTGGAGAATGTTCTCAATTACATGAGTTGCAGTGGGCTCTGTCTGCCTTAGCATTTTGGTTTGAAGCAGTAGCACAGTCTCGAAGGAAATCCCTTGGTTGTTCCCACTTCCCACATGTCAGCTCAGTTTCCACGGCAGCTTTTGTATGATGTGAAACAGGTGGCCCTGTAGAGCAGAGCACTGTGGGCAGCTCCTTTCCCCTCTGCACAGCAGAGTTCTGATCCCCATCAGGCATGTGAGGGTAAAAGTCCCAGGCTGAACTTCCCAGCAGCCTGGAGCTGGTTCCAGGGACAAGATAAAACCTATTCTGAAGTGCAGTCAACTGCACAGTGCAGAAATCAGGGCTTTCATGGCACGTGATCTCATTATTGTTTCACTCTCTTCGCCAGGAATTTAATTAGCAGATAATATGGAAGGGGTTTGGTTTGGTTTTTTGGTTTTTTGGGTTATTTTTAGTTGTTGCTGTTAAAAAGGAGGAGGGAAAGCCCAATGATATGAAACCAGAATAAATGAAGAAAAAGTATTTTATGTGGGTACTGGTAAAGGCATGAAGGGTATCACATGCAGACCAGTAAAAAAAGTTAATTGAGTTGAATAAGAAGCACCTTTACCTTTCTGGAAGAAATTAGCTTCCTAGTAAAAATTGAAAATGAGTAAATAAGTAAATTTCAACAAGATACTGCCATGTAGGCTAATCTTTTTTAAGTGTTCAGCCCAATTTTTTTTTCTAGAGCTGCCATTGCTCCTGTTAAAACAGGAGCATCATCTGTGGGCATGGACGTTCCAGCCTCCCCATCCAGCCCTTCCAGGTTAAAGGCGGTTTCTGCTCCTTCAGATGATCTGTAAATCTGACAACCAAATTTTCTTAAGCAGAATTTGGCTTAGGAATTTGACCCAGTTTTGCAAATAGTCTTAAAAGAGCTGAAATGACATTTTGGCTCAAGAAGAAAAGAAAGGAAAAAAAACCCCTGAAAATAGGAAGAGGAGATTTACACATTTCATAGCACTATTTTGTCAGGTTTTGTAAGAAATGCATTATATAATTCAGCCCTTTAATCCATAACAAGATTAAAAGTAATTGTTTTCCCATGTTCTGCTTTCCTCTGAGGCTGGTTCAGTACATATCCCATTGTTTGTGTAGTATTGCATTATTTAGTAAAATCCTCAGATATTGAACAGCTGTTTGTTGGATTTGACCTGCAACATTGGAGTTATGGTACTACAAAGACAACAGATTTTGGCAGCTGTAGTTTCTGTACAGCTGAACTATGATATTTGCAATAATATGTTGCTGGCAAAATTGTGTCTGCTTATTTTTTGTTTCTGAGTGTTTTTAAAGTAGCACCATTTATTAGACCTAAGAAATTTTGGAGATGTGTACATCATTATTATAATGAATTTGCATTTATTGCATTATTCATTTCATATCCAGATCTAAATTTGGAGTTCTAAATTGCTCTGTAGAATTTAAGAACTAGTTGATACTCAGTGCTGTCTTTATAGCAAATGCTGTCTTCATAGTAAAATTACAATGCAGATGTTAAATTTTACATTTTCTTCTGAAAATGTGTATTACATTACTTTTTCAAGTGGCACTTGTCCCTGTTATTTTAATTGCAGTAATTGCAAAGTAGAGTCCAGATAGAGGACTATAATTTAATGCTAGGAATTTATTGACATAAATTCTGTGCTCTGCTTAACTCTGAACTGTAATTTGTCCTAATGAGGTTAGTTGATGGTCATTCCTTTACTGAAGGGAGGAGATGTTAGATTAGGAGCTGGAGGATGGTGACTTGAGGACACTTCCCCAGCTGTATGACAAACAAGGCTTGCTTTATCATTGCCTTAAAAACAGCTATTGAGCCCTGAGTACGAGCAGCTCCTGGCACCTCCTTCCCAGTGTGCAGGGCTCCCACTAAGTGGTCTGCTCAGTTACCCTTCATTTCTCCAGCCCGTTTCCCATTGCCTTCCAGCCATCCTCTGTCTCACGCAACAAGTTCCCAAGCGACTGCAATAAAACTCTTCCAAAATACAAAAACCATCCAGGAGGAGGGTGCTGCTCCATTGGATTGGCTTGCAGTGCAGCAGGAAAGGGGCACCCAGCCTGGTGAGGGAGCTGGCAGGAGTTTCTGTGAGGTTTAACGCTCCATGGGCTCGTATTGGAAGTGAAATTTGCACCCCCATGGAATAGCTCCAGGAGCTAAAAAGTCTGCAAGATTGGTTCTTCATGTATTTCTTTTTATCTAGTTTCTAAAGAAGATTTTGTATTAGCTAAACTGTGTTTTCATTACCCAAAAAAATAAGTAAATTTACCTGTATCATAAACTCTTCACCTTTTTTATATTGTCTTGATATATTGCTTAGTACTGTCAGAATCTTGACACCCTGGTATGATGTATTTCCAAAGAGAAATTTTAACCATGACAACTATTTTAATTACTTAAAGAATGCTAATTCATGGTAAACAAAAAGAAATATTTAAAAAAACGCATATTTTGTACAAAAGTAAGGAACAAAATTTAACTTCATGAAAGTCTTGTAAAATAAGAGTGAAAACATATTTGAGTATTACACAAAATATTCAAAATAGTTCTAATGAATAGGTTTTTTTGGTCTTGTTCACAAGTAAAAAATATAGAATCTGTGCTTAACTACTTAATAGCCATTCAGAGAACTCTGTACTTGATCAATATTCCAGACGAAGGTTGATTAATATTCATTGTGTTTCACAATGAGCAATCTAGAAAGAGGTGATGAATCAGTTTGCAGTCCTGGAACAAAAGATAACACTGTAGCAGTCTGAACTTCGCCAGCCTGTCTCGGTTCATAATTCCTAGTCAATTCCTTTTGATTTTTAGCTGTAACTGAGGTTGATTGTAACTGTTGAGTAGAACAAGGGATTTTGTTGTTGTTCTTGCATGTGAAATGATTCAACAGGTTGCCAAGTGCTCTGGCACTCATGCAACAAAGCACATGCTCAAGTCCTTAAATGCCTTCACTCAAGCCTTCAGTTGTTCTTGCTGGTTTGAGTTAGGCAGATGAAGAACATTTTTGCTGGAGATATAAATAAATCATCCTAGCATGTTTCTCTGTAAAATAGTGTGCTGGATTAAGCTTGTTTTATTTACTTCGTTGCCTTAGGGTGAGCCATTTGATAGAATCACTGTAGTTTCTTTGAATTTTGATTAATCAAGGGTGGGGATATTTTTGGTGGTTCCCTGTTACTATCACAAAACAGAGCAAGTATTTTGTGATCCTGGAGAGTATTATTTTTTTTCAGTATTCAGATTGGAAAGAGCTTGTAGAAGACATTCTCAAGTATGTCTTACTCAAGTTGCATTTAATGTCAAAAATTTTTCAAATATATTATTTTACAAGGTTTTTTTATTTGTATAGCTTATGGGAAATGCAATACATGTCTCTTAATGATTGATATAAAAACTATTGGACATTTAAGTTCTACAGAACTGCAAAGTTTATTTTAAATTTTGTTTCCAGACCTCAAAAAGGTACAATTTTCCTGATTTAATCTGCTATGATTTTTTTTCCTCTATGCCTTGAAATAGCCCCCATTATCCTGTTATTAAAAATCTTGAATGACACCTCCAATTAGTTGTTCTTGCTGGTTTTATCATCTCTGTGCTGCAATAGTTTGCCATACATTTAAGTCTGACCAGATGTGTGCATATATATATATATATATATATGTATGTATATATGTGTATATGTGTATATATATATGTGTGTGTGTATATATATATGTGTGTGTATATACAAATACACATATATAAGTATCTACATTTCCTATTGCTTTTTCAATGTAGATCTATCTCTTTCCAGAGATAGTGAGGCAGTGAAACAAGGTAATGGAAAGCCAAACATGAGGTGAAGAAGTGGGGACCGTGCTGTGTGTGCCTCCTTCACTCCACTTGACAGTGTGAGAGAGGAAGGGCTAAGGGCAAAGCAGCGCTGTGATCTGAGCTGGAAGGAGACCAGGCTCTCTCCTCCTCCCACCCAGGCAGGAGCATCCCCAGGAATCCCCAGAGCTCGCTTGTAGCATGACAGATGATGTAGGAAAAGACAGCTTTAATTAAAACAAAAGAGAGTGTCTGTCAGATGCATCTATTTATAGATTAGGTAAATATGTTCATCTTTTCTTTGACGTCTTTGAAGAACTGTAAGGATCGTTACTATTAACATATGAATATCAGCTTGGCCTTCATGTGTTGGCTTGGAGCCAGTTCTGTGAGTTTTTAATGATGCTGCCAAGTTTATAAGGTTCTCTCATGTAACTGAGGTTGTTCATGTGGATAAGTGGTTATAGGGTCAAGGAAAAGAGGCTCAATGGCAGAACTCTCAGACAGTGCCTCCAGCCTGACTGCTTTAACAGTTATTGGTGTAGCTGATAGTGTTTGATTAATAATGGCACTTAATAAGTGAGAGATTCCCTTTTTTTCATGCAGAAAGAAAATAATATTCAGTTTTTGTATTCAGTGAGTTTCTGTCTACCTTTCATCAGTGGTAAAAGAAAAAATATAAAGAAAAGAAACAAAAAAAGATAGCTGTTCCTTCCTCCTAGTCATTTAACTGGGTTACAAGAATTAGTGCAACAGTATGGCAGAGAGTTTGTTTGTTTGTTTTTATTGTAGGCTAGGTTCACAAAACGGATTAATTGAAATTCAGTGCAAGTTAGGTTTCTTTTGTGTGGGCCTAAGTTGGTCATGCTCAGACTGAAAGGTATCTGAGGATGAGGACAAACTGTAGAGAGCCTGTCATGATGGTGCACCTACACTAACTATGCAAATAATAATATTTAAAGAAAGAGGATGTTTTCATGTATGTTTTTACTAATGTTTTATTATTGGTATTTTGGAAAATAGGAAAATATATTTTAAAAAAATCAAACATTTAATTGAGATGCTCAAGCACTCAAATATGCTAATTTAAAATTTCAAACAAGAAGATGGAAGGGGTCTTCAAAATTTTCTCCCTATTATTTTTATTTTACAGCATATATTTATAGTTTTTTAAATTAAAATTTATAGCAAAAAAAATAAAACAGAACAGGTCAAGATATCTGTGCTGCAACAGAGAAATTCTAGTAACATGCACTAAAATATTAATGAGTCATTATGCTTCATTGGTTCCAAATTTATTGTAAAGCTGCTTAGTAGTTTCTGCTGTCCAGGAATATGCATATTTATCCTACCTTATCTACAAGTTCATGTAAAACTTGATCAATATTTAGCAAATTATTTAAAATATGTGCAGGGTT
This sequence comes from Ammospiza caudacuta, assembly GCF_027887145.1. Taxonomy (NCBI): domain Eukaryota; kingdom Metazoa; phylum Chordata; class Aves; order Passeriformes; family Passerellidae; genus Ammospiza; species Ammospiza caudacuta. The sequence continues at coordinate 109,021,318 of NC_080594.1, forward strand.
TCATGCACAACAAGGGGCTTCAGCTTTTAAAGGCATGCAATCATGTAACTTCTACAGGGTACCATACAGACAATTTTGAAGTAAGCAACCTCATAATATTTTCCTTGATGTTTATTGATGTTTAGATAAACCTCTTTATTATTCCCACACTTGGATATTAATGCTTAAGTTTTCAAAGCATCCAGTGTGAAATTTCTGGAAGTTTATGAAAGGCTGGTCCTTCATGACTAACAGGTCTCCTTCTATGATATGGTGATGCTTGGAGAATGAGGGAAAGGCTGTGGGTGTCTAGCCTAGCCTGTGTAGTCTAGCCTAACTAGACTTCAGTAAAGCATTTAAAAAGTGTGTCCCACAGCATTGTCCTGGAGGATCTGTCTGTTCATGGCTTGGTTGTATTCACTGTTGGGTAAGGAAATGGTTGGATGGCAGATCCCAGAGATTGGTGGGGAATGGAATTACATCCAGCTGGGGTCGGTTCCCCAGGGCTCGGCACTGGGGCCACTCCTGTTTAACATCTTTATCAACAGGCCACTCCTGTTTAACATCTTTATCAATGATCTGGACAAGGGCATTGGGACCACCCTCAGTCACTTTGCAGATAACCCAACACTAGGCAGGAGTGTGGATCTGCTGGAGGGCAGGAAGGCTCTGAAGAGGGATCTGCACAGGCTGGATAGATTGGCCAAGGCAAATTGCGTGAGGTTCAACACTTGAACTGCACTTGGATGACAAACCCATGAAATATTGCAGGTTTGGGGAAGAGTGGCTGAAAAACTGCCCATTGGAAAATAACCTGGGGGAGGCTGGTCAGGAGCTGACTGATTGTGAGCTGGAAGGCTGCCCAGGGGCCAAGAAGGGCAGTGGCATCCTGGCCTGAAACAGTCTGGCCAGCAGCACCAGGGCAGGGACCATCTCCTTGTACACAGCACTCTTCAGGCTGTTCATCAAATGCTGTGTTCAGGTTTTAGTCCTTCTCTACAAGGAGTTTTATCATCTCTATGCTGCAATAGTTTGCCATACATTTAAGTCTGACAGATGCAATGTAAATATTGGAGGACATGGAGGTGCCAGACTGGGTCCAGGGCAGCAGAGCTGGGGTAGGGTCTGGAGCACAGGTCTGATGAGGAGCAGCTGGAGGACTTGGAGGGGTTTAGCCAGGAGAAAAGGAGGCTCAAGGGGACCTTATCACTCTGTAGAACTACCTGAAAAATGGGTTTAATGAGGTAGAGATTGTCTCTTCTCCCACATAACAAGGGGCAGGACAAGAAGAAATGCTCAGACTGCACCCATGAATTTTGGATTGGATTATAGGAAATACTTCTTTAAAAGAGTTGTCAAGCATTGGAACAGGTATCCAGGGAAGTGGCTGAGACACTTCAAGAGCGTGTTCAAGAGGTATCTGGATGTGACACTCAGGGACCTGATTTAGTGATGGATTTGGTAGTGCTGAGTTACCAATTAGGCTTGACAGATCTTAAGTTTTTTCCAACCTAAATGATTCTGTGAAATATTACAGGCTAGAGTTCCTTTTAATGTAAAGGAATCTTACATACCAAGCCAAAGTATCATGAAATTGAAGATGCAAAGGTTTGGAAAGAGGGAGATGTGTCTTCTGTAAGTGACCTAGCCACTAGAGTGGTACTTCAGCTGGAACATATGGTATGTAGTTTATCAGAATTTAGATATCCTCTGCTGTTCTTTTACCATGATGTAAATTTTTTAATAGGCTCTGGAGTCAAAGAAGGTTTCCCACATATTCCTAGAAAATGCCAGAAAATGAAGCCGGCACTCCTAGGTACTGATTGATATTATATTTATAGAAATAGTACAATTAATAGCAGAGATTTGTTCCCCACAGTAGCAAGATAAGACTTTCCTCCAGGTTTGAGGAATTTTAGAAAGAAGAGTGGATTCTCAAAGTGCTGTGGTTACACAGATCACATCAAACTCAAAATAATACAGAACCCTGAGATGTTTCTCCCCATGCTGAGAGATGCTTACGTAAGGTGGGAATTAACCTCTCCCAAATGCAAACATTTGTAGGCTGTTTTTTTAGGAGATAATGTAAATTTTATTATTTGCTTACACCTTGTGCATATAGGGGTTGATTTTTGATGTTTGTTTCCATCTCTCACCACTTTTTTAATCAGCTTGCTGTTTATTTTGGGCTTTCTAATTATTTCCCTTATGAAAAATATGTACTTTTCCATGCCAGAACATGACAATTGCAAATATTGAACTATCTTCTTCCAGATAAAACTTCTATTTCAGCATATGTTAACATTTTCCTGTCTGCCATACTCTATGGCTCATTTTGGTTTCAAGATATTAAAATGCCCTACTTGATGTTTTACACAGGGCAAATATGATTTTTTAATGTGGAGACATCAGGATTTCAGTACAATTTCTATTGTTTGCTTTAAGGTCTGAGGCTTCATAGAAATATCAGACCTGACTGTGGGTGTGGAAGAGCCAGTGAACCACACACTCCTGTAGGGAACAGCAGCTCTCCAAGGACAGGGTCCCCAGAGTTTGGCAAACATCTTAGAGTATCCTCACAGCTGTCATCCTCACAGCCATTAGGGCTTGAACTTATGTACATAAAAGTATTTATTACAACTGTTGGTAAAAACTCCACTTTGAGAGCTGGCAAGGAGAACATTTTTTTTCCCCTCTATTGATCAAAGAGCTTTTATCAGAAAGGCTTATTTCCATCTAGAAGAGTCATGGCTAGGATCCAGAAAAGTTTATGCTTAGCTTTCTTTGCATTCTGAATCAACACTGGCATATATGTGAGAGTAAATGTGGGTGTAGATAGATGGTAAAACTAAAATTGTGTAAAAATCAATATATATGCATAGTGTTTGCAGAGACAACATTTGGGAGACAGGTAAAATCCGTACAAACTCCATTTTAGCGCAGAGTTATAGAGTGGTGTGTGTTGTAAGAGAACTTCTGGGGTTTTCTAGGGCAATGTCATAGGCAGGGACATCTTTAACCTGACTAAGTTGCTCAAAGCCCACCCAGCCTCACTTCAAGTCATAGAGTATCCACAATTTCTCTGGGAAAACTGTCAATGTCTCACTACTCTCATTGTAAAAAAAAAAAAACAAACAAAAATCATCCTTGCGATCTAAATGTACTCACTTTTGGTTTAAAGTTTTTGCCCTTTGCATCCTTTGTTCTAAGAAATACAGAATGGTTGAGGTTGGAAGAGAGTTCTGGAGGTCATCTGGTCCAAGCTCTTGCTAAAGCAGATTCTGCTTCCTTATACACTGCAAAAAAGTGAATCTTCTGCAACAGGCCTGACCTTTGTGTTTATGTGTGTCACCTCTGATGAGTTTCCTGAGATAATTTTGGCTACTTATCACTTCTGCTGGCACTAAAGGTTCAGTACAATTCAGGCAAAGCCGCGTGGTTCCACTCTAAGCCCCTCAAATTAACTTCAGGATAAGGTGCTGTTACTGCAAAAGATAGTAAGTAAGGGAAGGAAAAATATATCTATATTTTGATGATCATAAAGAGATGAGGAGGAGAGGAACAGACTGACTTGCATATTCAAGAATGTATCTGCATAGCTGGCAATTCAAAAAATCTTATTTCTAGTTTAAATCCAAGAGGCTTTGACCTGAGCCTATAATAAGAAAATTATAATCATATCACAATATTTAAATAACTTTTTGGACTAGAAGTAGCTTTTAAGTCATGCATACAAGCAGCTAATACCTAGTTACAAAAAATAAGAATAAAAGGTAAACTTCATCTCAGCTGATAGGGATGTTCCTCTATTCCCATGGCTAGACCTTTCCATGCAGAGTTCCAATGTTTGGTTTAAAGGTGACTCATCTGACTTATGGCCTTCATTATTTTACTTTTCCATGCATTTGTTGACTTATCTTTAAAACATTCAAAGCTCAACTTCTCTGAGTTCTCTCAATAGGGATAGTAGTGATGATATCAGTTATTCCCACTTGCAGAGTTTTTTAGAACCTGAGTTTTAGAGGAACTTGCTAGCCAGGGTTCCAGTATTTTCTCATAACATTTACCTTTTATTGAATAAAATACACATTTTGAGTGGAAAAATTGTCATTGCATCCCCAGGTACTTCCTGCAGTGATTTCCATTGACTGGAGTACATGAGCTTGTGAAAACAGAGATGATCGACTGCACTGAGTCAACAACACACTCATTATACTACCAGATGCTTTTATTTTCACATAGCAAGAGGAGCATTATGGACCACTGTTTTCTTTTTCTCCCAGAAGGATTTTTCAGTGTACCTATAATTCCAGAAATGAATGCTCTATTGCATATTTAAAGAAATTCCTGTCAAGACCTTCAGAAATACAGGCTGTGTGCTACATAGACACATTCTTTATGAAGGTACCAAACTCTCAGCATTTGTTTTAAGAGGTAATTCTGGGGAAAACCATTAACAACATCAACAACAAACAAACAACACCCCCTCCACACCTTCTTCTCTCATGACAATAATATATTACCTGATTACTGCTTTTGTACTCCATCATCCCTCATGTCTCTCTGTATGAACACAAATAACACTACCTGAACATCACCCCTGAGAGGTGATTTCTGTGCTTTCTCTGTGTTTACAAACAAAGTGTACTGTTTTCCCTCACACATATGTTATTATCTTTCTCTAAGTACCTGTTACAAATCGACTGTAATTTATCAAGTGCCTGTAATGGATGTTGCGTATTTGGGTATAGTTGGATTTCTAAAGGTCATGTTTATTACATCTTTGGGAAGCCTATTGTAAAAGTTTATCAAAGCCTTTCAGACCTGCTGATGGGTGTGGGAATATCAGCAGATTACTAATGCATTCTGCTTCTGCTGGTCTAGTCAGCAAATGAGAAATGTAATAAACCTCTGGTACTTTGTACTTCAGCTTGAAGCTAAAGCAAGAAGTACAGAATGAACATGTTCTAAAAAATAGGCTGTGTTCTTCTGAAAGCTAAGAAGCAAACACATGGATTGAAAAGTTACTGTTTGAATAAAGATATAATATTTTTTTTCTTTTTTTTCTTCTTCACAAAATTTTTTGTGATGTCACACATAAACTTTTAAATGTTTACTCATTATTCTTACTATCCTGGATTAAATTCAGTTTTAGTACAAGAAATGCCATCACATTAAACTAAGGAAGACAGGGAGAAATATAGATTTCCACATCTGTTAGAGAATTTATAGAAGTCATTAGAGCTGTAATAACATATAATTATATAGTTCTGACTGCAGTCAGAATCAAGACAAGTAAATGCTGGTATGCTAATAGCATTTCCAAAAAAGAAAAAAAGTAAAAAGAATACTAGTCTTTTATTCCTCCATGCTCATCAAACAGGTCAGACAGTCATGGATGGATACAACAACAGATGGAGGTGTGAAAGGTCCCTTTTTGCAGAGTAGCCAAAAAACTTGTCTGTGACACTGTTCACTTGGAAGGAAGTGTGAATGTTTGTAGTATTTGCTAGGAAAGGAACCAAATACAAAATATGAGCATGAAAAGTACTTTTTATAATGTTTAACCAGAAAGAATGAAGTGTCACTATCTTCTTTACCTGTAGAAAGGTCTCAGATTTCTGTACTTATTCCCACCAAACTGGAGGCATTTTGGTCTTACACACTGCTGCGTTGCTTGGAGCGCTTCAGAGTGGGCTCTGAGATTGGCTGCTTGTGATAGAGGATAAACTATTCACAGTTATGTTCTTTCTGCTTGGATCTGAGCTTAATATTGCAGATACACACATGAACTAGTGTGAGAACTAAGAGCAGAGCAGTTATTGCACACCACACAGAAGGCAAGTATATTTTAATTTCTTTTTCATGCATCATTTAGTGCTCAAAGCTTTAATTTTGCATATCTCTTAAGTAATCAAGGTGTCAAGATAGAAGGGAATTAAGAAATAAATAAAAGGAGGCAATGAAAGAAAGAATGAAAAGCAAGCATGAAGGAAAACATTAAGTTAGGTGAAGTACCAATTGGAACATTGTCACTCTCCTGCACTCGTGTCATGTATCCTTGAGTTTCAGACATAATTTGTGTATCTTGTAATGAGAGGGGAGCAGAAAACAACAGCAGGCAATTACATTCAATCCTTGGGAATTCCAGCTTCTACCAGTTAACAAGTTAACTGGTATGTGAAAGGATTTCTAAGACAGAAAAGCTCACTGGAGGAAGGATCCCAGTCAGGTCTGCAGCTGCCTTCCATGGCCCTGGGGGTGCCATGCCCTTTCACTGCCTACAGAATAACCAAGGCAGTAGTGCCTTTATTCCTAACAGCAGTCTTGATAAAAAATTAATCTTAAATCCCCATTGTAATTTTAAGGTGCTGTTTAATACAGAAATGCAATACTCTAGTATGACATCATTAGCACTGGCTGTTGTCATCAAACACAAATCTCTTCTGGACTGAGCACATCAGACCAGAGAATAGATAAATGTAATAGGTACATCATCTCTCTGACCACTGCAATATGTTAAATAGTCCTTTGTTTTGTGTTATGTCTCAGAAAGGATCTTTGAAGATAAAAATCCATTTTCCACCTCCATCAAGGTCTTTTATAAATTTTCTCATCTATACTTCAGATGTGGAGACTGAGTTCTAATAAATATATCTGATTTCTGTGTCATTAATTTTGGAATAAATACACTAAAATCATATATATAAAACTACCATATTAAACCTCTTATTGCATCATTGCATATTTTTAAGATTTTTCAAAACATTAACCTAGTTGTGAGAAATTGAAAATAGCACAATACTTTGGAAAAAACAAATGATCTTGAAGCTTATGTTCCTGCCACGGAAACCTGGTGTCAAAATTCACAATACAGACACTTCACCTCAGCTGTAGAGAAAGCAAATTTGATGGTAAGAAATCACAGAAGCACAGAATGCTGTTTGGAAGAGACTGGTGGATGTCAACTGCTGGATGTTTGCTCCAGCAGGGTGAGTTGGAGCCATGTCCAGATGGCTGTTTAGTACCTCCAAGGCTGAAGATGCCACAGCCTCCCTGGGCAGGCTGTGCCAGAGCTTAGTCACCCTCAGAGTGAAAGGGTTTGGGAGAGCCTCCTGTGTTTCCTCTTGCTCCTGTTGCATGCCCCTTGAGGAGAACATGACTCACCCAGACACCAACATTCGGGAGATGTATATGCTGAGTTTCTTCATGCTGTGCTTCAGGCATTCATACAGAACTAACATTTCATGTTCCTTCTGCATAGATAAAGGAGCAGGTACTGTGGAGCCAGTGGCTGAACTTGATCACTCATATCCTGAATGGTTTCCTGCATTGCAGGGTATTCTGAGTAATAATTCCTTAGTTGTACCTCTTGAATTTAATCTCCACTGGATAAAATACTGACGTATTCCTTGTAACAAAACCTGAAATTCTGGGCTTGTAGATGTGTACCGTGGTTAAAAATATTATCCATCCTGCCCAGTGTGTTGTAAATGGTATATATTAAACAGTATGAGAATATTGTAGGGGAAAATTGTCAAGAAACACCACAGTTTGGTGATTAAACCAATCATCTAGCAGGATAGGGATGTAAATTCAGTCTGTTCTCCAGCTTACGCAGAGATGGGGTCAAAGCCTGGTTCTTGCCAGTTTTTAAATGCAGCTTCCATATTTCAACTTTAAAATCTTACCTTATTTGTGGTCCCTAAATTCAAGAGCAGACTAAGAGGAATATCTTCCTCTTACCTTATCCTGCATGCAAGGCTTAAGATTCAGGAAGTGTCTTCTTGTATTCATGAGAACCTGTTCAGTTAAATCAGGTGTGCAGACTCTGCTAGGCCAGAGGTGGCCAGGTGGGAAACTCTATAAAACTTGGTTTGCAGTGACTGAATATCTTTGTTGACTGGGCCTTTTTATCCTATTTGGTTCTGCCTTTTAGTATGGCACCATCTACCTTCTCTCCAAATAACAGTGCTAAAAGCCTTTCCAGCTCTTTACACCTTCCAGGTCATACCAGCCCAACCTTCTAGATACCAGCTCCAACCTCCTGAACAAGCATTTGCCAACAATGCAATGTGTACCTTGCTTAGTCCCCCTTAGATGTAGGGTTTGATATGAACAATGTTCTTATGAGCTGACATATATGTGTATAGACTCTCTTGTATGTTCTTGTTTCTACTTTATGTCACCTTTATGGTCTTTTGTCAGAGTTGGCACGGTTATTGGTGATTTGTTGGTGTAGTTGTGTAGAAGTATGTACTGGATCTAGCAATTAATGGAAACACATTTCTTTATCTACAAATCACCTACAGTATTGCAATGTCAAATTTTAGAGACACCTGCATTTAAGTTTATATTTATGAGATATGATTTTGAGGTTAAACAACTTAGATTGTTATGACAGGAAATATTTATTAATGGGCTAACTTTTTGAAAAGTTTCAAAAAATCTTGTGACCTTCATGGTCACGGATAGTTGCAATGTCAGAGCCCTTCCCTTTCCCTCCTTACACCACCCCCATCAATAGAAGATCTGTTAAAAGCCAGCAAAAAAAAGGCAATGGGTATGGGATTCAACTCCAAACTTAGATTTAAATACTACATACAAAGCTCTTCTCCAATTAATGTCCCAGTAGAAATGCTGCTAGACCATTACTGAATTTAGAAATTAAGTGGAGCATTGTCCTCTCTGGTCTTCCATACTTATTCATTCTTACAACTTTCTTTGGGAACACTGTCTACTCTTTCCTTCACACTATTTAACATTTGGAAGAGAACATTTTCCTAATGACAAAAATGAAAATTGTCTTACCATCTATTCAAGAGATGTAACTTCCATAGAAAATGATGGTATCTTTTTTTCTGTATAGACATTGCCTCATGCAGCCTATACTTAAGTAAAGGAGCTATGCAATCATGAGAAATATAAGTACAAGGTGAAACAAAAAAGTAGAACTAGTCTTCGTTATTCCTTCGTTATTCCTATGAAGCTTACTCTGTAGTCTTCTCATTAATGTCAAGGCTGCAAACTAGAGAAAAGCTGAGTAACAAGAAAGCTATTTAATTTGTTTTGACTGAAAACAGTTCTTTAAATTATTTAATTTCATCCAAGCTGTTTAAGCACTAGTGGAAACAAACATGCTAAGAAAAGCTTCATAATGTTTCAGTTCAGATTAGACAGTAAGGAAGCATCTTCTTCCTTTAAATATGGATATATCAGAGGTGGAACACAGGGGGTGGAAACAAAGATCCTGCATTACAAATTTGTTGGGATTAATCATGCCTTTCCTGTGAAAATGTTTTAATATAGTTAAATGTGAACCAGTTTCAAGCAATTTTGTAGCTATGTGGTTTATGTTAGATAATAAATAAATGATTGTAATTAATGGAGGACTTAACATTTCAGCACATGTACCTGAGGGCTAACAGTCTGAAATATAAAAATACTCCCCCAGTTTTGTAGGTCAAGGTGTATTCAATCAACCCAGTAACAGCCCTGGATATTTTTTTGTAACTGTATAATCCTGAGAAATGATCAGTAATCTCTAGGTTGGGGGCATTATCTAACATTTTACAAGCATATAATGCATTTTGTACTTTCAATTGCCTTTGATAAGCACTATTTATGTTGTGGCAAAAATAAATAGTGGCACTATTTATGTAGTGGCTTCTGATGATCTTGCTGTTGTCTCTACTGTTAAGGAGCCATAATGTAATAATTTCCATTGAAACTATGAGGGTTCTTTTAAAAATTTAAAGTGAAGACTATTCCAAGCCACTATTAAAAAATGGTCCTGGCCTAATTTTGGAAACCTGGAAAACAAATACAGATTCTAAATGGGATTTTTTTGTAAGGTAGTCTTTGAAGTTATTGTAGAAGTGCTATGGTTTTGAAATGCTTTTTTTTTTTTTTGCTTCAAATAACTAAGAGTACTTGTGTTTAGCACATAACGCATCTACATCCTGAAGTAGTGTTTTCTAAAAAAAAAAGAAGTCATGAAAGAGAAACTGATTGAAAACCAAGGTCACATGTCCAATATTTAAATTTGAGTACTATAGAAGTTTCACTAGGATAAAAAAAAAAAAAACTTTTTTTCTTTTTCTGTTGATATTATCTTACTGGATGAATAAGTTTAGCAAAGAAAAGATTGAACTTTCCAGTGCTTAAAGGATGGGTAAGGTTCTTGGGGCTTAGAGGAATAGGGACAGAAAGGTTCAGTAGGTGGCACTCTTTCCTTTGAATATTTTCAGCACCAAAATCTCTTAAGTTGCTTTTTAAAGCTGATACCTTTTAAAACGACCTTAGAATAAAGATGTGCCCTCAAGTGGTTGTTCTACATTGGATGGGAAGCTTTAGACAAACCATGCTTGCTCTAAACAATTATTACATCATAAAATTATACTCTATTGACTTCCATTTCCTCAGTTGTGTCAGTTGGTTATGGTTCCTTTTCCAAAATATGGAGAATCATTGTTCTTCTTGAAAATATGGCATTCTCTCTCAACAGTTATTGCAAGGAATTTAAGAAAATGCAGGTCCTTGTAACACTATACTCATGTATTGGTTGTTTTTTAGTATCACTGAAGAATGAGTGGATTACAAAAGCTGAGTGGTTTTTTTGCCTGGATAGGACTTGAACAACCTAGATTCACCCTTTCTTAGGAAAAAAAAAATCACATTTTCTTAGGAAAACATTGTGTTTACCTCAAAGTAATCAAAATGATCTGACATTTAGGAACTGACAAACACTTCTCAAAACTATCAAAAATTCAGGCCTTTTTCACAGACCTGAACACTTGGTAGACAGTTGTATTTTTATTTAACTAGACAAGCTGTAAAAGACTGTATGGGTATAATAAACAGAAGATGCTTGGGACTGGTCAAATCAAAGACACAAAACTTTAGTGCTGATGCATGTGTTCTCAGAAATGAGTGCACATTTACACACACAGAGCTTGGAAATACTGCCCATTGCATTTTGTTTTCTCTTGTCTGTTCATCTCAGTTGTTTTACTTGTCATGTATTTACTGGTGCTGTAAGAAAGAAGAAACATACAGCTTTCCTGCACTGGTGCACACTGGGATGAGGTGGAGTGCTCTAGGAGGAGCCCAGAAAGAGGTCCTAAGGTAGATGAAATGTCAGTACAAACCATGATCAAGTTTCCAGCATGGCTCTTGTGTAACTCGCAGTCTAGCTCTTCTGGTAGCTGGTAGCATTCACAGACAAAATGTGGCTGTTGGGCTTATCCATCCATGACAAATCTTTGTGCAGATTTGCCATTTCATTCCCTTTTGGTGTTCTTGTGGCTTAACTGAATTACAACTCCAATACTAATAGTGCTGGAGTGAGAATGAGATTTATTATACAGACACTTCTCTTTTACTCCTCTAGGCATTGACATAATTTCTCTATTGAAGAGCACTTTTTATTTTTTTTAATTCATATTTGGAAAATGTCTTATTACTATGATTTGCAGTCTTATAGTTTTATTTCAAGGACAAATGCACACTTTTGTTCAGGCTAATTTTCCAGAGACAATGTGCTTCAAAGTGAGATTTATTCCTTCTCTTATACAATTAGTCTTACTTAACTAAGTTTCCATTTTAAGACCTATTTTCTTCCCTTCATATGAAGGTTTAAGAGAAGTGAAGGATTAATGAATTGAGTAAATGTAGGAGCTGGGATAGTCTGTTTTCACTCCTAGCAGTTGTTTTACTAGCAGAAAATACCCACTATATGGTCAGTGAGGTACTGAAGGAAAATAGTCACTTTCATGCTGAAAGAATTCAGTTCAATATACTTGTAGTGCCTTTCTCTCTTTTCTGTACAAAGTGATTAGATACCATCTTGGCACTGTCTGGGAAATAGAAAAAGTCAAGAATACAACTGGCCAGTTTCTAAGGTCTGCTTCATACAATGCTGTGGAGCTTTCTCTGATGGATGATTACATTTTGGATAGAGGCTGGGGTGCTGACCTTGGCCTACAGCACCTGATATAATTTAGGGCCTGGATTGGTGGTGCAATCACAGCTGAAATTATTTCTCCTTCTTAAGAAAGGGTAAGTTGGTGTCAAGTCATCTTTATTTGTTAATCATTATTTTTTGAGGGTAAGGAAGAAAACTTAAAACGGGCAAGTTGACATGTTGATTATCACTCATCTGTTACGAGTTTTGAAATACAACAAAGATGGGTAAAAATACAGATAGCACATTTATTTGTTTTGAGAAAAAAAAATTGACTTGACTTCTGTGCTGTGTGTGATGCTGTCCAGTCACTGAATATTCACAGAGATGATTTACTCACGTAGGAATAAATGTTGAATTCAAAATGGTCCAAGAAGAAATAAGAATCCATATAAAGTTTTGCACCACAGGACACTTTGCTGTCTGATCCCATAAATGCTCCTTTTGCTGGCATTCTCAACCTTCAAATCCATAAGTAGAAAAACATGAGATATTACATAAGGCTAAGCAGGTGACAAGTACTAGGAGTATAGAATTCTAACAGTTAGTATCACACTTCCCAAGTTAAAATACATTCCTATAAAATGTTTAGATTCCGATTTTCAATGCATTAAAAATATGATGGTGTTTTGTTTACCCCTCAATTTTTTAATATATGATAAAAATATTTCTTTTACCTAGGAGTTTCATAAATGGGAATTAACCAAGATCAAGCGTCAGAGCACTGTCTGTGTTTGCTCTTAAAAGAGATTTCAATTCATTGCCTTCAGAACATTGGTCTTTGAGTTTGTCATGAGGAATAGCTGGGTTATTATTAAATACTGCTGTTTGTCACAGTAAAAAGAAAGCTGGACTTACCTCGTTCTTTCTGTAGATGTTTCAAAGGTTTGAAATTGTAGATTCCTTGGGAATGAAGTAGTATGTGAAGCATTTCACACTTCTTAAAGCTGCCCTCAGTGATTTGGAGAAGCTGGTTATAGTCAAGTCTGCTTTCCTTGCATTCACTGTGCATTCATTTAACACTCACTATTTTACAATCTACCTGCACAGCACCACAAGTGCCAACAATGTTGAATAGTTGTCTTATGGTAGATTTTACAGAAACTTAACCTTAACTTCTGCTATTACCCCTGACACCTAAAATGAGCGCCTGCTTGAATCTGTTTGATCTGAACAGGTATTCAAGAGTACATATGTTTGAACCTGGAGAAAATAGAGAAATTATTATGAAATGAAGACGTGATGTGTCAAACATCTGACATATCATGCCACCAGCTGGAAAGAAAAAAAAACTTGGTCTATGTCTGAGGTATTTTGCTTCGCATCAGTCAAACAGCGAAGAAAGCAACCTTTCATTTGGAATCAGCAAAGTTCTGTATCATCACTAAGATTTCCAGGCTCACTGAGGAGCTGATCAGCAATGCAGCCAAGTCACTGAGAAGCCCTCTTGAATAGCTGGCACCAGACCAGAGGAGACACAGAGTTTGGGGAGTTCTGAGTTACTGGAGTTTTTTAACTAGAAAAACAAAACAACAAAAAGGCGAAATCTGAAAATCAGAATCCAGACTACTGCTTAAAGTGCACTAATCCATATTTTGTTCATGCTTCAAGTTATCCACGTATAACAAATCTACATGAGAGCTAGCTAAGATTTCCCTTTCTGCAGCTACTTATTTCAGGAACTAAATATTATTTAAAACTTAAAAATATAACTTACTTTAAATTCAGAATTTTCAATATTCCTGCATGAAAGAGTGAATTATTCTGGTTTATATAAATTGAGATATTGTGCGAGAAGTGACAAACTATTCCAGATGGGATACTTGATAAGAAAGAGCACTTAGTATTCTTTTTTTAAATAATCCTTCTAATATCTGAGTATTCTTTAGTCAGTTGTTTTGAAGTTAAATGTAGAAATTAGCACACAGAGGTTTTACTTCAGAAAACACAAATTCAGCTTTTAATTTAGGTCACTTTATCTCCGCTTCCTTCCGGTGTGCTCACTTCCAGAAGACTGGAACATAATGTGACTCAGCTTGACTCTCTGGCAGTATCTCCTCGACAGAGGTTCAGTGTTAAGAGTGTTAAGACATTAGCAGGTCAGAGCTGATGAGCACTGATGGGGCATGGCAAGCATTAGTGTGTCTGTCTGCTCAAAGTCAGAATTATTAGTGCTTTGCTTTTTATTAGGATAAGTTCATTCTTCTTCCTTTTTATCTGTTGTTCCAGTAATTAACTCATATTGATACTTCTATTTGCTAAATGACCCTTTTTTTGACCTAATTCTAAGTATTGCTGCAAACATTGCCCCTTAGCCTGTGTTCCAGATTAGCACCTAAAAGAATTTCTGCAGCTTCCTGCTTTAACACTTTACCAGTCAAATGATTATTTCTGCTTTTAACTGGATTTTTATCCTCAAAGTGGGTCAGAGTCATCTGCCAGCCTAAACTGGTTATATGCAAACATGCATGCACAAATGCAGGTGCATTTCCATGTCTCTGACTTAGCTGTGGAGCAAAGCATTTGGATAATAAAATTGATTCAGAGAGCCTGCTTTTCAGTAGCGGGGATTTAAGCAAATATCCAGCATGTCACTTCTCACAGGCCTTCTCTTCTTCACTTTTCTGACATGTGCCTAAAGGAGTGATCAAGAGACAAGTGTCTCTTTGAGGAGAATAGTAGTAAAATGACATAAGTGAGAAGAGGAAAAGAGACATCAGATGATACTTCAAATAGAAGCAGAAAAGCTGCACAGTCTGCAGCAGCACGAAGCAACGTCAGTACATGGTCGCCCTACACTGAAAAAAAGAAAGCTTCAATAGAGCAGTGTCAGCATGAAGTAACAAAACAGAGTTTGCCCAGTAAAGATTTTATTATTTCTTTTCACCTTGTCTCAGGGACAGGAGAGAGCACTCTCCAGCTTTTCAAAACTGAGGCTTTGCATCATAAAGAACACTTTTTTATATTAGTTAATTTTTTCATTCTGGAAGATAATGTCAACTAGATTTTTATTTTTAAAATTTTCTTTATTTATTCTTTCTTTATTTTCATTTTCTGTTGTCTTTTTATTACTTAAAAAAAAAACCAAAACTGATTGTAAAGTTGAAACTCATCTTACCTAAATGCCAAAACTTCACCAATAAAAGCACATTCATACCAGCACATGTAAAATAATTCAAATTTTTCTGGGTAAAGCTTTGAGCTTTAATCAAGTTATAGTACTTTGCTTTTTCGTTGGGATTGATCCACTAGCTGATTTTTTATATTTCCTGTGTTTTTACATATTATCAGAAGATCTACCCAGTTACATATTGCATATTACATGGCTTATCTGCATGTTCCTTTACATCTGGGCAGCAGGGACACAATGTAAAGAATAATACATGGCCTAAAATACCCTTCTGTAAAAATTCATCAAATTTCTATAAAGTACCTGCGGAGTTCTAACAGCTGAGAGTCAGGACAGTGAACCTGCTCACTGAAAGCTGCTGCCCTGGGCTTTTATAGCACTGCCTCTCTTCACTGACAATTCACTTCTCAAGATTTCTACTAGGTTCACACTATTACTCATTGTTGTCACTCGCATGTCACTGTTACCTGAAAGCTATCCTTCCTATATTTGTAAAGCAAATTATATTTTCTACAGGTCTTATTCTTGATTTCGTTTTTCACCTTGTAGTTCCACATAATTAGGATCTCTGTGTTTGTAGAATGCAATGTAAACTGTTTTCATTAAGCCTCTGGTTTTGAAACCAAAATGGGCTATGGTTGTCTCCAAATATATTTCAGTGTGCTAATTAAAACTGTTGAAATGCAAAGTTCTGAAGTCATAGAATAATAGAGTAGTTTGGGTTGGAAGGGACCTTTAAAGATCATCTGGTTCCACTCTCCCTCACTTTCAAACACTTCCACTGGACCAGGTTGCTCCAAGCCCCATCTAGCCTGGCCTGGGCTGCAAGGCCACATTGCTGGTTCATGTTGAACTTCTTGAACATTACCAAAGAATCCCCGTATAGTGTTTTAAGTTCATTTACTAAAAAATTAAATATATTAAGTTCATTTGCTATAATAAATTGAAGGAGTATTTTGATAACCTTCCCCCTGCAGACTGTGGATATATCCATGTAGCCACATTGCTGCTGAAGGGTACTTCAAAAACTGCAGTACAAAATCAGCATCACACAAAACATTTAGTTTTAAAGAGAAGAAAATTCTAAAACATACGTGCAGCCTTATTTCCACTGCTTAAGGTTTAAAGGTTTATTGTGTACTTTCTTCTATGTTCAATCAATTTTATTCCAGCAGAGAATCTAAGAGGTGAGAAAAGCACAGGGAGAAGCTTCTTCACAATCCCTCCTATAGCAATAGTCGCCTGAAATTGGGCTGGAAAAGAAAATGATATCCTTAATCCTTGAGCTATGAACATAAATTAAAGAGGAGCTAGGGAGGAAAAGGTATTTTTTTTACATCCTTTCATTCCTTTATACTTACGAGACTCATTTTTGGAAATAGGCCTTCAAAGACTCTGTTTGCAAGAACAGTAACTGTAGTTTTTAAGGGTATTATACCTTTTTAAATAGGCAAGGTATATCTCATTTCTTTTGAGCTGAAAGTACAGCTTGCAGAGGTCTTTGCAAAAATTTAGTCTCAATTTCTTCATGAACAATTTGCAGCTGTTAGTTTTCTGAAAGACTTAATTTGGAGAATTTGGTATTTCCCTACCACTCTCTGCTTGCAAGTGCTTAAACCATGTTACTTTCAGAATGTTTAAAATGCTGGCATAGAAACAGCTGAACTTCTAAGTGTTTCATTGAAACTTACTCCACACCCCTCATTGCCTGGAGGATGTTGTTCAAGTTCAAATTAATTATACTTTAATGTTAAAATAGCTCCTACTCTTACTCTACTTTCCCCCAAGCTGACTTAAAGATAATTTGCATATGAAGATTTTATAGACAGTATAGTAAGATTTGCATCCTGGTAAGAGGTTGTATTTATTGATGGTTGTGCTCAACATGTTTGGTATATTCTCTTTGGAGTTTTTTAATGTATGTGATAGGTATATATTGGTGTTTGGTTTTTCAGTGCTTTGTTCTTGTGCAGAAGCCCATGATTTTCACACTGAATTTTAGCTTTTTAAGCAGAAGTAAAGATGAAGGGTCTAATTGCTTCAGCACTGTAATTAAGTCTTTCTGGTAGGCATGGATACCTCTCAATCATAATTCATTCTAAATACATGGATTTGTGTTTGATTATTTGTTTGTTTGTTTTTCCTGGTCAGTTAATATATGTAATAAAGAGGAACAGTTTCAAAATATTTAGTTTAGCCAGTCTGAAAGGACGAGCAAACAAACATTTGATTAGAAGATTGAGGAAAATCCACATTTCTATATGACTAGCTTTAAGTCTTCACAGCCATTGACTCAGACAATCAAACATTGAATGACACAAACTAAGGTGTGACTGTTGCAGTCAGAAACTTTATGATCATATGCATGTAGCCAAGCAGTCATGTGTCTTATGGAATGACCATAAATGATTAATAGAGCTGAAAAGCTGGGCCATGTGTCTCCGCAGATTTGTTTCCTCTCCTCTACTTTCAGCCAGCGAATCCACTGCTCAGTTTTTCAACATTTTATTCTATTGTGTCTCAGCTCATAAATCTATCACTGGATCTCTTACTTGTGAGGGCTGACCATTTGCTACTTATCTGAAATACACTGTATGCATAGACAGACATTGTGCTTGGACAACATTAATTTTTTGTTTCCTTGTGTTTAGTAAGTTCAATTGTTCAATACACATTTTGAAGAGTTGGTTTTCTTTTTTGTGTTTTTTTTTTCTTAATCCATATCTGATAGATGAAGTTCATTTACTAAATTTACTCAGCCACAGTATTTTCCAGTTTTGGCACACTAGTTTAGTACTTCCAGACATATTTACAATCTATTCATTGAGTGCTTGGCACATTCTCCTGATGAATCCTTGTCATGAAGCACAGTACCTACCTTGCGCAACTGGATTGCTGACTAGGTTAGAAACTATGGCACCAATCTAATCCGTCCAGAGCAATCCAGAAACTTTCTTTTCCATTCCACTTAATTCCAAATTTTTCCCTGTGAGGCTGGGGAGGCCCTGGCACATGTTGCCCAGAGAAGCTGTGGCTGCCCCATCCCTGGAAGTGTCCCAGGCAGGATGGATGGGGCCTGGAGCAACCTGGTCAAGTGGAAGGTGTCCCTGCCTGTGTCAGGGGGGTGGATGATCTTTAAGGTCCATTCCAGCTCAAACCATCCTGGGATTTAATTATTCTGTCAAAGAGCAGATTCAGGGATGCCTCAAGGATGCTATCAGAGCCACACTGAGCTTCCAGCCCCAGGGGACCCAGCTCTTGGGCAGACTCCATGTGGGAGAGTGTAGGGTGATACAGTATGAGTAAATAAAGGTAGTATGGAATGTAATCTTACCCCCTAAAGAGTTGCAGCTGAGCCAATTATTAAGGATTAGGAGCAGGCCTGTTAACATCACACCTGTAGCAAATCAGAAGAGTTTTATAAAAGAGTGGATAGGTTGGTTGAGGGAGCTGGAGTCAGTTGGCTGCTGTGAGGACAAGGAAGAGTCTGTGCCTAGAGGAGCTGCCTACAAGAAACATCAAGGGGGTGTGAAACTCTAGCAATATGGAACCCTTGCACTATAATGACAACAGGAGAGAGCACCCAGCCCTGCTCCCTGCCTCAGCCTGGGACCCCACTGCAGCTGGAAAATGCAGACATTTACATCTTGAAACTGTTGTTGTTTTTGTCAAAGAATTTGGAATTCCATCCTGGTAAGCTTTTAAGTTTTCCTCAATCCATGGAATATCTGTGTCAATTGTAGGCAGCAAATACTGATGTTGGTCCTGTCATCCGATGAAGGAGTGATCCCACCAGCTACATAGCCACATCACTACTGATGTTAAAGGAACAAGAGGGTGTAGGGATTGGTTGGTTTGCTTGTTTGTGTTCTGTTTTTAATTCAGTTCTTTCTACCAAGGTAACCCTCCTGTTAAATGGAGAAAAACATCTCTGATTCACTTTGCTTACTGTTGGCCTTTTATGAGAACATTACTGATTTTTAGAAATTTAGTCCAGCATGACCTGAAATTCCTCACTCAAGTCTGACTTCTGTTACACAAAATGCTATTATTTTATGATAGCACTACTATATTGGCTATGTTTTCTTGTTATCATCATTCATAGCTCTGGTCACTCTGAGGTGACAGTGTATGCCTGTGCAAGAGCTGTATTCTGCAGGAACTGCCCTAGTGAGGTAACACTACCAGGCACTAGTGTGGGTGGTGGTGAAGAGTTTCCTAACTGCTTTCCACCTTGAAAATCAGGTGTTTAATTTGCATCATGAAGGAGGTGGAGTTTATCCACTGAGCAGTGTGAGCCTGTTCCTGCATAAGTGCTGCTGTGCTGGCTCCTCAAAGTTGACTTTGTCTTTCCTATTTTACTTTCTCCTTCTCCAGAATTACTGACTGCAGCAGCAAGCCCAGCCCTTCTCCCAGGATGCTTACTGGAGATCTGACATACAAACAGATTAAAGGACAGAACTGTGTTTGCGTTCTGTATGAAGCAGAACAGAACATCAGAGCTCTGGGGTCACCAAATCCCAATTCCTGATTGTAACTGCAACCAAGTCAATGAAAGATGAGCAGTAGTCTAAAGCAGTTTTGAATCATTGACATAATTTACTGTGTATCTATAGAAGTAAGAAATGGATGTGGACTCCCCTAGCCATATCATTCTGGAAAACAGAGCCTTGCAGCTTTAAGATGTTGGTCAATTTCCCTTCCTGTAGGTAACTCTCCCCATACTCTCTCTGTGTCCTATTTATTTATTTTTAGCCCTTCCATTGACTGCAAATCTCTAACCATAATATGACATCTGGTCTCTTCATGTTACACTATATAGGAATGTCTCAGAGCCTGCCAATAGAGAAGATTGGTGTGTCTGGTTTTATGGCAAATTTTAAAGAGATTTTTTGTCAGCTCTTCTTGCAACACATTATTGTATTTGTCTTTTATTCTTCTGGCTGTTTTCCTTTTCAAACCCTAAGCAACTGCAATTCACCCTGACTCTCCACATGCTTGGCTAGTTACTTTTTTCTTCTTGGTGGTTGTCATCCTGCCAGCGCCCAGGGAGAGCTCTGAACCAGATCCCTACCTGCATTTGCTCAGCACCTTATTCTCCATCTGGTGTTGTGAATTCCTGTTTATTTTCTGGCCTGCTAATTGGGACAGAAAAGTGTACCTTCACACCCTGAGGAGGTGTGATTTGACTGCTTGACAAATAGCCATCCCAGTAAAGGTTTGGAAACATAGGTGAGGAAAATATGGTTGGTTATACACCATGTGATTTCACTGTGCTAAATTCTAATTGTTGTCAACAAAAATCACAATGGCAACTTCTAAACTGCCATTGGAAGAACATCCTTCTAGTATCCTGACCAGCTGAATCTCAGTTACAGTGCTGACCAAGCCAGAGAGGTTTGAAAGCCTTGCTCCCAGGGTCTTACAGTGTCAAATGAAACTGGTCCTACTGATGGTCATGATCTCCATATTCCCCAAGGCACTGTGCTGTCAGCTGCTGTGACAGGGCTGACCCTGACATTAACCCCAGTGAAATACTGCCACATACCAGCAGTTTGCTTATCCTCATGCAATTATCACTACAGAGGCTTACATCTGTAACATCTCCTAAAGAAATAAAAGTAGCATTAGTAGCCATGCTGCAAACATATGGTGCCTCAGAGCAGCTGGGAAAACACGGTGCTCCAGCTTTCTTGATGGAAAGCACTTTTCCTCTGCCAACTGCATTTTGTAAAACAGTTCAAAGCCTTTTACCAGCTTTCAGGGAGCTGCTTGCCACAGGGAAATGCTTGTGAAAGGAGTGGGCAGGCAGGCACCCAAACAGCAGAAGTCATAAGCTGTCTTGCTACCTCTCCCCATCTTCCAGTTTCTACACAGAGTGCTCGGATTATCTGCTGAGAGGAAAAATTACAAAAGGTATTTGGATACAAGTAAGCCTCCTACATCTGTAGGATGGCCAATTCAGATAATCAGATTAACTGAGCATTGGCCTTTCAAACATGCATTCTCTAGGAATGGTATTGCTAAATCAATGTCTTCCTGCCTTCTTTTGCTGTGCCTCATTGAAATTCTGTGTCTTTTTAGCCCACCTTTCTTCTCTGTGGTCAAATATCTCCTGATCCAGTGTCTTGACGAGTTTGTTTTCATACTGCTAACTTTAGATCTAACACTTCTGCAAATGCAACCCCATGGTAGGTCCTAAAGATCAGCTGATGGACTAAGAGCCTCCTTTCACCTTCTCCTCAAAGGCATTTCTGTGTTACATTCTATCAAATACTGATCTGATCTCCAGGTAGTGGCACTGTCTGTTCAACTTTTTGTTCAGCTTATTGCACTTCTCCTTCAGACTTAGACCCTCAAAACCATAGATCAGCCCAGGTCAGAAAGTCCTCAAAAGTTCATCTGGTCCCACCTTCTGTAGGAAAGAAAACCTACAAAGAAAGGAAGACTTAAGAAGGGAAGGATATTATGAATATCAAGTCCATCTGTAGAAGACATCCTACAGCAGATAGGGAAAATAGGAATCATTGGAAAAATATTTTTTTAGGTCTACTCAATATAAAAACCTCTCATGGGATGGCCACAACACATTTTATTTTCCCAGCTCAGAACATTAGCATCATATGGCAGCTGCTCCTGAAAGAGTAGAATAACCAGAGGAAATATAGAATTACTCATAGGAATTATATGTTCTTTGTGTATCCTTAGTTACTATGTTCCCATTCAGGATGGGGATCCATATTACATATTCTGAAATCTTCCTGAACAGTTTTCCTTCAAATTAAATGACTATATCTCATGACAATAAAGCATCATTCTAAAGCATTTCAGTGAGAACAGCATCTTTGATAAAAAATTCCTCTTCTCTCTCAAAATGTTAAAGAAAAGATAAAATAAAGGAAAAGGTACAGACACAGGTTCTAAGAAATTCAAGGAAGGAAAGCTTTCCTTATTAAAGCAACGTAGATTTGTGATGCAACCTAATGAGTGATTTCCAAGTAATTACTTGAACCATTGGGTGTACCTTCTACATCTCTTCTTTCAAGATTTTAATAAATGTTTAGTATATATTCTACACATCCTGTAGCTGCAGTTTAATTATCACAAAGTGTACTTATGGTATTTGGTATATATAATCTTTATAATATATGCCTCATAGACTTCTGTAAAACAGACATCCTCCCTAGATAGAAACATTTTCAACAATTCTTTAATGTGTTATTCAACTCAAGAATAAGTAAGAGCAATTGAAAGCAGACCTCTCTTGGTGTTTCAGAGCAGTAAATGTTAACAGATGAAGTACTTAAAATACAGTGAGGCTCCTGTTAGTACCTGTGGACCTGGGCAGAAAGGAGCCCATGCTGGAGCAGGTTTGCTGGCCGGGCTTATGACCTTGCAGGGGTCACACACTGGAACAGCCTCTTCCTGAAGGAGTGTGTCCTCTCTTAGAGCAGTTTCTGAAGAACTGCAGCCTGTGGGATGGACCCAGCTTGGGGCAGTGCCAGAAGATCTGCCTTCCATTAGTGGAAGCCCATGCTGGAGCAGGGAAGAGTTGGAGGAGGAAGGAGTGCAGAGACAATGTGCAATGGACTGACCTCAGCCCCCATTCCCTTTGCCCCTGCACTGCTGCTTGGGGAAGGAGATAAAGACATTGGGAGTGAAGCTGAGCCCTAGAAAAAAAGGAGGTGTTTTTACCTTGATTCTTATTATCATTATCAATGAATTACACCATTATCAATGAATTACATCATTATCAATGAATTACTGATTAATAAGGGAGTTATCTACTCCCTTATCAATCAGTAATTCATTTTATTAATTTCTCCCAGCTGAGTTTTGCCTATGGTGGTACTCGATAAGTAATACCCCAGTCCATGTATTAACTCACAAGCTTACTGCTGAATTTTCTCCCTTGGTTTTGTTGGGTGTGGTGTGATGTTTTAGCTTGGTGGACCCTTGTCAGTTAAGCAAGGTTGACCTGCCACACCAGCAAAGAGTGACTTCACAGGAAGTAGGCAAATGTAAGGAGTTTGGACTCCTTTTGTTGTAGATTTCAAGTAATTCACCTTGCAGAGTCAGTCACAGTAAAGTGTATGTAAATAGAGCATCAAACTTAACTTTTGCACGTCCAAAAAATGATAGACCATTACTTCAGTTCCCATGACCGTCATGCAAGAGATGGAAGGGAAAGTATTATTTGAAACTGCTGTTCAAATCAGTCAGTGTTCAACATACATTTAAGCAAGTAGGTTAAAAAAACCATGTTCATCTCTAATAATTTAGAGCTATTCAAATTCTACAGTTTATCTTACTGCAATAAATCAGTGGGATTCCCAACAGAAATAGTATTCAGGGTTAATACAGCATAATGAGGAAAAGGTTACTTGACACAAGCTAGTAGACATCTCCAGGCAGTTTTCAAAGATGTTCCTAGTCACCGTGTTAATTACATTCAGCCTTGCTAAACTGTCTCCTGGTTTCAGTCATTTAGTGTTTTTTCTCTTGACAAAGTTACTTTCTTTCCTCTGTTCCTTAAAATACATATCAGCTAAGAGCAACAGATTGAGTTAAATTGCATTGTCACAAAAAACAAGCCTGAAAAATTACCTTCAGAATTCCGGTGAATTTCTGATATCATTCATTGTAAAACTGCTAGAAAATTTGAATTCAGGTTTTCAGTTTTCAAATTTTCTCAGAAATTTATGAAGGATGATACTTTACCAAGCTGTTATACTTGTGAACTAAATGGTGCACATGTGGATCTTAATTCAGGGTTTAAAATTAAGCACATGGAACAAATATTGCACATCTGGATGCAGCATGGAAAGGAGGAGAAAAGCAATTGTCTTAGGTATATGACTATAAAATATTACTGTATAGGAATCATGAGTAATGGTCATGACTATGCAGTGATCTTATGTTAAAATAACTGATTTTTGCAATAAAACCTGAGTCTTTGAGGAAAAGGAGAATGGACAGCAGATTCATAGTTTTCTCTGGATGTTTAGTTCACTGTGCAAAGAATTCTTGCCTATTTGCAGACTTATGGTTTGTTTTACAGATTAGTTGCTCTGGGATTCTTCTCATGTCAACATAACAACTACTTATTGGAATAAAAATAGAAAGTTCTTTACTGTGGTATTTGGAAATTTTGGTGATGAATGACGTATACTAAAAAGAGATAATACCTGACTCAAAGAGAAAAGTATGGGGAAATAATTACAGCAATCAGGTTCCTGGAAGAAAAATGGTGATCAAATAATCTCTAATGATTGACAAAGATAGATGAGGAACATTCAGAATGCAAAAAAAGTTGCAGCAACTGCTTTGGGAGTCACCCATGTATACAGAATTTCACTGGAATGAAACATTTGCAGGGTTACCCTTAAGTGCAGTAGAGTGGAAGGAATAAGTATCCATGGACCACGGTGTTCCACCCCTCTCCCAAAGGCAGCATATAATTGAGGTGAAGAGGTGCAAAATTAACTGAGACTTGTGTTTAACAAAGCTTTTGTGTGTGTATGTGGATGTGAGGGGTCTGGAGCACAAGAGCTGCGGGGTCTGGGGTTGTTTAACCTGGACAAAAGGAGGTTCATTACCAGTCCTTATCACTCCCTTCAACTGCACAAAGGGAAGTGTAGAGAGGTGCAGGGAGGTCTCATCTCCCAACAAGCAAGAGGACAAGAGGAAAATGCCTCAGATTGAGCCAGGAGAGGTTAGGAGTGGGTATTAGGAAAAACCTCTTCAGAGAAAGTGTTACCAAGCATTGAAAAGAGGCTTCCCAGGGAAGTGGTTGCCTCACCATCCCTGGAGGTATTTAAAAGATGTGTAGATGAGGCCTTAGGGATGTGTTAGTGGTGGATTTGGCAGTGCTGTGTTACCAATTGGCCTCCATGATCTTAGAGGTCAGTTCTAACCCAAATGATTCCATGTGCATATGAAAAGTTACCAAAGGCGCAGGAGACCATAGGCAGAATGAACGTGGACTTTAAAAAGCACTGATACAATTCTGCCCAAAAGGCTTGTGTGCCAGCTATCATATCAAGGATGATATATACCTAGGATAACTTCATGGAGATATATTTCATTCATAGTTCTGAATAAAAACTTTAATGCATAACACATGAAAAGAAATGCAGATTGGCTGATGAAATTACAGAAGAATTAATATTAGGGTTATCATTTACCCTTTATAAGAAAGGCAAGGAAAGATGTATCTGTTACCTTGGATTTTTAAGATTTTCTAAGCTTTCTGATGATGACATTCTTGTAGTGAACTTTCTCACACACTTTTTGTAAATAACTCATTGTTTTGCATTTTTTTATAGGAGAGGAGAGAGTTGATAGACTGTTGGTTTGACTAGTGTCATTGGAGAGGTGTCACTGTCACCCTCCAATCCACTGTCACTTGGAAAACTATAAATGTTAGAGTCAGCAAATAAACTTCCCTTTTTTTCCTTTCACCTTGAGAACAGTGGTGTGCTTGCATTCTTTCGTGTCCTTCAGTGACATGTATCTTTCAGCAAGAAAACTTTGTACTTGAGAATGGGTAAACAAGCATGGTCAGCAACTGAAATGCAGGTTAGGCTTGGTTATATTCACATCTAAACTCATATGGATATGGAGGGCTCATTTCTGGGTTTCAGGCTTGTCCCCAGTGGGATCACAACTAAGAAAAAGAAAGTTAGTCTTAGAGTTATTCTTTCAAAGGATTAGTATATTCCAGGATTTGAGTGTAATTTAAGCTTCTTACCCATGCATATGTATTCAGCAGATTATAAAAAACAAAACTAAATTTCCATTGTCACTATAAGCTATTAATTATATATTGCAATTCTTCTCACACAGCAATGGGTATGAGTGAAGTTGTCTCTGGAGCAGTTTTATCATAGACTGTTCAAAAATGTAATGGATGGAGAAGGAGAAGTGGGAGGGAAAGCGATAGGGCAAGGAGGTGATAAAAGAGGTGTATATAGAAGAATAATTAATATAAAAAATAAGCCTTCATGGGGAGGGAAAGGAATGAACTGTTGTGGACAGCACACATTTCAACAGCAAGATGAATTGCAGCATTTCTGACCATTGGAGTTCGATTCAAATGAAAGCTACAGTGATTAGTTTGCTTTATGGATTGGGGTTTTTTTGGTTCATTGGAGTTTTGTTTTTTTATGTAAACAAAACATTAAAGAAATGTTTGAAGCAATAAATTGAGATTTATAGGAACATATAGCTCTAGACAAGAGAAAAAAAGTAAGCCTAAAGTGCATAGATGTCCTATTGGTAGAAAGTTTAGACAAGAAATTATTGCATAGGAATAAAAAGCCCATTAATAGCTACATGTAGCTCAAATTGTTTTATCAGAAAACCAAACATGTCTACTGCTGCAACTGACTGGCTGTGAATAATTCCCTCACTCTTTGGTTTCAGCTGATGGCACCCTGGCAATTCCATGTTTATGAAATCAGATACATAATCATTATTAAAAGATTTTGACATTCTTATGCAATCGTAAAACATCACTGATGAATGTGCTGTTTATTGTAAAAACAGCATAATAATGGTTTTGGACTGACTGGCATGATGCTATTTGGAGAACACTTGACTTCTCAGCAAAAAAATTTTCCAGTCCTTAAGCTTCTGGGAGGTTCTGAGAATTCAATATTAAAGTAGCTCCAGTCAAGAGACAGATGAGCTCAGTACCTGTCAGGATTAAGCCTCGTTTGCATTTCAAAATTCAAGGTTGGACAAGGTTACTTTTTGTTTTTCTTTTCTTTACCCTATAACAATAGGGAATAACAATGTAGCACTTCTGAAAGTGTCTCCAAGAAATATGAATTAATCTGTTCTGCCTCTGTGAAGACTTTCTCTACATGTGTCATATACTGATAACATTACTCAAGTAATTATCATTATCTCTGAGCAAGTGTTTTCAAACATTTGATATCTTTTAATAAGGAAAACACAGTGCATTTTGCATAGAAAAGCTGGCAAGATCCAGGTGATATGGTTACCCACGAAGAGAACTAGGGGAACAGGAGATATATTGGGGATTAAAAAAAAAAAAAGGCAAAAAAAGAAAAAAAAAAAGCAGAAATTGAATACATAAAAGAATACTGCTCCTGCACAGCATTATTGGTTAATAAACATCATGATGTCTCACAGGGGTACTGAAGGGATTTAGCAGTGGGCTGTAGTTGCCCATTGGATGTAACAGTAAAACAGTTCACAGAACTGTAAACCACAGTTCACAGAGTGGAACACGTCACTGAATTAACAAAATACCCAATTCACTGTATATATGCATAGCACCTTTTTAAACTTGTTTACTTCACAAAAGCACTGCAACCAACTGTTTACTTTAATTACTTCATTTTCACTTTCGGCATAATTTAAGTTCAACACTCCAGCTGCAAGAATGATTAATGAACCTGCAATTAATTACCATAATGGTGTTAAATAATAATGTATAAAATAGTGTGAAAGCACCACAGTGCTTTTTACCATATTCCAAAGATGTCACACTTTCTTGGGAAACATTTTACATCGTTGAGAGTTAAATATAAGTTAATTTGTCTTCCTTTGCCTTTTCCAAAGCCAACTAAAAAGTTAGATGTGCTGTTACAGAACTGTGATTTAGAATTATATAAAGGAGTGAAGCAGTCTTCTGATCTCTCTTTTTCTTCAAAACTATTCACTGAAATAGCTGCAATTTAATTAGAAGAAGAGAATAGTTTAGTTTTTTTACCTGTTTATAATCAGGACACAGTGAAAATTTTACTGTCATTAACAAAAAACAATGATTGTTTTTTTTGCTACTATGAGTCATCATGCCACTTCCATAATTAAATAAATGATTGTTTTTTTCAGTCTCTGGGAAGAAAAATAGGGTATTGTTTCTATTTCTTCTGTTTTTTCAGCATTGTTGCTACCTAAATAGCAGTGGGGTGGATGGTACCCCAGCAATGAACATATTCCATTCACTTTAGCTTTAAAATTTTGGTTGAGCAAGGCGTTCATTGAAGGATCTCTTTCCCCTTTTGTTGTGCATAATAATAGCAAGTTTGTAAACAAGCCTATCCCATGCCAGCTTTGTCATTGCAAGCAAAATCCATTCCTTCAGGCTGGGTGTCAGCCTGAAAACCTGCTGAGAGTTTCTAGTTTCATCAAACGCTGGTGAAATCCATAAGGATCCTGCAGTCCTTCCATTGCCTCTGTAAATTTGCTGTGGACTTGCTCCCAGCTGCAAGCAGTGCTCTGTTTCCCTCAAAAGTGTCCCAGGGAAAGGGAAGCAGCAGCGCACACAAGGTTTTATTTTAGATCCTGAAGCCCTTCAGTACTGTCTAAATCTTCAATGCAGGCCACCTGCTCATTGTACATTCCAAGCAGATTTCTCCAAAGGGAGGAGGCAAAGTTGCTCTCAGCTAAGCAAACTCTCCTCTCTGGTGCTGGAGCAGAGTGGAAGGAGCAAACCAACAGCAGCTGTGCTGCTATTTGCATCTTTTTGTGTAGAATTAAACATGCAGTAGAGGTACAAGGAGCTGTAAGCAGGCAGGTTGTTACAGCAGTCGCTGTACCAGCTGATCTAGATTAAATGACCAGCTCAGTTATGCTGGTTGATAAATCACATCTGAATTTGACATTCCCACTGCATCTTATGAGACCTGAAATGTCCATGACACTGTGCAGGTCTGACTTCACCTTTCTCAGAGTGGGCAGGTCCAGGAGCTGACAGCACTGCAGCATTTACCAGGCTCCATTGTGAGCTTACCAGGTTTCCCTGCATAATTGCTTGGAGAACGTGTGGAACTTAGTTTTTTATATTCCTATTGGGGTGTGTGTCTTAAATTATGAGAAGGTACTTCAAAAATTAGTGTTTCAGTGGGAATTGTGTGCTCTGCTCTTGCTCTATTATGTTGAATAATATGTTTAGAGACTTTCTGGGCTCCTGCTCTTCTTTCTGAATATCAGAAACAAAGAAGATATCAGGCAGGTGAAAATCACTGGGAGAGAAGGTAAAGGTTGAGGAAGTGCGATGACTCAGGCCTTTCAGAGGCAGGGGAAGGAAAGAATGCATTTCTTCACCTTTATGAATATTTGCTGGATGAAAGAAATCTGACAGATAATAACAAGCCTTCTCCCTGCTTGTCTTTAGCATATCTCTGTGTAAGCTCCCCCTCTCATAACCATTTTGTATTCAATCACAGGAATGATTTAGTGATGAACAAAGGCTGCACCGCTGCTGTCACTGTCTGCTGATCCTTGTCATCCTCCTGCAGTGTGTGCTGAGCTGCCACGGTTTAAGATAAAGCTCTATTATTCTAAATCACTGAAATGAGAGTGACACTGTACAGCAGGAAAATGCACAAGGAGAAATTGTTTTAAACAAGCCTTATCTGTAAGAATTGAGGCTGCAAATCTATCTGGTTGTGTGTTAATATCAGTGTAAGTTAGTGAAGAGTGCAAAGGGCCTGACTTGAAGCCTTATGGTTGGCCCTATGCCCTTTGGTTGTCAATGAGGAGCTGGGCAGACTGTAATAACCTTCAGGCTTAGTTAAACAAAAAAAAAAAAAAAAAAGAAAAAAAGAAAGCATTGAAATAGCAGTAAAATAAGGAGACAATATGCTCTCCTTCAGGGAATAAAGCTGTCTAGAAAACCATTGGTGAATTATGAACTGGTGACTGAGAAAATTAATGATTCCTGACTGACCTGGACAGAAGGCATTGCTTTTAAATTATCTGCTTTACATTTTCTTCCTTCTTCTTCTCTCCCATCCAGCTCTTACACCCCCAACCGAGTATGTGGAACTGAAAAAAAAGGCAAAACAGTCAAAATGTAATTTCAGAGTTCACTGATTTAGCTTCAGTTGGACCTCTGACACTTGAAATATTTAGAGGCTCTGGAAGGAGAAAACAGTCTGGAGAGGGTAGACATCATACTCAAAGGGACAGGATTTGTAAAGTCTAAATGGAAGTCAAACGGTGTGTATGAAAATGTGATAATAGCCTCTTAAGCTGTAAGGAAAGAAAACTCATTTTCTTTTCAATAAACTTATCCTTAAAGTGTTACCAGTCTGTATGTCGATGGCTTCTTATACAGTACACAGATTTTATGTCCATAAGCAATGTGTTTTTTATAAATGTGAATTCAATTATTTCTGTTTCCATCAACCACTGCAGGTCAATGCTTTCAGATTCTATGATTCTATATTTTGAGCTGTGGCATGAAAGATGCCAAAGAAAATGCTTAGAGCTCATACACCTCTACCTCTAAAAAAATTGGTTTTACTTCCAGAAACTGAGTAAAATCATAATACTTTGTATTGCTTTGATCTCTCTGATGCTGCTCATATTAAAGGAGAGGAAGCTCGGTAGATTTACTATATATTAAAAGACTATGTTTGGAAATGGTTCACAATGTAAAACATTAAAGAATTGCTGATACTGTTTGCATGTTGCTGCTGAATATGGTTGCTTAGTTAGTGAAACCTTTATCTACAATTTCTCCTTGAGAGTCATATCTGAGAGCCTGGATACAAATAGTTATAAAATTACTTAGATTATCTTGGCAATGAACATCACCTTTAGTAAGGTTGTGCAACAGTCAGTTAAAAGAAAAAAGCTAAGAATTGCCTGTGTTTTTAAATTTTATAGTATCTCCATGCTTTGCAAGATGAATCTGTAGTTCAGTGTGTGCTTTTTCTTATATATAGCATATCCTATGTGAAAATGCATATTAGGTTTAATCAGTCTGCATATGCTGCAAATCTGCTCATGTTTATAGAGCATTTCTATTCTGACCTCACATGGCTTCTGACTGCAGGAACTGAACAGGAATTCCTTGCAGATCTTCCCCCCAGGAGGTTTTGCAATGCTTGAAGGTATAGGCAAAGACATTTATGGTCACACAGAAATCCTGTAAATGTGTAGTGCCAGAGGGAAGGGAAGAGATATGAACAGTATGGTGGATGGAGAAAGAAATAAGACCTGCAGCAAGTTGTTTTGGGAAGATAATCAAAAGTAAAGAAGACTAAGGAGCACAGATGACACAGACTAAGCAGGAACTATGGATGTCAGAAAAGGTTAGAGGAGAGGGAAACTATTCTATAAATAATAAAGCACTGATCCTTGCAAGTAATGGAAATGTGGAGTTGTGAATAGTTTCATTAAAGAGCTGTCATATATACTGGTAAAACTCATGTTGCCACTCCAGTAAATCTCTATTAGGGAAGTCAGCAACTCTCTACTGCTATCTGCTACTGCCTTTTTGACATAAAGTCCACTGACCTGATTATTCAAGGTTAGGATGTTTCTGTGTTAACAAAGTCAACATTTCTTCTTCATTTCGCCTAAAACAGAGAAAAAGGAATGTAAGTTCTATGTCCCTGAGTCTTTTTAAACAACATTAGGGTTTTGGTTTTTTTTACCATGAATAACTAAAATCTTATGCTGCTCAAGAATATAGCCAAATGTTCAATCTTCACTTATCTCTAGTACCTATATTCATCATGAAAAACTAATTCTGTTACCTGTTTCCAAATGGTTTTTGGATAAGAGGTAGCATTGGTTTTGCAAGTTCCATTGACACAGATTTGGAGAGCCTTGCTGCTGAGGTAAGAGGGCCAAGTGTGGTGAGTGGAGTCTCTAACCTGCCTCCCCGCTCCAGGGCTCTGCAGGGAGCACTCACAGGGAGCTCTGGTGGGAGCTGGGAGGGAGCTGTAGGGAGGCCAGAGAGCTGCAAGTGCTGCTGCTGAAGGTGTATCCTTAGGACACAGAAAACATAATTAGGCTTTACTGGGTTTCTCAGGCAGCCATAGATCATCTCTGGCAAATTTAGAGAGTGCTAAGTTTGAATTCAAGTCGCCCCATCACACACGCTCACCTGCAAGATTAAGGGACATCACAACACTGTGGGTGGTTTTGTTTCTCAGCTGCTCCAAGCTGTTGCAGGAGGTGCTGTGGAGGCATGTTTTCTGAGGGGCTATGAGAGTGGAGGAGGTCTTGGGAAATGATGGATCATACAGACATGAAGCATAGAATATGAATTTAAAATTCTTGTAGTTGTCTGGAGATACATTTTTTCCAGTGTTTGTCAGAATTCATGCAGTAGATATTTTTTATTTGCTTTTTGTGCCTGTCAGGGAGAATTGGGGTAAGTGCTTTTGTTCTTTGTGATGCTCCTGGTCACAGGAAGCAACAGCTGTCATGAATAGAAAAGTATTTTTCTTCCTTTGCCTTTGTAGAATTGCTTAATGAAAAATATTTACCTCGGAGAAAAGACGCATATTGTTCCTCATGAATCTTAAAAAGAAGCAAAGGCAAACTTTATTTCTCAACACATCAGAGAAAATGAGAATTTTGGGAAAACACTGGAAAATATGAGAGTTCTACCACAGCACATGTTCCTTTTAGTTCTTATTCTTCTGTCTGACTAAAATGATTCTTATTTTTCACCTTTCTGTATACTCACCTTGTATTGCTGTTTCAAGGTGAGGGATTTACTTTCTGTTGAATGCTATATAGCTTTTCCCAGTGAAGGCATTAATTTATTCCACACTAGGGAGACATTGTCTCTTTAGTTTAATTTTCATTGAAATCTTTTGCTGTGTTATCTACATTAATCTGAAAGCTGAGTAAAATCAATGTACACAGAAAATGAAATTATTTATTCAGCGCTTGTTCAATCTTATCAGTCATGTAAAGATTGTAACATACAAAGCAGATCTATATCTATTTCTTTCTCCTGTTTCCTTTCAAAAACTTTATTCCTGTCTCCTTGATACTATCATTTCATGCCTACAGGATGCAGAAGAACATGTTTTGCGCTGGTTTATATACTCTGCATTCTCACTGAAATAGGTGGAATTCTGGAGATATTAAATTTGCATCAAAACCTTTTGTATCACTGAAGTGTTAGAGAATATTTATAACACGCTTGAAAATAATTCTCAGTGATACAGTTTTTGATAACATGATAATTTATTACAATTTTGTGATAATTTCCTTTTGTCTTTAGCACACCCTCAGTGTTGCAAAATAAAAACCTATAGTCTGCTTCTGTATGCAAGAGACATGGTCCCAGTTCTGTTCCAGAAATGTGTACACTTCAAAGAATGCACATACTGGGGCTGACTTACCGATGCTTATCCACTCGTGTAATCTTTACTTGCACAAACAGTCCTGTTGAAGCTAAAACTCCCAGATACAACACAATTACTCACATGCTTTAAGGTTGCATGGATCTTGACAATTGTATTCTGCCCTCCAGCTAAAGGTTTGCCTTAGCTTCATCTGATAAAGCCTTCTAGCTGAGTGCTCCCTGCTGTGAATATACATTCTGAAAGCTGGCAAGTCTACGGCTTAAGAAGTAGAGAGCCAATTATTAACTGCCACACATTTTTTTATGGAAAAACAAGTCTATCTAGCTTTTAATATTATAGCTCTCTTTTCAATGCTGTTGAGCTTTGCTGTTTACCTCACTTTACAGCATTTTTTCTCAAGGAAGAAATGTCTGATTCTAGATTTCTTGCTGATGGCAGGAGAAGGAAGAAAGAAGATGCGAACATTTTCAATAACAGTCTTAACAATGACTTTCGTTGTTGGGGCAAGAACTGAGGTCATATTTGGCACTTAGCCCCAGACTGTTCTGCAACAGTGCTCTGTCCCAGAGTAGACCTTACCAAAGAATTCTGCTCTCACAACTGGAGGCAACTATTTGCAAAACAGCAGTGCCAAAGCTGAATTTTCTAGTCTCTCAAGGACAATAGTAGGCTGGCTGCATTCTGGGTTATATTGTGTCGTGGCTGCTGGGTACCCACTGCACTTATACAAACAGGCTGTACACAGAATTTGTCTTCCCTATGATACTAATAATGATAAAACTTTCAAAGTGAATGGTGCACAGTCTAGTGCATTATCTGGCTTGGCTTTGCTATGATAGCTGTCATAAATTGATTTTACATGTCAATAGTGGCTATTAGCTAATTGCATAATCTGGCTTTTGGATGTGCTTCACATGCAGCCTTACATTTAAACAAAGCTGCCAGTTGAAGAAGGAATGTAATTTCCTTTTTTAGTTCCCCTCCTTTGAATTAGTTAACTACATAACCATATCCTTATCTTCCACTGAATGTAATTAAATGATTCTTAGAAAATATTAAGTCAAGGAGAAAACAGTTACACTTGTGAATGAGTGAGTGCATGTGTGTGTGAAGCAAAAAGGGAGTGATGCTGGGAGTGGGGGTGTCTTTGTTGTGATTTGAACAAACTGAGTTAATGAGTGTTTTCCTGCAAATACCCAGCTCTACAAAGCATTTCCCCTCAGAGTATTACTGTAATAAGCATTGTCCTTCGGGAGCTCCAATTCTCCATGCCGAATTTCTCTCCACGGTACAGTGGGATTTTTGGCAGGAGCTGCAAGTAGCATATGGGATCTCAGTATTAGACAGAGATCTACTGCTGATGGAGAAAACCATTCCCCTTACCTTGCAAAGATATGTTATCATGCATGGGAATTATGTTGGGGTATTGGAACATCATTCCTGGTTTAATCAGTTCCAAAAGAACAACACTGAAGTACATCAGTCAAAATGTTGTAGAAGTAGAATAATTAAGTCTACTATCTATTTATATTCTGTAAAGTCAGCCTATAAAAGATTTGTGGTATTTGCATGGCCATTTGAATCAAATGTGTATTTTTCACAGTAAAATGAGCATGTACCTCTGCCCACACTCTGCCACAGGAGTTTCCAGAGCTCCGTGCAAGTGAGCGAAATAGGGCAAATTTATACCAGTAACACTGTGACCCAAATACAAGCTAAGCTTGTACGTGTCACCTCATTAGATGCAAACTTGCTACTGTGGATTTTTAATATCAGCTGGCTGCAGCATTTTTCCAGCTGTTTAGCCCACATGTCTGTTTAGCAGGCTGTATAATTCCTGCTGTATGTGTAAAGACAGGTGATAAGATCTTGTTCTAGGGTGATAAGATTTTGTTCCCCTACTCCATTTCCCATACAAGGAAAACAAAAGAACAACTTGGTATTACTTCTTTTACACTGGTGCACATTTACAGCAACCTTCCTAAGGTGAAATTGCCAGTTTACAAATAAGGGCAATGGTGAAAAAATTGTCCTCGTCCATGTCACGTGTAACACTGCCAATCTTCTCTTCTCTTTTGCAGTTCTACCCACAAAACTAACTTAGCATTCTTGGTGTGATAAAGCCCATCTGAATTACTATAGTTGCAATGTACTTTCCTCTGTGATTTAGACAAGTTTTATTGCTCCAAACACTTTTTTTGAAAATAAATTGACAAATAAATGAAAACCTTCTAGCTGCTTATTTACTTCATGAAGAGTTCATTATAATAGTCAGAAAATTGACTATAACATGGGATGAAATACTGTATGGAGATAGTTCAGTGACATTGTTTACACACTTCAGGTCTCATTCACCTGGATTAATTTATTTGTTCAATATGAATCCTTTATATGCATTAAAAATAATTTGACACAACTTTTCTGTCTCATCTGCATTAGACAGCTTGTAAAACATAATTTGCAGAGCACTGTGGCCAGCAGAATTTCTTAAGCAGTCTTAGTATATTTCTTTTAAAATAAAAGCCAGCCACAAACTTCACCTAAATAGTAGTCTTGTTTTTGTAATGGTTGTGAGATTGAGTTCTCTTTGCCTTTAAAACTTCAGTAAATGCCATAGGCCTGAAGGAATAATTGAGAAAGATTTACCTTTACCCTATTATTCTTTCTCTATTTGTATTTTTTAAAAGAAGATAGGTAGGGCTACTAAATAGTCCTTCTCAGTGCTTTCAGAAGGCATGGATAGAAAAGAAAGTAATGCAACTTTGAAAATAATGTAATTTTCCATGTTTCTACTAAGAAAAAATAACATCTCATTAGAGATCTCAGAATATCAGCGTATTTGATGAGAAGTAACTGAAAGAAAATGTTACATTTTCCAGACTGGGCTTCTGTATGGACAGGATGTTAACTTGTGAATGTCTGACATGTTGGACAGAGACATGTGGCACTGGGCAAAGGGCTGAAATAGCTTAAATTCTTGATTCTGTTCCTGATGAAGCTTTTCTCAACTAAATACCAGACAGTTAAATACAATTTATAAGCCTTCTACCTCTATGAAAAGTGTATCCCTTCTGAAGGGATTTTACTCTTTTGGTCCATTTCTATTACACATCAGTATTTCATGGAGCAGCATGAATATTTTACACTAACCTATGGGACATATATTGCCAGGGATATCAGTCTGGGAATGGCAATATTTGGGGAGTACAGGAACAATTGTATTTCATAGAAACAAGTTCTAAGTAACATAGCCAGAAATGAAGAAGACAGCTGCCAGCCCAGGAACTGGGAAGCAGCTCTTCATTTGCAAAGATCCACTGGAAATGTATATGGTTTATTCCTCTAGGTTAGGAACCAACAAAGTTGCTGCAGAATCTCATATTCTATTGACCTTCAAAAATACTCAATTCCCATTAAAAAGTTTCAGTTTTTTAAAAGCAGGCAGGGAAGTCTAACTATTTCAACATTATTTTAATTTTCTTGTCTCCTGGGGACAATACACAGGTAGAAGAGAAAGGGAATCTTTCTCATTGAATTCTCAAGTAAATGAAGGAAAAAGGAAAACACTCAAGAAATTTACTCTAGGGCGTTCTTTAGAGGAATATATTTCTGTTGGTGCCTTACCTAGAAGAATGTATTATCCAGAGGTCACCCAAGAAGTGTCTTTGGTGAAACTGCTGTGCCACACCAACCTCAGTGTAATAAGGGCATGTTTTTTTGCTACTTTTAATCTGCTGCAGGGGTGTAGGGACATAATGACTAGTGCTTCCTCTCTGCATTGCATTTATTTTATTTTATTTTATAATCCTGTGAAAAGAAGCATTTTGAAAAATTCTATGGAATGTCATGATTCCAATGGATCTCCTTTGTTTCTGTTACTAATTCCGTTATTAGATTAGATTTCTCCAGTCCCAACCTTCTGCAATAGCCCTTGAAAGAATACGCAGCTGCTAGTATAAAAGTCAGACATTTTCTGTGTTAGAAGATTATTCTCTGCTTTTATGAGAAGATGTGCATCTTTTAAACATTTGAAATCTGCTGCCAAGGAAAGTTCGTAGTGTGAAGATAAATAATGTCATTAAACTAAAAAAACCCCTTCAATGATTTGTGGCTACTCAGTGGGCTTAGCAATTTAAATGAACACTTCCTTAGAAAAATCACCACAGTTACTCGAAGTTCTAAGCCCAACAATCATTTCAAGACAATGTGGCAGCATTCTTTTATAAAGTGGGTCACTGCTGATTTCCTGAAAGCTCAGCCCAGTAATTTTCATATTCTTTTTATTGCTGTGTCGGAGAAGAAATACAAAATGTGATTTGTGTTGTTAAAACCCAAATGGCATATAACATTATTTCAATTTAGCAGGGACTGTCTAGGAATAAGACATGCTTTGGAGGTCATTCTTAACTCCCTTGATTCCCAGTTGCTGTGAGCTGACAGATTTATACTTTGCCAGCCCATTGTTTTTGCCCTTTGTAATGGTGAAGGAAGAGATCAAGCAAATTGTGACTACAGAGTTTTTCTGTTCACTCCAGTTTTTATTGTTTACTGTGTCTTTTACTGCTGAGTATCAGCAAATTAAAGAGACTAGCACTTAGCTCTTGTACCTTTTTTATTTTACACATGCATAGGAAATATTTTCTTTCTAGAAAAATGCAGAATATTTGTAATTTGTAATTTTTTAATTGAAGAGATGTTTACTAAATCTTAAAGCACAGGAAAGCAGGGAAACACTCAATGCTAAAGTGAATAAGTGATGGGTGTATATGAACAATTTTACCAGTAAGTAAAACTAAATCTTTCTGCCATCCTAAACATGAAACAATTCAGCATTTATTTATTTGCATCTTAAAAAGCAGAAATAGGGAATAAAAGATTAAGATGTTAAGAAGTTAGTAAGTTAAGACAATGAAAAGAAAATAAACTTGCCTTTTTATTGCTATTATTCTAAATGCAGAAATCCTAAATTTAGGTCAAAATTTGTCAATCAAACATTAATCTAAAAATTCTCTTCCATTTGTAGCAGAGAAGGTGTACTCAGAATTATGCCACATATTAAAGATAAGATCAGAGTGCATTTTTGCTGATTCCATAGCACAGCCTGCAAGGAATGATGCACTGTAATGGATATTCCCTGCAAGGCTCAGCATATCCCTCCTCTTGGGCCCTTCTGCAATTTGATATCTCTTCTTTCCACACACACTTCCTAACTTCTAGAATCTAAAACACATTAGTGCTTAATTACAATTTTGGTTAATTTATTCTCTTGTCCACTCTGCTGTATCACTCAGAATTTATTAGGCTGGTATTAAACACCAAAATTATGTTTACTCTGGCATTTCCTAAAATATAGATGCAATTGTAAGCAAAGCATTCACACTTTTGTAACTAATTGATTTGTTTGAAAGGTCAGAGATTGTTCAAAACAGGATTTTAGCAGAATTATGCAGAATTCTCCAAGTTTACTTTCCTAGAAGTCATATGCCCAAACACTGAATCTTGTGAGAGCTTGAAAATATTTTATTACTGTGATCTTTTCTGTTTCAGATTCCTAAGTGACTCATTATTCTTTGCTTGAAAATAAGTGATGCTGTTTGACAAATGTGTTTTTCTGTGAAAATGGAATCTCTAGACAGGTTTTCAGAGAGATCAGTACCTTCTTTTGATTTTTTTGCCTAAACTATAAAAATCTGAAGGCATGGTGTCACATCCCTTGTGAAGGTTAATTATTAAATTTCATAAACTCCTTTCAAACCCTCACAAGGGCTTTCAGAAAGCCCTGTAATTTCAGAATGCATTCAAATAAGCTTTGATTCTATTTTTCAACCTTTGAATAGGCATGACAGTGGCAAATATTTTTGTTCAGGGTTTTTTGTTAGTGGGGTTTTGTTTGTTTTCTATTTTTCATTCTTTTTGGTTTTAATTTACCCTTTTTTGTTTATCTGTCAAAGAGTATTTCCACTCTCTTTCCAAGTTTGCCTTTCACGTACTGGATAGAGTCTTTCCTTATACAAATCAACAAATGATTTTTTTTTCTTATTTGTTAAATAACAAACATTATGTTATATTTATCTAGAACAGTACTCAGCAACAGACCTATGAGCTAGTGGCTTGAGATTACATCTTTGGATCTATATGAGCTGTAATAAGTGAGGGAAATAGTTAGATGTCCAGAAAAACATTAATGTGTACTGTTGATATGTTTAAAGGTTTGTTTCTTTATCAGATTCTTTATTTTAGTGAAGGGTAGCAAACCTGGAAAACACATACTTTTGAGAACAATTAATTCCAAAAGGTCATCATGACAAGAAAATAAATTATAAAGAAGTTCTTGAGTTTTTATATCTGTGCTCTCATCCAAAGTGAGAGTTTATTCTGGTGGAGTTTATGCAGATGATTATCTTCAGAGACTTTGGTCAGCACTTCAGCTTGTAGGAACAAAACAGGAATTCTCATCTTCTTGGAAACAATTTGCCTTGTAAAAAAGGGCAAAGGAAAACAAGAGAGAACTATTAATCCTAAAACTGGTCCTTTCTGAGAGTTCTTCTGACTAAGGTCCTCAGATTTGGTTTTGGAGTGGTGGTGAGAGGGTAACTCTTTTACGTGATCTGGCTCCTTGTCTTGCCTGTTTTGGTACTCAAACTGTGCTGAGAGCAGGATTACAAACTGAAGCCCTTTTGTTTCAGACAATATCACACAAGCATCATCTGTTGT
The DNA here is from genome assembly GCF_027887145.1 of Ammospiza caudacuta. NCBI lineage: Eukaryota > Metazoa > Chordata > Aves > Passeriformes > Passerellidae > Ammospiza > Ammospiza caudacuta. The sequence continues at coordinate 109,061,204 of NC_080594.1, forward strand.
TAGGGAGATAGTCATCCAGGGAACAGTCATCAAAGACAGCATGATGTCTCTACCAAATTCAAGCCCATAAAGACTGTTCTATTGAAAACAGAATGGTCCCTTCCCATTTTATTTTCAGCTACACTAGCAGATGTTGTAATACATAAACCAGCTAAATTATTTCAAAACAACATTAATGAATTTAAATGAGACCTACAATCTGCTCTTCTTCAGTCCAAACTTTCAACTACTTGGATGAACAGGGACTACAACTTGAAGGATGTCATTCCTGTCATCTAAAAAAACTCCCATTGGGAATTACATATGTTCTCGAATAATGGAGAATTAGCCCTGTTGAGAAAACTGTAAACCAAATAATTCTAAACTAGCAACAGTCAGAGGAAGGACATTCTTGGCTGTAATACTGATATTTTCCACAGTGGGGAGACAAAATTATTAGCAAATTGGTGTGGATGATGAACCAGAGAAGATAATATGTAGACATCATTGCAAAGCTGCCATTCAATGTACGGTTTAGAGGAAAAGATGCATGAAACATTCTAGCTAAGGTAAGCACAACCAAAAAAATCTTGCATATTTAATTTTGACAATATATTTTTTAATAATTCAGTAGGAAATATGTCTCTAAAGGATTACTAAATTATTACAGTAAAGTTTTTGTAGCTTATTTTCATTGAAAATATTGACATGTGCCAAAGCTTCTTATAACAGCAACAGCTTTAGGTACATGTCACAATTTCTGCTCCCTCTCTAAATACATGTTTATATTGAGAGACATGGATTTGATGGATGGACCAGTTGGTGAATAAGGATTTGACTGGATGGCCACACTCAAAGGGTTGTGGTTGGCATCTTGATGTCCAAGTGTAACCCATTGACAAGTGGCATCCTCAGGAGTCGGAACTGGGACCAACCAAGTTGTTCAACAACACAGGTAGTGGGATTGAGGGCACCCTCAGCAGGTTTGTCAGCCCGTGACGCCAAACTGTGTTGTGTGGTCGGTGTGCTGAAGGACAGGGATGCCATCCAGAGAAACCTCGACAGGCTCGAGGGGTGGGTCTGTGCAAACCTACTGGAGTCCAGCAAGGCCCCTGGGTCAGAGCAGCACAGATACATCCCAAGCACAGGCTGGGCAGAGAATGGATTGAAAGCTTCCCTGAGGAGAAGGACTTGGGGTTGTTGCTTGTTGAGAAGCTCAACATGAGCTGTTACTGTGTGCTTGCAGCCCAGGAAGCCAACTGTCCTGGGCTGTATCAAGAAAAAGTGTTACCAGCAGGTCAGAGAAGGTGTTTCTATCTCTTTATTTTTACTTTTTAAAAGAAAAAAAAAAAAACATTACTTTGACAGCATTCTGATTTGGTCAGGTTCATACTACTACAAAATATCTTTAGTCCATGTTTATTGAAAAATATTTTCCCTCATCTACTTACAAGATGAAAATACTGTAGACTAATCAAACTAGGATTTAGTTTGTTTAGTAAAAGTCTTATTAAGCATACCCTTAAATTCAAGGTCTTTGCTCTGTTGGTTCAGATGCAGTCTTTTAAATTCAGAAACTGTTTCACAAACACTGGATATTTGATGAGAGCTCTTTTTGTATGCATGGAGTCAGGACCTCTCAGCAAGCTAAAAATATAATTCTCTTCTGAGGTGACTGTTTTGTCTGAAGAGAACTACTTGTTTGTGAACTATACAGACAGTTCATTGCTGCCTGATATCCCAGAATATTAATCCAGAATTACCAAATGCATTACCCAGTTCCCTAATTTGCTTTGCTATGCAAAGCTACACTCAGACATTGCAGTAAGTCAGGTTAGTCAGCAAGATAAAAGGATGGCACCATGAACTTCGTAAGCAAATTAAAGCAAAGGTTCAGTGAGTCCTAGAGACTTAAGTGATGATGTCTGTAGCTCTGCTTTCATCTCTTCTTTCTCTCCCACATCATCTCATGCTTCATTCAAGGTTCCTCGTTTACAGCAAAAGCGAGTAGCATGCCCACACAGTTCGGGAAGGTAAATGTATGCTCAGTGCTGGCCCAAAGTCAGGTAGAGGCAAAAGTGGAAGTAGAACAACTCATTAGATGTTTTTCAACTGTAGAATCAAACCAGGAAAACATTAGGAGTTAAAATCTAGGGAAGATTTATGTGCCTTCAATGTGTTTGAAAGACAAATATTTAATTAAGTAAGCATAAGGATTTACCTACACTGTAATCTTCATGATGGATCTGACTCGTTTTACTTTAACAAATCAATCTTTTCATCTACCTCTGACAATTGAAGTTAAATTTCTTTTGGTGGACACCTGTCAAACTGCTGTAGAGTTTCATTATTTTAAGTCCCTGTGTTTAAAATTTGAAGAGTCTGAATGGCATCTTGCATTGACTTCTACCATACCTTCTGTTTCATGCAGTGCTAATTAGCCACTTCATTTATAGTGAGGTATTATAACCTGACTTTCCTGCCTTTCACCTTCTCTTTAGAACTCTCTGCAAAGCTTCTAAGTTACCACACCACCACCTTGATCCCAGTTGTCCTGTCTTGGGAGATGCACCAGCAAAGAAAATACAACATTTAGAATTTCTTAACTAGTACAAAATGCATATACAAGGTTAAGGGAACCACAAGCAGGGTGTGATGGAGCAAGACAACATTTTAAGACTCCTGTTTGACTGTGCAATGTCTGCAGCAGTGCCTCAAGCCTCCATCTGCTCCTCCTCTGATTCTGCTGTATTTGTCCCTGTGCTGTTAGAGTTCTTTCTCTCAGCCTTTTTAAGTCCTATAGTTTGCCTTTTTTTATGAGGAGGGGATGTCTTTGTCTTTTTCTTCAAACAAGTGGTTTTGTTAACTCTACTTTGGGAATTGCTGTCCCCGGATCAGTTCCCTGTACTTCCAGACATAGAGTGGAGAAAATACATTTTTTTCTCGAATGTGGTAAATACTTTAATTCCCCTAGCTCCTGAATCGTGTTTCAGATCTCCAGTGTATGAGAATATACTGATATTTCTGTCAGGATAGTCCCTGAGAATACCCTTGGTACAACTCTTGTCTCAGCTTATGAAGCATGATGGAGGTCAGAGTAAGGATAGTGTTAGAAATAAAGACCTCGTTGATTCAGTAGATCAAAATGAAATTTGAAAATAGATTTTCCTCAGTGCATACACTCATCTACCTTTTATATTGGATTTTTATAAGAAGTAATGAAAAGTTCTTGTTTTTATGTGGTTTGAAAAGATTAAGCCTACAGAAGAGTGCAGTGGATTGTAAACTTCCATGATACTTTGGTGCTGTTCTAAAGAGCCTTCATTAACTCGTGTGCAGGTACTCAATACACGGGCCTGTGCAGTGCCATGTGGGCAGGTTTGTGGAGGAATTGAGCCATGGGTTCAGGCTCCTCTACCTGACCCTGAGAGTGGCCCCACAGGAGCTGCCCAGTGCCTGGGACTGCCCTGGTGCCACAGCTGCTCCTGGCTGGGGTGTGGGACATGGGGACCCCACAATAACCCAGCCCATGGGGACCTGCAGCCCTCATGGGGCCCCCAGTGAGTCTGTCAGAGCAGAAGACACTGCTTCACACAATTGTTCAGCCTGGAGAAGAGGAGGCTTAGAGATGATCTTATTGCTCTCAACAACTTCCTGAAGGGAGGTTGTAGACAGGTGGGGGTCTACACCTGTTCAACACCTTAGTTAAACACAGACAGTGGGATTGGGGCACTCTCAGCAGTCTCTTCCACCAGGCAGCAACAGACACAACAAGAGGACACAGTCTCAAGCTACGTCAGGGAAGGTATAGGTTGGATATTAGGAAAAAATTTTTCACCAAAAGAACTGTAAAGTACTGGAATGCTTTTCCCAGGGAGGTGGTAGACTCACCATCTCTGGATGTGTTTAAAAAAAGACTGGACATGGCACTTGGTGCTACAGCCTAGTGGAGCTGTTAGGGCATAGGTTGGACTCGATGATCTTAGAGGTCTCTTCCAACCTCATTATTCTGTGATTCTGTGATTTGTTTAATGGTTTTAAAGAAAAAAAATAAATGCAGTGCAGTAAGAGATTTAAAGATTATTTTGATGTTCCTTAGCCCTTACTGTCGTATATGTTCCTCTAGGCTTTGTGTCATAAAACTGAGAAGGAGGAAATAAGGATTTCTGTCATAATGCAAGCTGGGGTGCTCTGTTCATTATTGAAACCATAGCTTCACCCTACATTAGCTATATAATTAGCAAATTATAAGAAAAGTAAAATGAATCCTGTGGCAGCAGCTCTCTGGCCACAGAGAGCAAGACACAACTTTCCCAGGCATTGTCCTGGGGAAGACTCTGAGAAGATCAGAGAAAAAAATAATAAACAATTCTTATCTTCACTTGCTGCACCTGTTGTTGTGAACATGTGGAATTTGTTATGGAGAGTTGTTTACCAAAGGGTGGTTTCTTAATTCACCAATAGTGATGGTGTTGAGGTTGCAGGACCAGTTGGGTCCCCCAGTATCATGACTGTCAGTAAGGGCAATGAGTTTGTAAATAAGTATAGTATAATCAAGTAATTGATCAGCCTCCTAGAATCACAGAGTCAATGCTAATTATTACCCATCTGGGGATCATAATCCTGTTTTCAAAAAAAAAAAAAAAAAAGGCAAGGTGTTTTTGTGCAGGAAGGAGCCATTTTACTAATTGCCTGACCTGCAATAAGTAAACAATTGAGAACCCTTGATAATTCATATCTCATTAAATTGTTTTCATGAATCTGTGTGGGCGTAAGATTTAGTAGCAGTGCTAAGAATAAGTTTTCCTTTCTCTTGGTAATAGGAGTCATAAGCTCCTCATCTACCTCTGTACTCTCTGGACAAAGTAGCTAGCATTGACAAGCCCTCAAATCAGTAGTTATGAAAGGGATATATTCTGCCGTGGTCACACTGAACATGCATAGACCTAATATTTGCTTAAAAATAACATTACTTTAGGGGTTTTTGTCAGGGTAAATAGCATCTCCATTTCTCTGGAAATTGTCCTCTACTGAAGCTACTATATGTTTCAGGAAAGTTTTTTTGATATATTTTCTTTAAGTTTGCAAGAAAGACTGAAATGTGTACACATAGTTAAACTAAGGGAATTACCTTGCCTGTCCAATTATACATACCTAAAAAAATCCCCTATCCTTGTAGCAAATTAGTTTTTAGATATTGTAGACTGAAATATCTTGAAATACTGCATATGCTTATAAGATTTCATTAAAAAAAAGTTTCAGTGACTATCTGACAGCAGATACAAAACCCAGAGTATATCAGAGAATGCTAAATGCTTATCATGACTTCTAACTTAAAAGCTGGAAATTAATTGATATGGGACCAGAGCACATTTTAAAAATATATTTATATTACAAATTGAAGTTCATAGAGTCATTGAATGGTTTGGGTTGGAAAGGACCTTAAAGTTAATCCAGCCTTACCTTGGGCAAGGACATTTTACACTGGCCCAGGATGCTCCAAGCCCTGTCCAACCTGGCCTGCAGCAGTTCCAGGGGTGGGCACTGACAGCTTCTCTGGGCTGAGGTGCCTCAGCACTCTTACAATGAAGCACTTCAAGTTAGTTGATTGAGACAAGATAATAGTCAAAACTCTGTCAGTATCCAATGGCATGTATGTAATAGAGCTAAAAACTTCTTGGTGAACAGCTAATACTTGTTCCATTAGAGCTGTGCTAAGATCCTCAATTGTTAAAACCCCAGAATTTTCTTACTACACTTGTTTTCATTAACTGTTCATTTGCACATAATTACTGACCATGCATGCACATTAAACAGAAAATAGGCTTCTGTCCTAAATGGACAAACCTCAGTAAAGAATGTCCTGACTCCTTTAGCTGGGGCTCCATTGTATGCAATGATTGCAGCTATTAGGCTTCACAAAGCAGTAAAGTGTGCACAACTGGGAGCAGGGTGTGTAAGGCAATGAATAATGGTCAGTGGCTGGAGCAAGGATGTTATACCTGTATCTTCTGTTTAAATGGGATCTAATGCAGATATCTGAGGCACCTCACTCTGATTCTTCTTATATTGTCTCCAGTGAGACTAAGGATGGAAGTTACTATGGAGGCATTTCAAGCATGATTGTCTCTGCCTGACACAATACCAGCAAGTAAAAACCTTTAATTTATCAGATCTTTTAATTCTGATTTCTTTCAATCTCCTAAATCACGTTTTAGCATAAACCAATGACACTGATGTAATGAGTGTGTTTTCATCTCCTCTAAACCCTTGCCTTGCCTTGCCTTGCCTTGCCTTGCCTTGCCTTGTCTTGCCTTCCCTTCCCTTCCCTTCCCTTTTTATTTTTAAGCTCTACACACCATCATGAGCCACAATGCCATAGCAAATGAAGCACACATGTCTTTTAGATCCACCTCAGAATTTCTCATCCCAGAATGGTGGGCGAACATCAGCAATGGCATTATTTGTTCTAGGAATGTTATTGTCTCCAAATAATTTTGAACAGGTGAAACAAAATCAGTATTTCTACCTGTTATGACTGCACTGGCTGCTGAATGAATCCTCGTAGTACCATCATTTGTTTCAAAATGACACATTCTGGGCAGTGGCTGCTGCCAGTACTGGTGAACTGTCCATGCTTTACACTCTTGCTCTCTCTCTTAAACAACTCTTATGTTCCTTGTTTGTTTTCTTATTTTGAAGTGTTTTCCAGAATGTGTGGACTTCATATACATCCAGCTCCTATTTTCAGAGGAAGTTTTATGCAATCAAAAGTATGGAATGAAACTATTCCAGCTGTACTCAGTCATTGTGTATAAATGTTAAATATACTTTTTAAAAGATTTATGGATCCTAAAGAGAAAGGTTTTGCAATTACCCTGCTCTGTGCACATCTCAGGATGTCAACTTTATTTTAGGAAGTGTAGGCTGCCTGGTATTCAGCTTCTAATCTACTGTCATTGATAGATCCTTTCCTACGGAACCAATGCCTGGCCAGCTGTTATTCATCCTCCCTGCATTTAGTTGATTAGATCTTCCTAATTTGTCAATTTACATTTGTTTCTCTGGAGTTTTTTGGGTTTTTTTTATATGATTTCTGTAGTCTGTCAGCATAATTTTCAATGCTGTCACTGACTTCAAACAGTTATGCAATTCATCACACCTTGTTTAATCTGGAAATGTAACAATCAAAATATTTTTCCCATCATGTAAACCATTGTTAAATAATGCTGAGCTAACAGCAGGAAGTGTAGAAGTCCATTTGGTATCTCGCCTTCCAGAGAATCATCCTTGGTCATCCTGATGAAAAAATGGGAGACTTTCATTACAGAATTGATTTTGGAAGCTCTAGTTCACAATTCTTTATGAGAATAATCTCCTTTAACTAAATGTAAAAAGAAAATTAAAAAAAAAGATAAAGTAATGCAACGCCATAAACTTTTACTTCTGGTTTACTTAATACCTCTTATAGCTCTTATTAATCTCCTGGTGTTATAATCAATGAAGAGTGAATAAGATTTGTGTGTGTGGTATGAAATTCACTGCCTGTGAAATAAATTTACCTTGCATCTGCATCCCCTTCTAATCCCTCAATCGATGTGTGAGCACAACAGCCCCAAGCAACTGGGAGGCAGGAACAGAGAGGTGACTGTCACTTCCTGTGGGTCAGGAGTAATCAAAAAAATACTGTGTTCCCAGCTCATTTACAGAGGCTGGGCTGGCTGCTATTGGAGAGGGAGTGAGCATGTTCTTTTTCAGAGTGCCTGTGAGGAGCATGTACTGGAATCCAAAACCCTGTGTAAATAATATAAGCATCAACTGTTGTTGCATGTATCTTTAGAATGTACCGAGAATTTATTTTAGACATCATTTCTCAAGGAAGTAAAACCTCAGCAGTGTTATTGTAAGATAGATTTTGTATTTATGATTTATTGGCATAATAGTAGTCAGTCAATAGCATAGATTCATTCAGTCAATAGCATAGATTCATGGGCAAATACACTTATGCTAAGTTTTGAATTCTGCAGAAACTAGATGCATTTCTGGTGAGCTTTTAAAGCTTCCTGGGGGCTTTCACAATAGGAGCTGATAAAATTTTATGGAATGCTCCACTTTTATGTTTAGAGTATGATGGGAATCATTCTACCCAGTACAACAGGGCAGAAATTAACAGAATAGTTTTGAATGAGCTACCCATAAACATTTGCTGCATTTATTTTACAAGTTAACATTTTGCTCATCGCAAACTGTTCCTCTGAAAGCACACAATGTGTGTGTATGTATTATGGAAGTACAGCACATGCCCAGGAAATGGAGGCATTATTTTGTAAGTCTTCTTGATTTGAAGGAGTTGAACTCACATGTCCCAAATGCCTCATCCAATTATTTTGATGACAGCAATCTCTATAATTTCTGGAGAAAACAATGTGCTGTGCAGCTGTGCATGCCAAATCCAGGGGCCTGGAAAAAGAAGCAAAAGGAGACAAGTTCTGGCTTAATAGTTTTAACACTTCCATAGAAAAGAAAGAGTCCCAGGGTTATGGTATTTTCTCCTGTTATTTCTGATGTGCATTTCATCCATTTTAAGACAGAAGGTTTTGAATTAGTGGCTTGGAATCCCAAGCCTGATCTACCACAGGTAAGACCAGAGTGATTCTCAGTCCATGTGTATTTGAAATTCCAGTTTTGAAAGGCTACATAAATATTTGTCATGGTGGGAGAAAATATTACTGTTTTCCAGAGAAGTTATTTTTGAGAAGGGTTTTTATTTTTAATCATTATTCTCAAATCAAGATTTTGAAGAATGTCTTATAATATCTCTCAGCTGTGAAAATTGCTAGCAGCATACTAAATATACTGCAACTTAGTTTGTGACCTGATACTTGTGCTACTTAGCTTGTGACCTGAATATATGTAAATCTTAACTTGATTTATATGTTCCACTTATATAGTCTGAAATTTTAATTTTGGAACAGCTATTGTTAATTATCAGGATGTTGTGGCATTAAGGTCAGATATTATGTATTTAATGAGTTCTTATTAGTAATACATAATTGGTAAACTGGAAGCTCTGCCTCTTCTGAAACCATCTAAGAGCTTCCTCTTAGTGTCAAACCAAAAAATGCAGCTATTAATAAACAGTACTCTTCAGCAGCTTAAAACTGTAAATATCTGTGAGGAAGTTAAAAGACACACTGCTTTGTGACCTTGGATCTCAGTACAGGCTGAGACTGAAGCTGAAGGTAAGCAATAGTCATAGATCTTCTACTTTCCACTGAAGCAGTGAAAGCTTCTCCTGTGTTGGGATTATTAGGTAGCGGGTTGGTGCTAGGGCAGTGAAATAGCAAGCAGAGTTTGGCTAGGAATTAAAGGCATTAAGATATGCTTATCAAAAACCAGCTAAACAAAGCAACGAGATCACCACTAGAAATAAAGCAGGGCTAAGGAAAGGCATCCCAGATGGAAAGAAGAGTCTGGGCAGTTTCAAAGTTATCTCGTTCAGTGCAGCTAAATGCTCTACAATTTTAACAGGAGAAGTTTTAGTCCCATTTGCAATCCTTTCTTCTTTTTTACACTTCTACTCTTCTTCATAGTAGTAGATCAGGACTTATGAAATTGTGATGTGATTGCCAGTACTGCAGGAAAGCTGATTTACATCGATAGGGGGCAGAACAGAGCAGAAAGAGCTGCTCTGCTGTACCCACCACTGGTATACTTGCATATCATCAATGCTTGAATTATGTACAAACCAATTAAATGGTGAGAATATTTGGAGAAATTGCTCTGCTTTAAATTATGGTACACAAGATGTATCAAATTGGTAAAGCTGCCTTATCCTTTGTATGCATATATCTCTTCAGGTCCTTGTTCATATTCAAATGGCAAATTCATCATTTGGACTCTTGTCTTTGGCAGGCAGTAACTTTCCTGTGAAATGTCACTCACATACTGAATTGTTGCTACTCAAATGTTTTTATATGTGATCTTGCTTATAGTCTGCTAACATCTTAAAAGAATTATATCATAGATGATTGATAAAATAGTGAAATTTTAAAGTGTTTTATCATTGTTTCTATAAACACGAAACTGCTTTCAATCTATGCATTTTCAAGGGGAACAGCAACTTTTCTCAAGTTATTTATAGTGTTAAAATGTAAAAAATTTTCTCCCCTTTGAAATGACCAGGTCTGAGACAGACATTGGTGGATAGTTTTTCTGGATTTCAGACCCTTTTGAGGAGCAAGCTGTCAGGGTGTGGTGAAGGTGGACTGTCCAGCCCCAAGAGTGACACTGGGGTAGCCTGTGCCCTCCCCCATGGGGTGCAGTTTCACACTCTTTGAACATTGTGGGGTGGTTATGGGGTCTGTCACATGGCATGGCATGCTGAGCCATGGCCAGGGGCTCTGGCCTGGAGCAGATGACATGAGAGAGGGCTGGGGGTAGCACATGTGTGAGGAATCCATGCTGAGATGGGCTGCCTCGAGTGCTGGCAGCATCCAGGTGGGGCCAGAGGTGGAGCTGAGCCCAGCAGTCCTGCAGTGTCACCGAGGCAGGACTGACATCCCTGAATGAGCTTGTCCCTGGCCCAGCCGGGGAGGCCTCAGGGTAGGCCTGGCAGGGACACCCAGGCCCACTGCTGATCCCGGGGCCTGACAGCAGCTTGTCAAAATCTGGTTTGAAGAAGTGTAAAGGGCTTGTCAGTCTGTGAGAGAGAGGGGATAAATGAAACACTTGTTTCTCCCTTTTCACAGCTCTAAAGTGCACAGGGAGCTCACATAGTATGAAGTGTAATGTAAAATTACACAACTTCCATAACATCTCAAATGGCAGGATAGGGCAAGCATTAAATTAGAAACAGGTCATGTGTCAGGCTCTCAGATTACCTTGTGGTAGCAAAATTGTGTTTCAAGTATCAGCTGTGGAAAAGCATTGATGTTGGTGTGATGTAAACTGATAACCTGAGTGATGGTAAGGGTGGGGGGTTATTATTTTGTATATAAACATTCTGTCAGAATATCCACAGTGGAGCTTCATCCTCCACATTCTTCTGTCCTTCATCTTGAGGGATAATATCTTTCTTATTAGTAACTCAGATGGATACTGGTAGATACTGATGCCTTAAGTTGTAGCTTTCATATTTTCTAGATTCTGTACTGCATTAGTGTGCAACCCGGAGCTTCATATAAAGTTTAGTAAGTTCTCTTCACAGTTTAGTCAGACAAAACAATCCTTTTCCAGCCTGAAAACCAAGGAAACCGTTGTAGCTTTGAGCCCAAAAAACTGTATACAATGGAGAACTGAAGAGAGCAATCTGGAAGGATGAGACATCATAACCTGAAGCTGTAATTGGACAATTAACCCCAACATGTAAATGGACCAAAACTTACAAAAGTATGAAAGCTTGTGACATGGAGTCCATCTTGGGTGGAACCATGGCCAGGCTCTTGTACTGCCCAAGGTGTATCCTTTGAAAACATTTTAAAAAAATACCTACTTTAATCCTTTAACACTGTCTAGCCTCTGTTCTAGGTAACCTCTTTAGGCATCAATACTATTCAGGGAATTTTTGGAAATAAATAATTCTTTTAATGTTTATTGATAAGCAAAATGCTTAAAAACTTCTGTTACTGTCTGGAAAAGAACTTGCTTATTTTATCAAGCAACTATTCAGAAAATTTTTTGAAGACTGAACATTTTCAAAAATGCTTTTATCATAACATAAGCTCAAAATTAGACTTAAGTTACATCTTGCAAATTTATTTTTCAAACATGTTGTTATATAACTGCTACTATTAATAAATTAGAAAATGCAAGAAAACTACTTATATAGGAAACTAGAGAATCCAGCTGTTCTGCCATGATTTTTCTGCAAATGGCTAGTCTTTGAAAACTTGCCATAAAAAGGAGTTTAAATTCCACAAACCCATAAGGTGAATACACTTAGATTGGAAAAGGGGTAATATAGCCTCAATTTTTAAAAAGAGAAATAGAGAAGGCCTCAGAAACTATAGGGTGGTCATTCTTACCCTGGTGCCTGGCAAGATCATGGAGCAGATCCACCTGGAGTCTGTGCTAAGGCACATGGAAAATAAGGAGGTGATTGCTGACAGCCAGCATGGCTTCACTAAGGGCAAATCGTGCCTAACAAATTTGACAGTCTTCTCTGGCAGGTTTACAGTGGTGGAGGATGGGGGAAGAGCAGTTGATGTCCTCTACCTGGAGCTGTGCAAAGCGTTTGACACTGTCCCACATGATGTCCTTGTCTGTAAAGTGGAGAGATATTAATTTGATGGGTGGGTCCGTCAGTGGATAAAGAATTGTCTGCATGGTCTCACTGAAAGAGCTGTGGTCAGTGGCTTGATGTCCAAGTGGGGACCAGTGACAGGTGTCATTCCTTGGGGGGTTGGTACTGGGACCAACATTGTTTAACATCTTCATCGGTGACACGGACATGTCAGCAAGTTTAAGGTCCCTTCCAACTCAAACCATTGTGTGATTTTATGTTTCTGTTATTCTACTGCTACTGTAAATATTTCAGGAGCTCATTTAGGTGCCTGAAAACACAAACATAATTATCCAACAAAATTTTACTTGCAGTATTAAAACCTTGTCAGTTTAGGCAGAGGTGGAATTTCATCTCTATACAAGAACAAGGCCACTCAAAAGGCGAAGATACAGAGTGGTCAAGGAACCAACACAAAAGAGCAGATAAGTGGTGTTAGATATCTTGCATCCCAAAATGATGCCATAAGTTGAGTGATGGTCACCAATGCACACAGATTTGAAAGGAAGGCCTTTTTCTTTATTTGGAAGGACAGCATTTCAAAATCACATGGATATCTTTGAATTTTTCATCTTTATCTGACTTTATGTATTTAAGACTATAAAAAGGGATAGCTCTTTTGTTTATTATCTTCTACATCTCTCTTTAGAAGTTATGTAACACAGCAATCATCTTCCAAGTATCTTTGTTTAAACATTGCTGTTGAGCTAAACTTTTTGACTATTGCCTGTCAGGTTGCTGCCAGGTTGTTGTAATGTTTTTTCTTTGCTGTCCAGAAAAAGAAATTATGGTTTCAGACTTTTCATTGATCCATTGACCTAATTTGCATCATGAGAACACATTTCTTATATATCCTACTAGTTATATTGGAAACATCAAGTATGTTAGTCCAGTTTGGTTATATTTTTTGTTGAAAAAAACCTTTCCTTAGTTTCAGATTCTTATTTCTTTATGATCATGAGTTGTGAACTATTACCTACTTCTAATAACAATCCAAGATTGTTTTAAACTTAGAATGATGTCTTTTTTATCTCAAGTTAAGGCTCCTAGAAATGAACAGAGACTTCTCTCCATCCTTTGTTCCCTTACCCTGATAGTAAATTACTCACTGCCTCACTATCCAAGGATTTTCTTTCTTGCTCTGCATCAGTACTTCTGACTGACTGAGCCACCTTGGTGAATTATCTGGGACTCTCAAGGGTGCCCTGCTGACCTGGATCCCACAAGGTCCCATCCTATGAGACCATTGGAAAGAGACCATCATCTCTCTTTTGAATGTCTTTGCTGAATCTGTACTTCCTCTTCTTAGCCCCTGCAGTTCCCCAAAATATGTGTTGTATAGTTTTCAGCTATGTGACTATTTCAGTCTGTGGTTCAGAAAGACAAGATGTCCAACTTTCTTCTCAGAAGAGGTTCCTCAAGCAAATGACATGTTAAATTTCAGGTATCTGCAATCTGCTACAATTTATTTGTCTCATAATGGAAAAAGCACAATCTAGAAATCTTTTTCATTACATAGTACAGAAAAAAGAACTTAGTGAAATATTTAGGAACACGTTAAGCAATCTAAACAGTATGCAAAAGATGAATGTTTGCTAGTGCATGTTCTGTTCAAATACTATTGTTGACATTACTTTTTTCAATAAGGCTAAGAAAATAAATATTCAGTCCATATCAGGATTCTTTTTCATTGTAGAATAATTTTAAATTCTTTTATTTATTTAAGTGATGCATGTTTCTTAATGGAAACTTTTGGGAAAAGTAGATTATATTTTCATATACAGAGATACATGGAATAATCCTAAATTTCTCCAGATAGATTGCCTAGTTTACCATACCTTGTATGATGGATGGAGTCAATAAAAAGTATCTTTAAAGGAAGGCAATAAAGACTACTAGGTTTAATAGGGAAAGTCATAATGCTGTTGGTTGGAAACCTCTCCAAAGGCTCCATTGAGTTCCTGTTCACAATGTGCCCTGCAGGACAGGTGGCATATTGGCTTTTACTTGTGTCAGTTTAAAATACTGTCACAATTCCTTCAACCCTTTCTCCTTGCTTAAACTTCTTCTTTCCTTTTTTTGGGTTTTTTTTTTTTTTTTTTTTTTTTTTTTGTCATCTACCACAACATGCTTGAACTTAGGAATGCTGGTTAGCATGGACGAACAGGGATGATTTGGAAAGCAAATACAAATACAGTAGTTATTGGCTTCCTGTTGCTTTTGACTGGTTTTTCATGAGTTCTTCATAATTTGGTTGCTAAATCCTTTTGTTCATTGGGACTCTGGAAAGGACTAATTTTATGGAGTTTTGTATTTGAAACAGGTATATTTTCTTTTAGCTACCATTTTAAGAATTGCTAGGGTTGTCTTACTGTTCTAGGTCAGCTCATGACAATGAATTGACACGTTTATGAAATCACATTGATTCTCATTTTAGTTTTTCCTTGCATTTTAGGAATTTAAAGCTTTTTTTTTTTTCATCCCCAAGATGTTTGAATTGTGTTCTGGACATATCAAACTGTCCTTTACACCTTGTGAGATCTAATATCATTCTGTTCAGGTGTTTGTAAAGAACTACCACATAAAAAGAGAATATTCCTGAGCAGGCATTTTTGCCATTACTGCAGAACAGTCATGAAATATCTTGAAGATATCAGAGGATGTTGCAATAATCTTTTGCTTTTTTCTTTTTCTTTGAAGGGCATATGATGGAGAAAGATAATGCAGCAGTCTTTAACATGTATAAAAAAACATTCTTCAAAGTTAGAATAGCAGTATGGAAAGAAAAATTATTTTCAACTAATTAGTCAACAAACATCAGCTAGCAGTTATAGGCTAACTGAGAATCATCCCCTTAAAGTTATTCTAAGAGACTGAGCCCCTGGACAATTTCTTACTTCAGTTAAATTTGATTCAAGTGGTGGGAAAGGCCCATAGTAAGTACAGTAAGGAAATGAAATTTTTCTACTTTCCTGCCTTATCAGGAACTGCCTTACTATAGTTAATTTAATGTCTGCTGAGCTGTTTTGGGAAGGATGTGTCTATGTGTATGCATTTTCCTCACAGTGAGTATTTATGACAATTGAAGAGAAAAAGCATTCTTGGCATTTCCCCAAAGAATGTTAGTCTTGATATACAGCTATATTTCTATTTCTGTCTCAACTGGAAAATTAGATACTTTCTGATGCAAATGCTGTGCTATGGCATTCTTGTGTCAAGCAGTGACACCTTCTACAGAAAAGAATTTTTTAAAAGAAGTTATTCATATGCCCAGCTAAAATTTGTGTGCAATATATTTCTGCAGAAATATTTAACATTTTTTCAGTGCTTTGGTTCACACAAGAAAACAACCCCCTACTGAAAATCTGAAGTTGTAAATACTGCTTAAAGATGAAAAAACATTTCATCCTTGGTATTGTATAAACAAAAGGCAGCCAAAAATCCCTGGTTCTAAAAGACTTTCTTAGTTTACTATTCACCCTTGGAGTATAGCAGTCTTATACTCAAAGGGTATGTAAAACATGTTAAAATAGATTCAGCTTAAAAAACAGCAATTAAGTTTATAACTACCATACATTGTCTTGGCTTTTTAGTGGAAGTAACTGAAAATCAGAAAAAAGAACAACCATAAAAATTAGTTTTGTGGATGTATATGTAAACTGTCTCACTATTGCTTAAAGAAACAGCAGACTTGTTCTGCTTGTTAAAATAAGAATTTCTTAATGCTTTTTTTAAAAAAAGAAATAAATTCCAGCTAAGCAACTAGTAAAATAGTCTCTTCCTTAAAAAATTCATTGCTGAAAGAAGGCTATTTCCAATGCATGAGATATCACACTCCACTTAGTGTTAAGAATTTGACTTTTCAGAATTATGCCTTTTATTTTGTTATCTTTTTTAAAAGCTACCTGAATATGCTACAGTGTCTAGGCCTTGGGCATACTCATTGCAGGAGTGAAGGCATTTCCTGTTGGCTTTGTTGACTTGTTGTGAGATTCCCCTTGGGATGTTCCATTTATATTTTCTTCTGACTTGCTGATTTTGTTTTCACAACCAATTTCACAAGGGTGACATTTTCTAGAATAGTCAATTTCTGAGGCATTCACCCGGAACAAGGGACAAGAGATGTTAAATATCTGTTTTGAATCACTCATCTGAATAACCTGAGGCACATTTCCCAACCGCCCAGACAACTTCCAGAGCTGTGAGGCACCAGCTCCAGCAAACTGATCTTTACTTCTTTGCATTTTCTTTGGTTGAGCATTTGGTTTTTAAAATGTAGAGAGGACCAGAAATAGTTCTCCTCCTTCACGAAAGGGAGTGTAAACAGAAGAGAAGGGTTGGAAGGCTCCGGGGAGAGCCTATGCAAGATCTGATGTGTTGCTTCTATTGCTGTAAGGAGGCAGTGGCTGCTGTTGAGAGTCATCCCTTCCTTTTTTTCCCTTTGGCAGTAAGTTCTTTCTGGTATTTCCAAAGACAGCAGCAGACTTTACTTTCTAGGGATTTATCACAAGTCATGTAGGCAGCAGCCAGTTGAGCTTATGCCTTTAAGTTAGACCTGAATCTCTGAGAATAAATGCACATGAGAATGTCTTCCATGGTGATATGTTTAAAATGCAATTCCTGCTGTATTATTATAATAATATTCCCCTTATTGGCTTGACAACCTAAATTAGTGATATATGCATGGACCAAGAAAAGATTTTCACTTACTGAATAGTTTCTTATTGATATTATTGTATTTACTGAGGCTTGCTTTGATAGCATCAATCTTTATAGCCGCTCCATGGCTTCCCTACACAAAGATCTATAAATACAAATAAATGCATGCATACACATACATATGCAAATATATGTATATATTTGCATTTATTAACAGTGATCAGCAATATTATCTTTTGATGTGTGGTCAAAAAGGATGTCTTTGGATATGCTTTCACAGTCAGAACCTATTTACTGGATTTGTAATTGCGTAGTAAGATCCTGTGGTTCTTTGGGCAATATTTATTAGGCTCACACAGAGCAAGGAGCTGACTCTTGCTAGTTCCCTGGAGGCTGAAGATATCAGCTTCAGGATTTCCTGCGGCATCAGTTAGTGCAGTGACTGAGAAATGAGATTTTGATTTCAGAAAGCTTGACTAAGGTCTGCAGTAAAATGTGGCATAACACATTTTGGTATCTGCTCACTGTGCTCCTGGAAAATTAACCTTTATTGCTAGCTTCTAAATTTCTGAAGATCTCTGTTATTTATAACTGCCAGTGGTCATGCTACTTTGTTAAATTTTAAAGTTAACTAAAAATGTTAGTATTACACATAATTTACCTCCTACCAATCCCATATTTCACATTTAATTTCTAATTTGCCTAAATTTTCTGAAGTAGCGTGTGAATGTAGGTGAGTCTTTCACTGATTCTAGAATGCTGAAGCTTGTTAAAGACCATGAAAGAACAAACATTTGTATATTTGTCTGAGTACAAGTATTGTTGTAAAAAATAAGATATACAAACTTGTCAAAATATATTATCTCACTTCCTCATCTTTATTTAATACATAGTAATGAATGTAGTAGATTTGTGCTTAGTTTTGAAATGTCATGACATGTAAAGCTTTAATATGAATTATATAGAAAGTCATAATTTTTTAAGCAATTCTTCCCATAATGTCCTTTTTTATACCCCTGATATTTCTTATTTCTAACCTGTTCTCTTCTAAGATGAAGATATTTTAAGATACTGTTTTCAAAAAATGTCTTGGGTACTCAGTAACCTGATTATCAATGGAAGTGCAAAAGATTCACAGTCTCTTTAGAAATCAAAACTTGTACTCTGTGGCCCCTTCTGAGAATTTTTTTCAGTTGCTGTCCAGTGCTATGATTAATGGAGGTGAATATCAAAACCACATTGGTTTAGCCTGGGTCTTAGTTATAATATTAAAGAACCATTGATCCCAGCCCTTTCTCATCCCCATTAGACAAGATTTTTTTTGTGTAAGCTGCTCTAATGAATATAGATAGCATAGATAGGCTGCTGTCTAGCTTGAATAGGCAGATTTGTCCTCCTTTCCTCTTTCAACACACTGAAATACAAGATATTAGCCCTATCAACTTATCCTGAAGAAAGGGCTGATAATCATCATGAGTAGATGACATTAATTCCTCTTACTTATATGAGGAATTAACAAAATGTTTAGTCCCTGCTTACACCAGCAGTTCACACCACTTAATACCCAGAGTAAATAAATAGAAATGCAAATCTTTTATTCACATGTTGGAGGTGAAGGCTAAAGCACAGTCTATGCTCTGGTTATCTCCATTCTAATTAACATTCACTTCTGATTTAGTGCAGTGAATATGTTAGTTTGAGCTTGCATGGAAACTTGCTCACCTAAAAGGAAGTTGCAAATGTCTATGCTTTGATGTTCTCTTATTTCCCCCCTTTCTCTGTTCCTAAGAAGATGAATATATTTTTTTTAAATCAAATGTTCATTTTATTGTGAATCTTCTGCTCAATTTGTGATATTAATAAATGAGACCAAAAGTAATGAAGAAGGGCATTATTTTCTTTTTCATGTTGGTGGGTGAAAAAGGTTGTATGATAAAAAGAAATAAATAGATGTTTCAGGAGGTCTGTTATAAAGTTTTAGCATGGACCCCATGGATTTTCAATGTGTAGACAAAGTTGTAGCTGAAGTTCCAAGATTAAATGTAGTGTGTGCACGTGTTTGCTTTATAATGATTTTGGTTTGCGTACTTTTTAAAAGAAAGAATAAAACATTTTTAGTGCTTTAAATTGCTCACAAAAACAGTATTGAGCTGTTCCACAATGTCACTATTATGATTATTTACTTCAAGGTTGTTTCAGCACCAGTGTACAACCAGTGTTTCTTTCTATTTTTTTTTGGTACTCCAGGAAGCAGCCACGGAAAGACAGAAGATGAAAGCTCCTATTCCCAACTTGATTCTCTTGTATGCTACTCTGACTCAGAGCCTGAAGGTTGTAACCAAAAGGGGATCAGGTAAGTAAATCTTTATCTCTGTGGTTACAGTGTGGCTTGGAAAGAAGTGCTTAATGTTTGCAAGCATACACCAGGATGTTGTTATGATGGTTTGGAATACAGTTAAGAGGATTTCAAATTCTGCAGCAAGAAGAGTTGGCAGCTTCTATATGTTTTTTTCACTGTTGTTTTATGTGGACTTAATGAAAAAAATCAGATGTGTAATGTGAAATGAATAGAACCTTTCACCTGCTGAAGGAAAGTTATTCCTAGAACTTTTTAACTTATTTAAAAGACTACATTGCAGTCAGTGTTGTTGGGTTACCAGATTTATCTGTTTTACTATATACTTTGGAAAACTAAGATCATAGAATTTGGATTTAACAACAACAAATAGACAAAACACATTAAATTTAATAACCATGAAAAGTGAACTGCAAAATGTGGTTTTGAAAAGGATACCTAATACGTGGTTGAAGAGTCTAATTCAGCAAAGAAAAATAGTCGGTATTCAGGCAGTTGGGTAGTTTTGGATTAATTTTTTTCTCTGTCACCCTGAAATTCTAATTTTACTCTATTTGGCTTTTCACTGGGTAATGAAAATATAGAATTCTACTTCTGCAACCCATCTTGCTATACTGCACTAAAGAAAATGAAATCCTTAATGAAAGCCTTAAATCCTTGTTGGTGGATTAATGAAAGTCTTAATCCCATGTTGATTGAATTAGTTAATTGGGTTTGTTGTTAGTTGTAAGTTTCCTGTTGGCATTGGAGTGTTTTGGGTAGCTTTTGTTGTGCTTTTCCAGAAGTCTGTCTCTGATTTATTTTTGTCTTCTGGTTGGTAGTAGTTGTAAACTGGTGCTTGGGGAGAACACAGCTCTTTATACATTTTTGGCAACATCTTAAATTATACCTTGCCTTTTCAATGGATTATATTTGTAACAGCAGAACGAAATAGATTATGTCTCCAATATTTTAGTAGCTGGAAATATTGACATAGGAAAGGCAAACATGTAATACTACTACAAAGTAAGGTATTCCTTAATGAAAACTTGAGAATAAAGTATATTTGGGGTTATTTAAACTCAGGAAAACTGAAATACACACTGTGTGCAGAGCAAAGGATCTGGCAATAAGTTGAAGTGTTTATAAGCTGCTGTAGCCTTGATAGATAATGTAAATATCCTTTGAATATGTCTGGCTAAGATTGTTGTGTTTGATTAGGATTTTATACTTTTCAGCTTGAAGTCAAGTCCCCTTAATTCAAATATAGTAAAAACATTATTGATCTTAAAGTAAATTTTACAAAGACATCCATTCTTAAGGAACTAAAAGAAGTCCAGCTATCACCCGTTACGTGAAAGTGACGATGATAAATTGGGTTGTCTTTGCATTTTATTTCATAACTTTTTACCTGTATCCTCTTCATCTGATTAAGCAACGCAAGGAAAAAATGGTAAATATACAATGAAATTTATTTTTGGGAAAGCAATATAATTACTGTCCATAAAAAAAAAAAAAATCAATTTTTTTCAAATATATAGAATTTGTTCTCATGCTGATGCTGTAAGAAAAAGGAAAAACTATAATGGAAATCTTTCTATCATATCTTACTGTAACATGGGGTCTTGAGATTTTTGCATGCTTCTCCTGTGTAAAGCTTCAATTAGACGTATCAACAAGGGAGCAGTTTGTCATACTCTGTGTGCAAAGGAAAGAAATCTCTGATTTACTGAAATCTCAGATCCTTCTGCCTTTGGCCGTGCTGCTTTGTGATTTAAGATTTGAAGAACTTCTTTGGTGCTAGGTGGAATGTAGTAGTGTGTGATGGTTCTTGGTTTGCTTTTGTTGTTGTTGGTTTGATTTGGTTTGGCTTGGTTTAGTTTTTACATCCCTTGGGTGCTCAGGAGGGCTATTTTTGCAATGCTGAAGTGTTTCTACAAAGAAAACTTTATTTAACAGGAGTTTTAACGAAATAAGATTGACTTAGGTGTACTGTGAAAATATAAATGGTTTCCTAATATTAGTACAATTCATAATTGTGAGTAGGAAAAAATATTGACTTAGAAAGTAGAACTTGAGTTTTATGTGAAAATGTTACCCAGAGGCAGAGTGTGGTGAGGGCATGGTTTAAATCTCTTCAGTCAGTTCCACTTGTGAGTGCATTTTGTTCTTGAAATGTCACAATGAAAGCAAAGAAAAAAAATTAAAAAGTAATATTTTGTACTTATGAGTTGTTATAAATATGGAGTTGCAGTATCCACCTTTTTGAGATGTACTGCTTTAGTTTACTTCCTTCTCTGTCATAAATTACAGGAATGCAATAAAGTTAAAAAGTTGACATCGCTATGCTAAATAATTGTTTTAATTGGGATTTATTCCTTCTAATTCACTTTTGTTGAACCTGTTTCTGATGACCAAACCTAAAAACACAGAACTTGTGTTCTTTCTTTTTCTTTCTTCTTTCTTTCTTTCTTTCTTTCTTTCTTTCTTTCTTTCTTTCTTTCTTTCTTTCTTTCTTTCTTTCTTTCTTTCTTGTATATATTTTCATATATATTAGATATTTAAAATATTTATTAAATATATAATATGGTTTAATTTTATATTTTCAGTATTTAATATAAAAAAGAGATCTGTCCTTGAAAATATGTCAATATGGTCAGAGTACTTGACTTGTTTTCTATGTTTATTTATCAGTTCTGCTAAAAAGATAATGATTAATAAAATAATGAGTTTGTCAATCTGGTGGAGATACATTTCCAACAACTTCTCTGATTTTTCAAGAATTTCAGAAAGTCACTTTAGAAAAATCCATAGCAGTTCTGGCCATCTATTGGCTTTCAGGACTGAAGTTATACCAAGCAATTAGCTATATGTGGAAACAATTATAATCAGAATAGTATTCTTTGTTTTGTTTGGTTGAGAAGAGGGTTAAAAAGACTTCACAACAGAAGAAATCTTTGGTTGTGCTGCATTAGATTTAATCTCTGATCATGAGAGCAGTCCTTATACAAAACTCTTAAACTATTTCAAGGTAGTCTTTGAATCACCGCTTTGTGCTACAAATCAAATAAATATAATAATATAGGGAATAAAGGGAACAGTGTTAATCAGATATTTATTACATTATACAAAAGACATACTTTAAATTAGTTTGGTCACAGCTTGTTAACTCAACCTGTTTAACACTTTCTCTTGTATGATTGTCTCTATCTGACAGAAGAGACATTTTTTTCCCAGTTACTATTTTAGATAAGTTCTGAACAGTTTCAAGTTACTTTTTAATATGTGTTGGATTTCTTTTACATTAAGAGCATATGATGACTGTGCTTGTTACATGAGAATGGATAGGTGAGCAGCTGTAGTAAAAATTGCATTACTAAATGTAGATGATACAAGAAACTTCTTCCTAACCCATGTGTGCAAAAGACTTGTAAGCACCCCTTAACTTTTCCTGTCAAGTAGAGTTGACCATACAACACCTACAGGTTGTAATGCCTTCTCAAGAAAGAAAGAAAGAATTCTTTGCTGTAAGCTTCCCTGCTCCAACCACGAACTCCACATGCACACCATGGTTATTAATTGGGCATTTCATGTGTTCAGTGAAGCCTCCCTCAACTGCAGAGGCTTCAGAGCCTGCAACAGAAACTGCAGAGAGGAAGTTTCTTTTGTCAAGTGGTAGATCTCAGAAAAGATTTGCTAAATGGGAAGCTGATTCTTGCACTACTTCTCAGCTCCTTTACATATCTTAAAGCATCTTCCTTCATGAAACTGTTCCTGTCTGATCACAGTGATCTGTTTGATGCAAAAGAAGAATAAATACTTAAAGCCTACATATTTTGATTCATTCAGCACATAGTTTGACAGGATTTGAGTTTTACAGGAATTGAATTAAACTTAAAAAATGTAGAAGAATATGCCTGTTTCTTAGCATGAAACCAAACTACAAATAAATTTGTGCTGTGCCTAAGTGTGTAGATTTACTTTGTGTGTAATTTAGTTCTGTCCTTGACAGTATTTTGAGAACTTTATGGTAATGCATTTCTAAATGTTTTCCTTTCAGTGACTTTTCCTGAAATTATCCAGTTTCACAGTTTGAACTAAATTGCTGGTTTTCTTTTTTTTTTTTTTTTTTTTTTTTTTTGGTCACGTGGTTTTACATTCATAGAACTTAGATTTCTAAAAGTCTCTTCTTTACAGGTTGAATGGTATTTAATCACTTACTTCTGCTGAACAGAATTTTGGCTTATGAATTATTTAATATTCATCAAAGAGGAAGTAGGTTAGGAGAGAGAGCCTCATGCTGGTGCATATAGACTTTTTTCTCTGTAAGATATATGTTAAATGAAATACTCGAACACTGCATTGCCATCTGGTGGTTTTTTCCAAGGATGCTGAGTAGACAAAAGAAAGAAAGGTTTGGGATTTTTTTCTTTTAGAAAAAAAACCCAAAACCCACAAATGTGTAAAAGGGAAAATGTGGAAAAAAGTATGAAAAGAGACCTCGTTATGTAAAACAATGATGAGCTGATCAGTTTATTCAGACAGTATTATTGTAGTCTCTTTTTTCACGCTTAGATCTGGCTGCCTTGTATCAAAGAGGTGAGAGTTGCTATTACTGCCTCTAGTTTTCTGCTTTTCTGCAGATTATTCAACATTATGGGTTAATTAATATTCTGTGTTCAGTTCTGCTGTTGTGAATAGAAAATTTCTTTTCTAGATCAAATTTATTCTACGATAGAATGATTTAACAGGAAGGAAAATATTTCCACTGATGGGTTTTTGGGATATGCATATGAACCTTCGCATCATTATGATGAGATTAAAGTCTAGATATGTATTTTGTTGTGTAGCAGTAGATTGCTTCTCTTTTAAAGTCTAGTATTTTTTGCCTTAGCTATTATTACTCAATATGGGTGGTTCTTGCCATACTTGGATGAAAGATCAATATTATGAAAATAAGGTAGTGAAGACTTTGACACTGAGATGCTATTTTTGAATTTTTTTTTGTATGAGCAAAATATTAATTTTAATGGGGGAAAAATTATTCCAGATTTTTTTTTTCCTAAAAATAGTGTAACTCTGAGGAACAGACTGGAAATACATAATAAAATTTCAAGTTGTTATGCTTTAAGAAATATAAGGTTATATTTTTCCAAGTTATTGCCATCCATGATTTTTTAGGATTTATTGCTCATGAAATAATAAGTATATTTTAGATAATTATAGCAGTTGTATAAAAAATATCTCTGAATAAAAAGACAGTTGATGTTTTCTGACTTTTTTTTAACTGGAAAAGGAACATATCTGTGCAATACCACAGCAACAAAGCCAAGGTTTTGCGCCTAATGAGGAATGTCAATGAGAACTCAACAATGTAGTTAAAAAAAGAGTGATGAATATAAGTCAGTCAAGACAGTATGAGAACATTTTGCATCTAGGAAGAGTTTTTGAATTGACTTTACTCATCTCTACTTAATGATTGAACTGTCACTCTTTTATAGAACATAGATATATAATCCAGCTTATAAAAACACTTTGAGAAATTGCACATAATTAAGTGCTAAGCCTTAGCAGAGATCTGGTACCAAGTATTTGAGTACTTGTACTTTTAATTTATTTTTTGTAACCCTTCCAGGTGAGATTTGGTGTCCTAATTGCGTAGTACTACATAAATAGTCCTATTCTTCTTAGTATCCCACTTTCAGTAATTCCATTCTGTTTTTAATTCTGCTTGTGTTTTGGTTGCGTAAGTATTTTCCTTTTGGCTTCTTGTCAAAAGGTAATTAGTTGATGGATGACATATTGGATCTGGTACGCACTGAATAGTAATAAGAAGGTTCAAAAATAAATTAATATACCTGTTGTTCTTTTTTCTTACACAATTTATGAGCAGAACACTCATATTTGCTGTATTCCAGGTACTGTGAGCTTGGAGCAAAGCAATATGTATATAAATAAAGGATATGCTTCTTGTAAACCAGAGGAGTTTATGTCAATTGATATTAATGGCTCCTAGCTGTTGTTTTCACTCTGTTACAGAATGTTAATTTTCCATTATTAATTGATGAGACTTGTGGCTTGTTGTGTGGTTATGTAGAAACTGAAATAATATTTAGAATCTGTATCTATTTGATGTACAAGATTAACTTCCATGAGCAATGACTTTTAAATGGGAACAATCAAGACTACTGTTATTACTATGAAAACGTTTTTTCTATCTCTCTGTTTGGTGACAGGAAGAAAAAGTATGGTGAATATCAGTCCTAAGCAAATATGTGTGTACCTTTCTTATTGCACCGGGGAATGGAATTATTTTTGCATCATGACCTGATTAAGAAGTGAACCTTGCTTCTTATGAGGATTGTTTCAAAAAACTCATTTTGAATTGGCATATAAATATGCAACCTAGTTTATAGTTGTAGCTGTGGGGCTCAATGGGGAAAACTGTGAAATATTTTTATTTTTGAGGTAGAAGAGACAAAAAGATGAGGGTGAATCTTTACAGTTAAAATAGAGATAAACAGAAATCCTTGTTTCATTCTTAAGCAACGTTCTTATATTGTGATCTATTAATTAATTCCACATTGATTTTATTAACACTAATATTTTTCAGGTTTTCATCCTGAGAATAAAATATGTTTTAGTTTTCTTTTTGCACCTGTTCTGTTTTATTTAAAACTGCTTATTGCTCCCCGTTTAAATGTGTAGTAGGAATCACTGTTTAATTTTTAATGCTACAACTTCATCTTCATAGTTGAAGAATTAATTAACTGAGTGTATCCACTTTCCTGGATTTTTTTCTAATTACTCTGCAAGTTGTATGTCAGTGGAGGAGGGAGTTTCTTGCTTTCCTACTTGCACATTTCTTTTAATGATAAAAACCTTCAAAAGCAATACAGTAATGGGGTCAGCTGAGATGAATGATTTCTTGTGTCTGCTGGGAGGAAAGCCTAGATGATCTAGAAATGCAGAGACTGTGTAAGTGCTCTGCCTCCTTCTTCAACACTCGCACTCTTTGTCCTGAACTTCTGCTATCTGTCTAATTCTGGAGGGAATTGAGAGGCCTTCCGTAATTAATATAACCCTCAGAAAATTTTTGCATCTTGCTATTACTACATGGCACCAGGATGTCAGGAGAGCAATTAATGTCCTTTAGCACCTTATTTAGACATCAAAAGTATCCATATCCCCATCCTGCAGCAGTTCTGACAAAGCCACTTACACCAATTTTGGTTTGATCCTCAGCTTCTTTCTTCATTTATGGAGGTAAACCTCCATTTGATTATTGGTAGGTTAAAAGGCATGACTTGCTGTTTGTGTATCCCGTCTCTTGTTTGTGTATCAAGAGATACTGGAGGAAAGCAGGAGTGATGAATCAACTTATTTAGTAAATTTCTGCATATTCAGGAAGTTAGAGGGTTCCTTTAGAATATGATTTTGAGACAGAGATTTTGGTTCTTTTCTGTTTGCTTGTTTATGCCAACAGTGTATGGGAAGCATTAGATTTTTTTAAAAGAATGATCTTTTACAATACTACATATTTATTTAGCTACAGAATGTTGTATGTGTTGCATTACTATGAAGTAATTTTCAATGTCCAGTTTTCATTTGAAAAATGCTGAATAATAGTGTTGCTAGAAAGAACACCAAGTTTTGCTAGTTACCTGTTGTTGGGCAAGGGGATGGTTTGGCTCCAATGGTCTCTACTCTGCTTTTATAACTGAAGGATGCTATTCAATATGTCAGATGAACAGCACATTTGGGGATTGTATAGCAAAGGGTGGCAGAGAGACTATACTGTAAAGAAAAAGATGAAAGAAAGAAAGAAAGAAAGAAAGAAAGAAAGAAAGAAAGAAAGAAAGAAAGAAAGAAAGAAAGAAAGAAAGAAAGAAAGAAAGAAAGAAAGAAAGAAAGAAAGAAAGAAAGAAAGAAAGAAAGAAAGAAAGAAAGAAAGATATAAATCTTGTCCACTGGAGGATTTGGGCAGTAAGGAATGATTGCATCTCAAGCATAAATCCTTTGTGACACATTACTTATTTTGGAGACACTTTGAAGGCAGTAACTGTTACTTGTTCTGTGAGCATTTATGAACAGGATGGCTGGCATTTTAAAAATAGTTATATGACCTTTTGTTGTTTCTAGGATCCATCCTGGTACTTTTCAGAGTCCTGGGAGATTGTGAATAATACCACAGTATGTGAAAAGACTGTCTGCGTTCTGGCAAAGGGTCAATGTTTTAGAGTGTGCAATATATATTAAGAAATGACTAATGATAGGAAAGGAGACGAAACAAAATCGGAAGCCAAAAGGACAGTAATAGATATTCTTACATCGTTCGGTCACTGAGTTTTAGTAGCTGCTTAGGAAAGATGACTCTTTTCTTCCAGTCCCTATGTTCCCAGGGGAGCCATTAGGGATTGCTTTACTGATTGGCATCTGTTGGTAAACAGCCTAAAAGATTCAAAAGAGCTAGTGACGTTTGATCAGAAATCACTGTTATAGAAGATTTATTTATTTGAATATTTTCTTGTCAATTTTATGTAGAATAATGACTGTGGAAAATAAGAAGGCAAAAAACCCTCAAGGACAAGTAATGACCATCTGATATATTTCTCTTTTTTATTTAAATGTACTCGTTAGTGAAAATTTTTAAAATACAAAAATATTAGCCATGAAAATAAATTCTACCCATTAGAATATAATTTGTTGTCATACTTAAAGGACGTTAAAATTGATGAAATCTGTCTTATTAAAATACTTCCTGACTTGCTCTTCCCAAAGGCTGGAGGGAGAAAGTGCTGTAAGTGCTATATACACAGATACACAGATATATGGGAACTAACTTAGCATGAAAAGAAGAGGTTGTCCTTTAGATTGCAATTCTGGATTCTTCAGACGTTCTTGCTCAGACTTGTTTCAGCTGTTATGGTCTTTAGTTCAAAAGCAGGATACACAAGGTCTTGTAAGACTTGTATTTTTAATTTTTTTTTCAAAGCATTTTTTTTTGCAATTATGAGGAGAATTATCAGACTGCAGCAATGGTAAATTACAAGACAGTTATGTTAGTTGAGAGGTGAGTGCTCCTGTAATTTCATCTCCTTGCTCTGAAGGCATAACTCATTTCAGGAAACTGTTAGCTTCCATGAGAACGGTATATTTATAAAAATATAAATAAAAATATAAAATTCTCAGTCTTTAGTCTACCAAGATAATTTAATAGCTTTTAACTAAATGCAGTCTGGTATTCTTTACCTTTTCAAGTGCATTATTTCCTCCTTTCTGGATACCCTCCCTTCTTTCCACCCAACAATCCAATTTTTTGGCAAGTTTCCATTTTCTCTTTTAAGCTGTTATATAGCTTCTGGCATTGACAGTCTCTGTGATTAGAAAGTACTTCCTCTAGATGCATTTCAAGATCACTGCCCTTGACAATCAAACTCCTCAAAAATCCTCAGAATATGTTTAGAACAGATGTAAAATATTTCAGCTCAGAGAAACTCAGTGGATTTCTGGTGAATTGTACATCACTTTCAACTTTGAAACCAGCAGAAGAAACAAAATGGCAAATCACTCAATTATAGTCCTTAGGGATCACAGAATGGATAAGGTTGGAAGGGACCACATCTGGCCATCTGGTCTACCTCCCTGCTCAAGCAGGGCCATCCCAGGGCACAAGTCACAGGACTGCATTCAGTTTGCTGAGTATCTCCAGTGAGGGAGACTCCACAACCTCTCTGCAGAGTCAGTGCACAGTGAAGAAGTTCTTCCTCGTGTTCGGGTAGAACTCCCTGTGCATCAGTTTCTGCCTCTTGTCTATTGCTTGGAACCACTGAGAAGAGCCAGTGAATAAAATTGCCACGCTGCCCCTCCATACCAAGTGAGCATTGCATCAAGGCACCCATTAAAGTGACCCTTGGGGATCTGGGATCAGGCTTCACATGACTGTAGGAACAGCTGCAGAGGTTATGAAACCTTTTTTCCCCCCCTGCATCTCATTGAAGGGCAAATACAAGCTGCCCTTTTCTTCCAGGTTCCTCATCATGTCCGCTGCTGAGGAGAATAAGGTATAAAACGGTATAAAGGTACAAAAATACCTTTCCATGTTTCATTGTGTCTGCAGCCTGCAACATCCATTCAGACCTAAGGACTTTCTGAAAACCATGCTGGATGACTGTTGTTATCAGGAGGAGGTTTGTGATCGAGGAAGGAAATTAGATTTAGATAGTAAATAAAAGTTTCAGAATTCTTTCTTTCTGTCCCATTCCTTTACAGTAAGTTCTGCTTTGGTTTTCAGAGTGTCACCTTCTCAGCTTAGTGCTCTTTGTGTCTTTTTTTTGCCCCTCTTCTTCCTTCCTTTGTCTGCTCTGTTTCTTTCCTAGTGTCTATCTGTATCCATGGCAGCTCCAGCCAAAGGCCCTCACCACTTTTCCCAATTCACATGCTAAAACAAAGCTTGATTAAGTTATGAAGGCTGGTTGTGAAATGTCATTGTAAGATCTTTCTCGCCTTGGGTTTTGGCCCTTTCAGAGCCTTGCCTTAGAGGTCAGGAAGATCTTTTCCTTGCTGGAAACTGGAATTCCAGACCATTGCAGTGTGTGCCGCAGATCACAGAGGGGAATTACTGAGGTGCCCAGGGTGCTGCTTCTGCCTTGGCACCCAAGGGAGATGTCCTGGTGCAGGTGACAAGGTCCTGAAGCTGTGAGGCTTCCCAGAGCAGATAGCAAATGTTTGTTTGCTGGACATTTTCAAGCACATTCCCAGCTTGAAGCAGAGGGAAGAAGAAAAGGGAAGCAAGGAGCTTACAGAATCATAGAATGCTTGCAGCTGGAAGAGACCCTGTGCAGGTGTTACAATCCCATTCAGCATTTACAGGTTGGGAATAGCCAGAAGGTACAGAGAACATAAATGGACATGAGCAAACATTAGCCCCTGGTGTAGCTGGAGACACCTGGTGGGAAACACAGATTTGTGTCAGCAGCAAACTCACTGAAGGGGCACTCTGCCCTACCAGCCAGAAGGGGCAGAACAGGGGCAAGGAGAGTGCTTCCAAGGATGGGCAAAAAGGGGAACTTTCCTTAGGGAGAGTGGAGCAGGAGAGGTGTTCTTCTTCAGCCCACCAATGACACCAGTGTCAAACTCAGAGTTTTTGTTGGTTTTCATAGAACAAAAGGTTTCCCCTTCCCTCAGTGCTATTAGAGTGGTACTGTTTGCTCACTAAGCAGCAGCTGCAAAGAGTTATGTGAACAGTCCCACATCTTTTCATGTGATAAATAACCCTGTTATTGTCATCTGTGGGCGCTTGGCTTTGGTTACCAATGGGCCAGTCTTTTTCCCCCAAGAATGAAAGATCATAGAATCTTTTTGCCCAGGAGGCTGAGGCCCCCCTCACCTGACTTGTGGTAGAATTACCTTCAGATACTTACATTGATATGGTCCGCTATGTATTTTAAAACAACCTGAACTTTTTTATAGCTTCTCCCAATAACTGATTCTAGCATTGCATTGCCTTTATTAAGCATAGAAAGTGCAGCAGTTAAACTACATTATTTCATGAGATGCCCTAAAGCCATCAAAATTCAGACACCTGTCTGAGTCACAGTGTCGTTCTTGCTCTGGGCAAGGTGGTAGCGATTTGTTGCTGGCCTAATTTTACTAGCTCAAAGCTTCCAGTTTCTCCTTGCCTTCTCTTCCTATCTGTGTAGCCTCATTTCTCTGGCCAGGAAAAGCTCACTGATCCAAGTTTTTGACAGACTGAACAAGGAATGAAGGGAGATGTTGCATTGTATTAGTGGTGAGGAAGTGCCTTGTTCAGGAGCAGCTGAGCCCTTCAATTTTCGTCTCTCTCCTGTAGGAGCTCTGTTGTGTTTTGACATTTATGAGTACATATTAGAAACCAACAAACAATATACCAGTGATGTTAAATGAGTTTTGCTGGTAGTTCAGCTTTTCATGTACACTTTTCATGTGTTTACTTAATGTTTTAAAGAATTTCTAATCTTTTGGTGGCAGCCAGCTTTCCTTCAGTGTCTTCAAAACAACATCAACAACAGAAAATCGGTGACACTGTGGATTGCTTATAAGAAAATAAATATCAAATGTCAGAAGTCAGACTTTGACTTCCAGAATTCTCATTTTGACCATCAAAGAGGATTTTTCTAATTGTTTGTTTCTCTATGCTTGGCTATACACCTTTTAATTTATTTTACTGTGCTGTACTGCACATCCCTGATATGCTGACAGAGAACGTTTTGTAAAGTAATATAACATTTCCTGAAATATTTTGATTCTAGGAGAGATTCTATTATACAACAGCACATTTATTTCTGTTCTTTGGAGTGTATGCTTGTGCAATCTAGTCTGAAATAGGTTAGTAGATCAAAAATAACACAATGGGATAACCTGTGTGATAGATGATAGAGAGGACTGGCAGGGCAGCAGTCAAGCAGACTGCGTGG
Organism: Ammospiza caudacuta; assembly: GCF_027887145.1. NCBI lineage: Eukaryota > Metazoa > Chordata > Aves > Passeriformes > Passerellidae > Ammospiza > Ammospiza caudacuta. The sequence goes on from NC_080594.1 coordinate 109,092,915, forward strand.
TATATTTGGCATTTCTAAAAAACCATTGTGTTAAATTAATAGCCACATCATTTTCAATCCCATAAAACTTGGCTCCACTTTTAAATTTATGTTATGATTACAGGGAGGACTAATTTTCTTTTCTGATGTTTGACTTTTATAAATGTACCATAATTCAAAGCCGTGACAGTGTAGTGTTATATTACTAAGGAATGAAGTTAAGCAAAGACCTTTTAGCTGATTTCAGGTTTTACAAAATACTCTGAGACAAAATTTAGATATTAAAAGTTACTTGTCACATAGCATTTTGGACTCGGGTACTTCTTGATTTAATTATCTCAGATAGGACTTGTGTCTCAACTATTTTTGAACCTTTTCTGCCATGGGAGCTCACATGGTATAGATGCTGTCAATTACCAGCTAAAAAGTTGACTTATAGTAATTTTTAAAAATAGATGTGGCAGTCAATTCAGATTTTACATTCAACAGAGCAGAAAAAGAAAGTTTGAAACATGGATTTTAACTGAAATGGTAAAAACTATCCTAAACCCAACAGATGTTGTTATAGTATTGAGTTAATTAATGCATTGAGGAAAAAATCTTGTTCAACTCCATTTTTAACATAATTCAGAATTCTCTTACTTCTCTGTGGGTTTTTTCAGGATTTGGGGATGTGGACTATTTTTATTCTGGAGATAAATTTCGTAATTTCTAATTTTAAAAAGTTAAGCAGATAGTGTTGAAGCAGATTTTCCTTTATGAAGTTTTATTAAGCCAGCATAACATAGTTAAAGTCTTCCTATTTACCAAAACACTTTATATTTTGAGAATAGAGTTAAAAATTACTTGGCATAAAGGCAGTGACCTTGTTTTTAGGTATGAGTGTGGTTAACTATTTTTAATACATGTGGCTACCATTTATGTGAAAATGTTTGCACACGTTTTGAAATTTTGGCTTTATTTTGACAGAGAAAGTTAAAAATTGCAGAGAAACACAACTGAGGTCTCAGCAATGGTAGTTTTGTGGAAACTCTTTATTTGTAGCATCAAGAGCATAGGACCAGTTTATACACTGACATTCAGTTCCACAAAACAGAAGAGAAGCTGTAGAAGAGGAGCGCTCTTTGCAAGGGAACATGAGAGATGTTCCTCTATGGATCCTCTAAAGATCCACCTCTATGGATCTTTAGCCTTAGAGGCTTCTCAATCCCCTAGGACATCTAAGCCTCACTGATGCCAGTACCATGGACTTCCATGAATGGTTTGAAGCACTTCCCTCCCTTCCTTTCCTCCAATATCCAGTCAGTTGATAAAACTGTCTGGTAGTCTGTGAAGGAGACACATTTCTTCCTTGATGTATGTGCAGAGCAGGAAACAATGGTCTTTATTCAAGCTTGTTTTTCATCTTTTCAGGAACTGTATCCCTACTAGAATTTTCTAAAGAATCTAACATTTTTCTCATTGCCCTTAAGAACCCGGAGTGGTCTAATGAAGGTAACATTCTGCTGAGTAATATGATGTGGTATTTAATCTCAGTGTTCCAAGGAAAAGAAGTTTTGTTCTTCTCCTCTGAGCTCCTGACTGCATTGCACATTGCTTCGCATTTATTTTCCGCAGGCAGAAACTGACCATTAAATATATTTATGTACCTTTGTCCAGCTTCAGTTATCAGTTTGCTTACTATAATATTTTAAAATATTTTCCTTGACTCTAATTATATAATAATATATAACTTTAATAATGCATCCATTCCTACTTGCTTAAATGAAGTATGCAGAGTGAAGAGAAGATATAAATCGCTGAAAGTATCTTATTTTTCCTATCAGTTTTTCAAATACTCAGAAGTTGAATTTAAATTTATGAAATTTGTATAATTACCTTCATATTCAAACTTCTTCAAAAGGTTGAGAATTAAGTCAATATTTTAATTTCTTTGATTACTGAATTAATCTGTCTTTGAAGTAAGCAGACCTACAAAACTGTCTTTAAACCTACATCACAGAATCATAGAATCACTAGGTTGGAAGAGACCTTCAAGATCATTGAGTCCAACTCATGCCCTCAACTAAACCATGGCACCAAGTGCCACATCCAATCTTTTTTGAACCACATCCAGGGATGGTGACTCCACCACCCCCACGGGCTGACCATTCCAGTACTTTATTTCTATTTCTGCAAAAAACCTTTTCCCTAATATCCAACCTATATTTCCCTTGGCTCAGCTTAAGACTGTGTCCTCTCATTCTGTTAGTTGCTGCCTGGAGAAAGAGACCAACCCCACCTGACTACAACCACCTTTCAGGGAGCTGTAGAGAGTGATAAGGTCACTCCTGAGTCTCCTTTTCTCCAGGCTGAACACCCCCAGCTCCCTCAGTCATTCCTCACAGGTTTGTGTTCCCAGCCCCTCTCCAGCCTCGTTGCCTTCTCTGGATGTGCTCAAGTGTCCCAACATCCTTCCCAAACTGAGGGGCCAGAACTGGACACAGCACTCAAAGTGTGCCCTCACCAGTGCTGAGTACAGGGGCAGAATGACCTCCCTGCTCCTGCTGGCCACACCATTCCTGATCCAGGCCAGGAGCCATTGGCCTTCTTGGCCACCTGGGCACACTGCTGGCTCATGTTCAGCTGGGCACTGTCCAGCCACACCATCCCCAGCCTGTAACACTGCAGGGGTTACTGTGGCCAAAGTGCAGGACTTGGCACTTGGACTTATTAAACGTCATCTTACTGGATTCTGCCCATACATCCAACAGTTCCAGGTCTCTCTGCAGAACCCTCCTACCACCAACAGATGGACGCACACTCCCAGCTTAGTGTCATCTGCAAATTTACTAATGAAAGACTCAATACCCTCATCCATGTCATCAATAAAAATATTGAACAGAACTGGCCCCAGCACAGAGCCCTGAGGGACACCACTGGTGCCTGGCCCCAGCTGGATGCAGCATTGCTCACCACCACTCTCTGGGCCAGCCATGCAGCCAGTTCTGAGCCCAGCACAGAGTGCTCCTGTCCCAGCCATGGGCTGCAGCTTTTCCAGGAGTGTGCTGTGGGAGACAGTGCCAAAGGCCTTGCTGAAGTACAGGTACACAACATCCACAGCCTTTCCTGCATCTACCAGGTGGGTCACTTGGTCATAAAAGGAGACCAGGTTGGTCAAACATGACCTTCCCTAGTTTTAAAATCCTCTAAATGAGTTCTGCCAGTTCATGAGCTAAAACCTTTCTGCTCTTAGCAGAGAGATGGAGCCCATCCAGTTCCAGCAGGCCAGGTGCCAGAAACGTTGCCCCGTGATCAAAGAACACAAAATTCTGCCCATGACACCAACCCTTTAGCCACTTGTTGATAATGGGGGCTCTCCTGTTCCTTTCATCATTTTTCTCTGCCACCAAAGGGACTGAGCAAAATCCTACCTGTGCTCCGGCCCTGTGAACCACTTGACCCAGTGTCCTAAAGCCCTTTTTAATTGCCCTGATGTTCCTCTTCTTAATCTCACCACTGCCAGCCTGGAGTATCAGCAGTGTGTAATAATCAGGGGGTTGAATCAGCCCAGGGAGTCTCTCTGTACATCTATTTAAAAATGTCAGGTTTTAATTTCCACATATGAAACAGAAAACAAAACACCTACAAAAAGTATATTTTCTGTTTTGAAAATTTGGTGCTTAGATTTACAGTCCATCGACATTTCTGTCCCATTTGCATCTTTAGTATTATATTGCTCAATCATGTATATTTTGGTGTATTCTGGGAGTAACTGCCCAGTCTTTTCTCATTTCTTTGTGAAGAACAAGGATGCCTTCAGTTTAGTCCTGTCCTTTAGAAAGTGAAGCATGTATTTATGTTCCCAACACAAGTCTTAATGGCATCTCAAGGGAATCAAATTCTGGCACAAAAATGTTTTCATTTTTATTTAACCATACTAATGTAGGCATTTACCTTGAAGTTTCCAGAAGAATATGTCTGTCTGTGGTTGTATATTTACCCATATATTTGAATGAAAACAACGAGGTTATTTTCAATAGGATGATGCATGTTTTACCTGCAAGAATGGAGCATACACTTCAACATTCACAGGTATTTTGTTTCTTTCTCAAAGAACTTGCTGGAAGCTAAACCAAAGACAAAAATCAACATCTGAGCACTGATGTAAATAAAATATACAAATACTTGAAGCCACAAGGATTCATCAGAGAACCACTTGACACATTATTTTAGTTAGAAGTAAAAAAAAAAAAAAAATACAGTTTATTCAATTTTGACATATTCTGTCACATCCTCTATAGAAACCTATTCAGTTGTTGAATGCAGAACGCCACCACTCTAGTTTCCATTAATTTATTGTGAATCTTATTTAATTCTTCAAAATTCTCTTTAGCCAATTTAGCTTCATCAGAAGAACAATGTTCATCTGGATCAGTCCTGTGGGGATGATATTTTACAGATAATTAGGCATTCATTAGCTACTAGCCCATAGAAAGCAGGATGTTTCTTGGTTTAACTGTTAATCAATAGATTAACCCTGTTCTTCCTGTTTAATTTTGTAGACACTGAAAAATTTGTAGACGCTGAAAAATTCAATTCAAAGGAAATATCCTTTCAGTCTTCTTGGAAACACACCTAAGTTCTAAAATAAATGCTGAAGAGGATATGATAAACATTTTTTCTCACTGATGTCAAAATAAGTATACAAAAAAATCACAGAATTATGATTTCTTTAGATTTTTTCCCTTGACTATGCTGACATTATGGAAATTGAGTTTTACTGTATGTAATGTCTGATTCTACAAGCTATGGCATTTGATTCCACATTCTGGAATGAGTCAGTATTAGCACTCCCTTTCACATAGGTACATTCCCTTAAAATAATGGAACACTTTTTCAGCTACACAGATTACTTATATTTCTAAATATACTCAAGTAAGTTTCAATAATTTCAGCTCTTATTTCTGGCAATTTTTGATTTCCAATGTTTTTGTTTCATTCAACACATGGAGATTTTTCATGTTTATTATCCTGTAATGGAAACTAGACTTATCCTTCTGATTTCTGCTCTCCTTGGAGCTTCAGAGAATTGAAAAGAAAAATAAATCGAGCTTGTTTTAAATGACCAGTCTACTGTAGATTGATTCTTCTCATTTGAACCAATTTAACAAGGTCTTTCTGACTCTCAAAGAGTTATTATCTCCTGATTACTTGTGAGTCAGACCCTCAGACAAAGGTCTGACATGGCAATGCTAATCGGAAACTAAATTGTTATATTATGTATTTTAATAATTGCTAGAGACAAGTCAATGGAAATTAATGTGATACAGTGATTCAGTGAAGAAAATAGTCTCACCAGAATCCATAGAGTTTTTAATGAATTAGAATGACATGCAATCCAATGGTGTTCAGTAATTTCAGCATTCCATAGGGCATTTCAGGGGTTTGTCTGAGATTCAGAGGAACAAATGATACAAGACACAGAATAGTGAAATGGAATATGAGTATTTTTCATTTATTTGACAATTTACACCAAATTCAGTAAACTACTTTTTCCTTTAAAGCATTTTTGAAATGAGCATTGAGGTGCTCATAAACATTTACAAAAGCTGCATTCCCGTCTCATTTTGCCCACACATTAATGATAAAAGTAATCTGTGTATCTGTTAGAGTAGTTAGAAAAAATAAGAAAATTGTGTAAAGGATACTTTAATATAAATACTTCCTTAATCTTCAAGCAAAGAAGTCTTGCAGTGTGATGTTTGTTGTTTCCAACAGATTTAAGTAGTGTAAGATCTCTGTGTAACTCTAGAAACAAAACAATTCTTAGCTCTTTAGATGTTCATGTTGTAGTGAAATAAGAGATGCTACAGGAATGACAAATAACTTTTTTTTTAAACAACAGAACTACTCCTTTTTACAAAGTCTTTCAAAGATAATAGAAATGGGAAAATGGAATACTGTAGCATCTCTTCATGTTATTCATTAAGGTAAAGACTAATTTAAATTTACAGGAAGAATAAATCACATTTTGCTCCAATTTTTTCTTCATTTAGTTCCTTTTTCTGAAGTTGTTATGTGTTAAGATTATTCATTTTATTTCAAAGTTCCTCTTCTAGAAATGCAGTTAGTCACACAACTGGTACTATGTAACCTGTCCACTAATGTGTGCATCAGATTTTTTTTTTTTCTGTGATAATTAATTCTGATTTTGGTCTTCATCACTGAATCTTCATATACTTGTTAGCATGAAAGGTGCTGAAGTCACCTGAGAGAAGCAGAAGATTTTGCAGAATTTAAAGAATCTGAGAACAAATCAAGACTCTTTATCTCTGGAGTGGTTTTTTTATGCTTTTAGAGATCAATAAAGTTGAACTTGTCACTGTTCTATTTGTCTAAATGAAGGATTGTTTCATAGGAATGCTTTCTCTCAAGGATTAAATTTAAAGAAAAAGTTAAGGGGAAAAAGACAGTGAAGCAATTCCTAGGTTTTTTCAGCATTGTTGTTTTCACAGCGAATTCCTAGAAACAAATAATGTAATACTGTACCTCTAAAAAAGCATATTAATAATTTTGTGTCAAAATAATGCTTTCTTTTTTAGAATTAGAATTTCTTATTTTCTTGGCTATAAATATAAAACTTTTCAATAGTAATAGGGCAATTTAGGACTTGGCTGAATATGTTTGAGTGGAAACATGTCTTTGGTTTTGTTAGCAAAGAGTGTTCATATTTCAAAGCCAAATTTGTCTTTTTGTCTCTGTGAAAATGAAAGCATTTGAGAAAAGGAAGGAAACAGAATATTAGAGTAAATACCGTTTAATATGAGCCTTTGTACCTGACCTGGGGTTCATTTAGCCATTGAGCCAGTACAAAGCTAGCAGTTTCAGGTTTATGTTTTTAATGATGAATATAGATAATCTTATGTTTTTAAAGATAAATATATATAAAGAAGGGAAGGGAAGGGAAGGGAAGGGAAGGGAAGGGAAGGGAAGGGAAGGGAAGGGAAGGGAAGGGAAGGGAAGGGAAGGGAAGGGAAGGGAAGGGAAGGGAAGGGAAGGGAAGGGAAGGGAAGGGAAGGGAAGGGAAGGGAAGGGAAGGGAAGGTGTGTTAGAAGCTGAAGGATTTCTATTAAGTTAGGGAAGATTTAGTGGGCCAGAAAAAGAAATACACACATACGTGACTTCTGAGGACAAAAACCTCACAACAAATTGTATGTCTTGTATCGAAGTCATGAAAAAACAGTCACTAAATGAAAGTATACTAGTTATCCATCTTCTCTTGTCTTTCAGAATGTGAAACAAAACACTGTAATGTATTTCCATGAGTATTTATCATTACTGTAAAACAAAATTAGATTATTTGGGCTATGAAGGCATAATTAATTATTTTATTCATTTATCTGATTTATTATGTTGTTGAGATTAATTTTTGGTAGATGGTGGTGCTCTCAGGTTTAGGGTAAAATTAAATATCAGAAACAAAAACTGGAATTTGGATTGTTCTGATTTCCAAATTCTATTCTAGCTGCTATAATTAAAAACATGGTAATCTTTGCTTATTACAAAATTTATAGCAGTTTTCCTTATAAAATTTGGAAATAGATGCAGAACGCATTTTTTATAGCTCACAAAATCTCTCCTCTACTGTTCCATTGCTTTGATCAAGGGCACAGTGTGGTCACAATCTCAATTCTCCTGGTTACATCATAATAGTGTACCTGCACTTTCCAAGAGGTTGGTAAGATAAAACTGTAGAAAATAACTAGAGGATATTTTTTTTTTTATTTTTGTTTTTCCATGTGCTGTATCAATTTTCATCAGGTCAGGTCACAGTAAAGCACAGTGAAAATGCAATTATAGCAAAACAGATATTTCACAAAGTATCCTCAAACTCCTAAGGAACTGCTGGAGGTGCTGCAATAAAAATGTTTATGCTCTGTGTTCTTATTGTTTTTTCTAAGATTTATGAGCATCAGTAATCAGGAAATAATTTCCTGTAAAAAAGAGAGACTTGGGCTTTTTTTTTCAACTTTTGAACAAGTAGAACAATAGGGTGAGATCTGGTTACCAGGGAGTCTTTGTGGATCTCAGCACTTCACACGAGAGAGGAAAACGTACAATACAAACAACTTGTGGCACTGCTGTTTGCTTTGTAGATTTTCGGGGGCAGGTAAGAAGATTCTTTTCATTAGAACCCCAGGCCACTCCAAAATGATACAGAAGATTTTCAGATGGGTAATATGATATTCTTTAGCTGATTCTCCAGAAAAAAAGATTCTTTTAAATTACAGTGTTGACTATATGGACATTATCCATAGTGTTGTTGTGTAAATTACTTGGTATACACTTTTCTGAGAGTGGAAATATTTCAGATATTTCTATTTATATTCAATGGAAATAAAAATAAAAAGTTGATGTTTTATCACATTTTAAAATATTTTATTCTTTTACACTTAATGAATACTGCCTGAGTAATTTAAAATGTTAGGTAACTTGAAGGTAGGGGAAACTAATATTTCTTGGAAAAATTGAAATTCACACCTCTTTAGCAGCATCTCAAATGATATGTAGCCAATTTGCTGTTGCTACATGATCCTCATAACCTCTCCTGAGTTTTAAAGAATATATCTTAGGAGTTTTGCACTGCAAACCCTCACTAATGTAAAAGGCTCTTTGTTCTGCCAGGAAACAGACAATGCAGTTTAGCTCAGTTGGAAAATTAATAGCTCAGCAAGATTTGCTTTAAGAAGGTCAAGTATTGTCTAAGATTGTACCTCTCATTCTATGAATACATTTTTCATGGACTGAAAATTCCTATATACAGCCTGATAACCCGTACTAGTTTTTAAATACAGTTACAGCCAATACTTGTTGAAATCCAGAGTTTTAAATACAGTCAGTTCATTCAGGAGATAAACAAGTCTGTCCAGAAATACTTCAGGACTATATCACAGCATCTTTTCATAACGTAAGTTATTCTAGTACAAACTGAATCTTGATAACATAATGCAATTTTTAACACTTACTTTTGACTTTTTGTCAGGATCAGCCTCAGAATCAGTTTTTAAACAGCTCATTGAGACTGAATTCAGAATTTGGCAGTCTCAAAGTAGCTTGGATTATGTGAGATCTGTGCAGTAGTAAATGAGCTTTTCCTGTCCTTTCAGACCTTGCTACTACAATATAAAATTGACAACCCACATGCAATTAATAAATAAAGAGTGTTTACTTATATTTTAAGAGCTCTGTTTCAGAATTTAATGTGTAGTACGAGCAGACTCAATATGGCATGCAGAGAGCTTGTGTGACCTAATTAAATTATTCAAACATTTGTTAAAATCAAAGGATATGAAGACATCTTCATCTTTTTTCATAGTTTCCCTGAAATCTGGAATAAAAAAGTCCCATCACTTTACATTTACTGGCAAGGTCTTTGAAAACATTTAATATTATGCCCTAGCTATACGTGCATTTAATGAAATCTACCTGTCAGCAGTATTGAAAAGACTTACTTATCGATAAGTGCAGCTAGGATAAAGGTAGAAAAGTGAGTACAATGCAGACTCTGTCATCTCTTACTACAATTATTAAATCAAGTTGGCATTTTAGTATATTTTCTCTCTTTTTTTTTCCTAGTTTAAGTAAAAGTAACTTGCTTAATCACTGTTTGTCAGATGCAGTAATTGACATTTCATTAAGTACTAATAAATCCAGTAATGACCATGGAGTGGTTTCTCTTTTTAAATGTGAAAAAAAATATTCTCCTGGTGTCACCTTTTCCCATCTTTTCATTCTAATTAGAGTGCTGTCATCTTTCATGACAATCAAAATACATTTACTGACTTTTTTTTCATCTACTAGAGCAGAGGCAACAGATTCAGTCCAACTTAGAAGTCCTCATCTGATACTTTTATTTTAATAATAAATTTCTAAATGGAATAATTTAAGAATAGCCTGCTCTAGATAACTGTGTGAAATCCCAATAATTACTGTGAGACCAGACAAAATTTTGTAGTAAAAGATTTGTTTTAGTAAAATCTATTAAATTAAAGCCTGAAGGGGGGGGGGGAATATTGCATTAGCTGATCTTTTATGGTACAAACTGTAAAATTCCATGTAGTCACTTTCTGCACTCAGTTGCGTACTTGCATAAAAAGAATGTATTTTTCAGAATTATAACTACTATTTTGTCATATTCTGGTTCTCAAGTTTCAGATTTCAGTGTTTAAGCTTAACAGAAGTAGATGTTCAGGTTGTTTTGTTTGCTTTCTTTTGTGGTTTCTTTTATTTTAAGGAAAGAAAAAATACGTCCTATCTTAAAATTTCTGATCTTTGAGGAAAAGAAAAAGAACGAACTGATGAATGAAGGGACAAAGAAAGTATGATCTTTATCTTGTAATGCTCCACTAACAATTTAAAAAGGAGCAAAATAATTTGGAAAGTCACAGCACATGCAAACAAAAGGGGGTTTCAGTTTGATTTATTTTCTTGAGAGGATATATCTGCAGATCTTGGTGCCGTCTTGGATAAATAGTAGCAGAAAGTTAAAGTACATTGTGTTGCTTCTTTATGAATACTTTAGTCAGTAAGCTTTTCAACTAATAGGCTGCTGCTTTTTCACATTTGAAAAACAAAAGCATTGTATTTTAAAATGGAATATATTTATCACTACATTTGTCAATATGTGAGGATTTGATTTATTGTAGAGCTGTTAATGGGTCTATTTAGGCACTTTTATTGTTTTGCCCTATTTTTCTTACAGGAAGATTGTTGTTTTTTGGGGTTTTTTCTTACAAATTCAATAGAGTTTTCATACTTGTCACTTAAGAAACCTGAAAAACCTCCCCTACTTCTAGTTCTTTACTGTCACGTTTTAACCAGTGTCTGGTTCAACCTGCTACATGCACAACTCCAAACCAACTTCTTTAATTATGAAATCGAGTAAAGCAATATACTCAGCAGCTTCTCAAATACAATTTTTTTAGCAGTAGCAGTTACTTTTTATTCAAACGTAGAAAGGGTCAAAATTTGTTCTAAACACACATGTAGGATTGCCTTTTAGTCTAATTATTTTAACTTAAAAAACCTCCAAAGCATGTAGGTGGGACCAAGACACTGCTGTAGTGGTGCAGGTTTAATTACTTAAATGTAAACTCTGCCTTCCTTTGTGTTTTTTGTTGGTGTGAGCACAGCTTTAGAGAACAGTGTATGATGCTATTATACACTGAAATAAGTCCATCAATAAAGTTTAACCAATTTAATTTAGCTAAGGAGCTGAAATTCACTGGTTTTAAATCCCCCAAATTCTCTGGTGGTTCACAAACCCTTACCACATGAGAGACAGAGAGAATTGTTTAACTTCTCTGTAATTACTCAGGGCAGTTCTGTAAACATTTTAGTCCAGCTGATTTGGATGCACTGTCAGAGGGTACCTGTGTGTGTCGGGATGTGACTTCTGGAGCCAAATCACATGAATTCATGCTGGTACCACCAAAGAAGAAGGAGTTGTTACAGAAGACAAGTAACTTGAGATATTCCCCAAAAACTACTGAGCTTTCTGCAGCAGTCACCTTTGCATCAGTTCTCATTCTCTTCAGCAAGACTGAATGACTTTTCTCTCACTCCAATTAGATAACATTGTATTAGTAGGTTTCATGTTTAATTACAGATTGTGCTTTCCTCCAAGCCTTGTGTTTTGAGACACCTGCTGAGAATAGATGGAGTATTCTTTACCTGGCTCTTTCCCCACACGTGTTTATGCTTGTGGTAGTTCTTGGAAACTGTGGGACATCCTCCATGCTCCCCTTCTGAGGCTCTCAAAACTTTTAAAATCTGACATGTGGTGATATATTGGGTTGAGTTAAATTAGGTAATGTAACTGAGCTTGTTTAATTTATGTACTCCTTTTCATGAAACATGCATTACTTCACTCACAAAGGTTGTAATGAATTATTTTTGTTATAACTTCTTGAAGTAACGAGCTGTGAGTGTAACTGATGTACCATAAGAGGACAAAGTAAATAAGCAATAGTTTTTGTGAAAGAATTCAGACTGAATTTTTTTTAGAACTCACTTCTACAAATAATTCTTTTGGTTAAGAACTGATATTTTTTTCTGTCCTTAGTATGTGCTGCAATTGTGGTCTTGGTTAGGTAATAATTGTTTGTTTTTTGTAAAACAGAACAACTCAGATTATGACAGTGTTTGAATCAACCCAGAAAGCATAAAATATGCTGGTTAAGTATGCTCTGTTTTTTTGTTTGTTTTTTTTAGTGGTTTGTTTTTATTTTTGTTGTTTTTTTTAATGGAAGATGACAAAAATTATAAGCCCTATGATCAGCAGAAGTGGTCTTACTCAAAAGTTGCACAAAGTGAAAGCTTTTCTGTGAAGAAATTTTATTAAAGGTAGTTGGATTAATTTTGTGCCAACTATGCCTGATATTTAACTGGTCAATAAACTGTACATTTATTGTACTCATAAAGGTATTTGAGGATTGCCTGGGCCAAATGATGGACTTGTTACTCAAAAACTTCTGGGTTCTTGTGGATGTTTTGCAGCATGTTTTGTGGAAGTTTTCATCTGAAAGGTTGCCAGTGCCATAAGGAGGAATAAACTCTGAATGGTTCAAGAAGGTCTGGGAATTTAAGAGCCAACCTAACTTAGTACCAAATCCATGCATATTGACATTATTTGTGAATATATTGCTATAATTTTTTTTCCTAATTATATTTTTTTTTCAATTTTTGCTTAGGGTCCTCAAAACTAAATTTGATTTCTTACTTTTCTTGTCATGAGGATTAGGTCAATGAGAAATAGCCCTCTGTGAATGCAGCTCAATGACTGGAAGGATTAACAATATTAACAATCATTTTGAGGACATTTTAAATAGTCTTGTAAAATTGTAGAGCTGAATTAATCTGTGCCCTCAACAGATTTGCCACAGCAAAAAGAGTTTTGTACCATATAAATGTTATAAATGTTTCTTTTCTAAAGGCTTAATATTATTTTTTGCTAAGGAAGGATATTTTATGTATTTCTTAAAATAGAAATGAAAGATTTATTGTTTCATTCTTTATTTGTGGTGGGTCTCAGTTAATAAAATTACACATTTATGAAGATAATATAATTTGATAATCAAATGACCTCGTAAAAATTTTTTACTGTCCCATAGGTCCTATTAACAAACTCAGTGCTTAGTTCACTTACCAACTCCTCTCCCTTTCCTTTTCTTGTGTTAAATGAAGTGTCTATACTTGAAGTGCTGCTGTTTAATTTAAACTGAGATGTAATTTATTTTTCCTTCGTGCTGAAGGAGCCTCAATATGGAAAGATTTTCCTAAGTAAAATTCTGTTGTGTGCCAGTGTAATTCCTGGTCCCATGTGAAAATAGCTGCTTCCATAAAGCACTATTTAATAAAATGAATTAATGCCCCCCCTAGGAAGTGTAACTGGCAAAGGCAAAGCAAGGAAACATTTTAGCGTACAAAGCCCTAGCAGAGATGGACGCACAACTGTATTTCTTTCAACCCTCTCCTTGTGCTGAGCTGATGAAAGAGTGCTTTGCCAAAGGCCTGTGCTGCCTGATTCCCATGCTCTTGATTTTCCACGCTGCCCAAGTCCCTTCTTTGCTCCCCCACTCACACAGTTAAATGGCAGAGCCAGAGCAGGGGGCACTGGGATGACAGAGAGCCCCAGGCAGGAGCCAGAGGCATTGGCCCTGGAGCTGGAGGCCCAAACAGAGCAGGGACCCTCATCTCAGAGAGGGCACAAATAAGAGCTTCTTCTGAAACACACAAACAAAAACCAAATAGAACTCACTGACAAATAAAATAAAAGGAAGGAATCAAAACTTTGCGGGCTGAAGCAAATCAATTATTCTGGCGATTACCTGTACAAACTACCATCTGATTTTATATATAACTTTTTCTCCTTTATATTTAACTATTTGACTTGATTCATGTAGGTGAAACTTGCTGTAGGTTGACATATTGAAAATTCTGACATTAAGGTATGTTGTACAAGAGTTTTCTAGAGAAATAAGAGACACCAGCATATTAAATGCCTTGAAAGAATTCCAGGTTAAGGGGTTTTTTTGTCTAGGTAGGCAGCATATACATTTAAATATTATTTTGAGTAATAACAGGAGTAAGAACAATCATAAGTTTTAACAAAAGGCATGAATATGCTCCATATGGCCTGTCTAGAAAAAAATCAACACAACTCAGGTATTTTATCATAAATATTGGTTTCACCCAGCAACCATTTTTTCAAAAAATATAAATGACTTAGTGTTTGTACTGCAGTTTTACAGCAAAAAACACTCAGGTCACTAAAGCGGGTGTTTTAGAAATGTTTTCATCTCCTATCAATAGTCATATCAAATACAACTGTTAGATAATTTAATAGAAAAGGTTGTTTATGTAGATTCTGTCTTATATAGACTTTTCTGCTTTTCACTGTATTATTCCTTAATATCTCATTGCTGCAATCATCTCTTGAGCTCTTTTGTGTCATAGAGGAATCTCATGGGATTGGAGCCAGTTCAGGAGAGCAATGACAAATGGTGCACTGACTGTGAAAAGCTCCTAGGTAAAATATGAGTTTCATGTCATCCAGTTTAATAACTCTTTAGTTAAACATGTCAGATATTCTCTTGACCTTTCACAACCTAAGTTTGAACATTATATGATGATGTAACAAGATAAAAATTGGGACATACTCATAGCAGCAGAACTTTCAGATAAAGAAGTCTTTTAAGAAAACCCTGAAACAAATATCTTTCTTCTAGAAATGCTACTGTGAAGGTAACAAATACAAGCACATACATTATATCAGATGGATTAAAGAGAATCCAGGAATCTCAATGTAACCCTCACATGAGTGTGGTGAAGGCAATTCAGAATGAGTATAGTCATTCCCAGAGGCTGCCAGAAAGAATGCCAAAAACTTTCTTCTAGTTTTTAACCCCTTCTCTTGTAGTGGAGATGCTGTATGACTTCTGGATGTTTCCCATTATTCAGTATTTCTATTAATATGTGTGTACATTTGTAAGTATTAGTATTAGCTGCCATTTAAGTACATAAGCGGAATAATTCACTGCTGTAAACACTGTATACAAATGCATGTCTGAATTTATTAGTAGAGAAATGAATAATTTAAAAGATACAAAATGAAAAAAAAATTGGCAAACTTCTGAAGCTGTATGTGTAACTGGAGAAATACTAAGATAGGGAGAAAGATAAACTGAAATTTACCTAGTGTGGCACAGAAGTGACTCATAGTTCTGCACATGCTATTTTTATACCTCCTGATATTAAAAGTGACAAGAATGCTGTCCTGAGGAAATTCTCTTCTTAAACAAAACAAACAACTTCATTGTCAGCCACTTACCAAAAGAGAAATTGTTAGGGATAGGTTTCCATTTTCTGACATTTTTGCTGTTACCTTTGGTCACTGCTAGAGGAGGGCCAAGATACTTACAGATGGTGAATCTCTCCTATGAGGAAAGACTGAGAGAATTGGAATTACTCAGCTTGGAGAAGGCTTCAAGGGGACATAATTGTGGCCTTCCAGTACCTGAAGGGAGACTACAAGGAACATGGAGACAGACTTTTTACCAGAGTGTGTAGTGACAGGACAAGGGGGACTGGCTTCATACTGAAACAGAGTAGGTTTAGATGAGCTGTTGGGAATAAATTCTTTACTGTGGGTGTGCTGAGGCACTGGCATGGGTTGCCCAGAGAAGTTGTGGGTTTCTCATCCCTGGAAGTGTTCAAGGCCAGGTTGGGTGTGACTCTGAGCAGCCTTGTCTAGGGAGAGGTACCCCTGTGCACAGCAGGGCTTTGGAACTATGTGATCTCATGGGTCCCTTCCAACCCAACCACTCTTAAGATTCCGTGATTCTGTGAACCAGCACTGCAGAGCTGAGGATGACAATTTACTGCAATAATTGTTGGAATGGAATGAGGAAATCAGTATCTGAGAGCCAGCCTGGGATATAAGGAGACTTGGAGCTGATTGCCTCCTTTTGCTGGGCTGCTTGTGTGAATTATGGCATATCTGGCAACCTAAATGCCATTTTTCAAAGCTGTTTAAACACCTCAAGCTAGTTGTAATTAGTGGTGGTAAAATATCTGTTAGAAGAATGTGTTGTTCATTTCCATTTTTCCCGTGGGTGTTGTGATATTAGGGATAATGGTGCTCCAAGAAGAAAATTAAGTTTCAGTGTTTAAACTGGTGAACCAAAAGGTGAGACCTTTCTTATTTATATATAGTTAAGAACTTATTTTCTTTTGTTAGTGATGGAATAGTTTTTCAGGGCTGTACTCAGGTGCCTAAATATGAGTGTATAGCACTGATTAAGATGCTGTGAGGAATCCAGCTTGGCCTCTAGCTGCCCATGCAGAGCCTTCCTCCACTCCAGCATCACATCTGTCAACCACATGCAAGTGGGAAATTTTAGTCTCTAAATGTGTGAGCTTCTGCCTGACCATCTGGCATGAGGTACTAAAGAAAAAAAAATTTTGGAAAAGAGGATAAGTCTGATATTTTCTGTATTATGTTGTATTAAAATTTTAACTAGTCTCCAAGTATCAAATACATCTGGTAGGAAAGTTATCATTGTATTTATATAAGGAGCTGGCACGTGTGTGTGTGTGTGTGTAACTTTAATTTTATATTTGTGTTTGTGTGAATAAACTTTTCAGAGTTTAGGATTATGAAATGATTTGCTTATAAGAGAGTAGTTTATAATTTTTCTCTGAATTATGCCTCTTTTTAATGCAGAAAATATAACTTGTAGATTGATTCATTATTTTGTTGCATAGCAAACACATTGTAATGACCATCAGTCATACTACCCTGAGGGGGATTTTACAAATGCCGTAGAGAATTCAATGTTTTTTCTGCCTCATGCTTTTGTCCCTGGTGCCACAGCTAAAGCTGGAGTGGCTTTGGTGTTGTAAAGCTGATGGTGACAAAGGAGATTCTGCCCCACCTGACAACTCTGGAATCAGCCCTGGCAATTACATGTCCATGCAGAGAGTCACATAGGGTGACAAATCTGACAGAAGGGAAATGTCCAAAATGAGCTAAAGGCAGGAATAAATGGACAAGGACTGGGAATAAGGAGTAGAAAGACTGCAGGTAGATAATATCAAGCAATTTGTAAAACTTTGTCTCCAAATACACAGAAACAAAATTATCTTCTTAGTACTGACCATACTGTAGTAAAACAGCATTTTTACATGTAGTGCCACAGACGAATATTACTGTACTTTTCTGTTGTCTGAAAGCTTGCATCTTTGGTTAAATGATGGGAGATGTAAGGCTAGAGCAAGGCATCTAGCCTTACATCCTTATTTGCAGGAGCACATCTCAAAAATGTGCTCCTACAAATCAGAATGAAGAGTATCTACTTTGTTCTAATTATTTCTATATTTTACAAGTGAAGCCAGAAATTAATCTAAGTATAGATAGAATGTTTGAAACTCAGGGTGTGTTTCCAGTAGGACTTTTTTTGTAGTTTTATAGCACAAAAATGAATACTTGGAAGATGTAACAATTCTGATATGTTCCACTTTATTAAAAAAAAACAAAACAAAACTTCATGCAACTAATACAAAAAGGAAAAAAATTGGCTTTTAATTTTTCACAATACTCATGAGAAAGTCCACAGGAGGGCTACCAAAATGACTAGAAAATTGGAGCACCTCTCCTGTGAGGAAAGGCTGAGAATGGTTATGTTTGTTCAGACAGGAGAAGGCTTTCGGATGACTTCAGAGCACCTTCCAGTGCCTGAAAGGAGCCTTCAAGAAAGATGAAGTGAGACTTTTTACAAGGGCAAGTAGTCACAAGACAAGGGATAATGGCTTGAAATGAAAGAAGGCAGGTTTAGATTAAATATTCGGAAGAAATTCTTTACTGCAAGAGTTGTGAGGCACTGGAAGAGGTTGCCAGAGAAGTTGTGAATGCTGTGTCCCTGGAGGTATTCAAGGCCAGGTTGGATGGAACTTTAAGCAACCTGATCTAATAAAGGTTGCTTTATTAGATCAGGCATGGAAGGGTCATTGTATCTATATGGTCTTTAAGGTCCCTTCCAACCCAAACAGTTCTATAATCCTGTGAATCTATGATTCTGTGTAAGGGACTGTGGTGGTTGACCCTGGCTGGATGGCAGACACCAAAGCTGCTCAGTCCTTCCACACCTCAGCTGGATGGGGGAGAGAAAATGTAGCAAATGGCTTGTGAGTGAACATAAACACCCTGAGATCACTCACCAGTTGCCATCACAGGCAGGACAGACTCGGGGCTTGCAGTCAGCACATCCCACATTTGTCTGTGCCACTCCTGCCTCTGCAGGGGGAGGACTGCTCCCACTCTTGACCTGTTCAAGTGCAGGGTCTCTCCCACAGGAGCCAGTTCTCCATTTCTCCTACAGACTTCTTCCCACAGGCTGCAGCTCTTCACAAACTGCTCCAGTGTGGGTCTCCCTTGGGTCACAAGTCCTACCAGGAAACCTGCTCCATTGTGAGCTCCCCACTCCACAGGGACACAGGTCCTGCCTGGAACCTGCTCCAGTGAGGCCTTCCCACAAGTCACAGCCTCCTTCAGGCCCAACGGCCTGCTCCAGTGTGGGGTCATCCAGGGGCTGCAGTTCCATCTCTGCTTTGCTGTGGGCCTCCATGGCCTGCAGGGACACAGCTGTGTCACCCTGGTCTGCACCACGGGCTGCAGGGCAGTCTGTGCTCTGGTGCCTGGAGCACCTCCTGGCCCTCCTTCTGCTCTGACCTGGGTGCCTGCAGGGCTGCTGCGCCCACGTTCCCACACTCCTCTCTTCAGCAGCTTGGCTTTTCCCCCTTTCTTGACACATTATCCCAGAGCCACTACCAGCACTGCTGATGGGCTTTGCTTGGCCTGCAGCAGGTCCATCTTGGGGCAGTTTCTCTCTTGGACAGCTTCTGGCAGCTTCTCAGAGAAGCCACCACTGCAGTCCCCTGCTGCCAGACCATACCATGCAAAGCCAATACAGCAGTCTCTGCAGAGCCTGTGACTAAACCATTTAGTGATTCTTGTGGTTGTACAATACTCTTAAATCAGAACATATTTCCCAATTAATTTACTTAATGATAATTTAAGTGTATTTCTCCTGAAAAATTGTCACAGACATCTTTTCATAAAAATTTTTCTTTAAGATTTTCCCTTCTGAGAAGCTGAGGCCCCAGAAAAAGAATGTAAACAATGGTTATCTGCTGCTGTGGAATGCAACAGGTGCACCTGTGATTGGCCCATCTTGGATGTTTACAATTAATGGCAAAGACCGAGCTCTCTCTGGGACAGTCGGAGAGAGCTCCTTTGTTATCATTCTTTTATATTCTTAACTTAGCTAGCCTTCTGAGAACTTTTCCTTCTATTCCTTTTAGTATAGTCATAATGTAATATATATATATCATAAAATAATAAATCAAGCCTTCTGATGATAGAATCAACATTCTCCACTCCTCTCTTCACCTGAAAACCCTTGTGACCACCGTTGCAAATAATTTTCACTAAAAGTCTACAGTCCTGTCATTTACTCTAATACTCACTTTTAGCCTTTTCATCCATAGATATACTCACATCATCAAGACATTATCCAGCTACATTATTCTAAATTTGTGTGTATTTTTGATTCCCTTAGTTAACTTTTGTTATATAGGAAACACAGAAAGGAAGACAATTTTTCACCTAAGAGCTATGATCTTCGAAAGAAATTATTCAGAAAAGTATTTCTTTATTACTTTTCCGTGTGGATTTAAAGTTCAAATTCAAACTTGAATTTAAAACAGAAATGCATAACACACAGTCTTAAAAGTAACGTTGTAGGAAGGATGAAAGATGTAAAGGTCTTTGAAAATATGAAGTGCTACAGAAGAGCACCATTGTGAGGGAGAGCAAGTAGACATCAAATAATAATCCATTGCCCTCTACTACTAGTATCATTTAATCAAGTTTATTAATATTTGGATTTTAAAAATCATAAACAGATGAGAAATATGTAAGTAAATATCTGCACAAGTCTAGATCCATGTAACTTACTAGGGAAAGAAATAATATTAGCTACATGAACTTCTGCATCCTCTGGTCTCTACTTGCAAATTCCATTGCAAAAAGCAATAATTGGTTTTGTATACACTAACTATGAATTTAAGACACAATAGTTACCAAATCTTGGATATCCCAGTTTAAAAATTGGTAAATAGATAATCAAATTACATGTAATTGAACAGGAATATGAGAAATAACTTTCTCAGAAAACATAACTATTAAAAAATTATTAAAGAAAAAAAGAAAAAAGAAAACCACTTAAAATTAACACTGTACTGTTCAGTTACAAAAACAATCCCCACTGGGCATTCTTTATATCAGAAAGAGGCAATCAGAAGAAAATATTCAAGTATTTAATTGCTCGGAAACCTGCATCACCATAAATATGATGCATAATAATATATTTTATGATTTCAGATTAAGGTCATTGAACAGAATCATAGACCTCAGGAATATTTATCTCTTTATCTGGCTTTTTTTGTTTTTGTTTTTTTTAGCTGAGTCCTTTATGTTTGATGTACAGGGTTGAGGTAGTAGGCAGTAGTCATTCTACATAAAGATGAATTCAAATCTAAACCTGGATTTCTCTTACTAACAATTTATAACAAGTTCTGAAGCTTTGATATTTGTGTGACAGAATCAATATTCTATTTTTTTTTTTATAATTTGCATATTCCCAATGAAGCTTGTGAGATCTAAGTTTCTGCTGAACCATGTATCTGTACATCTGCATATATAGGCATATTTGGATTCAGATGTTCCTCTTCTAGAATATGACTGTCAAAGCATAAAAAGATTTCCTTGTTGATGTTTGCCAGTTTATAGGATCTGTGCTTCTATATTAATCATGCACACAGTCCCTGTATTTTACTCTGAATCCAATCATATTCTTTTTTTCAAAATGTCAAACTGTACATCTCCAGAATTCATGGAGGGATAAAATATGGAATACCTGGGAAGCTTACTGTATAAAACAGAATATAAGAGTGAAACAGCAAATATATGGCTGAAACTCTACAGCAAAGTATTAAACCAGAAATATTTAGGAAACAAAATATCTTGGATATTTCTACCATAACTAAATACTTTTCCTATTAAAGGAAATAATTAGAAACCTAGTGGGGAAGAGATTAGCCATTTTTTAATTTGTTATCATATCTGTTTAGAAACCTCTATTCAGAGAACTTTTTACTTCCCAGGGTTGAAGAAGGAGCTGCAGGATTCTGGCTGGATAGGACACGCATAATCTAAAATAACTGCACCATATTCTTTCACTATGAAAGGAAACTACTCTGTAACAAATGGATAAGATTTCAGTTCTACTAGAAATTGACACAAAAGCATTTAAAAATAGAAGGCATAAGTAGAATTTGTTGTTCTTCATTCCAATTACAAAGATGAAATTAATTTTCCTACAATAAAGAACCCTTCATACATGATTTATTCATAGCCACCACTTATCCAGCAATAATGCTGCCATTATTAAAAGGAATATTGATGAGTTAGATTAAAACTGCCTATATGTGCAAACAAATGTGATTAATTCCCCTTTTTTTATTGCATGTTTTTTATAAACTTTGTGTCAGAGGCTTGTGTATTTCAGGCATGTTTTCATGTTGCATGTCCTGTCATATTGTTGTACCAAATGATTTTCTTTTTCCATTGTGTTTCTTATGTTGCTTGTGAAATGTGAGAAAATTATTACAAATATTTAGGGAAAGGATAACTTTTCAATAATATGAAAAATAGTGTTTGGAGTGTTGTCTGAAATATGATGAGTTTTATAT
Source organism: Ammospiza caudacuta (assembly GCF_027887145.1). Classification (NCBI taxonomy): domain Eukaryota; kingdom Metazoa; phylum Chordata; class Aves; order Passeriformes; family Passerellidae; genus Ammospiza; species Ammospiza caudacuta. Next base: position 109,114,749 of record NC_080594.1, read on the forward strand.
TTTCGATGCTTCAAGCTTCTGAGTAGAAGGACCTTCATTTTTTCCCTTTTTTTTAAACCACAAAATCTCCTTTTTTCAGCATCTATTGTATCTGTTGTATGTGATGGTTAATATTCCAGTAGACCACAGAGCCAACACATTTACAGTTACTCAAGTCACCCTTGGGCATTTTTTGAAGTTGGTGACTGAGGAAGCTTTATGCTACCATGCTCCACTGTAGGATTTAAGCACTAAGCATATTTTACCTTGAGAGAAAATGCTTGCTGCAGTTCCTGATTTCAGAAGCAAATTCTGACCTTGGCTTTTAGCAGCCTCAGAGGAAGATTGGAGCTGCCCAGACCACTGGTTAATGGGGAAAGGAGGCACCAGACTGGGAGTTCAAGAGAAGAATAAACAAGGATGGAGTAAATGAAGTAAAACAACTGCTTTCCTTCTGCATCAGTTAGAATGGTTATGAGTTGCAGTGAACCATTCGTCCATGCTCTATCTTACTTCTGAAGGATTTGAGTAGTTAAAATTAATTTCCAGCTTCACTTCTGGTTGTGACCCTGCAGTGGTGTAGCACATAATGTTTCCCTTAGTCCAGCACAGTCCTAAGGGGACCTATCTGCTATTTCTCTTGCCAAAAATTATTGGGTTTTTTATGTCAGTTCTTTACAGTAAGATCTAAAGAAGTACAGGTATTCCATACATAAATATTTACAGAGAAGCCTCTGTAAAACCCAGTTAACTTTCTTAGAAGGCAAACTGAAAAAGTCACAGTTGGCTTGCAACAACGTTTAATGGGAGCTTGAGGAAATAATGAAAAATTTAATGTGAGCATGAATCACTCCAGAGAATACCAATCTGCAATCAGGAATTTTACTGTCAGAACCTAGAGATTACACCAACAGGTAGTGTACAGGCACTAAAATTAGAAAAAAAATATTATGTCCTTTGAAAAGACACATTAGATCCATAGATTACTCATGGCTGTATTAGAAAAAATTTACTTGCAGCTTTCTTCAGGGTAATAGAACTGCTGATTCCATATGGAGACAGTGATTTATTCTTACTCAGACATCCCTAATGTTGACTAAATATTATTTTAGTATTATTAATTCCTTTTTTAAATCCACAAACTAAAATACTGTAGAATGATTGAAATTCTAAGTTCAGGTAAATTATTGCTGCTGTACCTATAGATAAGCTGCAGAGCCAGTGAATAATGCAAGGAATGAAATTAGGAAGTCTCAAAAGTCTTCATCGGGAACAGTTTGAATCTCTTTTGCATGGTAATTCACTATTCATGATGCTGAATATTATTACTTTTTTTGGATTTGCAACCTTTAAAAAAGAAAAATGTGTAAAAATGAAGTATGCTTTCAACTTCTGTCATATTTACACTTATTTGTTGCCTTTTGATGATTTAACAATACTTAATTTTGAATATAATATATATACTTAATACATTAATAATATACATTGAAAATACTATTACATTCATTATCTCTAGGTATTTTGTATGACATCAATATTGCAACCTCTATGTGAGCTAACCCACTTCATGCCTAAAAGCAAATTGGAGTTTTAAAGAATTCCATCTGCCCAAACCATTGGACTATTCCCTGTGCGACTCTGTGTTGGTGTAGGTCAGCACAAATGAATATAAATGAAACAGTGGACAGTCATATGTTGATTACCAAGTGATTAAGGTCATGCTAAGTGACAGTTGATATTTATGTGTATTTCTGATTTTCGAAATTTTTTAGCAATTTTAGAAACAAACATTTAGAAAGCTTCCTATATTACAAAATTCTTGTAACAAAGTTATTTCAATAAATTTATTGATATTGAAACAAAGTGAAGATTCAGTGACGTTAGTAGGAGACCTGTTTGAAATTCTGTGTGAAAGACTGAGTTTCTAGATTTTAAAGGTGGTGTTCTATGGAAACGTATGGTATTTGAGACAGACAACATGTTCTTACTCTTAGGACTGTGGAAATTAGAATTTATTTTTTACAAGAAAATATTTAAACTTCTCTCCTCAATCTTGGTAACTCTTATGGATATAGATAGTTCCAGCAAATGTTATGTACTTCGGTTCTCACATTTTTCATTGGTTTTATTCACAAGGACCTCCAAGGACAGTGAAAAACTACATTTATGCCGAATTGTAGCCTCAGTGGTTTGTATTTTCTTTTTTCTCATTACCCATTCTTGAATTAGGGGAAAGAAGGAGTTAAAGAGAGTAGTAAAAAAAAAAAAATCAGTTGTGTTCTGAAATGTGTGATAAGAGAGATCTTGGGATTGGCTAATTTGTGTCTAATTTACATAAAACATTTAAATCATAGGCATGCTATTCAAATAGAGAAGATTTTCAAAACTGTTGTAAATAAGGGAATGACAGGAATTACTGCACCTTGAGTGTTTTCAAGTGGTTTTCCTGTTGCTGTAGGAAGTAAGTAGGAATTAATGATTTTTTTTGTTTGACTTTTATTCCAAAAAGACGGGAAATGCTACATAGTTTCAGACAAAGCAATGAAATAAGGAGCCAATGATTATCAGAGAAATTCTAATAATTTAGCTGTGTGATATGAGTATGCAATCTTTGGTGGTGTCTGTGAATTAGAAATCCCTTTTGTTTTATCTTTGTGAAAGGTCTTGCTAGATTAAAACTTAAAAAGAAAAAAACTGGAAAAGGAAGGATGTTGAAGATATTCACACTCTGAGAATATGTTTCTTTTATTTCTTTCCAGTGGAATATGATCTGTGCCCATAAAAACTCCATGATGCTTTCAAGAGTGGTGGAGGGCGTAAATGAAAAATTAGGTTTTTCCTAATTAGGTTTTCCCTTGAACATCTTTTTCCATTCCTTTAGGTGACAGGTCTCTAGAATGTTTGCAAAGCCTTCATTATTAGGCTGTCTTTTCAAAAGAATTGGTTTAAGGGGACACATGTTTAATTTCTACTGGACTATCTTTCCTGAAAGGAAATAAATGTTAACTGCTGAATACTTTCCTGTATTCATTGCTAAGTTCCAACTGGGAATCTGAAATGTGTGCACACATTTTCTTACAGTTCAGCTGCACTAGTAGATCCAGCTACCTAATAGATACGGCTGGCAATCTATCACAAAATGGGAAAGAGCCCTTCAGTACAAGAATGCAAAACCTACTTCCTGGCACTGTATTCTGAATTAACTTGAGCATATCTTTTACATCTGTGTAAGTGACAAGTAGTGAGATATTATGCTGACAATTTTATGCCTTAAAAAGATGATGATGATGATGATGATGATGATCATCATCATCATCATCATCATTATTATTGTTGTTATCATTGTTATAATTCTTATCATTGTTATCTAGGACACTTCAGTAGTCATTGACCCAAGAGGTTAAGATCCTAAAACTACTGTACAGAAAAAACTTCCACTTCAATTAAACTCTCCTACTGATTACCTGAAGTCATTATAAATATTTTTAATATTCAGTTGAACGCTTGAGTAAAACTTTTCTTTTTACTATAATGTAAGTTACATAAGCTACAATTTGGATGTGATTTTTTTGTAACTTTTCCAGTTGAAGTCTTTTCTTATGGCAAAAAGGTAGCAAAACCAATTTCCCATGAGAATAGAGGATAAATTAATGAGCATATGGTGTCTTTTGTTTCCTCAAAGCAGCTGTAGTTTTACTTTCAGTTTTACAATTATCTTCACATCATTCTTGATTACTCATTTTACCTTTGCTGTGATCATGTTGGGGATAAAGAAAGCAAGGCCATATTAATGATTTTTAAAGATAGAAGAAAATATAGGTTGTTCTGCATTATAAAAAATGAGAACATTGTCAAGCTTATGACTTGTGTAACAGCCTTGTAGACAGAAAAAACCCCACACCAAAATCTTAACGAAGCATGCCCTCAGATTATCTTTTCATTTTAGGAAGACTGCATAAAATGATTGAAATGGAAATTGTTACTGTTGCTAGCATATATTCTCATTTCAGTGAAATTATTAAATTTTTTGGTTCTCCTTTCACCTGCACCAGAAGGGTAGAATCATTCTCAGAGATAAATATTAAGAGTTTTAACTCAGGGAAGTGCTTAAAAACCCATTAAACTTGTAGTTTACTAAGACCTAAGCTATTTAAATAGATGGTTTAAAATTTACATATCATTAAGTGAAAACAAGTCTACATATTTGGGTCAAATGTATATTTGTATATTTTTAAAAAATGTACGTTGACAGTGGGACACTCAATAACTTGGCAATGGATTGGTTTTCATGTTAAAGATTGGATTTCCGGAGCATTCTGTAAGTGCTCAGGATAATATCCCTGAAGAACTCTGTAATATGTGAAGTTCTCAAATAAAGATGATAAGGAGAATGATCTAATTACTTGCAACAGAGCTGGTAAGTGAGTCAGTATCTCCAGTCCCAAAAAAGTTGATGGAATTGAAATCACAGATTGTTCACAAAGCAAACAAATCTGGATAAGTTTGAGGTTGTTGATGAACTCATCCAAAAGCAGAGGTTTTCTGCTAAAATCAAAAGTTTAACCATAATACCCAATAATGTTTGCCAACTTTGATGAGTAAAAGGTGTGAAAATTAATTTTGTTTATTCTGCAAGGGTGGGAGGTTGTTAAATCTAGGCAAGTGTCTAATATATTTAAAAAGACAAGAATCAGCTATCCTAACACTAACCTCTAATAAAATACCCAACTAAAGATTAGGAAAACGTACTGAACATAATAGTGTTATCTTAGCACATCTGATAAAGGCGAAACATTGCCAGTGTTGATAGGTCTTTCATGTCCTGTTAAACTGTTAAACTGAAACTTATACCAAATTTAACTTACTTTTAATGACTTTCCTTTAAATTCTTTATGAGGCAAGGATCCTTGGAATATCTCACTAGCTTTGTCGATCTGTTCTGTGTTGTCTGTCTGCTGTTGTTGTAGGTGTTGCTCCTAAAAATTTATTATCAAATTTGTCTATTAATAGAACATAGTTATATAATTTCCTAAATATTTTTGTTTCATTTTTTCTCCCTCTTGATGAAAACTGAGACTTTATAATATTATTGGGGAGGGGCTGGGAATGTGTGGTTTTCCTGTCATTACAAGAATAAGCAGAATCCAACCAGCAGAAAATGAGGTCTTTCAGTTAGATAAAAATGCAGCATTATGGTATTTGGACTATTGAAGCAACTGAAATATCTGGGGGAAAAGTAGTGTGAAATAGCTACATATTCTGTTGGAAAATTTTGCAGTTTTGCATCATAACAAAATTCTCAAATTTCTAACATATTGAAGTAAAAAGCATTCTGGCAAATTTCCGTTCCTTCATGTTCTTTTTAGTAAACTGTTTTAACACTACTTCAATTCCTCTTCTGGTCCATATATCAAATAGGCAAGCTCTGCTGGAAACCTTACTAAAATAATCATCTGATTTTATACACACTGTGGATTTAAAAAACTTACTTGTTTATGTCTCTCACTCATTTCATACTGTTTCTTCAACTTTATTTAAATACCAAGATTTTTCCCTCCCTTTCTACTTCTTGCCCTAATTTTCCTTCTCATTGCCTTGATTTTTGCCACTAATTTATCTTGCTTCTCTTTTCTTTGGTAGATTATGCTTAGTATGAATCCATTAGAAAACATTCTCCTTCCTTTATTATAATACTACAAAATATTTGTGAATACCTCTATTATGTGTAACTCCATGTAAATGTGGCCCTTGATGGAAACATTAATATTAAAAGCTCCTGCATTGTAATTTCACTGTGTATTCTCAGCAGAAATTAAATGAACATATTACATTATCAAGAAATGGCTGAGAATCAAAGAATAAAATACAGTTCTGATATCAATAATATATTTCCTGTGAGGAAGCAACACATTACATGTGGAATGCACGCTTGGTAATTCAGTTGTCAGGTAATTTTGTTGAGTAACTAGGGAAGAACTGGGGAATGTGGAGCAGGGGCAAACTCCTTTTGATGCTGTCCTAAGATCCTAAACAAAGCAGGTAAAAAATCACTTATGACCACTAGACTGAGTCTGCTACATTCTGTTTTTCTACATAATTGTTTTGTAGGCAGAGTTGAGCTCTTCAGACTTGGTGCAGTGAGGATAAATTACTTCAATAAAAATTCTATTAAAACTACAGAAAGTTATCTCTAAGATTCTGACACATTTGAGTGGATGAATGAATATGTGAAATCTAGTAATCCCTGCTTTAATGAACAACAGTAGAACTTTAGGAGCTTTCTTCTTGGTCCAGATGACTTAAATGCAAAGAATTACATTTATAAGAGCAATAGAATTGTTCACAGCTGTTAATAGTTGCTGTCTTACATTAATATAGATCACTGTAAAAACCTTTTCTTTAGAGCTACTGAAAAGTATTTCTTTTGCTGGTTTACCTTTATCCCTAAGCATAAGTAATTTATGTCTTAAGTAGAATCATGTAATGATTAAAATGTTATTTGAATAATGTAGATTAATTAATTAATATAGATAGATCACTCCCTTATGATCACTCCCATATGTCATTTCTCTCACTACACCACACAAATTCAGAATAGTTTTTCCCCACAAAACAAGGTTACATTTAGTGCATTGCTGCCTCCCTACCTCCTTTTTCTTCCTTTCTTGAGAACGGGGACAGCAGTGCATGGCCTGTGGTCAGCCCATAAATAACACACTGGAGTTGAGAAGCCTCAAGGTCTCCCCTTTGACCTGAAGTTCTGGCACCTGAATCTAAATAAGTCAATATAAGAAGGTAGACATGCCAGAGTGGTAACATTTGGTGACTGGTGACATTTTCTTTCTGAGGACTGTCATACTTAGCCTTACTGTAAATTATAGTAGCAATATTTATATATAGTAGAAGAAAATAAAAACCAACTCAACAAGAAAATATCAGCAAGTAAATGCAAGATTTATGTGCTGAAACAAGTACCTGAATACTGGTGGTGCATTTTGCTGTGGCAGTATCATTTAAAGATGACTGAATACTCAACACTCTTAGGATGCTAGCTGTTGGAAGCAAGTAAAGCAATGCATTTTTAAGGATAAATGGTAATTGTTAGCTGTTGTTATGTAAGATCCATGATGCAAATTACATCAAATTAGTCACATCATGTTTCATCTCTGTGATGCCATTTTTCCACCTCTGAGAACATTTTACAGAAGTTAAGAGACTGATGAAAGCAAGGATATCATTTGTATGGAAGTTGGAGGAAAAAAGAAATCTTAATTATACTTAACCAACAAAAGAATTTGGGAGGAAAGTCTGTGAAGACTACTGAGAAAAGCTAAGATGACTTAATTAGATATTAAGAAGTATAATCCCAAAATCCCTATCATTCATTGTAATTAGTTGGTGATTGCTGTTCAGTTTTTGACTACTCTCTGATTGTGATCTTATTTTTGTTTTTCAGAAGACTATTTAATGTTCATGAATTTATTTTAATTACAATTTTTAGTTTTCTGTTAATTTTTTTTTATCTCCTTGTACCCTATGTGCATACATGTTTTACAGATCAGTCATGATAGAGTGATCACAAGAAATTGTTCATAAGAGAACAGAGTTGCCAGACTGTCTGTCAGTCCCTAGAGTGAATGTGGTCTCAGCAGAAATTCCCATGAAGCCAGGAATTTAGGGATTTCTTTTACATTGATCATTAAGGAGGCTGCTATAAATTCTGTTGTCCAATGAAATAACTGCTGAAGAAATTATTAGGGGAAAAAAAATTCTAAATGAATTTTATATAAGAGCATATAATGTAGATAATGAAATATCTAACATCATATTCATGGTACTTTTATGTTTTAACACATAGTAGAATATTGTTATAATAGAATATTTTACAAGAAATAGAATTTAATCATTTAACAGACATATTTTCACTGAAATATTTCAGTTTAATGTCTTGTTCAAGCCTAATCATTAAGACTTTCCTGTTGTCTAATTTAGATTTTTTCAAATTTAATACCTTGCATGATGATTAAAGAACTTCCTGATATTTACATGCCTTGAATATTTAAGACAAATATTAAAATCCATCTATTGTAAATATTTCTTTCACTGTTCTCTGGAGTCAATTAAAAGGTGCTCCTGGACTTTGTTGAGCTACCTATGGAACTGGATTATACAGATGAACTCAATTTTTTTAAATAATGAAGATCATGATTTTGGTAAGAATTCTGTCAAGATACTTTTATATAATTTTGTATCTGTGCCTATGTTGTGACATTCCTTCTGGTTTCAAGGACTATTCCTACAATTTGTCCCCTAAATTAGGATCGAGCTACCCCTCTACTTCCTTGTTTACTTCACAGAGTTAAGGTGTATTCCAGGGAGCTGTACATTTGTCACCTGCTGTCTGCTCCACAGTGGCCACTGGAATCACAGGGCCACTCTCTCCTGATTGCATTTGGGCAACAAATAAAGGTGGTGTGAAACTGTATGCTGAGAAGTGCAACAGCCTCTAATGTAATTTCAACCATGCACTCATTTTCTGAGTAAAAGTTGACAATTTCCCAAAGGCTAAAGTCAAGTCTGTTGAACATCTATATAATATATTTCAATGGGTGCTTGTTCAGAGCCTTCAAAGTCAAATATGGTAAATATAAGCAGTAATTTTACTGGTGAAAAGATCTCAATGAAAATAAATTTTCTATCTTTATTCATCTTTCTAGACATTTGTGAAATAATTAACATTTTTATTGATTTCAGTCATTGAAAATAGCACCATCTAACCCATGAAAGAAAGAGTCATTAAAGATCAATAAGGAAAAAAAGGAAAAAATACCAGGCACTGATGGATCTGCCAACAGTTAAAATATCCAGGCTTTGTGTCATTTCTTTTCCTTTGTAAGTTGTTTTCTGCATCCTGCTTTGATGTCAATATGCGCTGTAATTGACACTAATACTGACACAGACTTGTACAAAATCAGTATGTCTAACATGACTACTTAATGGTAATTCAAGGTTCAGGATTACCAGCTAAGTGAAGTCCTGTGGAGTGTATTCATTAAACAAGTAGAGATTTCTTTTCCTATAAATTTGCTTGGGCGTTTTTATTTTGTTTGATTGTACATTTTTTGGTATTTTTAAAACCTAAGTACTTAAATTGTTATTTTTTTTCTTAGTTTTCTTGGTTTTCACCATCTGGATATTGGCAGCTGGCAGTCACTGTTCCAAAAAGCATTTAGCTAAGGATCCAAAATATAATAGAGGCCTCTTGGAAGATTTCTAGACTTTAAAGAGCCTCCAAGATTTTGTAATACTTCTGAGGGCTGTATTTAGTGATGCCTGTCAAAATGTTTACTCTAGTGCCTTTACCAAAATTGATAAAAGCACAGCATTTAACAAAAGAATTGGATATTTCATGGAATTTCACCATCAGGTGGTGTCTCTTTCCATACATACAGGTATCCCCTGGTAAGCAGCTTCTTACTTTTTATATTGATCAGTAAATACAACATTTTTGATTAAGACACAATGCAGCTTTGCAGCCTGAAGTAAGGTTCCTTGTGCCAAAATGATTTTTAAGAGGAAATGTGTCTTGTACTTCAGAACATTTTGCCATATCAGGAAGATTGTGTAGATGGTCAATGAGATGTGTGAAAATGTTGGAGGAAGAAAAATAACAACACTTCTATTTACCAAAGAGAACTCTTTGTGTTTATTCACAATAGTGAATAAACATCTTGTCAGCTTGAGTTACAAAGTGCAGTTTAATTATTTTTATCTCCAACAGACTATTCATTTAATATCAATAACAGCTTTAAGTGGGGCTTGTGCAGCTTTTTATCACAAGTAAATGCTGAGAAGACACATGTAAATGGTATCTATTGTATTTTTTTTTTTTTATGCTGGGCATGATGCAAATGTACAACTTGCTGAGATCAAATATCTGTGTGGCTGAAGAAAGAAAATAAAGCAAACTATTTAGTTTTTCAATAATGCACACTGCTTAAGTTGCTTGTTTGTGGGATCTAAGTATTTAAGGGAATTTTTATTCATTTTGTACTAGGAAAGGTGCAAGAACGTTATGCATCTATTGAAAAGGTAATGAGATAATAGTGCTTGAAGTGTTATCTTAATTCTCAGCAGTTTTTTGATATCTTAAATTTTCTTCTTCATTCATCCATTACTTAATTCTCAAACAATCCTTCTGTGGCACTAATGTACTCTCTTGGTTTGGCAAGACAGGTTTCTGCTACAGAAGGCAGGAGCTTCTCTTGAAATGGAAAATGTAAATCCCCACCCTCTGAATTATTATAATTTAGAATTTAAGGGGCTCTCAGGCAAAGATATGGGAGTAGGAATAACAGCTCTTTATTAGGAACAATAAAAGTAAAAATGCAGTAATGCAAAAAAAACACTGGTAGAGTCAGAATACAACCTGACACCTTGTTGGTCAGGGTGTTGGTAGCAGTCCCATTAAATGGTGGCTGCAGCCCTCCTGCAGTGACAGGTGTGGTTCTGTTGAAGCAGTGATCCGGTACAAGGGTGTAGTTTTCCTCTGAAGGTCCAGTGGTGGCATAGAGAGGTCTGATCTTCCCCTGGGAATCCAGTGGAAAAGGCTGCCTGTGCTGTTCAAAGCTCAGATTATATCCAGGTAGGAATGCTTGGCTCCTCCCCCTGGGCGGAGCATCTCGCAATGGGATGAGGTAATTTTATCAGTCATGCTGTGGCGCTCAATGGCCCATTTACAGCAGATGTCTCCTGGAGGGGGGATTGGTTGTGGAAGAGTTAAAGAACACTGCCCCACCTGGTTTTAACAGGTGGCTCAATTAACAGAAGAAAACTGCCCACCTCTAACAGTCGGCAAAAGAATACACACCCCCAGCCACATCTTGCAACCTAAGACCTGTACGCATATTTTTTCTCACTGTCTTGGCATGAGGAATATGTGGGAGCTAGCCATGAATATCTACTTCCTAATAGGTTTGCCTGTGTCAGTGAAAAGCATGGCATAATGCTCAAAAAATTTTTTCATTCCCTTTCAGGTTGCCTAAAAGAATATTTCAAGTATTGTTGATCAACCTAAATATCATAATCATATATTACATCTTTCACAGAAAAGTTGAACTTCCTACATTGCTGGGTTATTGATGACTCAGAAGAGGCATTTGTTTACTGTCATGTACAGATGAGAGCTCACTTCCCAGCAAACAGGGACTCTAAAAATACCCTTTAAAAGGTGCCAGGAATCTTCTACCCGGTGCACTGATGAGCCCATCCCCTTCAGATATGGCTGATAGGAATGAACCCTAAAGCTTATCAGTGAGACAGAGAAGCATTTTTTTATTTTTTACTTTTTCAGGTTAAGTTTAGTGAACTGAGAGTTTGCTCAGGAAAGTTTTTTTGCAGACATCCCAGAATAGCCTGAAATTAAAATAAAAGTATTAAATATTTCAGCTACAGAAGCGTCATGTCTAAAGTGTGTATTTGAAACTGTGCACATTTATTGGAAACTATACCTTAATCAGGATGTCTCATGACTGACTTGTTCTGTTCATGTAAACAGGTGTTTCTGAGTGGTGATACTCAGGGTCGTGGTCATCCCAGGAAGTGTTAAAAATGTGATTATGGGCTTGGACACATGGTTTAGTGGTGAATTCCAATGGTGCTGAGTTAATGGCTGTACTCGATGATCTTGGAGGTCTTTTCCAACTTAGTGATCTATGATTCTGTGATTCTGTATTGATCTTTCCTGATTTTGGTTTGTTCTAGTCCTTCCATCTTCCTGTTTGAAGTCTGGGGGAGAGAGAATTCTATCCAGAGGTGGATACTCTCAGGATGAAGTGAGTCTTTTGTTAGAGCCTTTTCTTATTATTCTACTTGCAGGTCACATTAGGTGCAGATGAATACATGGAAAATACAGACTAGGAAAACAGGAGTCCCAACAAAAGTGGAAACAATCAAATCCTGTTAACACAGCCATAGATCACTCCATGTAAGGCTTGCATGTGAACTATTATGCCCATATAATAAACTGCAAGGAATCTTCAGCCTGAGGCTTTTCAGGTTGGATGCCATGTTGAAGAATACAACCAGTGGTGATTATTCCTGTGAACTGTTTCTCTGCTCATGTTGTTAATTTCATGATCTTCCAGTACAGATCACATTGTTTGCTAATATATTATGTATCAGCCACAACATTGGTATCTAAGAAGGTGTTAGGCTTGCAAAGGTTCAAGATCTTGCCCATGTTTGGCTTCAGCTAATACATATTGCAGCATATTGGTGCTTCATGGATGTGAGCAATTTATAATGTGAAACACTTGTATGAAAAATTTGATGCAGAATATTATTTTGTGAGAAATTTTAAACCCATTGGAAGATATCTGTTCTATGGATTAATCTGTTACCTTTATTGCAGAGAAGGCCAATGTGGTAGATTTGTGTGGCAGTGCAATGAGGTACCAACTTGCTGTTCCTCTCTGTTGGATGACTGAGTGTCTGGCTTTCTAATGACTGCTGTGGACAAACAAATGTAATGAAATAAAAGTGTATCTGCCTCATGAGAACCTTTGGCTTGTTCTCCATACAATTTTGATATGGTAGAACTCCTGTGGACAGAACTGCTTTTGGCTTTAGATTAGGAAAAAGTCAGCATTCCATACTTACATATGCAGAAGGTCTCTTATTGAGTAGTGTTTCAGGTTATTTTCATTTGGATATAGAATAGGACTTCATTTAATAAAATTACAGAGATGTTTAGTAAAAAGGGCTACGTAAGTACTGTGATGAAGCAAATAATGAGAGCCTTTACCAATGGCAGTATTCATAGAGGTTATTGCTTTCCCTAACTTTCCTTCTCAATCAATTTTCTACTTTCCTTCTGTGAGTTCCCAGCTTTCAAACTGATTATCCTTTGACGTGACATCCTGTAATTTTGACACATTTTCCTTATTGTCTGCAGCTTAACATCAAAGGTCTCTGCAACTCCTTCATTACAAAATAGTGATCTTTTTGTGTATAGTGTAAAGGCATAAACTGGTGTTATTTTTCATGGAAAAAAAAACAAACAAAAAAAATTTAACTTTGTTTAACTAAGGATATAAAAATTGAGAATAATACAGGGAAAATTTCTGTTTTCAGAAGTACAGATTCTTCCACTTAATTTCTCACAGTCGTTTTCTGGACAGGCTTCTTTTACCAGCATGAGCACCTGTTAACTGTTACCAAATTTTCCAGTTCGTTAAGAAAGTTCTTGTCCTACTAATATTACTGTGGATGGAATAATGAATCACCAGTGACGGGGAAGAGCCCCATCCAATAACACTGTGAAAGGAACTAATGGCCAGAGGTACATCTGTGGTGGAATTCAACTTCTGAAGCCAATTTTGTTCATCAACAAATCCTAGATATTTTGGATCTGGCAGATCAATACAAAATGTTTAAAAATAAGTCTTCCCAATCTGCTGTGTCCTGTCAGGAGAGGTCCTCATTCCAGTAGTTTTCAGTGACTCCTTGGTTTGCAAAAATTTTGTAGTCTTCTCTGCATCTCTAAGAAAATTTTGCATTCTTGATATACTTTTGAAACTTCAGGGACTGCTGGCCTTCACTGTCAGCTGCACGGCTGTATTGATCCCATGATTTGTTCTGAGCTGTGCATTTCCACTCAGAGATTATTTCTGAGCCCACACCATTACTGTCAAGATGAGAACTATGCCCTTTTACTCCAGAAGCATCCCCATTTGACCCACAGTGCAGCAGTCAGGATAAAGCAGATGACCTTTCTGGGTATCCTGTCTCATGTCTAAAAGTAATGCCAAATTATACAATGCATGTTAAACAAACAAATAAAAACCCGTGTTTCAGCTCAATGACCTGGCGGTGAGATAAAATTCCACTTAAGGGTGTTTCACTGGTGCAAAATGGTGGGCAATTCATCCATAATGTGGAAATTTTGCGTTTTGTGTTTTAGAGTTTGATCTGCATAATTTTGTTGAGATTTTTAAAAATCAAAATCATCAATTCCTGCTGTGATTTGACTTCGATATAATTTGATGGACTGAAGAAATATTATTATCACTTTTCTATCCACCATTCCTTCACTGCTGATCAGAGAGGCAAGATGACTTCTCTACGTATTTTATTTTCACTATTTTATGTAGAAATGCTGTGAACATTTCTCAGTCACTGCGATTCTGAAGCTAAGAAGGCATTGTAGGATTTCATCATAAATATTACCTAGGGAAGGAAAGGGCGATTCTTTTGCTTTTCCTATCTTGCTCAATATGTGCAAATGGCTTATAAAATACATTGAGAGATTGGTGGTGAGAAAAGCATTACTTTCCATTCCATTTGGTTCTGGAAAAGCAGAGGAATGTAAGCCAAGTTTTTTTCTACTGCCAAGAAAATTCAGTCTTATTAATAGTCTTTCTAAGTGTTTAGTGAATTCATCTTGGTGGCACTACTTATTAACTAAGGCCCAGTGCAGCATGAGCTGAAATAGAATAATTGGTAATTCATTGTAAACATGACTAGTTTTATGTCCATTTTTCATTTCTTCTTGACTGGTGTTTAGTATTTATACTCCAAAGTAATTGGCTCTCTCCCCATCTTTCAGCTGTGGGCCTTGAGGAATTTCTTTTCCAGGGTGAGGTGTGTGTCCTGTATTTAAAGTGTTCACTTTGAGGTTTGTGGAAAACTCCTCTTTGTTTCAAGTAAAAAAAAAAGTTTCAAACTCAGGGCACCAGACACAGAATCAGACTTATGAATGCTTTCTCAGAGATGACAGCTTGCATGGTAAAAAGTGGTGGTAAAGGAATGTGTGTTTAATGTGAAAAGCATCTCATAGCAACAGATAAAATAATTGAACACAGAACAGGAACATGCAAAAAATTAATATGATATTGTGGTGGATTAACCTTGACTGGATGCCAGGTGCCCCCAAGCTGCTCTACCACTTCTCAAGTGGATAGGGTGAGAAAATATGGCAAAAAGCTCATGAATCAGGATAAAGAACTGAAAGAGATCTCTTATCAGTAACTGTCATAGGTAAAACAGACTCAAATTGAGAAAATTAATGGAATTTATTGATAAGATAGTAAGACAATAGGTTAATATTGATAAGATAGTAAGAGAACAGGATAATACAAACCAAACTAAAAAGCGCCTTCCTCCCTCCTTCCCTTCTTACCAGACTCAACTTCACTCTCGATTCCTTCATCTCATCTGCCCAGGCAGTGCAGGTGCACAGGGAATGGGGGTTGTAGTCAGTTCATCACACATTGTTACTCTTTCCTCCTCAAACTGCCCACTCCAGTGTAGTGTCCTTCCCATGGGACACAATCCTTCACAAACTGCTCCAACAGGAAAATTTTCCACAGGGTGAATTCCTTCTGGAAGAGGCTGCTTTGGCCTGGATCCCCCATGGCATCACAAGCTGTGTCAGCAAACCTGTTCCGGTGTGGGCTCCTCTCTACAGAGCCAAAGGTATCCCAGGAGAACTGTTCCAGTGTGGGCTCTCCACAGGGCCACAGCTTCCTGCAGGGCACATCTGCCTGCCCTGTCGTGGGGTCCTCCCTAGGCTGCATGTGGATAACTCCTCCTCTGAGTACTTCTGTGGGCTGCAGGAGAGCATCCTTCCTCACCATGGACTGCAGGGAATCTGTGCTCCTGGGTGCCTGTATCACCTCCTGCCCCTCTGTTGTAGTGTGTTTTTAAGTTTCTTAGTTTGCTCCCCCATTTTATGTATGCTCCCCATTTTGTTCAATGTAAATGGTTCCCTCCTTCCCAGTTCCCCTTGCCGCAAGTTCTGTAACTATGGTCACCCCTGCCCTCTTCAGCTGTCAGTCTACTAAGTTATATAATTTCCCCTCCCATGTCCTTCCATATAAGTGAAGTGTTTCTCCTCCCTGGGCCCAGTCAATCACCCTCCACTCCTCCCAACCTTCTAGAACCTTCTTTTAGCTGGAGGTTGGCTGTGGTCCTGGGGCCCCTCCTTTGGTTCGTATTCATTAGTTGTTACTACATGTCAGTTATGTTTGATACCTCCCTTGATATGTTCTCATTGGATAGCTGGGCTTCCCTCCCTTCTCCACCCCTCTGCTTTAAAACACTGTGTCTCCCTTTATTCTGCGCCATTTGGTGCTGGTTCTTCTTCCCTCTGTTGGTTCCCGTGGACCATCAATAAACCGACTGTCAACCCCAGCAAGGGTCGCCTCTTCTCTTCGTCTCCCTTGCGCGATATCCAGCTCCGCCATCCAGCCCAGCCCGAGGCCAGGACGCCAAGGGGGGCTGGCACTCCTATGCGTGGAGGGTGTCAGCCATTTCTCACCTTCACTGCTAGCCGGATCTAGGGCCTCGTACGCCCTCGCGCACCCCTCCTTCTTCACTGGTGTCTGCAGGACTACTTCTCTCACTTATCTTAACACCTCTTTCCCAGCTACATTTGTGTATCATTGTTTCCCGTTTTTAAACATGGTTCTCCCATGGTCACTCTCAGTGCAGCCCATAAGCTCAGCCTTGGCTGGTGATGGATCAGTCCTGGGGCTGTGTGGAAGGGCTGTGTTGGACATGGGGGAAGCTTCTGGCATCTCACAGAAGCCAGCCTTGTGGCTCTCCCACTACCAAAAGTTTGCCAAGTGCATCCCGTACATGCACAATGAAAGAATACCCTTCAGAGAAAACTCCCAGCCTAGGTTATGCATTCTCCCCTTTCCACCCTCTTGTGTGTCACAAAAGCTTTCTATATGGTGAAGCAAATTATTTCTAGAGATCAAAATTTCTGTTTCCTGCTTTTTTTTTCTGTTCCAAAGCTAAGAAAAAGTCAGAGAAGGAGAAAGAGCTTGCAAGGTTTAGTGGCTGGGTTAAATATGAACATGATCAGGGTGTTTGGGTTTTAGGGGTTTTCTATAGTAAGGATCAAAGAAAACCTGCTTTGTTTAAATAATAACGCATACAATGTACTCTTGTAATGCCATTACAACCTAGTGTTAAAACCTTCTTCTTAATGCAGCCATATTTGCTGCTGACATGTTTGCCATAATTTAAGCATTTAAATAAGATTTGCCACAATTTAAACATTTAAATAAGGTTATTTTTATTAGACCAAAGTGTTAAAATATCCACTTTTTGTATGCATAATATTTTCTCTTTTCTAAAGAAATTTATCAGAGCCCAAGCTTTACAGAAATTTACTCAAAAAATACCATTTCCTACGTGGTAGTAGAGGATGTCTTTGTGAAATGAATGCATTCAAGTAGATTGTTTCTCTTCCTTTTTCAGAACAGAAAAAGAACAGGCCTGCAGACAGTATCTAAGATATTAGCTCATCTACAACATATTTTTGAAGTAAGGAGAGCATAGGAAACAAAAGTAACTGATGAAAAATATGTTCCTTTTCATTCATCTGTTTTAAAGGAAACTATTTACTAAAAACTTCTGTTCCCAAAAGGGTACCTGGGTTTTACTGTATTATGGTTCAGCTGATGAAGTGCATCACTAGTTGTATTTGGGTTTTCTGTTCATTTTCACTACTCTTTTCTCAGAGAGGATCCTAGTATATTTTTAAAACATTAAACAAAATTTACAACTAGCTTACCTTCATTCCTTTACACCTTACAAGTCACCCTTTAAAAAAGGTAGAATGCATCTTTAGTAGGTATAAATTCACTGTCCTTATTGACTGCAATAAACGTTTGCAATTTATATCACTAAATGTCTGAACAGTGAGCTTTCCTTCAGTTGTAAATATAGGAAATACACGGTAATAATAAAAGAGATAGACTGTAAATACAATCAACACTTCCCTTTACTTGTTCAGAAAGAAATATAATCATGAGTTTAAGAGTACATGGTATAACTTGCACTTGAAGAACTTAATGTCCAATGTGTTTTCATAGAAAGCTCAATGATTACAGTTTATTCACTGAAGTAATTGTGAACATGTAATTATTTCTTCCATTACTAATAATTACCTACCCATTTTACTTAGACATAAAAACCCAGACAAAATAAAATTGAATTAAGGCAGCCTGAAAAAGAGGAAAAATTTATGTTCTTTAGTTGTGAACTCTAAAATAAAATATACAGAGCCAATGGGCCAAAAAATTGCTTTTGCTAAGCAGTTACATAACCCTCATTTCTTATTTCGACTTTCTGTAGAACTCCAGTCAAACGGAAATCTGCATCTTTAGCTTTTTTTTTTTTTTTTTTTTTTTTTTGGTCTATTTTTTTTTTTTTTCTGGTAATCACTTTCTTGTCTAGTTCTCATTATGTTTTGCAAAATAATGTGTGCATGTGTAGAGTGCTGGTTTTTGTATCAGTGATTTTCTCTTGTGAATATTGATACCATTACCCATGCATCAAATTGCAGCTGGGAAGATGGAACTTCCAGAGGTATCTATATAAATGAAAGAACAAGTCCTACCTTAGTGAAAACCTTAGTCTTTGAACAGAACTATTATCAGCTTGCAATGAAAGCTATTGCAGGGAAATATAAAATATTGCTATAAAAAACACAGATTGGAGTGTAGGTTCTTTGGGAAAGGGATCTTCCTTGGACTACAAAGTTGGGAAGGAAGTTGGGATCCACAGCCTGTAGTTTATCTAGATACAAATATTATTAACTCCTCTTACTTAGGACCCATTTTTCCTTCCTGAATAGTGTTTGTTTTCAGACTTGATGCTGTAGATTGGCTGTCTAGGTACTCTCAGAAATAATAGGTAATTGAATCCCCCCAAAAAACATAAGGCATATTCATGCCACAATCCTTTATCTTTATTTTGAGTTAAAGGGTTGAGGAAGAGAGAAATCTTCAGTACACTGAAATGTTTAGCCTCTAACTCTCACTACTTTCTGACAAAGCTTTTTTCCATATCATTGTCATAAGAGAACTGGCAAACTCTCTGAGTATGTTTACTGGATCATGCCATAGAACTGATTACTTTAATACAATCAGTAGTGGAGCAGAGATCCCTTCTAACCCTCCAATCCCCTCTCCTCCTCCCCTGGCAATGGGGTGTTGCACACTATTACTTGTTTTTCATACATTAAAGCATTAAAAAAACTAAAAAAACCCACCAGCATTCTCTCTAAAGCTTTCTTCCCACACCTGAACTGAAAGCAAAGTGTATTAGTCTGATTTTTGGATAACCTAGTTCCAAGCAATAACTGCATAGAGTTTATCTATGCAATGGCAGTTTACAGTGAAGTATTTATCCTGAAAAATTGAACAAATCATAGAAATTGTTTTTTCTTTTCCTCTGAAAAATACTGAAACCTATTAAGTACAAGACAGATTTTGTAAGTGTGATAGCAGTGTATCTCTTGAGAGTAAATTAAAAACAATTATGGGAACCTTTTCAAAAGGTTCACACCAACTTTTCAGCATTGTTGCTAACTTAATGAGTATTTTTCAGTATAACTCATGCTAAACACCATGGGAGGAATCAATTGTGACAAGCAGGAGGACTAGTTATTGAGATGTCATCAGACTGCTCATAATCACTTATTTTCCCTGTGGATTTGTGCTTCAGTTCACACTCTTAAAGTCCATTCACATTTTAATGTAATTAAACCTTTGCTGTGTCTGTTCGGTAGGTTGTATTTGATTACACCAACTATATGTATTTTAAAATAAACCCAGTGTAATAAACCAAAACCAAATCCACATCTGTTTCTAGCATCCATTCTTCTCATTCTTCAAAATAAATATCCTTAAGACAGCCTAGGTACTTTTCCTATGGCCCAAATTTCTCTTATTTTTTCTTGCTTAACCTGTTGAAATCCCACAGCTTCACTGGTTATTTGAGTAGTGCCAACCAACCTGGTGGTTAGGTCATGCCTCCCTCTTTTACTGGATTTCCTCTCCAAAGGAGGAAACCCTAATTGGAACTACAGCTTTCTTCCTCCAACATACTCTTAGCTTGTTTAGGTTAGGTTTTTTTAATTACCATTTTTTTATCATCACTGAGGTGGTGAAAAGGCATTTTACAAAAAATACCTGATGAGAGATAGAACACTGTCAGCAGCAGTAAAAATTATAGAAGGAAAAATAGTAAAAGTCCATTTTGAGGCATCTCACCTAACTAGAGACAGCATTTCTGTGTTCATTTATCACCAAAAGGTGATAGCTCTCTATCAAATGTTAACTTCCATTGGGAAAAAAGCAGAGAGCAAAGAGAAAATGTGATCAGATTCCAATTTTTTAACTTTTCCTTTGATTTTTTAACGGATCACTACAAGGTCTCAGTTATGAAGCCAAATCATGCACTCTCTCTGACAAATGCATCAAGGCTTGACACGTCTTCTGGTCAGGTTTCTTTTGTGTGTGATGAAATTTCTGCACTTATTCAGGCAAGCTGAAAACGTCACTGTTTAGGGATTTTTAAGCATAAGGCTTTCATACTGAAACTGTGTGTATGTGAGTTTGAGTGAGGCTTTTGTCACCTGTGAAAGATAGCTTGGCTTATAAAAATTGATTGTGTCATGGAAATTAATTTTTATCAGATGAGAAACAAAATACAAGGATAAAGAAGAGAAAATCTAGATAGATTTGTTGAAATCGTCCTGTATTCAAATAATTGTCACCTTATCTGTTATAAATTCTCCCTTCTGTAATAAGTTCGTTAGTAATTCCTTCATTCCTAAAGAAAATTAGGCAAACATCTTTTTATTCAACACCTCCATTTGTCTTTAACACTAGAATTCCTTTCAAAAAAAGAGAGGGATATCTAAATTTAGGGGGTTTTGACTTAATTTCCCTTGAGGAATGATTATGTATGGAATTTTATAGGCTTCTTTGCAGAAATGACAAGAGACAATGATCCAAATGAACAGTTTATAAAATAAATATTGGCTTCTTTGTTCCTTGTTTGTTGTGAAACAAAAGAAATTATGCACTTAGAGTTCTACTGAAAATCTGAAATGCCTGTACATGTCAATTAGATTGTCTTCCCATAAAATTATATTTTAACCCAACAGCATTTATCTTCATCAAAGATAATATATTTTGTTTTCTGTATGTACTTTTTATAATGACATACAGAGTCCTAATAAATCTAAAACAGGAGTACCATAAATTTATTTACAATTTTTTATTGCTTAATGTCTTGCCCATTACTGCTATTAATGTAGTCTGGTTTCAATATTTTGTGCTAAGCCAGTAATATTTTAATTTGCTATTGTTTTTCATTTTACAGAAACTCTGACATCTGTCCTGTCCAAGTCCTTTTTCCTTGCACATCTTAGCAGTTTGGCATTGCATCCCATGTACCATGAAGGAGAAAGTTTCTCTATGTCCAGGTGACTGCTTATGGAAAATAAAAGCCACAGACAAACAAACAAACAAAAAACCAAAACAAAGCCCAGCAACAACAACCAAACAAACAAAAACCCCCAAAACCAACCAACAAAAAAAAACAAACCCCCAAAAAAACACAAACTATTTTAATAAGATTCACCTCTAAAAACAGGTATTCAAGTTGAGACTCAAAGTCTTGAGCTCTTGCAATAAGCACACCATGACTTTTAAAAAGATGTTCCTGAGGGGTAACAGTACTGCTCTGTGATCTCTGGGACATGGGGTATGTCAGTATTGAGAACATCTAATTTTATCATTTGTCATGCCTTGGCAGTGCTGGGTGTGGGAATTCTGATGCTTTTGCCACTAACAGAAAGCCTAAATCATCAGCATGTCTAAGACAACAAAACAAAATCTATTTATTCTGGTCTCTCAAGTCTAGATTTCATCCTTTCAGCAGCTAATGGATTTCTTACAAAACTATTGACTGGCAATGCACAGCTAAGACACTAGAAGAGTGAACAGTTAATGTTAAAATTTTGAAACTCAAATTTTAGACATTTAAGTTCATTGGCTATTAAAAACTTCAGGCACACAGCAGTATTAAATCTGAATTCTGTAATTACACATGGTGCTCCTAAGTATGAATAGATCCTCCTGAGACACAGTCAAGTTGCTTGGTTAGCAAAATCTTCAGTTAACCCTGCTTATTTCCATGAATTTCAAGGGGGAAAAAAAATCCTCAAAGATGCAGATTTCAGTCAATCAAAAATGTTCACAGAAAATTGGAGTAAAAGAAGTGTTCCTCGAGGCCATTGGATGAGGCTCTGTTTCCATCTTATTGTAGTAGATTTCCTGCTCAGTGGAGGCATCCTCATCTTTGGAAGCCTTCCAGGAAAGCAGATCCACAACCTCACCATTGTAAAAACTCTCTTCTACTCACATCCTGAATGTGAGAATTTTTTAGGTGTTGCTCTGTTCCTTCCCCTACCCCCAAGAGCTGATCTCAGTGAGTGTTTGGGTCTCTGAGGTATATTAGGGTTTGTCTGCTGGGTTCTTGCATGGACATGCAGAACTGCTCTGTGCTTTTGTGAAATTAGTGCCACTTCCTGTCAGTCTTAATTCACGCATAATGTTTATATATTTTTGTGTCCTAATGATTTGCCATGGTAAAGAGACAACTTCTCTTTCTAAATGCTGTCACTCAGGTTATACTGTTAGACTCTTCAGAGAGACTAATTAACCTGAGCAATCTGGCATGAAATTCTGGTTTACTCTGTTTTTGAAAACCTTTAATCAGTGAATCACCAAAACAGCTGTTAGAGGGCAGTTTTATCCTCATTTATTTTGCAAACTGATTCTTCCTTCACTTACTGCATGATGATGAAAGAGTTAGCTGAAACAAGTATGACACTGACATTTAAATAATTCTGAAGAACTGATAATTATGTATTAAAAAAAAACACAAAACAAGCCAACAAACAAGACCTTCTATTCTGCTAGCATTTAATCATTCTTCACTTTTTTTAAAATGACAAAGTTTAAAAGGTATGTTGAAATGCTGGGAGAAATTTCAAGACTAGAAAGTCTCCAAAATTCATGTCAGAGATCTGTCAGCATTTTTCTATGATATTAAAAAAAAAATTCTATAAAACAAGAGGTATAGTTATCCTTACTCCTTCATTTTCAATAACTTTTTTTCTTAAACAATCTTTATTTTTAGTTTTCTATCTTACTGTTTTGTTGTGCTTTAAACATAAACAAAAAGGGTTTTTTGTGGAAAAAAGATACTTTTTCGATTATAGTGGATATGATTGTTGTGAGAAGGAATCCTTGGTGTCCATTACATCCTCAGAGGATAGGGCATCCCACATTTTAGTATTTCAAAATGGTCTAACTGATAATTCTATATGTAGTTAGAGATTTGTTAGACAGAAGCTGAACAGTCAGGGATGGATTTTAGAGTGCTGCTGTTTATTTATTTATTACAGGATATTATTACAGAATTTAATCAGTTAAACCTTCCTGGTGATGGTGAGTTTTGGGATGATCTACACAGCCTCTGTGGAGTCATTTTTTAATGAATAATCAGGCAATTCTTTGCTAAGCTTGTCTACATGTCCACAATACAAATGTTTAATAAATTGTGTGGTGGCACCTAATTTCAGGAGTAAACCAGTGCAGATTAGAAGAAAGTTTTTTTGGAAATAGGTATGGCATCTGCATTACTACAAAAAAAAAAATTCAACTACTATTATTGCAGCGAATATAAAATGAAATTATGCAAATGAATGCTTAAAGTAATCATTCTTTCGAATACCCACTGACATTAATGCAAATATCCATGATGTAGGAGGAAAAATCATGAATACTGGGAGTTCCAAGATGGCTGGAAGTGGGAGCTAGAAAACTGGATTAGCTGTCAGGCAAACATTTTTATAGAGTGATTGTTTAACCTTTGGAAAAATGATTGTGGTGGGTTCTTTTTTATAACAAAGATTGCTGTGTGGGTTTCAGGCAGCCAAGGTCAACCCACCACACGGAGTTTGTTCCTCCTGAAAATATTTTCCAGTTTGAATAAAAATAATTTTAAAACTCTTCTAACTACTTTTACATATGTGTTGTGATATTAATGGACCTTTTTTTGTTTTGGGATTTTTGAACTGTTGATAAACACAGCACAAAAGTACACTGACAGATTTCAGTTCTTAAAGCTGAAGAAACTACTGCACAGTATTAAAAAACTACATTTATGTATATCTTCCCATTGAATATTTTTAACATTATGTTGGTTTTTTAAAGATAAAATGAATATGACATTGTTTTGTCTACTCTGCCTGAGAAGCATAGAAGAGTTTCAGCTGATCTGACAAAACAGTTATTCTATTTGTGAATTTTCAGTGTGAATATTTCTAATTGTCAAAGAACATTTCTTATGTCTCAATTCAGTCTTTTAATCTTTTTAAAAAGTATACTTATATTTAAGATACATCATAAACGCTACCCTGATAGTCTCAGTACTTTTTCAAAGCTCTGTGATTATCTTATCAACCTTTGGAAATTAAAGTTTTGATTAGAAATATTAGGCTTAAAATAAATCTGCCTTTTGCTATTTATTCTATTGGATTTTTTATCTGGATTCATTTGATCTCTCTCTCCTTTTTTCATCTTAATCCCTACATTCCTCTGTGTTTCCAAATGCAAGAGACTAAATGAATTGTTAGACTTGGGCTAAGAATTTATCCTCTTCCCTGTCACTCCCTTCTTTCTCCCTATCTCAGACAGATTAAAGGTCTGTCTTCTTTTTTTCCTTTCCTTTTCTTTTCAAAGCATTTGACTTCAGGAATTCAGGGTCTGATAAATGGTTCAAGTTTTTGGTATTTTTGGTGTTTTAGCTTTGCTATAGTTTTGCAAAGAACATTGGCAAAAAAGTTTCAGGGCTAAATATAGGGCATGCAATCAATTTCTGTAAAAACAAATAGATATTTTGAGGAAAAAAACTGTAACTGGCTCAAATCAAGCCCTAATTTTGGGTAACATCTGCAAGCCTGAAACAGCCTTTCTTCTCTCCCACTCTTATTTATGATCATTTGCTTGGTGATTGTGCCAATGGATATGTAATCACGAATTGTGTACCTTTTCTCTGAGTAGATAATTTAAGTGTCTGAGGAATAGGACCTTATCTATATCATATATAAACAGTCATGTGTCTATTAAGCCAAAAGAATTTCACGAAGTGCTAATCCCAAAGGTGTCTTTCATGCCTGCAGGCAACTGTGTGTGGTTTTTATTTGATGGTTGTAAATAGAAGTCTATCCATTCAGTGTTCCTGGTTATTTCCTTGTCTTTGGGCAAGGACAAAGAAAAATAATTCAATCTTATAATTCCTTTATGATAGGAAATATGAATTTATTTAAAAATTTAAGTACATTCAGGTTTTTCATGGGTTACAATTAAATGGGCATACAGTTAAAATATACCTCTATGATCTTTGTATGCTTGTGTAAACTTTCTGTTGGATATATTTGGCACATTGAATCCTGCAGTTGTTCTGAACAGTAAAAAAGCCCTTTTAATGTGAGATTATAACAGTTTACCAGCAGTGTATGTTAATTGGGAGTCTTTCAATCACAGTCACCTTTTATCATGTACTTGACAGTCTATTTTTTTCTGTATGGGCACTGTTATACTAAAGATTCACAATTTTCCTTTAGTACTCTGACATTTTGAGTTTATTGATTGGATTAACATTCCTAAAGATGCCATGGCACTTCCTCAGATATCTAAGAAAATATATGCCTTTATCACTGTATGTTGCCACATAAACCCTAAAATTTAAACGGAGAAAAACAATAAGTGATATCTTTGGTACACAGCACTGAATATAACCTCAGTTTATTTTTTATTGTGAAGTGGCAATATGGCTTATGAAGCACAGCTTGAGCATGGGAGAGAAGTGTGATTGTGCTCTGTCTGATGTGCCAGCAGCCTGCTGCATCTCTCAGGAAAAACCACCAGACTGATGGTATCTGTTACTATTTGTAGGATTAACACCCCATGTTAATTCCAGCTGTTGCTCAAGCCATTTTGTTCTTGGTAATAAAGTGAGTGGTTCCAGTGCCCAGCTAGGGCACCTGTGTGTCTACTTGGCATTTTAAAAGTCCTTCTTGAATTATTCAGAAATATTCTCTCTCTCTGTGCATCAGAAGTCCCCTTCCTATGTAATTATAAGAGTAGAATAGCACGAATAGCTGATACATTATGTTACATTATGTAGATGATATGTTGCTTACTGTGATTTAATTCTTCATGTTAAAAGTACTCCTCTTTTTCATTTGCTTGTCCAGGACATTTTCTGGCTTTTCCTGCCTAGGAGCATAGTGTGTGCAGTGAGACATAAGGAGGATTCTTGTGAAAGCACTTTTCATTCTTTCCATTTTGCATCAGTCTGGAGGACTGATCTCATCTGGATGGCAGAGAGTCGTGGCATCATCAGCGCTGCTGATTTTTGAGTGCCAGAGGCAGTCTGAGTGACTCAGAGCTGAGACAGAAGGGCTTTTGAGAGCTGCCTCTGGGGCAGAGCCACATGGAGTCTCACAATCACTGTGCTATCAAACACAACAATAAAGCTTCACAATGCCTGTGTGTGAAAACACCAAACTCTGAGGGGTTGCTTTCTCATACTGATAAGAGCTGTGAATGGTGCAAAAGTTCAAACTCACATGGTTGGATTTATTTTCCTCATATGACTGAAATCATAGTAACAGATTTCAAATCTCTTATTTAATTCCCAAACCTGGCTGTTTCAATGATTTCTTCCAGATCTCCCTGTCTTTATCACCGTTGCCTCCAGCAACAGAGGCGCACCTGCCAACATGAGTCAGAAGAAGTTAGTAGCCCAATGCTAATAAGAAGCACTCAATTAATCACCATCTTGCTGACAAGCTTGTGTGTGATGTATGTGTGTGGGCTGCTAGCAGATTAGTACCTTGTGTAAGTATATACATAACACACAAGCCTGGGATTTCATTAATATCTCTAAAATTTCTCTTACAGTAAGGAGTCTCTTCAGTGCAGCTTATTATACCAGACACAGATGTCCTAAACAAAAAACAAGCTAATGAACAAAAAATGCTCTGTTCATCCTTGTATTCTCTTGGTGTCAAGAGATTCTATGTTTTTTACAAACTCTTTTTTGTTTGCTTTTGAAAGCCTTTTTGCAGAAAAATTGCTAGTGCTCTAAACAGATAATTCAAAATTTCATGTGGTGTTTAGGCTTTTTTTGTTAATTGAAATGTTTAATTCTATGTATTCTGCAAAGAATTTGAGGTAAGGCATACCTTCTTTTTTTCTCCATAACATTTTAATTCACTTAAAAGTGAAAATCTAGAAGCTTCTCTTCCACATTTTTCCTCTGTGATCAGATAATGTCCTTAGGTCCTGCACTTTTATTTCTTTTTATTCAGCCTTTCCTTTCTTCCTTGCCAATAGGCCTTTTGGCTTTATCTCTTCTCTAATGACAGACATTTTTTATTTCTCTGGCTATTATCCTTTCCTGAAATTAAACTCTCACTCATTTTGTAGAAGGGAAAATACCAAAAAGAAAATTCCAGAGATGTAGGACAGGGCTGAATAACTGCTGAGATTCACTGAGTGCAGAACTCCTACCCTAGTACATCACCAACAGGCCAAATGAATGGTCTTAATCTGGAAAATGAAATATTAAATTTCCAAAACTGGAATACCACAGTGCTGCATTCTGCTGTGTAGCAAAGCACACCAGCATAAAGAAGAAGGTCATTATTGTTCATACAATATCCTCTGTGACAAGGTTGTGTTTTCTGGTGGTCCTGAATATTGGTTTAATTTTCATGATTTAGATTACTTCAGTTTCTTAAAATTCCTGTATTTAACACGTGATTTTAATTTTTTAAATGAAATCCCAGGGTTCACCTTACAATGTAGCAATGGAAAACTATAAGGCAGATTCAGCTGCTTTTTAAAATTTATTTTGACATTTAATGTCAAGAATACAACAAAAAATTAACTTGTTTTTTGTGTATTTTGGACTACAAAGCTACATAATGGAACCATTCTTGTACCTGTATCCAAGCATCTACAGTTGCTTATAAGAACCCTAGAAGCATAGCAGAGGACAATATTACTAGTATTTCCCTACAGTTATTAAATATCATTCTAAATAGATTTTGAATTAGAGGAAATAATGAGAGAGAAAAGCGTGTGATATTCAAACAGACATGAAAGGAAAGGCTTTCATGGGAACAAATAAAATGCTTAAATTGTTAATGGATTCTACAAATTTGTTTTGATTTTACAGTTTTCTGATGGGATAATATATATTGGGGAAATGATATTGTAGTGCTCCCAAGTGTATGAACTTCATTGTGCTAAGGTGTATATATATATATATATATATATAAAAAGAGATAATGTTATGTGCAACTATACTAGTAGAAATTATCTGCAGGAAAAGATTCTATTTCAGGTTTATGTTGGGGAAAAAAGGTATGGAGAGGACTAAATTGTGAAGAGAATGGGATGTACAGTAGTCCCTTGATGTGGGGAAATGATTTCTGTTGTCAGCTACACCTGTACAGAAGAACTGATGGCTTGATTTGTGATACAAGAATCAGAGCTCTGGGGATCCATCACTGCTGTTGATGTCCCACCTGAAGTGATTTCTGTTTGGGCAGTTACGGGCTGAGGTACAGTGGCAAAAGAATATCTGGAGTGAACTCTATTTTATGGAGCAGGCCTATCAAACACCAATAATTTCTTACCCTGTACTGAATCATAGCAAGAGAATCTTTCATTGCAGCCACTTTTGCTGTTTTGTACAGGTTAGATGATATCTCTGACATTGTGGTATATGAATTGACAATGTTGGGAAAAAACAAATAGCTTAAGAACATGTTTAGAATTAATTTTATATTCCTCCAAAATATTGATAGATGTTCTAAGTTGTCTGTCTGTTATCAGCCAGGGAAGCACACAAACAAAATCTCACTTTTCAGTGATCAGTAAACTTTAGTTGCCACTGGTCATTTTGCTTCTATTAATTTGTTTTTCATGGACAGTCAACAGAAGCCTTTCCAGGAATGTTAGTGAGGATGTGCAATGGCAGATTCCTGCAATGGCAGCAACAGTTCAGCAAAATGTTTGGTGGGCTGCGTCTGCAGAGGATGCTTCAAAGCAGTTTTGTTACTTATGATAAGCATGTTTTATTCCAAATAGTGTAGGACAACAAAAAATATCTCTTTGAACATTTGTGAAGATGAAATTTGCTTTCAGATCTTTACTAACAATTATTTATATAAGTTAGTCATTCCAATTAGTGTTCAAGATAAAAAGGGCAGATAAGTTCAGAACTTTGGTGTGTTTGTATGTCAAATTCATGTCAAAATGTTATTCCATAACAGTTTAAAAAAAAAAACAAAAAAAACCCTAAAAAAACGAAGAAAAATTTTTGGGAAGTTTTTCTCACTGGAAAGATAAAATAAAATAAAATAAAATAAAATAAAATAAAATAAAATAAATTTTGTTTTTAAATAAGATAAATGGCCTTTTAAAAAGATGTGATACACTTTCATTTCTCCGTACCTTTTCCATTTCAATCATATTTAGCACAGGCACATATTCTTTCTGAATCTATGAAAATCAGACTATCAGGCTTTTTGTTTATGTGTTGTTATTCCATATTTTCACTAAATCTTGCATTTCTGCTGTCTCGTTTCTCTGTTATGGTCCCATCCTTCCTCAAATAGTCACTTTACTGTGACAAAATCCTTCTTCATAGAAATACTGGTTACTCTTTGGCCTGTATTTTCAGCATACTCAATGTCCATTGTCCAGTACAGAAATTATTAATGCATTTTATATCTGTTCTGAAGAAAAATAGATACAAGTTTATGAGAAAGAGTTTGGCTATTAGATTTACCTTCTAATGTTTAGGAGTTTATTTTTTATAATAATAAATTTTCTGGACTATTAGTTTGCAATTTTATTGTTAATCCTTCTTAAGGTAAGTAGGTCTCCAAAAGCATGGTAAAACACAAGAATCCATGTAACTAAAGGTATTGTATTCTGAAGAAGGAATTGTCATTTAAACTGGTAATACAATTAATTATATTCATGGAATGGCTAGATATCTATTACACTGTATATAGAACCATAGAATATTTTGCATTTGAAGGGACCTTTAAGATCATCCTGGTTCCACCCCCTGCCATGGGCAGGGTCACCTTCCCTAGGCCAGGTCTCTCAAAGCCCCATCCAACCTGGCCTTGAACACTTCAGGGGATGGAGCATCCAGAACTTTCCTGGAAAACTTTAAAATTGAAAAATTTTATCTTCTTTTTTCAAGTAAATATTTGTACCTTGTCATAAGCAGCTTTGGAATTCAGAAGCTATCATGGGGGAGTAAAGCAATAATGAAAAAAAATCTGTATGTGTTATATACAATACATGACATACATATTTGTGTAAATTCATATGTGTTATGTATGTGTTTGTGGTTTTACATTTATGTAAATATCTCATGTAATGTCCTACAAAAGAGGATCCCATTGATAAATGAAACATCACAAAATGAAAAAGGAAAAGATCAGGTTTCTTGACCAAATAATTTTTCTTTTCCATTAGATTTTTGTGTAAGCTGCATAAGGTTTATCACTTTCTGCACTGTTCTTGATGCTGTCAGCCAGTTTCTCCATGGACATCAGCTGTCTTAATCCTGACCTGTAGGCTGCTGTGGTTGTCTGCCATCATGAAAGAATTTATTTGCTTGACTTCATGATTCCCTTGACTGTATTTTCCTTAAAGTGGGGTGTAGCTCTGTTTAATACTCATGGTGCTGCTCCACAGTCACGAATTCTTAAAGTTACTGTTTGAGTGTATAAATTATGTCAACAAAAGAGTAAAAATAATCAGAGACTTGAGTAATTGCATTCTGAAAGACACATATTATTTAATATGAAGTATTTTAACTCTAAATCACATTTATTAATCTACTATTTATTGCTTATAAAATATGTAAGAGTGATCTTTTTTTTCCTTCTATATTTTACTGAAGAATCCCCTTTTAATGGGCTGTGTTAATCTTCACATATAGTATAAAAGGACATAGGTGTAGTGGTTTCCTCTGACTTCAAAGGCTATCCAAAAAACTTTACCAGATAAAATAGGTTTTATGGTGGAGTGCAGCTGTGCCTGATATCTCTTATTGTTATTTAGTTTCAGTAACTGATTTAGAATGTTTTATTGACCAACTTCTGTGGGCAAGTTTTGCTTTTGCCGACAATTCATATAGGAATGCAGACATTTTGAACAAATACTTAACAGTGGTAGGAAGCTGGAGTCTCAAGAAAGAAAAGCACAGTCTAAAATAAAATAAAGACATATTCCATTAAAATACAAGGGATTATAAGTTTTACCTGCAATGGCAGGGTTTCAGATGGAAATCCACCTTGATCTTGCCTTATACACACCCGAAACTCAGCCTCTGACATCCTGCTCTGAGTTTTTCTTTTCCCCACAGGCCCAGCAGTGCTTTGCTGACCCGAGTGTTTATGCTACTGGTATGTAGTAGGATGCACACAAACTGAAGTTTGAAAGACCTTAAATCCAGGGTTATGGCACTGTTAATCCACAGCTGGTACAAATGGAGGCGGCCTGGAGCCCACAGCTGGCACAGCTGGGACCTGGCTGTGCAGAGCCAGGCAGGCGCTCCTCTGGCTGTGCTCTGGGCAAGACATGCCTTCAGAAGATAAAGCTCCTTCCATTCTCCTGCCTACTTTTTCTATTGAATTTACCTTTTTACCTTGTAGGCTTCCTTTCAAAAAAAATGCATCCCACAGTTTCTTCCTAGCTCCTGTGGAAGCAATTCTGTGAAAGAAAATACCTCAAAAGAAAGCTGAATTTTTCCAATCGTACATGCCCAAGGCTGTTAAGTAAATCTATTATATAAGTAGAAGTACAAAGTCCTCTAATTCTTTTAGGGGTGCCTTTGAAAACTACCTCTGGCATTTACTTCCTGTCATTTAACTGCAACTCTCCTGGACCAGAGGAAATCCTTTAATAACCTGCAAGCGCTAAAGGCCTCTCTCTGTGTGGAGCGCTAACTAGTGAGTCAAAGAGATTACTTATCTTGCTTGGACTGAAATTGTGTGTCAGGGCATAGTTATTAAGAAAAAGAAAATAAAATTATTTTCTTTCTGATTTTGAGTATTATATAAATCCAGTTGGTCATTTCAGATGGTCGCTGAAGAAAAGAGGGGCAGATGGAAAAACTTAAGATTCAGGGCTCTACTTTATGTTCAGTCAAGTAAAAGGTACATTATTTAAATGATTACTCGCCCATGCTTTTCCCACTTTCATAATCTCCAAATTAAGGTGATTATAAATCAAGGAAATCTATCTTTCATATACAATTAAACTTGCTATAAATTTTGGCTTTCAAAAACAATTCCTCACTATGCATGCAAAATTATATTTGGTTTATGTTATTCTATAAAGGGCGGAGCATTCTCCTTCTTCCAGTTGTCTTAAAGGAAAATATGTATGCATACTTGTAAGTATACAGTACTTATATATATATATTTATATATATATGTATGTATGTATTTATGTATTTGGGGTTTTGTTAGTTTTCTGTTAGTCTCATTATAATTCTGCATTTTTTCATGTAATAATGTTGCCAGAGCTTGAATATGTAGATGGTTCTTACTGATTGGTTCTTTGAAGATCCAAAGCAAAGTTGTGCTTTTATGCATTCATATTTTTATCCTCAATTTCCTGGTTTAGCAGACATATTCCTGACTTGGATATTCTTCATTTTTACCAAGTACCATCCCACCAGTCTTTCACTTTCTGTTTACGGCATTCATTGCTATCATGTTTTCAAACCTGCAAAATTTCAATTTAATTTCTGTTCATAGACCTTGAAAAGAATAATTAGGTAATTAAGGGAACATATGGAGAGAGATTATTTTTTTCTATACTGTGCTAAAATTCGAACCATTTTCTTCCAGTTGAGTAGTCTTAGTACAGAAGAAATCTTAGCAATCATTTGCATCAAATGAAGAAGAATGCATCTACAGATCTGCATTTCTATACTAACCTCACTGAAATATCACAGTGCTTTAAAAGTTGCTTTCTTTCTACATATGAAAGATGAGCTGTGTTTTAAAGGACTGAGTCCTTACTGGTGCTAGTCCTTACTGACACCCAGTAAAATCCTGCTTAATAAGTATTTATGTATTTTTTAGAGGATACCTGTGAGAGAAGAAAATAACATTAATCCTCTTGCCCTTTTAGCACACAGAGACAAAAAGTGACAAATTTCAATTCAGACTTGGGTTTCTGCTAGTGGATCTATTTTTGTGTTAATCTAATGTACAAAGCTCTCTGTGTGTGGTAAGTAAATCACATCTTCGTATATGTCAAGATCACTTATGGTACTTTAAGCAGTCTTTTTGTTGGTGAAATAGACTTTGGAGCTGAATCAGAGTTCAGAATAAAAGACATATTTTGAAAATATCTTATATATGGTAATGAACCACGATATAGCAATTTATTTGACTTATTTGTACATGAAATTGCTGTGACTGAATTCTCTTAAACTCCAACCTCTGTTCTATTAAGGTGTCAGGGTGTCTTGGAACAGGTGGTTTCATTGTTTCTCTTGAGAATTTCTGAGTATAAGAGGAAATAGCTGAAAGAAACCACTTTTGTCACTGTATGATTTAAAATTTCAGGTAACTCAGGGATGTTTCTTTTATAATCCTATGAGTTTAATCTCCTTTCCTAACTGGAAAACATGAATAAAACTTCAGATCCCTGTTATCCATACATTTTAGAAGGTATAGAAAGTAATTAATCTTACAGATTTCTTTCTGTTAGAAATAGACATGAAATCAAACCACTATAAATTCCAGACTGGTACAGCTTTTAGAAACAAATTTAGCAGCACGTAGCACCTTTTAGGTGACTGATAGGTAATTCTTTTTTAATTTCCCTCTTATGGAAGTTATGTAATAAATTATATTTCGTAACTCAGGATGACTGAAAGATTAATTTTAGCTCTGAAGTGTGTTTTTACATCTAAATTAGATGAATTAATTAATTTCTGCTATCAGGGACAAGGACTATCAGTGCGTGTAACCTTGCTGATGTATGATTTATTAATTTTTCAAACAATAACTTTTTTTAACTCTCTGAATATCTCCCATTTTTGGTCTTTGAAATGGCTACTGCAAAGAATAAAATTTCATCCTATTAGTAAGATGTGGAAGTTCTGTCAGTAACACAGACCAGCACTAACCTGCAAAAAGATGATAAAACTCAGGATAAATGCAATTTATTTCTGAGAACTGCATAAATTCAAAAGAAGTTTCCTGAAAAATGAACATCATTACATTTTTTCCATATAGCCAAGGTTTTACCTGATCAGAATGAAATTATGTGAGTGAAAATAGAAGAATTACTGATACATGAACAAATATACAGGAATTCCCATTAATTGAATGAGAAATCTTTTATGTTTGGTGGAGGTTTTCGAAAATATTTAGCTTAAAAGAAGATATCATTCTCCTGTTCATAATTTTCCTAAGTCACAATTCTGAATCAAACCCAAACAAACCAGTACCTAA
This sequence comes from Ammospiza caudacuta, assembly GCF_027887145.1. Taxonomy (NCBI): domain Eukaryota; kingdom Metazoa; phylum Chordata; class Aves; order Passeriformes; family Passerellidae; genus Ammospiza; species Ammospiza caudacuta. The sequence goes on from NC_080594.1 coordinate 109,149,187, forward strand.
GGAACACCAGGGCTCTTTCCACACACATCAAATCCTGGAATATGCTAAACCATCAGAACTCTAAGGAATCATGCCAGGGATTGTGCTACAAGTTCCAGCAATTCTGTCTCTGAGGAATAATTCCTTTAAAGAATAGATATATCTTCTAAAATGTCGTGTTTTAATGACAAATATATACAAGGGAAATTAACCATAGATACTTGGTAAAAGCCTCTAGCAATTCTAGAAAAATCCTCCAGAAATGAAGTGTAGTTCTTCAATTTACTCTCTGTATCTCCTAAACTTCAGTTATGTTTCTTTTAAATTCCTCTATATTTGAAATTTAATTGAGTAAATGAAAAAATGCATGAGAAACCATGTAAAAATTACATACCATATATACATTCCAGACTATAATTTGAGAAATAGAATGAACACTTTAGCAAGGAAAACAAAATAAAATGCATTATGCAGATTTTTTATAAGAAAACATGAAATATACTCATGTAATCATAATGCCCAATGTATGTTTTCTATGTAATGTACCATTTCAAAGCAGTAGTTTATATAATATTTGTATCATATACATTGATTCTTCATTTTGCCCCAATGGTTCCATCACTGACTGCTGAATAAGCAAGTTACAGTATTTCTGAATAAATTACCTTGATTTGGGATTCTTACTGAAAATATCTTGACTTCGTCTGAATCTTCAGTATTTGTTTTTGTTAAGCAAACCCATTTACCCTGGGTTGATAACCCTTCATTCTGCTGATCTGTAAAACCTTTTAGGTAAGTTGATTTATGATTAGTGGTCAAGCTGATTTATGATTAGTGCTCTGTTAGATAAAAGCCCTGGTTTGTGTGTTTGCATATCTGTGTTTTCACAGCAGATACAGGGCATATATTTCCATCAGGACAGTTTGGGGTGTTGAAAACTGACAAGTTCTTACATACCCAGTCTTCTCTTTCTCATAAATAGGACATTAAAAATGTGAATAATCTTTATTTCTTTCAATTTACACTTATAAACTTGAAATTGCTATAAGATTTATGAGGTTCTGATTATGATGTCTGTAAAGTGTAACTGGTGTCAGTAGAGATAGGTGGGTTTTTTTAAGGGATTTTTCTTGGTCAGCTAATCAAATGGACACATACAGAAGTAAAAAAAATAATTAAAAATGAGCTGGTCCTTAGCAAAATTTGATTCTTACCAATTTCCTCTTTTCATTATTCTCTCTTCTATCCTACCCTGACTTAATATGCTTTATGATTATTAGTGAATTTTTGCCCTTCAATCTCTGCTTAAGAAATCATTTGAAGAATATCAGTATAAAATTAATACACTAAATATTTGCAAAATATTTCATTTATATTCCTAATTTTAAGACTGTGGGAAGTAGAAAATACATGCATGATGACAGATCTTCCTTTAGCCAAATCTTAGTGAGCAGTTGTGACCTTCTAGGAACAAGTGAATTTCAGCAGACTCCAGTACACCCCATTCAAACCAAAATGTTCCCACCTGAGATGTTTTTCACCATATTTTGTGTTTAATTTGTTCTTTAGTTATGATAATAGGGTTTCAAGATAGTTCATTTCAGTGCAAAAATCTATTTACATCTCGGAGAAACTTTTACTACTTACATGTAGCTATGGGCAGTTTCTCTTGCATTCTATCAGCATTTTCAAATTTCTGTCAACTACTCCAACTTTCTTGTAAAAAGTTTGTGTTTGGGTTAGACCTTCACGCTGAGGTAATACCTGGCTGAAGCTTATGATGCCATTACAACAAGATATTAGAATTCTCTTTACTTAAAATGAAAGACTAGAAACGAGAGAGAAGTGCCATGTGTCAGAGCCTACCCTTGGCACTGCATTTCTCTGAATCCAGTGCAGATTTTGGAATGCTGTGCTGTAAGGTCTGCGTGTCTGACTTGCACACCCTCAAAAACCCAGCAAGGGCTGAGCTGCATCATGAAATGCCAAAATGTCTTTAATGGTCTTGGTCTTGTTTTTCCAGAATTTATCTAATGAAAGAAATAGTTGTGGTGAAATGACTCAAGAAAAAAGTATCTGTAATGTGTTCAAAAATCATGTAAAGGTGCATATATTTATTGGAGGGGTGCATGATCCCTCTGTTAATGTGAGGATAAAAATATTATGGCATGTAAGGTGAAGTTTCCAAAACTTTGAAAACACTCCTAGGCTCTTGCTAGATGACCTTCATTAGTATATTTCCTGAGTACATAACTAACTTTAGAAAATATTACACTTTGACAAATTTAGTTTTCATATTATGATAAAGTAATGAAGTTCTCTTTTAACTTGCTAAATTAAAACCAATACTGGACAAAAAATTACAATGGCATGATAAAAGCATTAATTTAGTCTTAAGTATTTAAAATATATTTCTTTGAAGTAGTAACTATATATGTAAATATCATAGCAAGATGAACAGAGCATTTTGAAAGCCTATTGCATATTCTTATATTTTGGAGTCTGGGTGCACTCCGTAATCATATTCCTAAACTGTGCTGCCAAGATTTGCATGCAAAAATCTATTATGGAATTTTTTTTGTTCCAGTGGAAAAAAAGGAATGAGAACACATCCATTTATTGGTGACCTTTTTTTCCTCCTCTCTTTTCTGCCAGTAGTCACAAAGTAGAGACAATTCAGTCCAGGAAATAAAAAATCCTTCTGTAAGTAACTTTTATTTTTCTCCAAGGAGTTCTCTCCATATTTCTGCAATATTTAAAGTACAGATCATGTAGCTCAGCCCTATTGTGCCCCATGAATTTGGCACAATTCTTTTCCTATTGCATCCTTGCAGTGCCTGCAATTTAAGCTTTCCCAGCCCTGCACAGAGGTGTCTCACTGGGTGGAATGTGCAAGACAAGGCACCATTTGTGTCTTTGTTTTTCTTGCTAGGTCATAGTAAGGAAGGAGGATCTGTCTGTAGCACAGATTGTTGTAGTTGATTTTTGAAATCAATGAGGATCTGGCCAAGCCACCTTTGAGTCAAATTATATGGGGAAAGAAATAGGTAAAAATTGAAGAAAGTAAAAGTGCATTTATTTTCTTCTTTTTTGCCACATTATTAATATGCATTTTTTTCCTTCTGTGAATTAGCTGCAAAGTGCACTGTACACCAAACATTCCCATTTCTACCTAACGAGTGGGATTCTTTTTGTGTTTGAAAATGTTTTTGCTTTCATAGTAGAGACCTCTCAACAGAGTTTCAAAATTAACCAAACCACAACTGCTTTGCCAATTAAGTTTCCAGAAATTGCATGTGGTTCTGCTTTCTAAAATTTTTCAACATAATACTGTTGCAACAGTATAAAGTTTATTCTCCAACTTCAGGTGTCATGATCACCAACTTCTTCTCTCTGGAAGAGCTCTTCACACTTGATTTATTGATAAATTTGCAGTACTACTCTCCTCATGGCTTGCAGTTGTTCTGTAGAAAATAATGAGGTGTTTGAGTTGTGTTATGAAAGAAAAACCACAGCCCACTGGTCCTGAACTCTGAAAAGATTTTCCCTTACTGGTTCAAGGAGAAAATTACCCCCCTCTGCTAGACCCCAACCTGAGCATTCTGGTTTGGGATGAGCAGTCTTAACAAGCCTTGGCTATTTAATTATCTGAAAATCTCCATTGGTAATTTAGAGGCATGGGAAAAAAATTGCAAGATCAAATATTTTATTTAATTATGAGCACTGAAATATTTGTATTCTTATGGAGATTGGAAAAATCCCTTGCTGTAAAGGGAAACATTGCATCCTTAAAGCTTAAAGTGTATTTTCCTGTCAAAGTTTAAATTTAAGATATTGGCTTGTTTTATTTTGGTAAAGTTGATATGCACATTCAGACAAAGGGAGAGTTTTAAATTGGAAATTAGAAATATAAGTAGAGGAGCACGTCACTGCTTGTTAGAAGAGTACAGAATCAAATCGTAAACAAATAAATACAAATTTTTAGAGCACATTGACAAGTTTTCTGGAATAATCAATGGCTATGATGATGTAGAATTCTTAAGAGCTATCTACATTGTTTTCTGTATTTATTACTATGATGTACTTGTTCATTTTAGAGATGAATATTGCTTGAAAAAATATTTTCCAAGTCACAGACTATAGAACTGATGTATCTGTTCTGTTCCCTACCATATGGAAATGCTTAAAGCAATGCATTATACCAGAATACTTCATCTCCAATGCTTTCAGTACTACTTGCTCTGTGATTTCTTGAAGTATTCATTAATTAAGGAAGCATAATGCAAATTATTGAATTTCAGACCAAGACCAAAGTAAATGAATGTACCTTTAAAAGGAGAAAAAGGCTATTATTAGAATACTTCTAACTTAGTTTATTTAAATTATTTGCATAGCTGTAATTAAGCTATAGTGCACTTCATTTCTGCATTAAAATTAAGTAGAATAAAATTATCACTTTTTAATAACATCCAATTAAATGTCATTAATAAGAATTTAATCACCATGTTTCATATTAGATATAATTAGCTAATGATCCGTAAATCTGTCTGAAACACACCTTAACAATATAACCCTTTGCATAATAAAATAACCTATCTAAGCCCAAGAAGTAATTAGAAAATGTCATATCTGCCATATTTCACTGTCCATGAGAGAAGACAATTGAAGCTCTGATAAAGTATACAATATTAAATTTGACTTGCCCAAAGCCCTCTCTACCATTATTTATGCTTTTATTTGGCACTTTCTATTTAAATTATCCTAATCATCTTATATTTCTTTACATTTGTGTTTTGATAATTTGTGGCAGATGAGGAAATAGCATCTGTTGGGGGTTACTCCATTAAGCTATTGCATAGACTATGCTGGAGGAGTTGGCTTCAGTTTTCTTGGTTTGTTCTTTACATTAAAAAATTTCACCAGATAATTTATTTTATTTAAATAAAAATTTTCTAAGAGAGAATTTTGTGATTTCTGGGATGAATTTTCTCAGATTCTCTGGGTACAACTTATGCTCAAAATCAGTGAGAAAAAAAACTTCTATTTAGTTCATTGCATCAGTGCTACCATAGGATTTCAACTTTGATGACACTGTGAGCTAAACTATCCTGCAAGTCTGCTCAAGTCCTGTCATACTTTTGGTTTTTCCAGTCATCAAAGAAATCAAAGCCATGCAAACCCTAAGAAATCAAATGCCCACACTTTATTGCTATTTCCTTTGGAAATAAAAAATATTGATAAAAAAATACTGTTGAAATGTATTTTTTAACTTGCGCCCTCTTAGTTTCTTGAGTTTTCTCATCTCTATAACTCAGATATTTAAAAGCTGTCTGGACATGGTCCTGGGCAATCAGCTCTGTGTGTCCCTGCTTGATCTCCTGAGGCAGCTTCTGACCTCAGACATTCTGTGACTCTCTAATTGCTTTGTTACCACCTTGTTATTAATATCCTGTGCACTCTCAGAATTCCAACAAGAGATAAGCACGCTCTGTCAGTCAGCTCTGATTAGATGCTGTGAAATACCAAGTTAAAACTGAGACTCTTGTTTGCTTTTAATAAATGCACCTGTCCTTGAAGCTGTCCCATCAAAAGACAGAAGAGCCCTTTAGTAAATATATTGCTATTCAGGGCAGACTTTGCACTGGTATTTCATTTTTAACCTCATCTTTACCTTCTTTTATTCATTGATTTATCTGTCTTTGGAGGCTGAAACAGAAATTGAATTCCTTTGCACATGTTTTAGTATGTCATAAAGTTACATACTCCCTTACTTACTTAATAAAGATTTAGAGAAGTAAAATTATTTCATTGATCCAGACATGTTAGTTTTTAAAATGTGTGTTGTTATATCATATTACTCTTGTCAAACCTTGCTTAGAAATTCTTAGTAATCAAAATCATCAACATTAGTCTTAAAGAAGGAGAGCAATATTTTTCATTACTATAAATGATAGCTAAAAATCCCTGACATATTTTAAATAATTCAAAATTATTTTCTATTAAGAATTCTTAAGAATGTTCCTAAATACTGACTGGTACATCATGAAACTACATTTATTCAGAAAAGAATAATCAAATTACTTTCTAAATTTTTGTCTCAGAATAAAGCATGGAGTTTCTCCATTAATGCATTGAAAGAAAAAATATTTTTTAACTCATGTAATAGTTTCCCTTATTATAAATATTTTCTCTGTAACTTCCACATCATAGAAAGTGCACCTATATAAAACTGAAAACCTACTCTTAAAATTTCACAACCTCATAATAATTGAATTGGATGTCTGAATGTTCTTTGGGTTTCTGTTCATTTCATACTGCATTCCTAACCTAACAAATTTAAATTTTATGCTTTTATAAATGTTATGTTTGGATTCTCAATTACAAAATGTTATATTCTTTGATTTCTTGAACATCAATAGAAATCTTTTATCACAGAACAAAGGTACAGGTAGCAATTCATTAGAGATCATTGCTAGATTGGGTGCAAGATGATTAGCACATGAAAGAGTGCTAATTAAGGCTCCATTAAGGGATATTGAAACCTGAGTTTATAACCCCTGTCCTGGGGAGTCCTTGGGCCAGCAGGGGCTGGAGGGGCTGGCTGGGATGTGCTGGGATGGGATTGTTCTGCAGTGGGCACTCCACCAGCTCAGCCTTGCTGCCGAGATCAAGCCCAGCTCTCAGCTCCCTACTGATCCTGTGCCTGCCTGTTGGGACTCTTGATTTCTCAGCTGAGAATCCTCCTTCTGTGAGGTCAGGGAACGTCCTGTCCTCAAAGCATGGCTGTAATCAGCAATCACTCCGTTCAGAGTGTGATGATAATCATTCACTTTCATCATGGATTTGCAACACGAGGTCAGACTTTTTTCTCCTCAAGGCATTTGAAGGGTGCAATTGTGTGCATTGATTAGGGTAAAACGAGCTTATGCACTCTAAAATGATTGAGAAAAATCTATTAAAGGAAGCATTTCTCTGGTGTCTGGAATACATATTTCGCCTTTTAAAAATTAAAATGGGGGAGAATACAGACACTATAATCTATTACAAATTATGTAAATGAAGAAGACTGATTTTATGTAGCTTTTTTATTCACATTTTCAGAAAAGATAATTAGAAATGCTTAATTCCTAGAAAAGTTTAGCCAGGGAAAAAGAAGACAGATATTCATAATTGCATCTGTGAGCAAAATCAGCATAAGATGGCAAATTGCACAACTTCGCTCCTTTCATTTTGCATTTCATTTGCCTGGATGTACTTTTGCCCTTTAATATGTCTTTCTGGGGCCTGAACTTCTAGTTCCTCATGGGAGATGAAGGATAGGATGTGCTGCTGGATTTTTTCAAGCCAGAGGAGCACTCAGAGGTTTGGTGTGAGATATTTGATTTTCAGTATGAAGAAGCATATGAGATGAAAGGTGTGAGAACGCACCATAGTATGTTTGGTAGGACATAAGCACTGCTAGCTAAGTCAAAAAGTGGAAGGATATTTGGCAGTATCATATTTTCTGCATAGCAATGTGTGTAAATTTGTTTGGCATTCAGTGGAAGTAAAGATGTTTCCAGGACATTCAGAATTATCACCCATATTCTCTGCTGTTCAAGATTCTACATCCTCCAGAGATGCCTGTTATTTGTTGATTTTTAGCTGCACAATTAAACCAGCAACATGACTGGCATCAGGTTTCACTTCTTCACCTAATAATTTTGAGAAAACCCTAAAAATTAAAAGATGACCAGATGTTTAAAAAGCAGATATTTTAGACTAATTCAATAGGTGATTTGGCTGCAGATATCATAATATCCCATAATATCATAATATGCTCATCAGATGAGGCATATCCCGTGACAGATGGTAAAGAGGGTATAATTTCCAACTTTAGTAACTGGTAGCTGCTGGTAAGCACCTTCCTTTTGAAACTGGAATGTTGCAGGTTCTAGCTTGGTTCTTGCCATTTCAGCAAAATAGTCTCAATTCTGCCTAAAGCAAGATTTTCCAAAAAATAAACTTCTCTTCCTTATTCTCATTTCCCTGTTCCGGAAGTTTCAACAGATTAGTAGAACTATAAATCACAGGGAAGAATTCATAGGAAAATAATTGCAGTGTGTAGCCAAAACAGTCTCTCAAAGAAGCAGTGTTTGAGAGTCAGGTGGAGAAGCAGACTTGTATTTTCAATATTCACAGTTTGTGAATATTTAATCTAGGTTTTCTTCATCTTTATTCTGAGGGTCACAGCCTGTAGAGGGATAAAACATAAGTAAATAAAGGTCATATAGAAAGTAATCTTACCCCTAAAGAGTTGCTGCTGAGCCAATTATTAAGGATTAGGGGCAGGCCTGATGTTAACAGGCCACACCTGTAGCCAATAAGAAGAGTGTTATAAAAGAGTGGATTGGTGGGAGCTGGAGTCAGTTGGCTGCTGTGGGGACAAGAATCAGTGCCTAGAGGAGCTGCCTACAAGAAACATCAAAGAGGTAGAAAACTCTAGTGATATGAAGCCCTTGCAATATAATGACACTAGAACTCTTGCAGTATAATGACAACAACAGCCCCTCAAGTTCATTAATAACCAAGAATCTTCACCAACCTGGTCGTTAAATGTAATATTTACCTGAGTTTACAAGAAATTACTTTAAGACTGTATGTAAGTTATGAGTTAACATAGCAGTCCTAAAAAAAAAACCCCAAAAACCAAACCAGAACCCTCATGTTGGTTTATGTGGAAAGCCTAAAGTTTAGGTGTTTTGTTATCAATTTCATTAGATCCTGCAATGCATTTATTGCCTGGCAGGGAGTAAATCGTTGCTCAATTCGAACTGTAGGCTCAGACTTCTGCCTTTTCTCCATGCCCTATCTATTAAACATATTTGTTTATTGCACATTACCCATTTGGAGTCCTGCAGTGTTCAATAGGAGAGTGGAATCTATCTGGGAAAAAGACTGTCATTTTTGCATTCTTATACGAGTTACTCTCTAGGAAGCAGTTTCTGATGTTGGAAATTAAATACTGCCATAGCATGCATTTTAACTAATCAGATCCATTCAAAACTCTATCTGGGGGATGTTTCTGAGTCATGAAATGCTGATGGCTGACTTTCATTGAAGGTTTCAGCTTAAGTACTGTTAGTTTTATTTGAAACCTCAACTTGCATTTAACAGTATTTAAAAAATAGAAAACTTTGATTTGAAGACTAAAAACTCTACTAATCTTTGAGAATCATATGTACAATGGAGTTTTCAGATTGTCTATTAACTGGGTGGCAGCTTTATAATAAAAGATTAAGACCAGAAGTGAAAAAGGACACTAATCTTCAGTTACCTTATGTCAGTCAGGAGAGGTTGCTGTGAAGGAACAGTCTTGTATAACCTCAACAGCTGCATGCCAGGAATGTGGCATTAATGTGGTTTGAATTCTGCTTGCACTAAACAAGTACTTTTCTTCAAAACACTACATTTTCTGAGGCCAGTATGAGATGTTATCTCACTATTTTATTTCCCCCTATTCAAGTGAATTCCATAGATTTTTAACTTTTTTTTTTCCTACAGCATTTAAAGACAATAACATAGCGCCTTTAAGTAAAACTCTATCTTTTATTTTGTTGTGTGTCTGTTAAATTGATGAAAGGGTTGCAAGCACAGTGTCTGGGGCATTCTTTATTGCTACCCCTACTTATTTTCTTTAGCGTTCCATCATAACTGGTGTTACAGGCAATAACAGTCAAAGCCAAGAGATTTTGTTGTTTCCTTTGTGTTGCAAGTGTCTGAAGCCCAGCTCTCAAATTCTGTAGTTCCAAAGAAATATTTGTCTCCAGCCTGCGAGGAGGCTGGCTGCTCTGCTTTCTAACAATAGTGCCAAGTAATTCATATATACTTAAACATGACACCTATTTAACAATAGAAACAGACAGCGTTAGTACTGGAAGAAGGAAAGCAATATTAGACTTCAGGTAGGTGGACCTTTCCATTTCTGTATAATAATGAAATTTCCTGGTTTTCCAAGTGATATCTGGAAATATCTCCTCCTGTCTCATGAATTTTGTAACACGTTTCAAAAAGAAACCATCCTTTTAGTGAAACAAAGAATTATGACATAATGTTATCCCAATAATCCATACTTGCGATCCATTATCGCAAAGTCCCAGTGTATTTTTGCTAACTGACACCTCTATAGTGTTTAACGCCGTTAACTTTCACTGGGGTTTTGTTTTGTTTGTTTTTTTTTTCTTGGTATTAATATCATTATATTATTAGCTACATAGAGACTTACTCTGTACAGTACCTGTGACCTTTTCCCTAATGGGATAGGCGTGGTTGGTTTCCAGAAGGTTGGTGTCCTTTCCCAAAGCTTTGTCCATTTTCTGTGTGAAGAGATCTTTAACCCAGATGCACGCTTGCCACGTTCTACCAGCAATACACATAATTTGCTGAAGCTTGAAAACTTTTGCAAAGCAGTTTAATGCTGGGGAGCTTTAGAATGCTTTTTGAGATGCAAGAATATTTGTTCATGCTGCTTGCCACATCACAGGTTGTATCCATGAGCTATGCTCTTGCGGAATCCAGCTGAAAACTTTACATATTTCAATTGCAGAAGGCTTTTCCTAAGTTTTGAATCCTAACAAGTTTGCAAAGATGTCAAAGCTCAAGACACACATCCCATGAACTTTGTTGTAGAAGTGGTGATTTATTTTTATCAGCAAATGTACATGTAAAACTTTAAAGGAATATCTACAGTTCATACATTACTTCTTTCTGATATATTTTTTCCAGATTCAGTGATGATGCTTTTTCTTCTTTAAAATCTTCTTTGAAAACTGAGAAATTATCTCTAACTTGTGTGTTGAAGCCTATTCCTTGTCCTGCTTGGTTTTTTTGTAAATTATCTGTTTCATAATCCCTTGCTTAATTTGTATGTGCATTAAATTTCAGTTGTTAAATTTTGCAACATAATTTCAGTATCATGTTTTTCAGAGAGAGTTATTGTGAGAATCACATATATTTCATTAATATGTTTATCCCTCTGCCTTTTCTGGATTGGTCTTTCTAGGATCTCTTTAAAGTGAACTGTTTATACAGGAATGGGCAGATGGGAAGGAATACTTCTGGCCATGAATTTTGCTGCTCTGTGTATGCAGATTATTGATTGCACATGAATGTTTTATTATTTCTGAGGCAGAACGATTTTTCAGACTTCATATCCTTGATGTAGTTTACTTTTCAATTACTTTAGGATAAACTAGAAACAAAAGCAGAAGAAATCCCTTGAAGGAAAGTGAATTAACAAGCTAGGCATGAGGTCAAACAGAAAGTAAATGTACAGCTGAGCACTTCAGAACCATTCTGGAGAAACAAATATAAGCACGCTTGGGTGCTCCCATATATTACATAGGCAAAAAACAATAAAACGAAATCAACCTTGACCCAACAAAGTTGAAATTAAATGAAAGAGAGGGAAGTTAAAAGAAAAAACATATGTTGTGTTTTTCTTAGGTTATTAGTGTATTCATTCATCATTAGACAAATAGAAGTGTATTTTTAAAAAGGTTTACGTAAAGAAACTTACATTTAAGCCTTCTTATTTCAAAACCTCTGATAAAAACTTTTTTTTTCTTTGTTTGTAAGTATACTCATTGCTCAAAATATATGCAGTAAAATGACATTTAAAATGTTAAATGATATTTAAAAGCACTAAGTTTTGTTACCTCTAGTCATTGCATAGTGTGTTTAAACTTCAAATTATGTTTAATCAATATTGTACAGTTGTAAAATTTTTAATGATTTGTGAACTTCTGGAAATTTAACTTTAAGAAGGGAGCTGGAGTTTGAGTCATTAAAAAAATCCACAAAACCAACTAACAAAACAAGAAGAAAAAACCAAACACCAAAAAAAACAAAGCAAAACATCAACAAAAAAAATGCACTGCCCAATGCGCAGTTCTTGTCCTTAAATAAGAAATTAGGAATTCAAGTTAAGTATAAGAGCACTTTGATGTTACATGCACATTAAACTGAAAAAACCAATTGATAGTTACTTGAGAATCCCAGATTCAGTTTAAATCCCCAATATTTGAACCTTACCATATTTTGAAAAAAAAAAGAAAAAACAAACAAAACAACTCAACCCAACAAAAAACATCGAGCCAGTTTGGAAAATACTGAGTTAAGGAAAGTAATTCCCTGTGGAACTGTCAAGTGGGCATGTTCTTCTTTCCTCTGAGGATTCGCCTGTAATTTATATCTGCTAGTTTCACACAGATCTTCATTGCCCTGGTGAAACTAAGAAGAAACAGCAATGTTTAGACTCTTATATGTCAAGTATTCTGTCAGAACTTGGTTCTGGCAACCTCTGCTCATACATTGCAGAGCCATATTTCATGAGTGATTTCTTTCTAGTGTGCAGATTTCTTGGTGCTAGTAAGGAACATTATAATAACAACCTCCCCATTAACATCAATAGTAGAACACAGAGTGACTGCAGCTATTTGGAACCCATAGACTGAAAACAGAATATGAACTCTTATGGTGAAGATAGAAAATTAATTTTGAATCACTCTGATGCTTTTTAATTCTCTGTTTTTTTGTTGTTGTTCTCCAAGGATTAAAGATTTAGAAAGCAAAGCCAAATCCAGAAATTCTACCAGTAGGCTCTCCCCCTCACACTGATTCTGCCCTGTGTCTGTTTTCTCTTCAGGTTTTACTGTGATTACCATGTAGGGGGCTGCAGATCAGTCCAGAGGGGCCAGAGACATTTTCCTGGATCACTTATGAATGGCTGTGGCTCCTTGTTTCCATATTGGTCTAGCTTGAAAAATGAAAATATTAAATACCAATAACTTTGTGGTAAATCTTCTGTGCTGAATACACAGACTGTAAGTTTCTTTCTCTGTCTTTAATTAAAAAGAAGAACAAAACCCCAGATAATCTATTTTTGAAAGGTCCAGAAAGACTTTACTGAAGATGGAATTGGAGCTGTTATTGTGTTAGAGCGTTATGTGCACTTTAAAATTAAAGAGCTGTGGAAAATAGATACAGAAATTGATCTCTCATGTCTAAAATAGCAGGGGAAAAAAAACCCCCAAAAACAAAACAAAACAAACCCAAACACCCCCCCCCCCCCGCCCAAATATACAAGAAAAAACCAAACCACAACAAAAATCAAACCAAACCACAACACCAAACCAAAACAAAACAAAAAAATGAAAAAACCCACAAAACTCCTGATTGCTTGCAGTCTAGTTTATGTGTGGGTAATTAGACAGGTTTTACATGCCCAAAGCCAAAGAATGGATTGATGACACAACTAAGAGTAGCTAATAAAGATTCCCTCAAAACTTACTCTTTTGGAATATGTCTTCTCTGGGACATAGAGTAGTGTATTTTTTTACCACACTGTATAGGTTAAAAGACCTTTTAATGTATGTCTGGGAATTGAACCAACATAATTCAAAGCCTGGTTTTAAAAAAGTCAGCATGAAAGTAGAAAATTATACATTTTTTTCTTCTCAGGGGGTGAGTTTCCATAATGAAATTATGATCAAATATACTCTTTTTAAAAGATTTTTCTTTAGCTTTGCATCATTTTGGGTAAAGTATTCAAATACTGTGGTTATAATCACAGAAAATAATTTCACAGTAATAGGAAATTCCATGTAAATTCAGAAGGCTCAAATACTTGAAATACTGGAATTATGGTAGACAGAGTACACAAATTCCTGTAATTATGGACTTATTCTGAAGAATAAGATCAAAGACTAGATTTGCAAGGAATTCAAACCTTAGGATAAATCCCAAGCAATATTTTGTTACCTAGCGTTTAATTGAAAAATGAATTTCTGTTTTTTGTTGCTGATGGTGGGCTACTGGGTAAATTATAAGGAAGGAACAACATATGATAGGACGTGTTCTGCACAGCTAAATGAGCTGCAGTGTTGGTGTTAACAGAATTAGAATATCTGTCCTTGATGCAATATGTACACTCTGCTACATAAAAAATGCCTCACAGATTAAAATATTGATATTTAATAAATGGATCAAAATGCCAGCAAAGAATATGCAACAACATATTTTATGTTTAAATTTATGGTAAACAAAAGGTCAGTTGGCATAATTTTTGTGCCAGATTTATTGCTAACATGCTGTGCTTCTTACAAAATAAATAGAATGTTCCTATCTTTGAGTCCAATTTTACTTGCAAATCCTTTACAAATTTTAAAGGTTTACTTCAATGGGCCTTGCAAATCTCAATTTAGGAATTTTGACATTTCATCTATTTACTCACAAGGACTTTAAAGCTCTTTTATGATTCCTACACCAAAAGAAAATTCAAAAGGGAGTGATCCATAATACCTGTATAGCTAAAAAACTGCCAAGCTGAACCTCTCCTTTCATTCAGATGTTTAGACGTGAATAATTGGAAATCTGGTACTGAAAGTTGTCGGGAGCCATGGACTACCCATTGATCTGCATTTCAGTCTGTGCAGTAGAAGGACAGAATAACTGATAAGTTGTTCATTTTTAATCAGTTGTTTTATTAATCTTCATTTCTCACATCCTGTTCTCTTTGTAGATTAAGTAAAAACTCATGCAACCCTCCATAGTTGTATAGGAAAGCATATACAAATCAGACGTCATATATAAATCATTAAACTGTAAAATTTTTAAGAGAAAAACCACCAATTGATTTAGCATTTATTTAAACCTCACTGAGTGGTTCTGATGGTGTTATATGAGATTGGAAGCCAAGTAGTGAAATTAAGAATTAAGCAAGGAATTCAGACAGGAGTTACAAACTTCCATTTTACCAAAAAACTTGCTTTACATAAATGTATTTCTGCATATGCTAGGATAATTTCTTGGGTCCAATATGGAATTTTGTAACCTAAGAGTAAAAAAGACTGAGGAGTTGATTGAGAGTGAGTCACAATATTCATAATCCTTCACTGGCTGAAAGATGGGCTTGGGAGATGGTACATTCTTCCTTTTTTTACCCCCCTCTGCTGTGGTTGGGATATTAATGGATTTCAAACCCTCATAGCTTTCATATAATTGAGTGATATTCCCCTAGCCAGTAACATTTAGGGCTTTTTTGAGATGTTACTCACTTCAGGGACATTCTTATTCTATCAACAGAAAATATTGCGAGAACATCTACTCTGAGCTGTTTTTATGGCATGTCTTAACCCACCTGGAAGTTTATATTAGAGGAATTCTTAAGGCTAAACAGTTGACACAGGGAGAAGATTTCTTACGTTTTGTGTTATTTTCAAAATAAATTCTAAGTATAAAATGATAGAAAGTTGTATTAGTTTAATCTCAAGCAAATAGATTTTCTCTTTTCCTCAATATAGCTGGTGAATGTAGTAATTGCAACTTGAACAAGTAATAATTAGCAATTCATTCAAAAATCTGGGAAGAAAATCTCTTTTCTGAATAGCAGGATTTTTGAGGCATAAAAGAAAAAGCATGCTTGATCTTTTCCTTTCAATTGTACTCTTTTCTTTCTATAAATATATTTCTATTGATACTGGTTTAAACTGTGTGTCATGACACTTCTGCAGATCCGGTCCTCCACATTTGCTGTACAATTCATCACCTATGAGGCTAATTATAGGATTCACTATTTTAGCCCTTATTCTCTTGTGAGGAGAGTAAATGTTAACACACATTGCTGCTTGGTCTTACTAAGACCAAGATTCAGACAAATCAGACGGATCACCCTCACAGGTAAAATCTGATTAAAATTATTTTAAATGCTCAAGATCTGAAGTAAACTTGCATAAATTTAGGCGTATTTAAACATATGCAGACTAGCTCATGCAGAATTAAAATTACTTTAGAAAGGCTCTAGTTCATTTTTCAACAGAGCAAGCTGCAACTGGGCAGCTGCTTTAAATAATAAATATCTTGTGTTTATGAGTAGAGATTGTGGTGCTGATGTGGATGTGGAGGGAGCTGAAGGAAGCAGGGCAGAACTCTCAGGATACTTCACACTTTATTATCCAGTGTCCTGCCTGCAGAGCTTAGCTGTGTGGTGAGGCTGAAAGGAAGTTATTTCTGCATCTTGACAGGTTAACTATCAACCAGCTCTAAGTTAAACTGAGAATATTTCTTAACATTCATAAGATTTTCCCTAAAACTGATTTTTTTGTGCCTTAGTCATTACTACTCCTTTCAGATTGTCCAGGTGAAATGTATGGAATAAGATTGCATGCATGAGAGGCATGATTTAATTTAAAACTTTATTTCTTGTCGAAAGTAGTATTGCAGTTCTTTTCTGCTTACCATAATATTTAAATGCCTGAAAAGCTCAATATCTTTTCCACAGGTAAAATTCAGTATGAAGTTGAAGAGAAAATATAAGCAGATAAATCTACACTGTCAGAGATTTTCAGAATCACGTGTTTTTTTAGAACCGAGCTGCTTTTGATGTATCACTTTGAGGAAGTTTAATTCCAGAAAAGACAAGCATGCAAAATTTGACTTGTTTGGGGTTTTTCTTTCTTCCCTGTAAACCTCATAATAGAAATACTGACATCATGATAAGTGAGCACACAGTCCAGAATGGCACATTTTCTGTATCAGATTTGTTGAAACATTAGTGTGATAAACATCTAGTGATGAAATAAGAGAGGGGTTCAGGAGTGTATTTAAGTGTTCAGTTTTTAAAGCATCTTTAGAAGACTTATTCTTCTAGAATTATTAAACTATGCATTGGAAATCAGTCTTTTTCTAGTCTCCAAAAGGTGCTGCATTTTGTTCAATTACATTAAAGTGCTTTCAGATGATTTTCTGAGAAAGGTTATGAACTGTCATTACATTTTGAGATTTCATATTTTCTGTTTCAACTGATTCAAGTAACAGGCAAGTATTTGTGACTCAGCTGTAGACTCCTGTTCCCTAGAGATGCTGTTGTTCCCAGTGAGAACTGTCATAGTTTGAAGGTTGTTGTACCTACAGAGGATTATCTGGAACATAATAGATAATGTGATTTGTCCTGGCCACTGCAGGACCACCAACATTATCAGTTAAGCAACTACATCCATGTTGCTTGCAAATATTTCTGTATGATGCTTCTCATCATGCGTCTCATGATGTTCTCTCATTTATGATTTTTTAATTTATCCCAATCAATGCTTTTTCTTCCATGGCTGATTTTTCTTCATTTCACTGTTTCAGAGAAAGAGCAATTTCATTTCTATTCTTACCTTGAAGATATGATCCCTTCCCTGGAGTTTTCAGGTCTTGTAGAGATTACTCTGTTTCTTTATCTCTCAGTTTTCCTTGCACATTTTATCTTTTTTATCCTCTTTATCCTTTTTGGTTGCTGTTCTTTGCATTTTGTCTAACTCTTCAGTAGTTTTTTATAAGCTATGCAACCAAGCATCACAAAGTAAAACTTACACTTAATAAAATTCAGGCAAAAAGCTCCAAACACCAAATATCTACAGTCAAGCTTGAGGATACTTAACCTCACTGGGAATACCAGTCCTCAGTACAAATTGATGTGTGTCCATGGCATTTTCAACCTCTGACCTTTAAGGAAATGTATCAGAAATGCAATGAAATACCTCAGAAGCAAAGTGAAATGTTTTTTTCAAGTGCCTATGCTACTCTGAGACAACATCTTAAGTAAAAATTAACGTGAGAAGGATAGAACAGTGCTGGCATCTGTGCTATGAGGTGAAACCAGTACCTTCTGGAGGAGAAATTTTGTTCATCACCACTGCATTTACATGTAAACTACTGTGATGAGATAAGCAGAACACACTCATACACTTCTGACTTTTTACCCTCCCAATTTAAATGTAGATGTGTTAAATCATTTGCCAGTAGAAACAGAATAAAAAAAGAGCACCAGTATTTCAGGGTATGTAAATGCTGGCTAAATATTTTATCTTGCATGAATCTTTTTGGTTAGTGTTTCAGTGAAATATACTTACAGCCAAAACATTATATGGCTTAAAAATTATTTGGGGGGGTTTTGTATCTTTTTCTGTTGCTTTAGGATTTAATGGAAATATAAGAACTTTATGAAAATATTTTGAGAACCAGCCAAAGGTGTCACTGGATTTAAACAAAGTACCAGAAAATTCCACAAAACATTGGCATTTTTCCTGAACTTTAGGCAATATTATGTACAATTTTCCTTTTAATAATTATGAAAGTAACTGTAAAACTCATTTATAATTATGGCAAATTTCCATGAGATTTCTGAGATTTTATGTAAGAAAATAGTTCTTCTCATAGGCAAAGCACTGACTAATATAAGTTGGGCCTACTTTTCTGACCTCACTGGTGATTTTAATGTTTGTGACCATTAACAAGATTAAAAAGTGACCGTTGAGTTTTTAAACTTATACTAATTTTCACTTTAATGACAATTTTTTTTTTTTAGTATTTATAGCTGAATATATATTATACACATTTTGCTTGTAATTATTCTGAGGTATTGAATGAAATAATGTGCAGCACTTTTCATAATGGAAAATTTTGCAGCTTTGTTCTCTCATCCTAAATTGTACCAGCTTCCCTGAAATTATGCTCAAATACTGAAAGAAAACTTTTTTGCTTTATTCATCTTAATAGAACAACAAAAGCCTGAGCCAGACAAGCAGCGGAGTAAAACTTAGTGTAATGCAGAAGAAATATTCACAAAGTCCACAAGACTTCATCATCAGTAACCTCAAACACACACACACAGTGGAGTACTTGCCTTGTGCTCTCTGTATGCACTAATAGCTTACAAAGACAGTAATTTTAAGAAAAAATTCTGGATTCATAGTGATAATTTGATATTTGATGCACAGAAAACAAATACTGAAAACACATATTTTTTAAAAGTGTTATTTGATTGTCAGTATATCTGTTTTTATTACATTTTATTGTGTTTTGAATTTCATTTTAAAGCCACAATTACTTTTTCTCAACAGATTCTACTGATAGTGAAAATAACATTAAAGACCTGTAAACTGAGAAAATAGACCCATGATATCAAGTTATATGAAGGTCCCAAAGTGCCTTTCTTATTCTGACAAGATAAGCAAAAATATGGAAAGTCTGTAATTAGAAATTTGATCATTTATATTCCAGAAAGGGATTGATAAATTATGGCATCACAATGGTATAAATATGTAGCCACATTTTCATTCCTCCTAAGCCCAAAACAATGTGAGAATAAGGAGTACATATTTTTCTTCCACTTCATAATGTGAAATGTGTTCCAAGGAGAATATGGTGCTATATAATTGGAATTGTCAGAGGGATTTGCAGAATATTAATTACTGCTTTTTGAATTGTTAACCATTAGTGAATCATAGGACATGTCTACTTGAAATTTTTCAACCTGCAAATATTAAATTAAAAAATACAGACTATCAAAATAATGGTAGGAGTAGAGAGAAACCTAATTCCTTTTCTATGGCAACTTGGAATTTACTGACAATAATGGAAATATCTGGAAAGTTCTAACTTTTTCATGAGCATTTAGGCAAATCAAAATGCCTATGGCAGGGTGGCTATGGGATTTAGGTCAGTTTTGGTGATTAATGTTAATGCTGTGAGGATGTACAGTCTTCTAGACTTGAGAAGAATATGCTTTATGTTTCATAGTTTTTACTTTAGCCAAGGAAGTAAAACCATGGAATTTCTTAACTCTGCTGAGTACTCCAAATATATAAATAAAGAAGCAAAACCCTTTCTTTCCAGTCTGTGTATCCCCCTGATTCTGAAATTGAGAGATTTAGGTGAAAACAAAGAAATGAAGCCTAACATTTTGTCTCTGTGTAGAGCTGATGTGAAGCAAACCTCTTGAGACCCTTCAGATCAGCAGATATTGATCCAGGATGCAGCCAGGACTGTTCAGATGGGTGCACAGGTTTGACAGGGGTGCAGGGGTAATGTACAGAGTAAATACCTGAGGAAAATTCAATTTGCTCTGTAATTAAGCAGGACGTTCTCTCCTCACCTCCTTCTTCTCAGTCTCTGGCACAGGGATTAGTGCTTTACTGCTGATTCACCTCAAGGCAGTTTCCACTCATTTGGGACCAAACTGGTGGGCAGATTTCCAGACAAATAACAGGGAAAAGATGCAGATTTACCCCTCTTAAAAGTAATAATTCCAGCAGCTGTTTGTTGGAAAGGTCTGGCACGTGTTACAGGCGCTTGAGCCTTGGCAGGGATTTTGTTCAGGGCGTCTCTCTTGCCTTTCCCAGGATGTCACAGCCCAGCTGATGAAGGTGTGACAGAGGTGCTGGTGCAGTGGGAGCCCTGGATGGCTGGAGTGTGACCTTGTGGGGCAGGAAGAGACTTTCCTTGGGCCAGACTAAGTCTAGATTCAAGCACCTGAACCAAAGCAAGTGAAAGGAGGAAACAGACTCTTCTGTGCTGTAAATAAGAGCCTCCTACCCTAAGTAAAGAGAAGCATCATGCAGCCAATGTGTTCATATGCTCACCCTGTGTGTACATAATGCTAATGACAATCTGGTGCATTAGATATCAACACTATCAATAATGAAATATTATAAATTGCAGTCATCTTGCTCTCTTGCTCTACTTTTCCAGGCCTGATTTCAGCAATTCTGTATTTTTGCTGACTGTCTCCCTCTTATCCAAAGAAAACCCAGCCAGGCTCTGTAGGGTTACCATGGAGCTCCTTTCCCACTGCAGAGTAAGGTTATATGAGAGTCCTGACTTCTTTCCTGTCTCTTACATCCACTAATACATCCCTCTGAAATGTGACTGGGGGTCTGTGAGTCCCAGGAGAGAGGCCCCAAGGAGGGGAGGAGTGCTGTGAGGGAGTGCACAATGTTTAAGGGAGTGAAAAGCTCAGGAAGTAACCTTGACCCTTTTCATGGGAAGGGAATTGGAGCAGGTAGATATGGGAGCCATCCTTCAAATCCCACTGGGAGGCTGAGAGAGAAACTTGAGCAAAAGGAGGAAAAAGGGCGGAGATGGCAAACAGGAGGGTGGGTCTGAGGGGGAGACCCAAGCAGACAATGGGACTGAAAGGACTGCGGCTGGTGTTAGTGGATGGGCATGCAGGAGTGCCTGGAAGGGGAGATGTGAGCAGCAGCAGAGCTGTTGGAGCTGGTTTTGGGAGATCAGGTGCAGAAATGGGGCATCTGGCCAGTGAACATGGGTCAAGGAATCTGAGATAAAACCAGGGCAATGACTGTAAAAGAAAAGGGGAGAAACATCATGAACTGCTTGGATGGTGGTGTTTGGATGAAGCATGTAAAGCAAAATGACTGAGTCTGAGGCAAGGAGTGGACACTTGAGTGAAAAGTCACAATAGGTAGAAAAAAATCTATTTCTATTTGAAGGCAAGTCCACATTTAAGCATTCCTCTGATGTTAGAAAATAGACATATTTTTCAAACAATGTCTCATTACATAGTTTGGAGATGTAAATTGCTAGTCTTGTCAGTTTCTCTGTTTCATATATCTGTCAATAATAATTTGTATCTTTAGTCAGGATTAATTTGATGTATTTTGTCCAACTATTTGCTATTAAATAATAGAAATTCAATGTATAACATGCACTAAAATAACAGATTAAATGTTGGTTTAGTTAATATTGTAGAAATACAAGAAGTCATTAGGAAGTTCACAGCTTTGGTGCTGCTGCATTTGCATACTTACTATAAATATTTAATGAAAGCACTAAATCTGTACAGATCTGAGTGGTCAGTTTGGTCTAATTTGAGCTCCTGCATACAGGAGCAAGAATAAATATATTAGGACGAGGCATTTATATAATACCTGACTTTAATGATTGTTGGAGTAAGAGCATGTCAGTAAACAATTCCTAAAATAAGAGATCCTTCTTCATCTAGGAAAAAAAAAAAAAGAAAACTCTCTGCCAGAGTTTCAATGTGAACAGCTTCTCAGAACCTCAGAACCACCATTTTTCTGTGTAATAATCAATGAGGGTTTTTTTTTTCAAATTTTGGACTTCAGATTTGAAGTCTGATTATTAACCAGTGGGAACATGTCACTGAAAAAAATCAAGTACTTGTTGTAAATTTAGACACCTGAAATTAGAAGACACTTCTAATTTTATTTCTGTGGTTCTATTTCTCTTCTGTAGAATGGGATAGTAATGAACTCTTCTCTCATAATGGTGCAGAAATTAATTTATCGATAGCTATGTAGAGTCAAAAAATCTGATGAGATATTGCAATTTGTTTGCAGAAAATGATTTGAAGCATCTAACAATGAAGATGAAAGAGGATATTGAGTGATTTGTCATTAAACAAGTACCACCCATTATAAGATTAAATGCAGCAGGTCTCTAGGGGAAAAAATGATGTATTACCATGTCAATAAAACATGCATGGGCAAAGGGGTAAGAATATTCAGGACTCAGTTAGTTTAGCAGTACTCTGGGTGTTTTTAGGATAGTTGGTTAGTTTCTAATAAGTGAATCTTTACTCATAGTTTGAGTTCAATGGAGGAAAAATTAATTTCTTCTTTATGCAGGTACAACTAAAGGCACAGCTAAGCAGATACATGTGCCACAGAGGGAACTGCTAATACTTCACTCATACGTTCTGAGTCCATTGATAACCATGAAAAACTTGAACCAAGTTAGTAGTGAAAGGATTTCACTCCAAGAGATTTTTATTTATTTTTCATTACTGATTTTAGACATAAGAATTAAACATTTTATGTTTTAAATAAATAAACAAGTTTGAGTCTTGGACAGTGCTCAGGTAAAAAAATCTTTTTTAAGTTTTAAAGATTTTATGTTTTAAGTTTTTTTCATTTTTAATAATTTCTAATTCCAGTAAGAAAAAGAGCTACCTTTTTTGTATATATATATATATATATATATATATATATATATCTATATATCTTTAAATTATGGACATTTTTTTCCCTTGGTTACCTACACTGTAGAAAGTACAGAAAGTTAAAAATCAGTGGAATATACTGTGAATATTTGAACTGTATGTGCACTAAAAGAAAAAAGATAAAAGAATAATAGATATTTCAAGCCTGATTCTGGAAATTCTAGGGGGATTTTTGGTGTTTTTTTTTTCCTCTGAATATTGAAGTTTTATATTTTCTTTTACTGTTCAAAGATGTTTGAAAGTGATATTTCACTATTTCTTATTTTTAAAAAAGTACAGAGAGTGCTATTGTTTTTCCAGAAAAATGGTTTGAATTTATTGAAATGAGGCAAAACAGTTACCTATGCAACTTAAGACCCGAAATGTCACTTAAAACATAAATAAATCCCATTAATTTGTAGGGAGACATTTTTCTATCACTGTTCATAACACATGAAATTGAGCAGAGCGTGTCAGAAACAGTACTGATTTGGGGAATTATATGTATTGAGCACTTCAATGTTCTGGTTATTTATTTAGGAGAGAAAAAGAGGAAGAAGAAATGGAGCTAAGAGAATGCCAATTTCTTCACTGCCTTGAGTGCAAAATAGTAATCAGTAATCTAACAATACAAAATTCTGTTCGCAAAATATGCAATTGGTTTAAATCTTCTTTTTCTTGTCCTTACCTCATCCATTCATTTCCTTTCACCTAGAAACCGAAGACCTGAAATAAACTCTTCCTTCCATTTACATAGTCTGGCAGCTTTCAGCAATGAGATGACAGGTTTGGTGGATGAGGGTAGAGGAATAAGATTTGTCTTGATTTAGCAAGACTTTTGAGGCTGCCTCTCAGCATCATCATAGACAGGCTGATGAAGTTTGGCTTAAACAAGGGGACAGTGAGGTGGACTGAAATCCAGCTGAACATCTGTGCCCAGAGTTTTGTGAAGAGTGGTATGATATTCAGAAAAAGGAAGAGCCAAGTCCTGCCCATGGGGTGGAACATCCCCAGCCACCAGTGCAGACCAGGGGTGGCTGGAAGGCAGCTCAGCAAATATTTAATGGGAAGGAATCCAGAGGAAACCAAACTCTTCTCAGTGGTGCCCTCTGGCAGGGCAGATACCATTGGGCACAAAACAAAACTCCTGAGATTCCTTGGGAACACAAGAGGTGATTTATACTGTGAGGATAAACATTGGGACCGGTTTCCCACAGAGGCAGCGTGAAGTCTCCATCCCTGGAGATATTTAAAACCCTGGACACAGCCTGGATGCTGCTCTGGGCACGAGATGGGGCTAAAATATCCATGGATTTGCCTCATTGTCTCTGTGTGTCCGTGCCATGGACTTCAGATAAGGCTTGTGTTATGTCTCTGTGAAAGACTGATCAGAACTGAGGCAGTATTTTGTCCCTGTTAAAAATGTCTTTGTCTTCTTACCCATGTTGCTTAATTTTCTGTACTTTGGGAAGATTACACCTGTGTGCTCTTTTGTTTCTTGTTTTTCTTGTCATCTTCTTGTTGCTTGTCAGAGAAAAAAGTGGTCACAAATTTTGAAATGACAGGAGACCTAATGAAATTATTGTGTTTGGAGACCAAATGTTGCTTCACTGCCAGTTAGTTCATCTCTCTATTGGGGCCTATGTGGTGAAGACAATGGATTTAATTTTTATTTGCCTTTGAGTTGGTATGTGCGCCATGTATGTACCATGACTTTTTTGAAAAGTAAAGAAGGGTATGCTGTGAATTTTCTTTACTTTCATTATCAAATCAGAAGGTTCAGGCACAGAAAAAAATAGTGGAGGCAGTATTGTAAAGTGCAGGTCCACCAACGAGGGGAGAGAATGATGCATCTGACTCCATCTTATCACAAGGCTAACTTATTACTTTATTATGCTATATTATATTAAAGAATACTACACTATACTAAAGAATACAGAAAAGATACTTCAGAATGCTAAAAAGATTTACTCGTGACTCTTTCCAGAGTCCTGACACAGCTTGGCCAAAGAGTCAAAACAACTCACAGCAGAGTCCAATCAAGCAATCACCTGTGGGTAAACAATCTCCAAACACATTCCAGACGAGCCCAACACAGGAGAAGCAAATGAGATAGAAATTGTTTTCCTTTTCTCTGTGGCCTCTGTCGCTGACTTCCAGCTTCCCAGGAGAAAACTGTGGGTGGAGGAATTTTTTCAGAGAATGTGAATGCCAGAGGCAGAAAAAGTCGATATCTCTGTGCATTCACAGTCATGTGCTGAGTGTGCATTTATACAAGCATTGGGACAGAAACTGAGTGTGCAGGCAAGTATGACACTGTGCGTCACTTCTTCATTTTTAAGCAGTTTTCCTGAGAGATTTTCTAAGAATGTTTTGTATTTAAAGAAGGAGCAATCAAAAGGTTTTCAGACCAGGTACTAAACAGTTAATGGAATATATTCATTATGTCTTATTTTTAGAAAAACAAATTCAAGGAAAATTTTGCCCAATTATCTGTCATAAATAATTTGAAAATAAATCATTCTTCTAACCTACACTGCACTCAACTCACTTTGTATTCTTAAAAGGACATGAGAATATTCTAGCTTTAGATTTTTTTGAAAGCATTGGTGTGAATTTTGCTTTTTTTTCTATTTTCACTTTCTCCTTACTTGTCAAGAACAGTAAAGAGGAAAGCTATTAAATTAACTCATAAATCTTAGAAATAACATTTATACTTGGGCTTCAGGAGTAGTAGGGCATCCATTCTGGCCTTAATATCACATGTTTTTGTAGCTGCCATTAAAATGTCAACATTTACTATCAATTACCCCAGAATCATACTTGCAGTATTTCTCAGTAGCTAAAATAGGAAATAGCAGTAGTATTTCAAATAATGTAGGGCTTAAATTGTTAGAAAAATCCACCATAATTGATACTTTCAGGATTCTTGAAAATCATAAAAGGCTAAGGAGCAGTAATCATAAAAGATCAGATGAAATATACATACAGTGAAAATTCAAGTTATTAGCAGCTTGCTAATTTTCTTGTTTAAAAAATCAGTAATAAGTTTGTGTTAGAAAAATGATAGGCTATTAGGAGATTTAGTTTCTCTTTCTGCTGTGTTGTGTAAGATTCTGAATTATAGGACACTGCCACTTTTGGAAGATTTTTTTCTAATTTGCTAGGTGTAAGCATTAATATTTACCTGAAAATTATTCTTTATGAAGTCATTAAAAATACATCTTTAGTAATATTTTACTATAACATAACATTTATTCCAAGGAGATAAAGAGGACACAGATAAAAAAGGAGCTATGTCTTTTTGAATCAATCAGCATTATTCTTATAATTTGCTCACAACAACAATTTCTTTGTGATTTGTTTATTTTGTGCTTAATTTAAACTATTATAACTAAAAGTGAAACTTGAATAGAAATGAGGAAGTCTATAGTGATGCACAACTATTCTGAGACACCCCAAACTCCTTCTCTGAGGAATTGATGCTGTTCATATTAATGTCAAGTATAATATTCTAATCTGATTTCAGTTGAAATAGAATGGAACCCTCATTTTGAAAGATCTCAAAGACCTGGTTTTCCACTCTGCTATAACCAGGCAGCAATGATTAGAGGTCAGAGAAAAGAAAAAAAAACCTGTTTCTATACAGGCACTTAAACAGTACACTAAGTTTTGTTTCCTTGTTTCTCAAGCTAATAACAACCATCAGTGTTTACTACAGATTTTCCAACATGGTAGATTGGTTTCATGCCTTCCACTTCTATCTCTGCAAAGACAACATGAGCAAACCTTTGCTGTAAAATGTGTGAGCATTACCCATTAACTAACATCAGTTTCTGTCATTCAGAATATAAATGCTTGCTCTTCTTTACATTGTCCTTCAAGGAATGAGTTTGTCTTGTCCATGACATTTTACTAAAAAAACCTGGATGTGCTGTAACTGTTCTGCATGACAAATTGGGGGTGCATGTTTTGTAAATAATTATCTTTCTCATTTGGGAATCACCTTCTTTTTGCGTGTTTGTAAGAGTTCTGTACTCTCCAACCAGGTTCTTTCAGATATTCCACATGTGGAGGGATATCTAATTCACTTGTATGAAGGCAGTTGATGTTCCATGGGATTTCTGATCTAGCAGGACAGTACAGAATGTACCACATAACACAATAAAAATCTGTTACCTTAGAGAAACACAGCAGTATCCACATTCCAGTCACAAGTCTGTACTCTCACCATCACCATGCTGAGCAATCCCCCCTTTGTAAGGAAGGCATATGGGTAGGTTAAGTCAACTCAAGCCTCTGGAGCTCTTCAAAATTCCTTTGTTAATTTTGTGAGTTTTATACTCTTTGCTGGACTAATCCACAGCTTCTCTTCCTTAGATATTCAGTCTCAGCTGTGCTAAACTGGCCAACTCAGGGAGACATTCCAACTCTTCTAATGAACTTTTACAATGCCAGTTGATCCACCCAGCTGCTGATTGCTGCTTTCCTGAAACAAAGGCCAACTCTGCTCCCCTTGGGGCTGAGTCAGCTTCTGTATAAGAGCTTTGGTCAGCCAAACCCTGCATTTTTCTCCGAGCTTCGTGGAATATCTCCTTGCCCATCACCTCTACACCTCCTTCCATTGTAGGGTTTCATGGTCAGTCATAATGCTTTTAGAAAAGGGTCTTGGGTATGAGGATGACAAGGAATTCACAGAACATTTTGCAGTGGAGTTAAATATCATTTCAGAAACACATTATTTGGTTTATAAAGTCCAAAACCAGCCATCCTCATTAAATAAAGTTAGATTCCTCAGCCTGTTTCTGTAGTACTCATGTATTTGCCAGATCAACAAGATATTTGATTTTAAGAGCTAAAGTAAAAGGACTTGATATAACAAAAACTCCTGTGTTTCTTGAAAATGAAGCTATAAGTTTTATTACTTTGTTGTGTAAACTTTCTAAATGTCAGTGTACTTCCATGGTATTTTCAAGAAAACCCTAATAATCCGGGGAAAGTAGACTAGCTTCTATTTATGTCAGACCTGTGGACATAATTTGTACATCCAGAGCAGTTCTTACATGGCTGTTGTAATTTAAGTGATGATTTCCCACATGTCTCCTCAGAACAAGCTTCTGCTGCAATGTAACCAGAAAATTTCTTTTTCTTTCTCTGTGCACAAAGACATGCACACCCATGCAAGTACATCTATAAAAATAGATGACCCAAAAATCTCTCTAAGTTTTGCTTAAGCTGGACTTGTGCTTGTTGTATGTACTTCAGCTTGATTTTTGCATATTATTTCAAAAGTAAAAAATTATTTTCATTAGTTAAAAAACACTTTTAAATATTTGTGACTATCTTTTATTCTTTCCACGTGACTTTATAAGAAAAGTCTTGAAGGAAATGTTCATTTCATAGCTTTAAGTCTTCCCTTTTTGGATAAAGAGTAGATAATGTACTGTCCATGAAGATGTGCTTTAATTACTTGTGAAAGCAAATGTTCTGTTAATACAGTTTCTAACTGCAGAACATCACTGTCTCCATCTGTGTGTGCATGTGTAGGTGAGCTTTTCCCTCCTTAAGGTTTCTTGCTATTCTGAAACAATGCAAATTCTCTTTGTTTGTTTGCCAATAAGTGTGGTGATATCAAGATATATCAGGATGTCAGTGACTGTTTCTTATTAATACAATTGGAAGTGGGTTACAACAGATACTTTCAAGACACAAACTGGACGTGGTAAAAACTGCACATGATATTTTCAGAACTTGTCTCTAGTGGTGGAAATGTAGAGAATTTCTGAATTATGAGATGAAATGGCTATCTTATTTCCACTCTGCCATTTTTTCCCTTCCCTTTTTATTCATTTCCCCATCCAGTGTGTTTGTCCAAGCTCCAGAGTTGGGCAAAGACAAGAATTAAATAATCAGCCTTCGCTCCTACTATCTGCTTTCTCTTCCTAGTATTTGTCTCTGGGTAATTGGAACTTTTAACATATGCATTATATGTTAGATAGACCACTTATAACATTAGATAACCAGACAACTCAAGACATAGTCTTTGACAAATGCCTCAATCAAACAATTTGTCTTTAACAACAAATCACAAATCTAACATAGGGATGTCCCAAGTTGAAGTGTCAGCTGTTTAGAGTTTGGTTTTGGACCTGTGGCATAGTGATTCTGCTGAAAATATGAAGAATTCTACAATATTTCTTTATCAATAGATTCTCTGTTATAAATGCAAAAGAAATTATGACCAGAAAAATCTGTCATTCATGCAGACACCTTATTAATTTAATTATCAGAGTAATAAAAACGTATTTTTTGTGGTGTCACATCTTAAATCTCTTTTTACGCCCTTAATATTTTGAATAAAAATCAGTTTTGATGCCTTGTTACCCACTGGAAAGTATTACATCACATCACACTTGTGAATTATTTATGCTTGCTTGCAGTAGCAGAATTTTTTACGTTGGTTTCTCTAACTTTGTGACCCTCGAGTAGTCCCAAAAATTGCTTGAGGTTTGAACTTAAAACATTTATTCCCCTTGTCAAAGGTGATCTTCAAACCCTGGTCTGTGAATGAGGGCTCTGAGCTCAGTCTCTCACCCTCAGCGTTACCACGTTCACTCCCTGGAGATCACAGACTTGGATCATGAGAGCCACAGCCTTTACAGCAATTCAAATTTAATTATTTTTCCCTAGGATTCAGGGACAATTTCAGCACCTTCTTTTCATGGGGCTTTCCCCTAATCTTGCCACAAGGGAGAGCCTAAAAGTCTTAGCTTGAAAGTGAAGTTGTGAAAGTAACAAGATTAGAGAACTGCATGGAAAAAGGTGTAGAACCTGAAATGTTTCCATGCAGCAATTTCTGTCAACCTAATTGACTGAGAAAAATTTATTAAATTGCTGGAGAGCCTGAGGGCTCATAGGTCAAGTGGACCTCAAGGTACCATTTCTGTAAAACAGCAACAGATGGAAGGTATCTCTCTTGGAAAGCCGCCAAAATCATAATGATAGTGATGGGCAGAGACCTGCTGAGAGCAAATACCTTGATAGCTGCCTAGGTTTCAAAAAAATTGCCATTAACAGTGCTCTTTTAGGATTAAAAAAAAAGATGACTATTTTGATGTTGAAATAGAACCTACAAAATCTCTTCCAAAAAATATTTATTTGTAATTGTAGAAAAACAAATGATAAATCCTTACTGTTGATAGAGGTAGTTATAATTGTGTCAAATTAAAGACATCTATAACTTTATTATAAATAGTTTTATTAATGCTTTTCATGCCCATCGTGTTCTTCTAGACATAGACCCTATATGCTAGCATTTTTCAGATCATTTTGGAAAAAAAATCCATAAAGTTAAACAATTATTATATATTTGAATATTATTTATTCTCTTTTTTACTTCTTTTGTGACCATGATCTGTCTACTGGACAATCTAATGTAATATTGATCCTAAGTCTGTAGGTTTTTTAAAATAAAAATATACATACTATCTCTGTGGCAAAAAGATATGGGATGAAAAATTAGAATAATGAGTTGCCTTAAGCTCAGTGACCCTTATATTTCTTGATTAAAAAAACTCCACTAATAGTGGGATTTGCTTTATAAATATGGATTGAAATGGGCGAAGCTAGGCAGTTACTCAGGAAAGAATTTGCATAACAAAGGTACAGGAGTCAAAGGGAAATTCCTGTAAACAGCATCATAAAGTCAGATTTTGGAATATCCTAATTATTTTCTACACTTCATCAGTTCTTTGAAAAATAAACACTTCATACTAAATAAGACAGCACTGGGGGATATGACTGACCTTTGTAAAAGTGACAATGTGAAAATGCTGTGGATAGCAGCAGTGACCACAGTGCTGACAGTGCTTCTAAGTGTTCTTTGCCCCTTTTATGTGTCAGTAACACTCCAGAAAAGAAATTTAAATACTTCTACTCCAAGCAAAATGTTTGGTAGCTAATATTTCTGAAATTTTCTGTATACTGCACGTGATATTTCTTTGTAGTTAGATTAAGTAAGCAGTAAAAGGGCTTTGTGTTATTTGGTTTGGAGGTTTTGGGGGTTTTTGTTTTTTTTTTTTCTAATTTTTTATTTGTTTGTTTTTGATGTTGTTTTTGTCCAATTCTGATATGCTTATTAAATCTTTTTCTTAGACAAATATCCCCAATTAATAAGAAAATAGTAAGGATCACATAGGGGTTGTCTTCATAACTTGATTAATAACAAAGAAGAGTAATTACAAGAGACTGAGGGAAGGGTGTAATCAACAATATTTTTTAAAACTCTGTGTTGAATTAGTCTGTTTCCTTGTCTTTTGCCTGTAGATGAAGTCCCCTAAGACAATTTTTATCCCAGGTGTTCTGTATTTTTGCTACCCTCAGCCTAGAATTAGGCCACCAAAACCTATGAAAATTGCTGTTTTGCAGTGAAATCAAATATTACACCATCTTTCCTACCCTTTGCTTTTGTGTATTAGTTGGACTAAAGGACACTAAATCACAAATTTTCTACCCTTCATTTAACTGTATATATTCCATTTTCACACAATACATCTTCCCCATTTCTGTTTTCCACACCTTTTCATTTAGAGGGAAGACAACTCTTTGCTCTTTGCAATTCAGTCTTTAAATGTTGTGGTTTGTGGTAATTTATTCACTATTCTTGCTTCTGCTGCAAGTCACTCTTGTTTACACTGGGATTTTTTGATCATTGAAGTTCAGTCACTGTGTAAAGAATTTTTATCTTTGTAGTTAAAATTTTGTTTATGTACCAGCTTGATACTAAACAACTTGAAATGAATGCAAATTCTGTTAATTTTGTTGAACTCTTCATATCCTTTCATGACAAAAAATTTAAGTTACATCCAAAGAATATCAATGGTTTTATCCACCTTGTTTGCCTTTTTTGTTAGTACTATTCCTTTTCCCTAGGGATTAGAGGTAGGTTGACGTGACAGGTATTATATATTTCTTCATTATACATTACAAGCCTTTTTTTCCCCCGGAACTTGTGTTAATAGGTAAGAGAAAACAGCAAAACCAGCACTCCTAAGCATGAGGAATGCACAGGAGTGTACTAAGGACAATGCTACTTAAGGCAAAATCCACCTGACTATTAAACTTCTAAGAAATGAAACCGCCACTCTTACAGAGAAGGGACATAAAGAATATTTGGGTTTGCAATTCATAGTCACGCTTCACAGGAAAGATTGAAGTTATAGGATATATGTATATTTATGCATATATATAGAGAGAGGATATTCTAATGTCATAAACTGGAGAGAGGTCCCAGTATCTTTTCTATGAAAAAGCAAAAAGTCATCTGTAAGAAGGCATCCACTTGCATACATATTTAATGTTACCCTGCAGAGACCATGGAAACTTCTCTTCACTGGGCTGTGATTTTATGGGGGAATACTTTAGTGGAACAAAATTCATATCTTGGTGATTTAATTTTGATGAATATGAACACTGAATTACTCTTCAGTATACTTCATTATTACAATACCCAGAAATCTTTTCTAACCATGTTGAATACATGAAACAACAAGACTGCCAATGAAAAGAGGTGATGACATTCTGTTTTTTTCACATTTAACTATTTTACAAGAATCTATTAATTGCCTCTGTCAGTTGTTAAAATAAGTAAGCAAGATGCCCTCTGCACGTCTATCAGGATGACTGGCCTAATCAGGCTCAGCAAATTCAATGAGTATTTTGCTAAGCTTAATTAAAATTCAGCCCTGCATTTGAGTAAGCCGCAGCAGTTTGGCAGACCTTCAAAGGGCTACACTGCAGCACAACAATAAAAGT
The DNA here is from genome assembly GCF_027887145.1 of Ammospiza caudacuta. Lineage (NCBI taxonomy): Eukaryota > Metazoa > Chordata > Aves > Passeriformes > Passerellidae > Ammospiza > Ammospiza caudacuta. The sequence continues at coordinate 109,181,804 of NC_080594.1, forward strand.
GATAAAGGCACACAAGAACAATAAATATAATGCAAATGTTCCCATTATTCACAAATCAGGTATGATATTGCTCCTTTAACTAGTTTCTGTTTTCTGTGGTGATAAAATTCAAAGTTTTGCATTTTAAGTTTTCAATCTCTGTGAGTGCTATTCTTAGCCATATACCATTTTATGATTCTAAGTAATTGAAGTGAAATAATTCTAATAATTTAATAAAAATATGTAAATTATTGCCAGTACTGAGAGAATTGCATGGTTTTCTTTGGAAAAAATTTCAACAGGACTTTTGCTTTGCAGTGGCAAAACTTCAGACCCTTGGGGGGTAACACCTCAGCTCGACCAGTTACTCCTTCAGGTATATTCTTCATTTACATTTCTTGACTATGTGACCTCAGGTCTAGATTTCTCCTAGCATTATGTAAATTGCAGTTCTTCAATATTAGACATTAAATGGAGCCTTCCCTGCAGGTACTTCAGTTTTGATTTATAAATTAGATTTGAATACCATCACAGATACTTTTCTTTTGTTGCAACATTTTTACCATTCCCCACATATGTTAAAATATATTTGGAATGCTTATTTTTCACCCCTCATGAAAAAATGTTAGTTATACTATCTTATTTCTTCAGAATTCAAGGGTTTTTTTGAACAAAACTTTTTCTGCTTCCTTTGAGTGGCAAGGGCTCTGCATCACAAGTAATTTACAGCCCACTCCTATGTCTTGTGCATCATGATGGTTCCCTTACCCTTAGCTTTCTATCCTGGTATAGGCCGCTGATATTTTAATATTTTGCTTTCATTCTTAGCAAACAGTACATGAACAGTCAATCTTGGCTGAAGATTTTTTTTCCTTAAAAAAGTCATTATTTAGAAGAGTTATGTCATTCCCTATCTTCTGTGATAAAGTAAACTAACAATTATGGTAGGAGATTTTATAACAGCAAACAAACCCATTTTTCAACAACTAGAGAAGCAAAAGGGGAGCAATCAGCAAAAACTGAAGCAAATGGCCATTACTATTGAGCACTGTTACTAAAATCAGATTTTGGTCATAGGAAACAAATATTAGGATTATTTAGAATGAAAAATGGTAATTCAGAGATAAACAATGATAGAAATATCAGGGAGTGAAGTGGCATTCCTAGCTAATGGCATTTTGTGTACTTTGATGTTTAGTATTTGCTGAAATTCATTATCTCTGTAGTGGCTTTTACAATCAGAATCATAATTGTTTTTCAAGATAAGTTAAAAACCACTTAAATGCCTATAAAACATAAGAAAACATACCTAACAATAAGAAAATTTCTGTGTTTGATATTGAAAGTATTCTTCTTTAAAATAATTCAACATGCTGCTAATGATACTACTTTCACAACTGAACATAGAATAGAGTCCTTATTCATGTGAACTCCATAAACCCTGACAAAGCAGTACATGTATGAAGCTTCTTCCCATCTCCATGGGAGCAGATGATCTCTCTGCCATTTTTTCATTTCCCTTTTCTGCAAATCCAATCTGGGCTTTGTTAAATGAAAACCTTTGCTTTTCTTCAGCAGATGTGCAGAGAGCAGATCCTTTACTAGGTAGCTCAGTCACTGGCCATTTGTCCTGCCTCCATTCAGCATTTCTGTTGTACAATGATAGAAATGCTTCCAGAACATTTAGGATACTTACAGGTAATGGCAAGAGGAATAAAAGAAAATTGCAGAGCTTATGTTTTATAATTTTTTTTTAAATTCACTTTATTATTTTGTTTTTAAATATATGAAAATATCTTGTTAAATGAGGAAGATTACTAAACATCCAAGGTGCTGAAAGATTGTGAGTACTGCCTACAAACTATGACTAAACATTTAAGTCATATTAAAAGTCATTCTTTACAATTCAGTATTTTTCCACACATCGTGACTAAGGATACAAAGTTATGTAAATCTTTATAAATGAGGATTCTTTCTAACTGTTTTCCCCAAACTTCCTTCTAATAGCATGAACAATTAATCACTGTCAGTAAAAGGATCACTTAGAGGCAAATTTTTTTTCATAGAAGTAAAGACTCATAAAGAATCAGATTCTTTTCTAAATACTTACCTCAGTTCTCTTTGTGCTTTGAGAGATAAAGTGTGACTAACACAGTGAATGCTAAAAACTTACATTTACATAATAAATTAGAATAATATTACAGATCCATTGAAATATTTTAAACGTTTATTTCAGAAAAGTTTTGTATGGAATTAACATAGGTCTAAAATAACTTGTAATTTCCTGTTTTTCTGAGCATTAAAACAATATTTGGTTGGATGTTCTGCTAGGTCCATGACAAAATGACTTCCAATAAACTAACTTTGAATATGCTATGAGAATTTTTTAAAATAATAGAGGTCAAAGAAGTTGGAAGATTGTTCAAGTAGCTTGGTAGACAGTTGAATTTCCTATGTAAGATTATGAAATGTGAAATTCCAGAGCAAAAATTCTTTGTTCATACAAATATCTGTCTTTCTAAGTGTGAAATTCTTGAGGCCACCTCAAAGTAGAATTATTATTAAGTAATTTTAACATCAAGGCCCTGACTTTTACAAGCCAAAAATGAGACATTAGTGGAATTGAGGAACTAAGTTAGACCTTACCTTTAATACAGATGTTGTATAACAGTCAGGTGTGTACCTGTATATAATATTTAAACTGACATACAGTTGCCTTTAATCAGACTTTCCTTGTACAAGTCTGTAGCAGCATCTAAAGAGCAATGCCCCTGAAAACTTTCTGGATGATCTTTCTGTATTGATCCTCTCTTTTCTCGAAGCAGGAATGGTTTTCCAGGTGCTGGCAGCATTCATCAAAACCGCTGTACAAGCCATAGAAATTATTCTTTTGTTTCGCATTTCAGTGCTCACAATTGATTTCTCGTCTTCCCTTCAGTGCTTGCCACAGTTTTCACCTTGTAAAAGTTTGGGAGCTTTTTTAACAATCAGATGTTCAGGGTTTCCACAGTAATTATATAATACAATATATCCCAAAGCACTTTACCAGTTTGTGCAACTTTTTCATTGTCTTTGTCTGCTTTCATAAGAACATTAGGAGTGATCCTCTCCAACTCTTTGGGGTGCAGTTTTGTCTGAGATTACCACATACAACATTTTGCAAATTAGGAAGGAAAAACAGCATAGAATTTATAGCTGAATTTTGTATTATTAATGGGTATCAGTTTAATTAATCTGAAGAGACCTTATTAGAAAAACTAAATTGGAAACTAAATAAGAAATGAAATGGAATTGAAGATTTGTTTGATACTATGTCAAATCTCTAATCTGACTCAGTGGGCTGGTGTGCAAGTGCCTGTGCCAGGGAATAAGTGAAATTTTACCTTTGGGTCAGAGTTGTAGGGGCAGATAAACTTCAAACAATAGGGCAGCCACCATCAGTAAGTGGTCAGATCTGACTGTCTGTAAGCAAAGTGTCACTCACAGCTGAAATTAGTATAAATCAATCATGAGATTTATAATTACAGATATTACAATACTTGGCATTATTAGAATTCACAAAAGCTAACAGCTAAACATTCCAGCCTCCAGAGGAGTGCTGGGAGATGATCAACAGAAAACTGTTAGTGTAGCAGTTTAATAGTATTGAAGCTTTAAGGAAAAGGTGACAGCTGATGCACAGAAGCAGAAATTTGCTCCCAGTTGTTCTACTAGCATTTACTTATAAATCTGCAGTTTTTACTTTGTATTTTGTCTTGTTTCTGAAATTGCAAGATTAGTAACAAATTGAACTCAGAGCTAGACAATAAAGAGGGAAAAAAGAGAAGCTGTTCCCAGAGCCCTCACGCATGATGCAGGAGAAGGAGAGGTGCATGGTGAAAATTCTGGCAGTCAGGACCATGGATATCTATTTTTTTGTATGACACTACTGTTACTACTATGTTCATTTATGTATTTTAAAAATAAAATATGTGGTCATTTGTTGTGGTTGGTATGCAGTTTGTTGTCTTGGGTCTGGGTTTTGGAGATTTGGTTTATTTGTTTATTTGGGTTTTGTTTGTTTGGGGGGTTTTTGATTTTTTTTTATTTTTTATTGTTTTAATATTTTTTTATGATATGCATTTACATATGGTTAAAGCAGAAAAGTATTCATGGAACCTAAAAGCTCAGCAATGGAAAAATATCAGGTAAAATCATGGGTAAAGCAGTAAATACGTGCTTCAAACACTTTGAGTATTTCAAGTTCGACAGTTTAGTAGACTTTAGTAAACTTTAGTTTACTTCTACACCAAGGCTTGAGAGTACTTTATGGACATTAGTAAAATCTACATCCCCTCCTAGAATTCAGCTTTATGTGCAGTACTTCATAACTGCAACAAAGGTAAAATAACAGCAAAAATAAACATGACCCCTGTGTTGGTTTGCATTCAGCCCCGGTGCTCTGCCACATTCACCTCTGTGAATCATCTTACCAGGATTTAGGGGCAATTTAAAACTGTACAGGCTGCCTGAGCTGCTCCTGCATATTTGTTCATCATACACAAAAATCTCATGGTGTGCCTGGGTGCCATTCATGTGAACACCATGTTCATATCTATCTCATGCATGTTTAATAAGTACGTGCATCACATTTCATGTCCATTTTACTGTGCTCATGCGGATTTAGTCTACCTTCAGACACATGATACTTGCCTATGTCTTACTTCTTATTAGAAAGTATTTGTCTGCAAGGTGGAATTTGGCTAAAGTGTATTTCACTATTTAAGTGTTCAGAAGCTGTAAACCTAAAAATCAGTGTCATTTTAGGAAACATCATCTTATTTTACCCCGATATTTATAGATTGAATAATTTAATAATGCTGAAATTTATATTGATAATTTTCATTCCAGTTCAGATTATTTTAATATTTAAAATTTGAGGGGAATGAGCAGGTAAAGATTTTTATTTTGCTTTCTCACTCTTCATCTGGTAGTGTGGGAAGAAGCATAACACCATTGCTATTGAATTACTTTCCACTGACAAAAATAGATCTTTTCATATTTTTTTCTTTTTTAAAATTAAAACTTTGCCAGTGACCTATGTATAGCTCATTTCACTTTATGTTCTTTTGTTCTGTTATTTTGGGCATTACAAATTTCAGAGCACAAAAGGGATGAGAAATGTTTTGCACTTAGTTCAGCATGGCTTTAAAATTCACAACTTTTCTGAAACACATGGTTATATGCTGAAACTTCAGTTATTTTATGATCTTTGAACCCAAAAATATGTCAAACTCCCTGCATTAATTTACTTGTTGTTGTGCCTTCTATTTAATTATATCATCTCATGTCTATACACTTGAAAAAATGGTTGGACTGTTAGGTTCTAATCCTATAAATTTCTCTTGGTGCAATTATTTAGGCAAAAATTGTGTTCCTAGGAGTTTCTGGGTGGGATGAAGTCTGTGGTCCTGTGGGATAAGCAGCTAGAGAGCCGTAGAAAAATTTACTTTGTCTTCTTACTTTGTTGATCGTGACATTTATGATAAATTACTGTTTTGAAAAATGTGGCTGGTTAAAATGGATTTTGATACATGAGATTAAAATGATGCTAAGAGTGATATCTGAAAACAGTATTTGAACATTTATTTTCCAGTAGTTTCAAAACCTGATAAGATGGCATGTGTTCCTATGCTGCTATGTTTCTGAAGCTATTGTTTTCTCTCACAGAAGTAAATAAAAAAAATTCTTTCTGAGTCATAGGCATGAAGAAAACTGTGCAAGTATTTTCTTCCTGCCCCACCCAGTAAAAAAATTGATGTGGTTATAAGATTATATGATAAGATCCATCAATGGATTTATTTTTTCAGAAGTATTAATATTACTGTAAAGTGCAAATCCTGACTATCTCCTCAAGTGTAATAGCAACACAAGTCCTTATCTGGAATCAGTCAAGGATAAATGTACACATAAATGTACAAGGCACTCTGTAAGTGGAGCTCACTGTTTCACGCCAATAAGAAACTCTTTCACATAAATGTGATGAACCAATCCTCCCAGTCACTGCTGATCTAATCCTAAATATTCTTCTTGGTTGGGAAATGCAAAACTCTGTCTTGTGGATGTGAGAAAAGGAGAGAAAATGACTGTTAGTGATTTGCACAAGGCTACATAGTAAATGAGACAAGGCTAGAGCTTCTGAATCTCTTATTATGAAATCATAATAAATTTTATTAAATTATTGATATTTTAAGTATAATTCTGTTTATAAAATAGCTTCTTAAATTTTAAGTTACATGAGTCCTTTAGCTGCAGCCTCCTGATGTTACTAGCTGTGCAATTAAAAAATGCCAGGCATATAAACATATGCTTAACTATATCAAATTAATAACTGTCAAGAAGTAATTAGCAGAAATTAATTTAATATGATATCTTTGCTGTAGACTTAAAAATTCACATAAGAAAACGTTGATTTATATGTTGAACTTCAGATTTTGCTGAGGAAAGTTTTAGGGAAAGGTCTTTCATCCCCTTTTGCCTTCAAATCTTCACTTAGTATTCTGTTCATACTCAGTTTTAATTGCCACGTTATAGTTTGCAAAGATGGTGTGCAGCTGTAAAATGCTGCACTTTATTGCAGCAAGAGGAATATTTATCTGAACAGATACATTACTGTTACTGTAAAGAATGAGCCTATTTTACTTTATCAGCAGCTGAGGGGAAGGTTAATGGCTGTGATGTATCTTTTACGTTGTCTGTGAAACATGGAGTGCTCTGCACTGTTAAGATTTACAGTGTGGAAGACAAAGCCTGTGCTATTCCAAGCACTCTCTTAACAGCACACTGTACACTTGGGAATTAACTTCAAAACCCCTACATATCTTAAAAAAAAATTAAGACTGGAAAAGAAAATAATTTCTTCACATAAATGCATACTTTTAAGCCTAAGTGCATGGAAAGACCTTATAAATTTTCCAGATGTCCTAAGCAAGCAAAGAATGCAAATGACCAGGATGTTTTCAATATTCATTGTATTTTCATCTGTAGTGCAGCAGGATAGAGGAACAAAATCATACAAAAATTGTTTAATTTTTACTGGAGAAAGAATCAGTACTTTCAGAGAGGACATGATCATCCTTTAGCCTGTTTATTGGGAGGTCAAGTCTATTCAGCAAGAATATTCAGCTTAGGTCTACATGAATACAGTGACAAATATCAGGGGTAAGGAAGATACTCAGCTCTTGGGGTTTCCATCTTTTTTTTTTCTTGTAGCTGAATAACAACAGAATGGTGACACACCATCCCACTGGGATGAGGAGTCCCTGTGACTGCTGTCTGGGCTGCTGTGATGCCATTCTAATGCCATTCAGTGCAGGAATAATTGGGACTATGTCCATTGAAGATTATGTATTCTGTACTTGTGAAAGCTAGTGATAGCACATGTAGAGTCTGATCACTTGAACACGATTCAGAGCTCTCTTTTAAATAACTCTGTCATACCTCACACAGGAATGGTTGAGCAAGTTTTAGTTGAGCATGGTTTAGTTGAGGTGTTAGGGTATGGGTTGGACTCGGTGATCTTTAAGGTCTCTTCCAACCTTGTAATTCTATGAATTCTGTGAACTCTGTGAATGTTGGAGTAGCATTATAAGTCACCAAAAAGCCAACTGAGAACAGTCCCAAATGAGTGTGTTTATTAGAAATATCCAGTAAGACAGAAATGCAACATTTGTTTTATCATTCTTTTTCCTAGAGTCTAGATAACTCCTTTGTATGGCTTGAGCTCTCATTTATGAGTCTGAATTTTTGAGAGGGCTTTTATCCCACACCTGTGCAAAAAGATCCTGCACTTCCTCTGTGCAGTTCTTCTGTACTGGAGAAGAAGGGAAGTTTCATTAGGTGTGCAAAAGAACATGAAAGACAGTAATTTTCCCAGTAGACAATTCAAGTGTTTGGAATTGTCAGTTTTACCTCTTTCTTCCATAGGCATCAATATATTTGTACAAATTTGGTAATTTGGGCCAGGAATCAGATCCCACACCTCCATCCTCCCAGCTAAAGAGATATACCACTGAAAAACAATGTCAAGTTCCTGTTTCTCTACAGTTTTCTCTGCTGTACTGGAGTTCCCTTCAGCAAGCTGACCCACCTTTAATTTCAAGCAGATGAGTAATTCTGACTTCCTCTATAGGACAATCATAATTAGTCTTTACAAACATTTCCTACAGCTTTGATTTAAAATACAATTCTGTTGGATGCTGCAAACTGTAATAGTACCCAACTGTGTTCTCTTAGGATTAAAAATTTATGTTCCTGGGTCATGTTCTATTTTCTTCCTGATCTAGGATCATAGTATTTCTGAACAAGTTCAAATGTAGAAGGAGCATCAGAACAAGAAGCCACTTTGAAGTTCCTCTGGTAATAGTAATGATATTAATTACTAAGTACAAAGTTTCAGAAGATAAGTTAAATATCTCAGAATCATACCTGTTAAGGTGTGACTTTAGAAAGACACCTGAGACTGTTCTCATCATGTAGCAATCAGAGCATGGCTTTCTTTTTGCCATATAATTAGTTACCATAAAATGTTACCATAAAACCAGCCTTTGTTACCTGCAGGAGAGTCTGTCCGTGGATTTCAGCTGTGTTAGCAGACAGTTCTTGTGCATTGTAGAGAGAGTTGGAACCACCATAATATCTCAGTAAATAATTTGATACATTTTCAGGTTTTGAAATGTAAAATTTTGTTCTGAGAAGTAGAAGGAAAGATATCAACAGGGTCATATTGATATTGCTTATTAGAGTTTGTGCATTGAACTCTCTGACTTTCTGTTTCATAGCTAAGAGAATAATGTTCAACAGATTCACATTATTAAGTTTTCTCTATTTTATTTGTACATCCTTAATTTACACTGAAAGTCTTGAACTAAAAGCTTGGATTATCCTGATAAAATCTTCCAATGATGATTAATTTTATTTCCTGAAATATACTGGATTTTTATTTTCCTCTAAGCCATTTTGGTCTGGTTAGGTTTCCAAGATTCTTTTAATAAATTGTACTTTTTAAAATGTAATCCATTGTTATAGCTCCAGAGCTTCATTTTGAGTATTTTTGGGATGGTGTATAGTTCCATGGAAGAAATAAGTGTTTACCTAGTAAAAAAATTACTATTTTGTTTTTGTTTAGTACTACATCAACCAGAGAAAACTAATTGTAGTTTTATGTATTAAAATTATCTTTCCACAAAATGATAAAGAGAAAGATAACTTTCTCCCTTTAGTGAAGCTTTCTCAGTCCACAGGGAAGATATCATTTATTGCCTGCTTCTCTTTCTTCTCATTTGATTATTTCAGATAACCTTCACAGACTTTCCAAACTTTTCAAATGAGAACATCCTTCTTTTCTTTAGAGTAAAGTGTTAAGAACATTAACAACCTTCCATCTGCAATATTTCATAGTCTTTCAGACTTAACAGAGACCTTAAAAAAAAAAAAGAAAGATAAATGTTTTGGGATAATTCTGTAATACTTTTCTTTTGACATTAAATATCTTTGTGAGAAAGATCTGTAATAGCCAATGTTGCTATGAATGTATATATGTGCTAAAAGTAAGGGTGTAAAATATAAGGCTTTTTCTTTAATCAAGTAAACAGACACTGGTTTGTTTATTAAATATATAATTTTTTGTTTGTCATACACAGTGCTGAAAGGAGGAGGTCTGTGTGGGAAGCAGCTGGGAAATTTGGTTGTAGGTGCAAGTCTGAGATCCTAACTTATCTGCTCTTCAGCTTTAGGAAAACTTCACACTTCTTATGTCTCATTTTTGATAACCAAGGGGATTTAAAAAAAAAAAAAAAACAAAAAACAAAACACATGTGCTGTGCAATTAATACTGTGTTCATAGAAAAAAACAGAATATTTTGGATTTGACGGGGCCTTTAAAAGGCATCTAGTCCAACCTCCCTGCAATGATCAGGGACATCTTCAACTGGATCTGGTTGCTCAGAGCCCCTCCAGCCTGGAATGTGTCCAGAGAAGGGGCACCTACCATCTGCCTCTCTGGGTTATCTGAACAATCTGTTCCATTGTTTCACACACTTCATTGTAAAAGATTTAATCCTCATATCTAGTCTGTATCTGCCCTCTTTCTGTTTAAAGTCATTACCCCTTTTAAAAGAGGTCCAGCCAAATTCTACATTTCCAATTTGACTTTATGGCTCTTCCCATTCTTTTTTGTATTTTGTGGTAGCTAGAAAATGTCCTTTCTTTTTAGCAGAAGGAAATGCATTGTTTTAACTTTCTTTTGTCCATCTTTGTTGCTTCTGGTGACATAAAGGCTTCCTTGTCCCCAAGATCAGCTCAGCTGCTCAGAGCATGGTGCTAAATAATTATAGGTTTGTGGGTTTAGTCCCTGCACAGGCCATTCACTTAAGAGCTAGATTTGATGATCCTTGTGGGTCCCTTCCAACTCAGAATATTCTGTGGCATTTTGTGATGTATTTAATGCCTCTCTTTCAGGGATCATGTTGTCATGATACTTGCTTGAGAGCAAACTTCCTAGAAACTGTTTGAATGTTTTGTATTATTTCTTTGTTTTATTGCTAATTTCAGTCTCAGTTTGTTGGACTACTCTCTGATTTTGCTAGGTCTAGTATCCATATTGCTCAAACTGATGGCAGGTTTCCCAATCCTTCTTTGTAGAAACTATATTCCAACATATTCCAAGGAGTACAGTGTCTATGCATTTCTCTCTTTCTTGCAGCCAAACTCAGAACATGCCTTTCCAAGATGAGTGATGATACAAGTAAATCATTTGTGACCCCTGCAGCAATGCCAAAGCTGAAAAAAATCCCGTTGAAGGCCATTAACAGCCATAACATCCTGGATTCATAAATCATCTGGTTCAGTTTTTAACTGCTAGTTTTTGGGGTTTTTTTACTCCAGCCCTTAAGGAAAGAAGATGCCACAAAGCAGAACTGTATAAGGCTTAGGTGTGAATGCCCTAAATTCATTCCATGGCTCCCTGTTCCTGCATCTGTTCCACTTGGTAAGGCTATCTGCAAGCCTCCAGGTGAGAAAACCAGATGATGTAAGTGAAAAGACACAGTAGTGTTCTGCTAGCATCACGAAAATACTAGCTTTTTCAAAAAACAAACAAACGGAAAAAAAACTCCAAAACAACAACACAACCAGCCTGAGATTTCAGTTTAAATTACAACTCTTAAAAGACAATACAGAATAGAATTTAAATAATGAAACTTCTACTAGAATAGCTACAGATTTAAATAGTACACTTAGTTTCTGGAAGCTACATAATTCCCTCCAAGCTAAAGTTATCATAAGCAAGTAGATCCGGAATTAAAATATTAATAATGAGACCACTTTAGGCAACCCAGAACTGCTCACTCTTCAGAAATTTGGTTCCCAGCACTGAATTTTGCAATCAAATTCAAAGGAATTATCCTGCCATTTAAGTTAGATGCAAGCTTTGTCTCACACTACAGTGGTATCAAAATTTAGGAGCAACAAGATGTTACTTTCCAACCCTGAGGGTTTTTCCACATCTTGTTGCCCTTCTAAAGGCCTCATTGTATGCAGGTTCTATTTCCATTTTTTCTTTTATAAAACCTCTCTCAGTGTAATGCTATCAGTGAGAAGAAATATATACTATAATCGTGGGATAAATAATGAAAATTGACATTCCCAGGTCAGAGTAGTTTTTTTGCTTGTTTCTGTTTTTGTTTTTTTCTTGATTACACATATTCTTCAGAATTCTCATCTACTAAGGTCTAGCTGCTGTATGTAAATGAAATATACTAATGGTTATTAATGGTTGGAGATATATGTGCCACTGAGGGTTTTCACAGAGCAAGTATTACAGATCTGAAAGATCCCTAGTTCAAAATGTATGGTTAATTATGCTGGAAAATATTTCTGAAATTTCTTACTTTCCAAAGTGTATTGATCAAAATCACAAGATTGTTTTTTCTCAATTGTTAAACATTTTAATAATATCACCAGTCTCATTATTTGAACTGTAGTTTTGATCACTATGGAAACTCAGATTTTTTTTTCAGATTCAAAGGGCTTATTTCATCTAATTTAGGTAAATAAGATGAGATTAGCATCTCTCCTGAAAGAAAAAAAAGGCTTTTTGTTTTTTGTTTGCTATCACAGAAATATCTAGGTTTATTTTGATTTTTCTATTTCAGCTATTTCAGTAACCTAACACTAAAAAGACAGCAAAAAGCTGCCTAAAACAATGCAGATGGTTCTATTGAACAAGAGAAAAGCAGTCACAATATATTGGTATGTAGACCTTTTTAAAAACTTTGAATAAAGGTCAAACTATTTTGAGAGACAGATTACTGAGGTAAAAATATATTTTCCATATGTTGAACTCTGTTTCTTCTGTTCTTCTTGCCTTTCCTTCTTCTCTTTCCTCTTCCTAATTCCTATTTGGAAGATAAGGACCAAATAAGATTGTTATACTGCTGCTATTGTTATCACTATGGCAATCCATATCACTATTACTTCAATTTTTCTTTATTCACAGGTCTGAGGAGCTAGAATGTGGTGTAAAACATCATACATAGATGAAGTTCTTCTTTGAGACATTTTTATTCCAGAAGTTATTCATTATGTAATCCAAAAGAATTGCCAAAATTAAACCTTCCTAACTATTGCAAGAGTGAGATAGTCTTTCTGCATCACTTATATCCAAATGTATCTGCTTAATAGCAGAACTTACCTCACCCTAAAAGTGCAGATCTGTAGTGCTTCTCTTAAAAAAACAAGTTGAGATACCATTTAAAACTCGATCTCAAGTTTGAATTAAGTAAATGAGAATTCAGATGTGTCAGTTTTGTGTATTGGGGACAAGGGGAAGGTGTTTTAAGGAGAATTTAACAAAACATGCTTGAGTTGTTCCCATCAATGGACAAGCAAATTAGGGAAAGAAATTACAATTACTCAACATTTTCTTTTCTTCATGTCTGCCTTGCCTGGGAGCTTGGGGAAATGTGGCTGTGCCTGTGCCTGTGGGGTCTCTCTTTCTTCCTTCAGCCTTGAGGTTCTGCCCTTTCTTTCCCTGTAATTGCCTGGCTGTTGAACCCAATAGAAAATCCTACAACCCCAATAAGACAATATTTCGTTATGTCCAGATCAGAGAATTGGTAAATTTCAAGGATTTTCTTTCTGTCATCTCTTGATGTCACCCTGAACCTCTAGTGCATTTTTGCTATGATACTTTTAACTAACCCTTTGAAGGAGAATTATATGAGGACAAAAAACCTGAAATTGATATAAAACTTCTCTTAAAGGCATACTCAGGTTCAGTTTGCTACAACTGCATGTATTTTCTCCTAGATTTAGCATACTTCATTGAAAATTTAATTTAATTTTTATGCCACTACTTAGAATAGTAGGCTACTATTTATCTTGCGTTTTTACTAGGCTTAAATAATTGCAATTATGTAAGAACAAAGATATAGTGATAATAAATCTATTAAATACTGTATTTTTAATCAAACATTGTGTGATTGTTACAGATTTCAAAAATAGAAAACTAAAGGAGAAAACATGAACTGGATGAAGTGTCCATGCATTGGTTAGTATGGATAGTCTCCAAAATTAGAGAATTATTTTAATTTTTTAGTTAACAGTTATTGAACTTCCTCACAGAAACTTCCTGCCTTCCTTTGTTTTCTATTGAAAGAAATGGAGAAGTGACACAAAGTGTTCCCATTGCCAGTCAAGCATCCCTTCCATAGGTTTACAAAAACTGTTCATATTTTTAAGGAGCAGTTTCAATATATAAATGTGGAAAATAACAGGAATGCATGCCTGAGAAATTTTATTTACAAGGTCAAAATCCTATAGTGCAGAAAGATAGATTTGCTCTCGTTGCTATAGATTTTTTGCTTAACCTACTCATAGACCTAGAACTGCACAGTTACCTTCCTTACCCTCAATATTGCATATGAGGAAAAATGAAAAGGTTTGCTTCATAGTGTATGTTCTCTGACAGGAAAAAAAAAAGCATTTTCTCTTCAAGCTAAAGTAGTTAATTTATTTGTTCTTTCTTTTCATATTGTTTTTAAAGCTGACTTCTTCAGATAAAGAGATTCAGACTTTTCCTCTACAATCGTGTACAGAATGTAGAATAAAATTTTTCAACAATTTTAATGTAAAGTACATTAATATCTTAACTATATTTTCTTATTCCTATAAGAAAATCAGAACTGTAAAAGGATCATCAATGTTTAAATGAATATACAGAGACTTTTGTCATACTGAGCACCACATTTTCCTGTGATTGTAAATTTTTTAGTGATCAGAGATTTGCACCTTATGAGGTCTAATTTCTCCCTCAGATCTTGGAGAGCTTTTTTTATTAAGAAAATAAGAGGAAGTTTTCAAAACTGGTTTGAGTGCTTGGGGCATAAAGAAAGAAATATAATTTAACTAGGGCTTGAGTCCAAGATGCTCACAGCAGTTTACTATGGCAGAAGGGGATTTGTAGTAATGTGAGTTCTGAATTGTATGGTCTGAAACACATGGGCAGCAGTCAGAAAACTTTGAAGTTCAAGCCAACTCCATGCTTAACATTTGCTGAGTTTTTTATCTTCATGCAACAATGATCTTTTTACTAATACCTGCTTTTAATCCAACCAGTGACATTGTTTTCAAGCTGCCTCATGAGCTTATTTAAACATGTATTCGGGCAAGGTGGACATTCAAGTGTGCAAAAAAAAATAGCTAAAATACAAAGTTTTTCAGCAGTCATTGCATTAAGAATTAAGAAATGAAGATTAAGATTATCTAGGTAAAGTCTATCTAGTTTCAACCCTCCTGCCATGGGCAGGGACAGCTTCCACTAGACTGGGCTGCTCGAAGCTCTGTCCAGCCTGGCTTTGAACAGTGCCAGGGATAGGGCTTCTCTGGGCAACCTGTGCCAGAGCCTCAGCACCCTGACAGAGAAGAATTTTCTCCTAATATTTGATCTATCCTACCCTCTTTCAATTTGAAGCCATTTCCCCTTGTCCTGTCACTTCATGCCCCTGTGAAAAGCATCGGTGGCTGTTTTGTAGCTCCCTTTAGGCTCTGGAAGGTGCTACAAGGTCACCCTAAATTCCTCAATTCTCTCAGCCTTTCTTCATAGCAGAGGTGCTCAGTCCCTATGATCATCTTTGTGCCTCCTCTGGGCTCACTCCAACAGGGCCCTGTCCCTTTTGTGTTGATAATCCAAGGCCTGAATGCATCACTCTGGGTGGGGGTTCAGTACACTGGGATTAAAACTATTTAGATGTGAACATTCTTCATGTTCTGAGGTTGGAAGAAGATTTTGTTTTGCAGTTCAGCCTGGCATCTTGAATTGATTCGGCTTAATCAATGCATTGAGATAATTTTCCAGCACTGCAGTGTAGAGCTATGAAAGGTACTTCCAGGGATTATAGCTGATGTAAGCTTGCAGGTATTTTATCTGAGATCAAGAGACAATTGACAGTACACTATCTGGGTATTTAATGATTTTCTCAAAATTAATTACTTCCTTTTTAATATAAAAAGGTAAACATGGTCATCAATCTGCTATGAAAGAAGCTATTCTGTGTTCAGGTGCTCAGCTACTGAATGAAAAGTGCATTATACATTTATTTATTTTATGATACTTTTATTATGCAAATATTACACCAATATATTTCTATAAAATATACTCACATTTAAAGTAAAGATTTGACTTTTTCCTCTGCTGTTAAAAAACTTGTTAGGTTCCTTTTCTGGTAGGCTCTCTAAAGACAGCATGTTACGCTGAGCCAGCAGAGATTAGACTAAATGAGAACACACTCGCTATAAATTTAACAGGGTTCATTTTCTAAAGCAACTGCTTTATGCATCTGCAAATGGAAAGAAATAGAGCAGACAACTCCTAGTTTTTCCTACACATATAAAAACTGAACAGTGAATGTCTTGATTTAAATCTTCAAAGAAATACTATTTTTATTACTTCTAGAACAGAGTACAACTCCAGAAAAGGGGGAGATGATGGAGGATTTTGGGGTTTTGCACCTGCATAAAAAATGACTGTTTGGCTTTTCACTTCTCCACAACATTTTTATAAATGTTGGAGTGCAAATCACTGGATTGTACCATTCTGTAAACTCCTCCATTAGTGATTGTATGAGGCTAAAATGTTCCTTAAGTTTCAGTAGTGCATGTAAAAACTGCTTCTGCAGCATGTTTATTCAATCCATTTTGAGATCCATCCAGATTCGATCCATTTCCATTTCAAGTCACTAATAATAATTCTACTGACTGGAATGCAACAGGATCACTAGGTTGCATATCAATTGCTGTTAGCCCATAAGGTGATTGAGTTTAAAGGCAGGAGTAGCCTTTCTAGCAATTGACTTTTCAAACTATCCAAGATAGTTTTAGGTGTGTACTTGAAAGATAAGCATTAAAAAATTGTCCTTCTGCACATTTCCTGCTTCTAAGTCAGCTTTTGTAGGCATCGAACAGCGAAATGAAAATATAGTGTGTGGCCATGAATGCTTAATGTAGACTTAACTCTTCAGAATTCTTTTTGTCAGAAAGTATTACATGCCATGAGTTTGGAGCTTTTAAGTTATATTCTACAAACTCAGAGATACTACTCTTTTCATATAATAACATTAAAAAAAATAAAATCAGGCTACTCAAAAGTTGCATGTTAGATAGGTCTTGGACAAAATGAAAAGAAGGAAAGAGCAGGAGAATAAAGAAGCTATTAATCCAAAAGATATGTAAGATAACTGTCTTTCACAAGGAAGTTAAGTAACTTGTGTAAAAGAAATGTCAGACAGTAATGACACTACAAAAAGCAGCAAAATAATATCTGATTGTAAAGATTATAATTAATGCATTTTCAGGCCAGATAAAATAACTTTTAAGCTATTTTTCTAGAAATAAAAATTAAATACTTGGGTAGCTAACCTTGAGATGGCACTAGACTTTTTTTCATTTATTTCATAGAAATTTTCTGCATGGTATGTTAGATTTTTAGAAGAATTTTTCAACCTAAAATCAGAAAATATTTTCATAATGGTATCTGTATAAAATCTTTCAAATCTGTGTATTGTTCTTCATAATAAAATTCCATATGTCGTTTCTCCCTCTTTTGAAGTGCAGTCTGATGTAGGGGTAGAATATCTTGTGTAGAATACAGATAATAACCAGCAAAAATAGTGATTCAGCATTGTACAAAAATAAAATTTCAGCATGGTAATTTTTTACATTTTATTCTGACATTAATATATGTTAATTTCAACTTAACTATAATCTGACTATCACATCGAGTAACATTTAGTACTTTTTTACCGATTAACTATGAGTCACATATGGAAGTCTTCTGCCAGGAAAATTGACTGAATAAAAGGAAACCAATACTATTAAAGGATGTATATATGTATATGAATGATGTATTTATATTCTGGAAGAAATTGGTGTTGCAGATTTGTATTACTAGAAGCTACAATGTGTAACTTTCAAGGAAAATGTTATTTATGTATGTTTTACAGTGTGCATTAACTTTATAGTGGCCTTGTATATTGATTGCATCTTATTTGTATATAGTATTAATATGATGACCTGGAATATAGAAGTGAACAAAACAGGTGCTTAATATTGCAGTCTTAATCTATTGTACTCCAAAGCTATAGAAAGCAATATGAATGCCATCGGTTTCTTTTACAAAATCTATATTATTTTATGAAAAAAAAATCTGGAATTTTTAAATTAATTGTGCAGAAGTAGTTTCATGCTACCTTTTCTCCTTTATTTGAATATGTGAACTGATTGTCATAGCTCTGAAAGGGAAAATGGGTAATAAAAATACCTGATTGTACTTTTTTGCCACAGCTGAGGATGAGAGAGGAAGGATAGAGCAAGGAATCAGCTGTAAAAGGCTAAAATGCCAAGAGGACATGCATGTCAGGGCTTTCCAAGGTCTGTGGGGACTAAAATGCATTCAGAACTTTGTGTTTTGGTTTCAGTGTCAGCTTCTTGGGCTGAGAGGGAGATCTTCCAGCTCAGAGAGTGGGGTGTGGAAGTCAGCACAGCTGCACTACAGGGTGTGTCAAAATAAAAAGACAAATTTGTCTATGTCTAGAATTTTAGTTTTAGAGGCTTGTCTGAGCATGACTTCATTGCACAGGTCCTAAATAGCCTTGTAAGTCACTAAGGCCTCTGTAGCTTCCAGCTTCTGGTTTTTTTCATTAGAAAGTCTCTTCTCTCTGTGAGTTGCACAACTTTGTGTCATCATTAAAGTGATTATATTCAATAATTTCTTTTCTCTGGATCAGTTGCCCCAAATGATGTACTGACCTGTAAGCAATTGAAATGTTCATGTTCAAACAAAAATAACTGATCTCAGTTCTCTGTCTTTGTAAATGACATTTAATTACATGCCATATCAAGTTTCCTGGACATGGAGGAGATCAGGACCCTACTATTTCCTGTGAAAAAGGAAAAGCTTGTCTGTCTCAGTGCTACCAACAGGTGCTGTCTGTTCAGCAGTGTTATTAAATAGGAAGTTGTGGTGTTGTCCCTTTACCCAAATAAACTCACACAAATGCTAAAATTGCTTAAATTATCATATCCTAGTATGTAGAAATAGCAAAATTAAAGTGTAAACATTTTCCTCAGTCTTTGATATGATTATTGATGCAGATAATGATGACTCATTTCGCTAAACGTTTGGAATTTCATTTGCTTTTGTCTTACTAAAGCAGAGATTTGTGTGATTTTGTTCAGCTTAAGTAGACCTTTCATTTAAAAGAATATTGTGTGTTGGAGCCTTATTGGCAATGAAATACAAGAGGGAACATCACATTACTCTTTCCAATTATAAGAGCAGGTGCACACCCTTTCAGGCCCCACGGCTTAACTGCCTGCATGGGGCCACCCTGGGGAGGCTGGCACGTCTTGGGAATGTGCTCTAGGAATTGGGGCACGTGCCTGAATAGAAGAAACTATTCCAGAAAATTTATTGATCTTTTCAGGGCAAGATGAACATACCAGGTTTGGTTTTTTGGGTTTTTTTTTTTTGTATGTAGATTTGAAGATAGGTAAATGCTTTCAGTAATTGTTGTAAATTTACAACTTTTCTTAACCCGTGAAAGAAGAAATAGTCTTCTAATATACTGTCTTCTTTTACTCTCACCTTTAGCTAGTTGATTCCAATTATGAATAAAATTCAACATTTTTTTTTCAAAATGGTTCTAAAGTTTTTCTTTTCAAATTTGCAGCTCTTCAGACACCACAGATGTATAGCATGCGGATCATATATTCTTGATGTAGATGATGCTTTCTTTGGTGTTGTGGCTTTGAGCTTCTGATAACAGCATTCAAAGAGGTGAAAATAGCCAAGAGCTGTTTAACCAATGCTGTGTGCTTTAATTGAATAGAATATTCCCCTTTCATTATGGATACCAAAGCTAAATTAAATAACTCAGTGAGGACATCTCATTTTACAGTAGTGCTAAAGCAGCAATAAATGTTACATCGTTAAGTCAATGGCCTTATTTTCCCCACTCATTGTACTTTGATTTGTGTCTTTGGACATTCTTGGAAGGAATAGTTTGTCTTCTTTTGCATGAAACTGAATCCAAATCTCTAGTTGTGATTTTTGTGTTCAGTCTGTGAAGGTAGAAGAAAACAGTCTAAAGTAAAACCTGGAAAAATGAATAAGAGGTAAAGTACTCTTTTGCTGTCCACATCAATTTTGGTGGTACATATGGATGTATACTAAATACTGTATTTATTTATTATAGCATTTAGAAACCAGGAATTTGTGATGTCAAGAGGGATTGGCCTACATTTTTTTTTGTATTCTTTGATGAACAAAACTAGAAATTTGCTAAAATCTGCATACTTTTGCTTTTATCATTAAATCTGTTCCTGTCCACACAAACAGTAAAGGAGTAAATGCAATTATTGCATTAGTTAGATATTATTAAGGCAAATCTCTGATGCATTATTGACACTCTACAAGGTCTTTGGAACTTATGAATTCTTAAATTAGCTTTAGTTATTAGACAAGCTGATGAAGCAAACATTCCATAATGTACTTACAGTCTTTGGAGAGCAGATTCAACATAAAACCTTGGATTGAAAAGACTGAAATTACTATTTCATTGAATATTTTTTTTTGCGTATGCTTGAACATAAATATCACATAGATTTCTATATATCTGTAGTCAAATCTTCTTACATATATTAAGTAAACTTCTGGCCCTGAGTCATACCTTCCATTTTAAACTACTGCAGATACTAAATCTCTCCCCATTTTTTATGGCTCTCATCTTCTGTAAACATGCATATGCACAATTGAACTAGACTGCTGGGTGCCCAGAAACTGTAATGGGCTGTAAGATGTATGGAACTTTAATGAGTTTCTTTGTCATCCTCAGGGTTATTTAGGCAGGTTTCAAAGTGTTACATATTCCCACTGCCCAACTCCTGGTAATGGAACCATGAGTCTAATGTAATTTCAGTCTCTCTGCAGACAATGGGAAACCAGAATCACTTCCACAATGAAAATGGAAACACTTCCTGATTCAGGCCCCTAGTTCAGGATAAAAGCTGTGTCCCCTCCTGCCCCCAAAGTGAAACATCCTTTTAGAACCTGAAAGAAAGAGTAACAAGTTAGCAGAAGATACATGGACAGGAGCAGTGAGAGAGCTGATAAAGCTGTTTTCATTATTGATTTCACTTGCTGTTGCAATTCACCAATCATTGCCATTTTAAATTTTTAAACAACTCTGTTGTGAAGAAAATAGAGTTGAATGTCAAGGTGAATTCTTGCCTCTAATGATTTTCACTCTGAAGAAAGAGACAAGGGTAAGAAAAAGCAGCAGCTGATTTTCTATCTAAAATACAGTGCCTAATGTGCCTAAAGTTTGATCTCATTTTTATACCAGCAGCAATTTTAACAAAAATGAGGAAAAAAGCTGCAATGTTAACACTAATAGGAGAAACAACAGCACAGGAATTTTTGATCTGAGAAATCTTTTAATATAGTGTAACTGAAAACATATTGTGAAGTTGTAAAGATTTCAGAAAATGGCTTTGCTCTGTGCATGACAATAGACCAGTACTTTAAAATGATCATTTTGTAGCTGAAAATGCTGTATAGGATTAGCTTTACCTTCTAGAATTCACTGAAATACAGAAGAGGGGATTAATGTTCTAACTATGTGCCACAGTTCTCAGTGATTTGATTTTAGTTTGTTCTAAACAATATTAGCAGTAGTACTGTGCTACATGAAAAGTTCACCTCAGTGAAAATGCAGTGCCTGGAAAGGCACAGACTTCACATTTTTTATACCCTCCATCACCAGTTCTCCTCCCTTTGGTGCTGTGGCTTCTCCCCCTGATTTCTTCCAGGTAAATAAAAACCTGTGCACATGAATCTGCTGCAGCACACAAAGTCTAAACACAGCTGTCTTTTTCCAAGACTGTTTTCCTTCCACTTTACAATAAACAATGTTGTTCTTGTGACCTATTGATGTTCAATTCCATCTTAGAGTTAGTTAAAGAGGACAGTAATTGCTTTGTGGCAATGAATACTTAAGTGGCTTAATATACTTATATAGCCATTTCTTCTTATCTCATGAAACCTGAACCAAAAGTTTCCTTGTAGAATAGCAGAGCTGGGGACAGGGACAGTGCTGCACACACCATTCTGGGATGTTGTTTTTCTTATTTAGTCATCTCCTGCTGGCCACTCGGGGAAGGAAACTGGGCCTGATGTGATTCTGATCTGACAGAAGCCATTTCTGTGTTCTTTTATACCTTCAGAATACAGTATGTGCCAAATACAGTATGAACAGCTCTTCCATGAAATGAAAGCCCAGAAATATTTAAGAAAATTTTGCAGCAAAAATATCAGTAATTTCTTCCCACTTTCTGCTTGTTCATGAACATTATGTCTATTCAAAATGCAAAATTCTTAACCATTCTGAAACTCAATGATGTCTGCAGCACACTGCCTGTTAGTGGCAGTATGTAAACTGCATCTGCTCTTTGTTGGAAGGGTCCATTTGATTAGTGTTAGTGACAAGAGGAAAGAGTTAAAACTCTATAAATTGTATTATAATGTTAATTGTGAACTTAATTAAAACAATACATAGTTTAGCATCTTGAAATGATACCTGTTTTTTCCTCTGGAGAGTCACTGCAAATCTTCACATATTTTCATTTCAGAGATATTACGAGATATAAAATTGTCCTTTCAAACAAAAATATATGTTTTAAGGTAACGATTTTTAATTTCTGTAGGTCCATGGGTTTTTGTCCCATCTAAATGCTCGAAAATTCTAATCATTAAAGCAACATTCATTTCATAATACTAATCTCCTAAGAGAAAATCCTGAGGTTTCTCTGAGGAAAGTATTTTTCTCGATTTGTTGGGCTTTACAAATCCCACACAGAGTCCAATAGAAGCCTTGCAATGCCAAGTTGGCAGAGGCTGCAGTATTAGCTACAAGAAGGCTTAAGAAAGAGACTGTCAACATTTCCTCCTACAGACCCTAAATAGCTTTGGGACATGAACAGAGCTTTGTATAAAAATGTGCTCTTGTCCAGCAAGTAAAGAAAATCAATTCTGAATTCATGCTATGGCCTATCATGACAGTGCCTCTGCTCCTCTTCACTTGTTTTTTCTCAGTAGAATTGCAGCAGAATATAGGCTTGGCCTGTCCTTTTTTAACATTTGTAATTTCAGTCAACTCAAGTGATTTCTAGTAGAAAGACAAGGATTAGTTTTTGAAAGAATAATGTCTTTCTTTCTCTCTCCTTTCCTCTATTATAAATAAAGAGACAGACTGAAAAAAATGCTGGTAGTTAGGAACAGTGAAGTACATTAAGCTTAGAAAGCCTTGGATCATGATTCCACGTCATCATTTGATTTTAGGAATAACTCAAATTCAAAGTCTGTGACATGAGCAAAAATGCTGCTGCTTCTGGCCTGACAGACATAAATCCATGTAGCTGTGCTTTCCTTTGTCTCTTTAAGCAGTCAGATCTCTTTGTGATAAATGCCTTTGTTTTCTTCCACCTGTCCAGTAGACTGGTTGTTATATATTGCCATGGAACATCATCTCATTTTAAATAGAATTCAAGACTTTCATCTTTGAAAACAAGCCAGTATAATGTCACTATGCAAGATTAGACATTCAGTCTTTCCTATGACAACTCCCCGTGAAACTGATGTTCACAATGCATTATTCTGGTAATTTCTTACATTCTATAAAATAAAACAGCCACCCGAGAGTAAACAGTTTTTATTAAATGAAACCTCAAATATTACTTTGGTAGTTGCTGAACTGTTAAACAAAACACAGAGAACAATTAAACTAGGACTGATTTTTTTTTTTTTTTGGCTATGTGTAAGAACACGTTTTTAAACAATATAAGTCTCCTTCTGCCATGGCATTTTAACTACCGTGTAAATACAAATATTTTATTTCTAGCAGAAATGTTTTTTTTTCTTCACACTACAGAGGAAGAGCTCTTGCAAGTTCAAGCTCAATATGGATGTGCCTGTTTTAAGTGTTGATTGTTCTCACCAAATTATCTACATTTTGTGTCAAAATGACATTTATCCACCATTTGGATTTTATGCATGGTTTATATGCTTCTACTTCTTAGAATAAAGCTTTTTTTTTGAATTTTGAAAGCATTTTTGTGAAATGATTGTGATATATTGCAGCTAGATGACTTTTCTGAAATCAAGCTTCTCTTATGAACTTCTGATGTGATATTTCAAAATTAAGTTTTCTTTTAGACTTAAAATGGTAAATGAAATTTTTGTCTTCTTCATGTGGAAAATAAAGGCCCTGGGAAGTCTTCTTTTGACCTTTCAAACTCTAAATGCTTATGTTTTTTAGGACTTCTCAAGATAAATAGAAGAAAATAACATTTCTTGCCCCTCAAAAGAATACATTTTCCCAGCTCCTTCAGAACTCAGCTATTACATTGGAAAATAATTGGTAATAATAATTGGTAATTTTCAGCAGTTTTTTTCCATACTCAGGAAATCATTTGTTCTTGGCTCTTTTTACTTTCTTACAATTTCACTTAGGCTTTCATACTCATACTTGATTTTAACAGAGATTACAATCGGTATAATTTCACTTTTTGACACCTCTTTGAAAAGGCATTTCATTAGTCTTTACTACATTTATGATCAATTGGCCGGCACTCATATTTATTTTGGGGGCTCTGTGACACTGAATATCTGAGGCAGGGATGCCATTCTGGAATGAGTTATCTGTTTTCAGGTGTCTACAGGAATAACCACAGCTCTGCCCTGTGTTCAGAATTCCATTATCATAAATGGGCACCTGCTAAACTGAATATTTAAAGAGCAATTGCTCTCCTTCTGAAGTGGTGACACTGAGCAGTGAAATGAATCTCTTGCCTCAGGCCAATGCCTGTATTGGTTGGGGTTTCCAGGTGGTCCCTGTTGGTGTTTGGGGTGTGCTGGGGTAGCTGAGGGACCCCAGTGATGCTGTGTGGCACAGCCTGCAGACGCAGCTCTCTGGCTGGTGTGAAGAGGCAATTTGGGCATCTGCTCAGCCACCTTCCACCTGGCAATTCTGCATCTGCCCAGGCTCCTGAACCAGGCTTCTGTGCAGGGTTTGCTGGCTTCTGGTGCAGTGCTGGCCACATTGCTCAGTATTGCTGTCTAATATATCTTTTCAAAGGTATTTTACTATTCTGAGGTAGAATCTTCTCTTGTTAAACAAGTTTATTCTTCTCCAAGTGAAAGATGTTTGTGACTGGAGAGTTGTTTGAGTACTTAAGAGAAGCACCTGCTGAAGCATCTGTAAGTGCTGCTTTCTTCTGTTTGCATAGATTTATATTCCCAACTTCATGTTTAAACTGAGGACTGACTTTTTTGTCTGTTTAGTTTTTCTTTTAGCACAAACATTGAGGTACTTGACTAGATCTAGAATTCTCTGTATTTTACAGAATCACAGAATCAGAATCACAGAATTTCTAGGTTGGAAGAGACCTTTAAGATCATCGAGTCCAACCCATGTTCTAACACCTCAACTAGATCATGGCACCAAGTGCCACATCCAGTCTTTTTTAAACTCTTCAAGGGATGGTGACTCCACCACCTCCCTGGGTAGGGGATTCCAGTATTTGACCACTCTTTCTGTAAAATACTTCCTCCTTAATTCTAGCCTGTATCTCCCTTGGCGCAGCTTGAGACTGTGTCCTCTTGTTCTGTCTGTTCTTTTATTTTGCTTTTATCTATTTCTAAAGGTAAGATGATAAATTACTAACAAAGCCAGGTAAATGAAACAGCTGCAAACTTTTCTAATGGATACAGAAAGAAATACCTGATTTTATTACAGTTACAATGAAGTCAGGCTGTGATGTTTGAGTTTATGTAAAGATAATAAGAACTTCTGTAAATGTTACTTCAAAAGAAATATAAGATTTATAATGTTATCAGATAAATTCACTTTTCTTTCCTAGGATGTGCATTGTCTTGAATTACTGGATTGCCAATTTGTATTTTGTTTTGTCAGAAATTGCAAAAACATAATTTTATCAGCAGAGATTGTTTCAGTTGCATTTGCTTTCAGTTAATATGACCATATTATGTGTGGGTTTTTCTGTGTGGGTTTGTCCCCACATCAGATTGTAAATGAAGAATGACAGAGGATAAAAGCCATTTAGTTTTATCATTTTTAAACCAAAATAAAGCTGTCTGATGAATGACAATAAAATATCACACAACTGCCAATGTTACTAATTAGTAGGATTTACAGGGTTTGATATATTCAGCAGTATGACTTGTGTTTGTGGCTAAAAAAGAATGCTAATGATCTGAGTGGTGTTAAAATACAGATACTGCATTGTCAAAAACTGTTATAAATGTAAAGACTCTTTTGTGCAAAATCTTGAAGGAGAAATAAATGCAGATGTAATTCCCAGAAAAAGTTATTGTCTTCTCAGTTATGTGTGCAGAAAACTTGTTCCAAATCAAAGTGTGGCTATTTTGATATGTTTATTTTCACATGAGTTTCTTGATCAGGTTTAGAAAATTTTGTACTGATTTTGCTTTCTGTTTCAAGAGAGGATGAGTGAAATCAAGTAAATAAAATAGATGGAGACAAGTGGACATTTGATTTCCATGTTCTTTGAGAATTCTCTATCTGATTATATCTTGTATTTACTTGTTTATCAAACTTAGGTCCAGCTCTTTTCCTGCTGAAATGAATATAAATATCTTCATTCATTGTGCTGGTTATGAGTTTCCCATTCCATTTTTCTGGTACTAACTCCATCGAAAAGTCACCAATGCATTTGTTTTTACAAAAGGAAATTAGCCAAGGAATAATTACATTTTTTTATTATTGTTTTTTAAACAGTGAACACAAGCATCTTTTTAAATGCACATAATAGTCATACATAAAGTAGATACATAAAAGCTATGATCATGAAATGATAATATATCATATCAATAAAAACTATGATAATATTACATTCTTTCCTTTGAGAGAAATAATGCATTTCAATACTTGGTATAGTTCTTCAGATTTCTAATTTTCTAGAACACAAATGAGTCATGGGAGACAAGCAAATGTTAATTCAAAAATACAATTATGTATCTGATATTTCATCACTCAAAATAAAAACTCCACTTAAGAGGAAAATATAAAGATTTAGGGGAAAGTGATTGAATAGGAAGCTGTTCTAATAGAAATAGAGAGGAAAAGGAGACTCACTTCAGTTTTAGGCTTTCCTTGCAATTTACATCTCTCCAATCAAAGAATAAAGGAGAATCAAATGTCAGCGGTATTCACCTGTTGCTCAAACAGTCACTATTGGCAAATTTTAAATATACCAAATGATACCTCAGCATCAGAATATCCTTGAGTTTTGACATACTGATTAATGTCCGAGAATTATATTTGTCATATGGCAGTACTTAAAAAAGGATAGCAGTATTCTAAACTTCTCTGAGTCCAGGTTTGTCTGTCTTTAAAATTCATGTGACTTTTGAGGGGAATAATCCCAAGACCACTCAAGATGGAAAGAGGAGGAGCTGACAAGATCTTATTGCAATGTTGCAATGTTTTGGGATGGTGTAGATTTGGCAGAGTAAATGATATTGAGAGACGAGGATTGATAAAAATTGAAGAAACTAGAAGTCTAACTGAAGCTGGGAACTTTAGTAAGGAATATGATGAATAAGGTTTAGAAGGCAATGAGAACAAGTCAAGATGGCAAGCCTAAAGAAATGTGGGGATAAAAAGCTGTATTGCAAAACTGGAAGGCCTTGTATGTAGGAAATCAATCCAATGCAAGCTACAGGAGCCTGAATAAGAAACTGAAAGATAAGAGGAGGAAGAGAATGAACTGACTTAGCAAAGGACTAGGCTTTAGATAGGGTCACAACTGTAATTTCTACCTGTCAATGAATTTGATGCAGCTCCCTAAAAGTTCATTTGTCTATGACAACTTATTACAGACATATTACCCTGAGAGGAGTAAGGACTTTTAAATACAAAGTTAGATTATTCTTCCTTCTTCTTGAAGAATTCTCTTGATTTATTGAGACCTTTCACTAAATCAGTAATACAGTAGTTTTATTTGCGAGAATGAAACAAATTTTTAAAAATCTGCATCTTGTAGAAGATGAAGGAAACAACTTTCTTCAACATAATTATACAGCAGCAATTGCACCTTGAGTTAGGGGACTTGTAGGAGTAGAAAGATACAGTGTTCAGATTGAGGAAAGATAAAAAAACTGAGAAATGGATTTTAGTAGCAACTGTTGCCTCTATGAGAAAGACAGAAAAGAAAGAAAGATTTTCCTAATCTCTCCTTTTCCTTTGGAAAGAAAGATTAAACAAGACTTGGTTACTTTATCAAGTGTGAGTATTTATCTTTTATGGGAATAATTCCAGTCACCTACTATGCATCCTGCTAATACCAGGACATACTTGATACTACATACTTATTGCACATGCTGCACTTTGTTCTCTAAAATCTGAACTGTCTAGTTTCAAAGTTGTGTTTTTAAGTGGAATTTTGATTAAACAAAAGTTTTTTGATCTCTTTTTTGAATAAGCAAAGATGAATCTTTCATTTCAGAGTTATGTCCATCACTTTCTTTGTTATCTGGTGGTAGACATTATCATTTTAGTGGTCATGTCTAAATACAGTCAGAATATAGTGAAGTATATTTTGTGATGTATGTAATTTGAAAATGCATGTCCCTTTTAAAAAGGTATATTTCTCTATGGTTATGTTTTCACTGTAAAGTTAATTCATGTTCTTAAGGACAATCAAGATATATCAATCTGTGAGTGTCATACTGAATCTAATTAGTATTGAATCTAATAAGTACTGGTTGGCTGTCTTTTTTAAGACCAATTTGAGCCTGAGCATGGACATTTTGTAAAACACATTTTGCAAAACATTGGAAAAACATCTGTGTACTATATGTTGGCAGAGGAAATTGATATTTTGGAGTGAAATTAAAGTATTTTCATTCTTCACAGTCTAACTCTTGTGACCCATGCACCTTCTTTTATACTCTCTATTTATTCCAAAGTTAGTGCTTTATAACTGAGTTTGTTAAAGACTCTAGTGATTTGCAGAGGGCGTTTCATTTCTGATCCCAGTTTTTGATCCTGGTAGGTACTGTATCCATTCATACAATATAGTTGGTTTTTTGGGTTTTTTTTTTTTGTTTGTTTGTTTTTTTTTTTTTTTTGTTTTGGTTTTTCTTTCTGATGTTCTTGTGATGTTTGCTGCGTTCTTTGTTGCCTCAAGAGTTGCAGGAACTGGAAAACATAGCACACAACGAAAGTTTTGAATTATGAGTTTCCTAAATTATTAAATTACATTAAGTATTGCATCCCCTCTGGTAGGCCTATTACCTGGCTTAGGAAGTTGTTCTCCATGCATCCCAAGAGTCTTCTGGAATGCCTACAGGTCGCTGGGCTACTTGTCCAGCAGAGGTTGAGGTGTTTGATGCCCCCCAGCAGGACAAGACCCAAGGAAGGCTCTGGCAACAGACCCCCCTTGACTGAGCAGCATGCAGCAAACTCCAAACACTGGCTTCCCTTTGTTGCCTTAGTCTCTGACCCTTACCCATGAGTTTCCAGCCTGCTCATGACTATTCCTCGGAATTTGATTCTATCTTGATATAGAGTGAAGTATTTCAAGACTTCTAATATGTCTAAAGAGTATCTAGAATAAATGTATGGAAGACAAACTTTTAACACAGCATGCATCTCTAAGACAGTCTTCACGGTTTTTGAAAGTGATAAATCACATGAAGGATAAAAGAAATCTTTGCAGAACTACCCTTGAATGTAATAGGGCTTTTCTTTTTATATATACAATTTTAATTGAAATAATACAATGTACAGGGCACAGGGATCAGTTCCAGCAGTTATATGGACACTGAATTTGCTGTCAGAATGTGGAGGGAGGAGCTGGATGTAAGCTGGTCTCCCTGCTCTCTGCTCAGGTGAGGACAGTGTGTGAGCAGAGAGGGCACCAGCAACTGCATTTACCTAAACTAAATGAATCATTCTCTCTAGAGCAATGGAGTGGAGGAAAATAACAACATAAACCTTTTTGTAATTTTGTCCCTAAATACATGGTTGGACAAACACAGGATTATTTCCACTGTCATGGATATTTTTCATCAGATTTTAAAGGTTAGGATGATAGGCAAGCTATTGACTTTCCTTTCAAAATGTAATATGTGTTAAATTATATGTAATTGCTGGAAGTATACAGTAAAGTTATTGCAAGGAAAAATTTGAGCCTTTGGGGATTGTCCAAAAAGCCTTTGCTGCTTTTCATGGCAAAGAAGTCTTGATATCAAACAGATTGCTATGCAATTAAAATATTTCTGAAAGGAAATTAATTTCATCTATCTCAAAGCCTGCTTATACAAGAAAGGACTTGACTGAAATAATTTTATAGTTCTGTAGTTACTGATCCTGGCTGTATTGATCCAGAGAATTGTTGGCTTTCAATTACTTCAGTGGGAGGTAAATGCACTCATGATTTTAAGAGCAGGACATTTGCCAAATGTCATAAATATATAAAAGAGATCTACTGTATATGGAAGCAGAAGTTTTTATTGCCAGTCACTTTACCACCTGGACTATTCTAACAGAAAACATGTTCATCCATATAGAAACTGTCTGCAGACAGCTGAAAACTCTGACATAGTAACTGGGAAAAATCTCCTGTGAATTGAAATATTTATAAGTTAGTTGTCCTTTCTAAGGTATTTCCCTCATTTTAGTTACCCCAAAGTTTTTATGTGTATTTTTTTCTTCACAGGTTATTCCTAGCAGAGCAATGGGTAAATTGTCTAGATGTCATGTCTAGATTCTGAGGATGTACAGAACATTGTCAGCTTGGATCCAGACCCATCCATCAATTTCAAACATGTAGAATGCTTCTGTTGCCCTTGAGATTTTATTTAATCATTTACTTGAACGAACATAATTTTTTTATTTTTAGATTAAGATTCACCACTTACAGCTCAGAAGCATTCTAAATAATATTGGAAACTAAAAAAAAATGTTGCTTGAATATAGATTTCCCAAATATTCTTTTAAGTATCATGCTACCCACTCAAATGAGCATCTAATAAGAATGATTTACCATTTTCCTTGCATATGAGAATAAATAAAAGATGTCAGGAGAGAAAAGTAGCATGAAAGGCAATCAAAACTCTTTTTAAAAACAAGCTTGTGCTATTTTCACCCTCAAAATGACTTTTTTCAGTTTACATGTTTGGAACAAGTGTGTTTGGAAGCACCTCTTCATGAAAATAGTGAGTTAGAAGTAACTTTTCTCAGCTTTTCTCTTAGACTCAAAAGAATTTCAGAAACTTCAACCACTATTGCCCATACCACTGTCTTGTAGCAAAGGTGAAAGTAGCATGACTTCTCATACTTGTATATTGTTGATTCATTAGCAGGAAATTATGTCTATCTTCAGAATATCCCGTGCTAATTACTTAAAAAGAAAAAGACAATTCCCTCAATAACAATGGCAAAGATCCAATGACTTAAAAATACTTACTCTTTGATGTTAATGTTCATTGCAAGCAAGTTTAATAGAAGAAGATTTGGCAATAGATTCATTGGTTATACCCTACTTTTGTATCCTATTAAAACACACAGTGTAAAAAATCAGATATGTCAGGGTTAATATTGAACCACTGATCCACATTTACTCTTTATCTTCTATATTTTGTACTAAGAGAAATGACTCATTGCTAATATAAGTTTAAGTGATTTTAACATCTATCCTAGAGGTATTACAGGTGTTTCAGCTTGTTTCATTTATTAGAGCATTTTGTATTTATCTCTCAAGTATCTTCCTTCAAAAGGGATATCTGCTGCATTTCTGCATCATACCCAGCATCAATCACTTTGATTAGGGTCTCACTCCACAAACCAAACAGCTTTTCTTCCATGGCAGCTCCATATGTTTGCTGCAGCTGTTACAGTTTCCAGGCATAATGCGACTGTACTCTGCTCAGAGTTTGTGTCCCTGTCAAAGAGGCAGGAAATTATTCCTCGCTGCTTTGATTTGCCTTGAAGTTGAGTGACTTGAAATCTGCCCTACAGCTAGACTAGGGTTGCCTACAAAAACATACAGAAAATTGCATCTGTGTTACTTTTCTCACGACTGAGTCCAAAGAGTGCACACTGCCAAGGCTTGGTCCCACAGCACTGATCAAATGCAGGTCAAAAGAGTTTCACTGATGGGGAGGTTCCTCCATGGAGTTTTTAGCCCAGATCCAATGATAGAAGAATGCTATCACAGCTATGAGACTGAAATGTGCTGACATTTATTAATGATTTTATGGTTTCTAACTCAGGAAAATATTTCTCTTTTGTTCTTTTGTTTTGTCTTGCACTAGGACAGTATGTAAAGCTACGTAATACACTGTACACTGCGGTACAGAATTAGTACTATCACAGCACACTGAACACGGTACACAGGGCAAAAAATGTACCAGTTAGGAGATCCATCTCTGTTGGAAGAAATACTACACACTTCTGTGAAGAGCACCTTAAAGATCCCAAGCTCACTATGATTTAATTACATCTAAGATGAAACAGAGAACTCAGGTTATTAAAACGCATATGTATGAAGTTCACCATCATTTCTCCTTCCCCAGAATGGAGAAATGATTTTTAAAATTCTGATCACTGGCTAAGTCTGACAGTCATCAGCTTTGTAAGAACTTTATTCATCCTGAAAAAAACAAGCACTTGTCAGCAACTAGGCATTGCCGTGTCACTTTTCTTTGCATTTCATTAGCTGGCTGCAAAAATAAATATGCAATGGATCATTAAGTTTTGGTGACGAAAAACACAGTTTGGCATGCATTGAATATGTTTTTAATGAAATTTGTAATAGTGCACATGTTCTGATGACAAGTATTTTTAAAAGTCCTGTAAGCCCTTAAACTCAGTTTGACAATTAAGGTTCGACACAGATGAATGAATGAATGAATGTAATGTACTCACTTTACTGCAGGTGTGACAAATGACTTCAATATCACAATATCTTACTGTTCACTGATCCTCTGTCTCTGTGATTGCACATTACTACTCTGGTTTTTGCAACTCAGTAGCTGGAAACAAAAGTTGTTCCTGATGGTACCTGGACACTGTTCCTCTGTGTGTGTGTGACTGTAAATAGTTGAGCTGTCACAGAACAGAATTTTTCTGTTTCCCACCAAGAAAGAAAAGCAGGAAGCACGTGCAGAATATCAAACACATGAACCATGGCAGCAATGCAGCAGCTCTCACAAGAGCTAAGACTGTTTTTATAAGGAAACTAGCTCAATGAAAAATCCTTCTCACAAAACAAAACACTGTCTAGAATTTTTAATTGATTGATGCAGGTTCTTTATTGGATCATTTTGTTCCCTCCATCCCAGGAAATGTAAATTTTGGCTGATTATTAAAAAAATGTCTTTAAACACTTTTATTTTTTCTGATGTACAGAAAACAGGCATCTAAAAGCAACAGAAGCAAAAGCAATCTGGGTTTTGGTTTTCAATTTCCTGATTAAATGCTTAGCCTTTCCACTGGAGGAGGAAATTTTCTATCCTAGTTCAAAGTCAAAATAACTTTTTTGTTGTTATAGTAAAAAGGCTTTCTAAAAATTTTTTCTTAGTTATTGCAAAAAAAAAAGTTGTTGGACTCCTGGTTGGGAATAGGAAAATTACATTTATTATCTGTATGAATAACCTTTTCTAACAAAGCACTTAACTTTAAAGTGTGGATAAAGCCACAGATTTCAGAGAAACTTAAGTGCTGCTCTGAACAAGGTTGTAGAGGGAAAATTTTTAATTATTAAATTAGCACAGGGACATATTTAGTTTAGCTCCTCACATGCCTATTTCCCTAGTCATTAAGTGCAAAAGTGAGGATTCTTGTTTAAGCGAGGAATAGGAAATGAGAGGAATGAAAGCATGCTGAAAACACCCGGGAGGGGAAAAGCCCATCTGGGGAGTCCCAAAGCACAATTGGTGCCCAGTGGTGCCCTTGGGTTCCAAGGGGCTCAGGTCCTGTGTTGAGCCCTCAGCCGTAATTGCAGTCTGGCAGTGTTTTACTATGTGAACAGCTAATGTAATTTCTGGTCCCTCAGGAAGATTAAATGCTTGCAGATCTGTGCTGGCTATAAACCAGTTTGTGTTCTGGATCCAAATGCTGGGATTCTAGCTAAAATCATCTTCCCTCTGTAACTGTGACACAGGTGACATTAGGAAATCAGTTGTGGTTATTGGCTCAGACCTCAAATGCCAACACTCTGTAAAGGCCCCTTCCCTAACTCAGATTGCAAAGCATTTTTAAAGGAGTAGACTGTGTATATTACTTATGTGCAGAGAATCAAAATAGCTGTATAGGGAATGCTTTCAGAATGTAATTACTGATTATTTTGTGTAGGAATCATGAATGGTGAGAAGTGTGTATGCAGTGTGTATGAATAATTCAGATATCATCAAAAAATCTAAATGTTTTCTGGTAATCTTTGCTAATTAAATATCAAATTTACCTGTATTATACTCTATGTGCTGATACTTACTATGTTTTAATTGTGGTAAGTCAAAATCTAGTCACAGAATCACACTAAAGAGGAAAGATTTTCTGCTAGATTTTCTAGAATGTCAATAGTCAACAGATGTATATTGAACTCCTACATTTGTATTTCATTAAATAAAAAAGCAAAGTTAATTTAAAGGTAAACTTATGCTCAATTTATGTGTGCACAAAGACAATCAATAAATATATCTATTCCATCTATCCAATATCTATTCAATAAAGTGCTTTAGTTGCACTCATTTTAAGAAGTAGGCAGTAATTTTGTAGTTGGTAAGGCTCTTTTGAAGCTTTTGAAACAGGGCATAGTACTGTCCCTCACACAACTGCTGACTAAGGTGGTTCTTCATTAGGATAAAATATAAAATATTGTCATTTCTTGTTTTATTGTGTACATGAATCTTTGTACGAAGTATTGTACCTTGTAACATAACATTTGAATGAAACCAAAAAAATCTAAATTAAGATGGGAACAATGGGGCAGACTGCTTCCAGATCAGACATCATATGTCCTAGATTCAAGAGCAGTGGTTACCATGAAAACTCCATAAGTCTCAAGCACTTGGATCCTGTATCACTTGATACTTGGCAATATTTTATTTCATCTGTTCAAATTAATTCTCAATAGCTGTAATGAATCTTTTCCTTTCTAGCAGGGAATTACATGATTCCCTAATATTAACTCAATTCCCTTGAATATTCAATGCAAAATCATTGGACATTTGTTAATAGAAGAATTAACATGTACCAAAAAGGAATTGCATCAGGGAGATTATATTTGCTAATAGATTTTTTTTCTGCTATGCTAAATTATATTCTTTCCTTATAAATCTTTATTAAGCGCTGCCAATTCAGCATCTTTAACCTGATTGTTTCATTTGCATGCTTTGCCTTTGTGATTGGATTACAGTTTGTTGTGCTTTACTCTTCATTATCATCTCTCTGGATGTGTAATTATGCATTATTACTTAATATTCAATTTACTTTGTCCAGTATTTGAGTATAAGGTATTGAGGCAATAATATGCAAAATTTTTTTTCTGCTTCTTCAAGCCCTTCTGCAACTCTTCACCTCAGCCTCTATAACTGAGGAAAAAATTAACTGGCATTAGTTTGGATGCCCAAATTTCAAAAGTGTTTTAATATATTCTCAAGAACAGCAAATTAGCACAAGGAAACAAATAGTGATAAAATATACAAGATTATATATTAAAGGCTTTTTATTTAAAATGTAATTATTATTATTTAGTAATAATTATTATTTAGTAAATAATTATTATCATTATTATTTTTTATTATTATTAATTAAACATGCTTTTATAGCAAATAAAACTCAAATTCAAACTTATTAAAAAAAAATATGTGTTTTCTGACTTGCTTAGATTTAAATAAAGAATTTACTCAATTGCTACAAGAGAGTGACTTAAAGTGTACCTCATAGAAATAAAGTGAAGAGCTGTAAGAAAGATAAAGCACTGGCTAACCAAGAGAATGCAAAATGTTTATGTTAAGAGTTCTCTAAAGAAGGATTAGTGATGAAATTTTTCAAGGATAATTTTTCATGTTCATTCATTAGAATGTTGATTAATGACATTACAGGAAGAATGACAAATATGCCAAAGGGAGCTTTGGTGATACTGAAAAGAACTGGGGTAGTTCATAGCTAGTAATGATACAACCCAAAAGCTCACCAGTTAGAGATGGCAATTCAGGAAATCTCTCTCCTTGAATCAGTCTCTTATGGATGACCAAACTGTAAATATTATATACCTCTGGAAAAGTCTGTCCTGATTTTAGTCACTCATAGGGCCTCACTTATAGAACTGTTTATATTCTCATCTCTTAAGCTAGAAAAGAACACTGTTTCTTCACAAGTCACATGAATGAGGTAAAGGCAGCAGGTACAAGTTGCACTGGGACAGACTAGCTCAACATAAGAAAGAAATTTTTATAGCAGGAACAATCAACAACTTTCCAAGAGACACAGAACCATAGAATGGTTTGGGTTGGAAGCAGACATTGGGGGTCACGTAGTTCTAAACCCTCTGCCATGGGGCACCTTCCACTATCCCAGGTTGCTCAGACCCCAGTCCAGCCTGCCTTGAACACTTCCAGGGATGTGGCATGCACAGCTTCTCTCTTCCAGTGCATGCTTTCATATATCTAATCTAAACCCAATCTCGTTCCGTTTGAAGCCCTTCTGCCTTGTCCTGCCACTATTTGCAGGTAAATTCTCTTGCTCCATCTTTCCTGCAAGCTCCCTTCAGGTACTGGAAGGCTGCAGTTAGATCACCCCAAAGCCTTCTTTTTTCTAGGCATGGTAGAGTCTCTACTGCTACTTTCCACATATGTTTCTAATTGCCTTCTAATTATGTACTCTCATGTCAAGACAAAACCCATGGGACATGTCAGAAAAAATTACTCTATTACTAGACAATTCTCTAAGTCTTTGTCTTCCAGTTTCAACCAAAAGCCATTTTGGTAGAAGAACTGGGCACTGAACAATGTTAGGACAAATTAGAAGAATGGATTTGATCATCTAGTTGAATCTCAAATTTCTGAGCCTCATCAGTGAGTCATGAGGCATTAAGATGGTAGCTTGCTTCTTTGTGTTTTAAAGGGTCTTCTTTAAGGTCATTTACTCATGGATCTGGAAGAAAAAGTATTCATTGCAGGTCAGTTTTAGCAGAAGTACTTGGGACTTCTTTGCAGACTTGATTTCAAAATTATGCCTGAAAATCAGCTCTGAATTTAAATAACAAAGCTGTAAAGTTTGTTATCTGCAGGTACAACTACAGCAAGCTGGTAAACATTTAATAGTTTGTAATAAAACTTGTGAGATTAAGCAGCATCATTATGTCTAGCCGTCTGTATCGACTCCTAATGAGTGACTGTCTGAAAGAAATCAGCAAATACAAATTAGAATATGAATGCTGACTAGGTAAACCCATTTTGTAAAATGAGAAACAAAATAATTTAATTGAGGATGCTAACCTTAGATATAATTTCTGTTCTGAAATACTAAAATTTAGGGAAGATACTAAGGAAGGATTCATCTTTAACTTTTCCTACTACATAGCAATAAACAGCCTGACAGAAAAAATTAAAACAACCTCATTTTTTCCAGCCCATCACTAAAAACTTGGATTTGTACAATCACTGTTTGGAAAAGCCATCTGTGTTATCTATAACTTTGTAGCATTCAATATTGATAGAACTCTTTGTGACAGACAAGAAAGTGTCTTCCCTGAGGTTGTTGTGGCTGATAAAGCCCATCACCCTTGTATTTCAGTTTGGCTTTTACTTTTCTTTCCTTGTAAACCTACTGGGTTTCCTGTCATAGCCTATAGCATTGCTGTAGATGAACATCCTAAATTACTTTTCCAAAAACCACTTTAAATCATGTCTGAACTAAGATTGTTTATTTCTTTTTCTTTTTTTCCTTCTTCTCTTTAAAAATGAGAATTGTCCAGGGTATATATATGTGTGTGTAGATAGATAGATAGATAGATAGATAGATAGATAGATAGATAGATAGATAGATGGATGAATGGAGGCACCCACAGAAATACAAATGAACCCCTACATATGTTTACAGGACCAGGCACTTTTCCTTCCAAGTCACTATTGCTAAGCAACCAGTTCCTCTTGCCTGCTGCTCTAATAAAAAGTGTTCTTAACAGAGCTGCATGAAATTGTATTTCCCCTGAAAAACCCTTGTGGTCAATGTTGGAGGGCTTCAGTGCTAGGCTTTTTTAAAATCATGAATGGTATGTTGTTAGATTTGACTCTTTAACAATAGTGTTGAGGTAAAAGTTTGCTTCAGCTGTGTCTTGGTAATTTTAACAATTTTAAAACCACCTTGAGTGGCTCTAACTTTTATCAGCAGAGTCGTCTATGTTTTTTTGAATGGGTTGATGTCCTTATTGTATATAAATATGTCTGTGTTTGTAATACAAACTCAATGTCCTATTCAAAGAGTCACTAAAAATATATGATTGCTATTGAAACATATTTCCCTATTTAGTTTGCACTTTAAGGATTTTTTCACTTTGTTAACTGTTCCAGCTGTTCACGGTCCTTCTCCAAAAAAGACTAATCAATCACTACACAATGCCTGGAGATGCCTCAGAGCATGGAAACTTCAGACTGACAAAACCAGAAGTGTTTAGCAGCACCTCCTTGTAAATCTTTCAAGTGCTACAGGAAGAGGTAAATAAGCAATAGATGAAAAAATCCCCCAGTTATTTTTTAAAATACAGGATCAATGTCATCCATCTCAGGAATCTATACTCAAAGTATCAGCTCTTGTCATGTCTCTTGGCTTTTTCAGTGAGATCTGCATTTAGACTCTACACCTGAAACAATACTTGTGTAAATTCATAATCCTTCAAGTGGTCCAATTACAAATCCTCAGTTATCCCTGCACTATGTTCATGGATTCCTCCTGATCCCTCATAAGGGACCTATTTAGTTGTTCTGCACAGGATTTTCAGGTCCTTAGCAGACCTGACCTGCTCAAGTGCTATTATAAACAATCTTTCTGAGCTTCTGCTGATAGAGCAGTTTCCACAGGTTTCCACCTGAATAATGTTTACATCCTGGGCTCTTCAAATTGGAAGAGTTTTCCTGGTAGCAACTTTTTGTGAAGATGATAACAACTTACACGTGAAAATGAACATTCTTGGTGTATGGACTAATGTGCCCCATTCTGTCTCCACCCCTGAGCCCTGCTGTGATGGAGAATAAGCCATTCACTGACCATGGGTGAAATGTTCAATGTCTCCATGCAGCAGTAGTTCTGTCTTTAAAAAGAGAATGCAGATTACTTACACATTTTTGCACATTGTATTCAGAACTCTGGGCCGGGATGTGCTGCACAAGTAGGAGCGTTACATCCGCTCTCAGCGCACGTGTAATGGATTCACCATCACTGCATGGAGGGAGGAAAGACATCCTGAGTAGCAATTTCAAAGGAAGGCAGTGCATTTATTATGCTTTTAGGGTTTCCATTCGCCTGCTACCCAACTGATTTTCTAAATGCCACCATACTGTGATGTCCATGTCATCATCTATTATGGAGGAAAAAAAAAAAAAAAGCTGTACTTAACATTATTCATACTTTTAGCTGCAATTCAGAAACTTCCTGACTGCTTCTTGGATGAAAATCAGAAAAGCTACTCTAGTGGCAGTAAGTAAATACTTAGGAAGAAAGAAAAGAGAAAAATCACCAGAAAGGTGATTTCATAGGCAACATGCAAGAGATTTTGCAAGTATGAATTCAAAATCTGCTTTTCATCAAATATAATTTTAAAGTGTGCTTTTTACTTTTTTAATTAAAAAAATATATTTAATTAAAAAAATTTGTTGTGTATTAAGTTGTCTCTCAACTTAGAAACTTATAAATTTACAAACTTAACACTGCACTCTAAGACAGTACACTACAATTGTTGCACTGTATTTCAAATGAGAAAGCAGATTTCCTACTCTTTTGAACAGGGTCTTTTAGAAAACAAAGCCAAAACTGTGTATGTGTGTATGAGGTGGGGGGAAGGGAAGGGTATCATCCTGAGTGTCTGAGGATGTGTGCAGTAATTTATTTTTTAAATCACATTTTTAGTAGAAAAAGGTAATTTTTTAACAATTTTGTCCAGTCATTTAGCCATTATACTTAGCTAGATAACATCATATTTCTGTTATCAGTGGAAATTATTAGCTGCAAGAATAAAAAATATCTTTTGACTTAGAAACAATTGCACCTGCTACTTATTTGTAAGAGATGTAGTGATGGCTGAGCGTTGCCCTAAGAAAACATAAAAATCTGTTGTTACAGTGATGGACAGAAAAATGCAAGCATGAAAGAAAAATGTTCATTTTCAATAGCTGAAGAACTCGGTTACTTTTAGGCTTGTGGAATTAAAAAGAATTTATTAAACATTTCAAGTTTCTTAAAATATTTAAAGAATTTAAGCATTGATACTTATGGAAGTAAAATGTTAACTGAAATGTTAACTAAATTTCCAATTAGTTAATATTATTCTAATTGTGACTTCCTTAATGTGACTTCCTTAAGGCTTCTTTTCATGCAAGTGTTTGGTATACTGTAAAGCAGAGTCTCTGTCAAGTCTCCCCATTACTAAAATGCCAATATGTGGTGCCCTTCAGTTCAGGGAAAATAGCAAATGCAAGCAGAAAAATGTTGAGCATAAAAAATTATATATTTTTTATTTCTGAAGAATCTGAGATTGCTAACCATTGCAGGTTATATCTGTTGGTCCACCACTGAAGTTCAAAGTGGCAGCTGCTCAGGTTGAGCAGAGTTCCCTTTGCACTGAGCAGAATTCCCTTTCTCTCACTGCCAAGCAGAGAATTCTGCTGCCAACTTAAATTGCAAGTGGAGCTAGAAAGACAGGAGGTATTTACTCAGGATGTCTTGGGAATAACACTTTTAATCCTGTGAAAAGTGTTGTGGGATACTTAGTGACCCACATACTTGAAGTGTCTGTCACCTATCTTCCATCTAGAAACATTTACCTCCATTCAGTTTTTAGAATAGGTTTGGGATATTTGTGGGTTCAGAAGAAAAGCTGTGTCTTCTGTGATTTTAGATTGCATCTTGGCCTTTCTAGTTGCACAAACCCATGAAATTCATCTAGGAAGTAATGAAATTTATCTTGACTTTGGATGTAGAGTCACAACATATAGATTGGTTAGGGTAATACTGCTTTATGTTTGGAATTGCATTAGGACTTGTCTACATTAATGCAATTGTGAAAGTTAACCCAAATTGACTAAAGTCGTGAATTCAGAGCATCATTAATTAAAGTAGATTAGTGGATTCACATCCTGAATAAATTAAATTAAACCAAATGCAAGCCCTCCTTAATTCTGAATGAGAGTGTCCAGGCAGGAGTTTAATATAGTTTAACTAATCCATTTTAAAAGATAATTCTGATTGATCTTAATGGGTGTCCATGAAAATGAGGCATATGAAGGTGGATATCTGTATGTGTAGGTGAACTCATACAGAAACTCAAAGAAATATAATCAAATTAACAAAATACAACTTTGTTCATTTGCATTTTCCATTTCAGGAAGTATGCTGATTAAAAATTCAAAATTGTAGATGTGGCCAAGATAAAAGAGTTTAGTGTTTCCAGCAATATTAGGTTTCAAAAATAATGAACTTTTCAGGTCAAACTGTATGTAGGAAAACTTTATTCACTTTGTGTGTGGATCAATCCTTTAATAAATATGTCAGTCTACAGAGGCAACATAAATAATTGTACATACAGAAAACCTTAAACATGGTAGCACTGCAGACAATAAAAGAAACCAGACAAACTTGAACATCATACACACTCTGTTCCCTTCACAAGGCACAGCCTGTCCTCAGTACTGCAGCGACACAAGCTGGGGAAAATAGAAGGGGATAAGGACTTGAGGTTTAAGGACAAAATAGATTGCAAGACTCTTCACAGCTTGTTTATTTTTAATTTCCCATTTAATTTGCAATATATATTCCCCTTCCGTCTTCTATTGCTGAAAAAGTTTCCTCATTGTGCAGATTGTAAGTCATGTTTCCAGCCCAGCTGGAAGGACTCTTGCATTTCCTCGCTGTAAATGGTCCTTCATACTAATGTGGTGACATACACAGCATTTGTTATTGCAGTTTCTACTTTCTGAATAATATTAATTATTATTCATGACAATTATTACCTGTTTGTTCGGAAAATTTTTTCAGCTGAAAAGAAATTACTGGGGAAGCAAACTTTATATGCTGCACCGTTAAACTAGTCATGATGTGTGGGGTTTAGAGTGGAATGAATAATTTCTATTTTTATAATATTTTCTGCTAATCTTCAATTCATTATTCTTCTCTGAATCAACACCTTGCAGCAATGAAACAATGCACACAAGAAATTTATTCTCAATGATTGCAAATTTGAGCCAAAAATATGGGCTATTTCATGTAAAAATGGAATACTGTCATATGCAAATTGATAAACTACTGAGAATAGGGTGTGTGAAAGAAGGAACACTGATTTTTAAGCAGAATGTTAATATGCTGAACATCTAGATCACTTAATCATTAAAAATAACAGTAATATGTAATGTCACTTAATCATTAAAAAAATTAACAGTTATATGTAATGTGGAAAGTTTAACACTCAGTAGTGTGAACAATGGAAAAGGTCAGATGTCTAATTACTGAGTTTATCATTGCCTGGAAGGATTTGTAGGAACTGTAATGGTAAAATCTGTTTTTATATTGATTTTATGACTGGTCCCAGTTTTTCTTTCTGTATTTGCCAAGTTCCTCACTGGGTATTAGATCATACTTAGACTTCTTAAGAGAACTGTAATCTCACATTTCAGGGCTAAAATGCCAGTTAGATAAAAGTGAGAAATTTGTTAATACTTTCCTTTTAAACAGAATCTGATAGCATACAAATCAATTTCTAGCTTTTAGCCTCTGAAAGTACATTTGCTTTAGAATTATATTGTATAAACTTTATGAGAAGTATTAAGCTAAAATGAAATTCTGAAGTTTCACCTGTCAGTTTAGAATAATGAAACTTTAGCCATTGCAGCCAAATAATTTCTATAACATTTCTTGAAAATCCAACTCCCTAAGATTATATTTTGACTCTGTATATTGGAACAATTGCCATCTTCTATATCTTGAAGTGATGTCTGGGTTGCATCCTGCTCCCACGCAGGCAAGACTGGATAACGTGCAGTCTTCCCTCTTTGCCCTGATTTCTGTGAAAAGGACATGGAGATTTGCAGTCCAAAGTGGTCCACAGCTCATGGAAGAGTTCAAAACTTTGGGACAACAACAGATCTGTATTTGCTGTACAATTTCAAGAAACCCTTCCTGCCTTCAGAAGAAGACATTTAGTATTTTTTTTGGTCAGACTGTTTTAAAAGCTCTGGGAAACTGGTCTCTGTATCTATGAACTGGCTAGGCTGACTAGAATCCTTCTTGTATGAGGTGTGGGGAGTCTTATTTCAGGGAGAAAGTAATAATAAGTTGCATGCTAAGTTTTTAGTCAATAGGAAATACTGAATACAGATTACAGAGGTACATCTTAGTGCCTTTTGCTCTTTGAGTGTCTTCAGTATGGAACTTGTGAGT
Source organism: Ammospiza caudacuta (assembly GCF_027887145.1). Classification (NCBI taxonomy): domain Eukaryota; kingdom Metazoa; phylum Chordata; class Aves; order Passeriformes; family Passerellidae; genus Ammospiza; species Ammospiza caudacuta. The sequence continues at coordinate 109,225,072 of NC_080594.1, forward strand.
GGTGAAATACCCTGTGTTGGGTTGTCTCTGTTTAGGCACCTAAGTTATCTATTTTAAAAATGGAATAGAGATTATATCTCTGTTCTTAATCTCAGTGGGAATTTAGTACTGCTTTTCTGCAGACCCCTGCTATCATCTGAAAGCTTCTGGGTGGATTGCAGTAACCCACACTGTGGGACCCCTGTGCTCTGCCCTCTGCACTACAGGAGGCTGATGCCCATGCCTGCCCCTCTTCTGAGCTAGGGGCTCTAATTCATCTCTGGTGGGTGATTGTGTTTTCAAAAGGCAAGAATGCAAATTATGGTGTGCCAAAGCCAAGACACACAAAGAAATGTGACATCCAAGTTTTTGAGTTATCACGTTAGAAATCAGTTTTGGAGACTGCAAATGGATTTTATCCAAAAGGTTTAGTACAATCTGGGTTTAAATATGTGCTCTGAATCTTCTATGTGTTGAACTTTTTGGCAAATTCTTCACTTTAGGAAAAAATAAATATTTTTAAAATATATATATACATTATTCTGGAGAGTCATTTAATGTGATGTCATCTCATATAAAGTATGGATTTGTGTACAGCGCTCTATCTCATTAAAGAACGGTTAAAAAAAGGACAGCAGCTATTTATTTTTTGATGCTTTAAGCATATTAGGAAAGGTTAAGCACTTAAAATTATATTGTTCAGTATGACACAGAAGAATTAGTTTTCTCTTTTGCCCTATTTCCATTTTCACAAAGAGAAATGAAATGAAAGATTATAAGAGAGATTATGTCAAATAGGCTAAAATTATATCAAAACTTGATGGCATATGGAGCCAGAAATTTTCCTAAACAGGAAAACAAAGGATTCCTGAGAGGTCATAGAGTACTAGGCTCAAATAAAGGCATTGCAGCTAATATCTTGTGTGCTTTGATAGGGGAGGACAATGTAATGGCCCCTGTGAGACAATCATTAGGCAAAACCATTTGAAGCAGTTTTGTGGTTGCTCTGTCTTACAAAACAAATTAGACTGCAGCTGCCAAAGGGATTTAGACAATACAAATATCATCACATTTTTCCCTGTTTTTCTCTTTTAGTTCTGACAAAAAAAATCTGCAGATGTACTCAGAAATCTGTCCAGTAGTAATTAGATTAACATGGTAATTGGACTGTAACTTCATTTATTCATGCAAATGAAGACTAATTCATTTTTTCAACTATTTTTTTAAACAAATAGAGCAACTTCTTAGGTATCACATTTAGTTTACTTTTCTTTTTTTTTTCGGGTATGATATTTTTCAGTAGATGAGAAAGGTTCTTGAGGCTTAAGGTCATATCATTGTATATGAACACAAGGTCTTGTCCCTTCAGTGAAGTACCATATTTAAGAAATATATAATAAGCAAGCCCAAATAGGAGGGTTAATTTCATTGAGTATAATTTGCAGTGACCTTGGGATACTATTTTCTTTTTTGCATTTTATATTATTTATCAAATGAGAAAAAGAAAAAAAGTAGAGAAGATAGTGACCTATTTAAATCTTAAATATCAAGATTAGATGTACATTTTGGTCCATTTTATTGTCATATATTTGACCTAACCTTACAGGTCATGAGTTTCTGAACTAACTTATTCCTCAATATAGTATATTGTTAGTATATAATTAGCTGTAATCTTCTATGAGGATAAATTCTTTTTTTTTCTCAACTGACATGCATATCTATTCACATGCATGCATACACGCACATGTACGCACACACGCACACACACACACATATATATATTTCAACTCCAGTTGAATAAAAAATTTTCAAATTATGCATTGTCACTCTCAACACCTGAAGGACAAAAAAGAAAGCTCGCCTGATCTGTGAGCATTTTAGGGGTTGCTCCACTAAAGGGCTGTTCCTCATTAAACTTTGTGTTGATACACACTTACCCTGTAAAATTCAAATGCCTTCAAACTGCAAATGCAGAAGTCTTGCACATGCAGTGCAAACACTTGAATTTGCAAAAATACCAGAACTGACAGGAAGAACTGCAGGGTAAAATTTATTTGACAAAGTTGAAGAGATTCATATGTTGTGGAAGAATGTAATTTATGCTAAGCACGTTCTGTGGTTGGAGAAACAAAGTCTGACTTCACCTCAACACCCTGACACAGTTTGATTGCCTGCTGGAAGAACAGTGTTGATAAAACTTGTACGATATTTATGTCTAGCAATGTTGAAACGGAGGTGGACATTTAGTCTGAAGGCTGTGATTATCTGTAGTATAAACAAAGATATACCCTTGCCCTTTTGAAAAGGTCAGGTGCAACATTTCCTAAGATGCTGGGCAAACTTGCAAAGCAAGAAAGGGCAAAGAAGGAAGTATTCAGAGGCAATGTGGGATGCATAATCAGAAATGCCATGTCAGCATGGCTGAGTGACGAGGGGAAATAGGCATAAACAGAGTAATCTGTCTAATCTGATGAAATTAGAGGAAACTAGGTGATCTGTGTTAATAATAATGTAGTTTCTTTATTTTAAAACTGATAAATCTTGGCTAGTAAGGGTAGGTACTAGGACAATTCAGTCAATGATTCAGAGAGGAACAGAGCATGCTGGCATGCTGAGGAAGAGGGGAATGCTCAGGAGGTGTCAGAAGGTGCCCGGGTGACAGATTTGTTTCCCAGGTGTTGTTGCTGGTGTTCACCACTGTGTCTACCTTGTTCTTTGGGGGCTGTGGCACCAGATGCACTCTGCAAGGCACAGGGCAGGAGTGATCAAGAGCTCATATGGATCAAAGTGATTGAAAGAGAAAGGAGGGTTAAATCTGAACTAAGAGAATCTGTTTTACTCCATTTCAGTGTCTGCTGAGAGCACCAACTGCCTGAAGCCATACTCTGTTAGGTTAGCTGAGCCTTTTCAGCAGTGCCATGCTCCCTAAAAACTGTCAGCAGGGCCTGGCTAAATGCTATCTGTGACCATCATATTGAAATTTACAGTTTTAGTCCTTTTTTTTTTCCCCACTGGGAAGAAAAGACAAGAGGATGCTGGGACTACTTCACTCTACCATGACCTCCAGAACCACAGGCTTTTGTCATAAAAATGTCTTTCCAAGAACCTTATATCTAAAAACATTGTGTTGCTATGTTAGAAAAACTCAGTGACAACATATGGAATTCAGGATTACATTAAAAAAAAAGATTCAAAAAAATTCAATGTTTTAAAGTGTATCAGAGACATAAAAGTTTTGTTTTAATCAAATGTGTTTTAAAACATGTTGGACAAGTCAAAATACTTCATTGGATCTTGATTAATAATGAAATGTAGCCCAGCATTTTTCTGCTGCCAATGGGGTTTATTTTTTTGTCTTTATACACTATCTTGCAATTCAATCTTCTTTTTTTTTTTTTTTTCTTGTTTTGTAAATGTCCTGATAAGATTTTAAATACCATTTTGTTTATCAATATTCTTTGAGAAGGATACGTGTCTGCAGTAGTCTTTCCTTATAAGTAATTCTGAAAAAGTTTCAGAAAGACAAAAATGTTAAACTTCAGTGGTAGGTCCAGGCCTACACACAATCCTGGGACTTACTTTGTGACCATCCACCAATTCTTGTGACCAGTAGTAATCACAAAATCAATAACTATTGCCCATCAGAATAAAAAAAATTCATCCAAAGATATATTAGAGCAAAGGAAAAAATTAAAGAGAAGAACAAACAAATCCTTTTGGACTCACAAAGAACACAAAATGTCATATGGAAAAGATTATTTTATGATCCTCACATGCTGAAATCCCCTTTAAGGCCAACTGTTCTATTTACTGAATAAATTTATCATTATTACCATTCAGCACTCGACATGAAACACAAGTAGCATGACATTAATTTGCTTTTCAGGACGATTTGTATTTTTCTGTGAGGTACCCTAGATTTAGGAATTCACTGTTTTGCTGTGACAGACTCTGATCTAATGACTTCAAAGTACTAACATAGCATTCTTCAGTTTTCCCATGATGGGATGAAAGGATATATTAAGGAAAATAGAAAAGGAGAAAACCCAGTTAGTGCCTATAGGAAATAGCAAAGTATGAAACATAGCGGGGGTACATGCAGTAAGAGGTGGCTGGTAAGTTCATATGCTGTGATTTCTTTATTCTGCATTTCATAAAAGCTTCTATTTCTTGGAGTGAAGACTAAAATTAATTACACCTAAACACAAGTGAGTGCAGGCCTCTCATGTATGTGAAATCCCTGCTATTTTTAATATACATTATTTCCTTGTGAGCTGTATTTTATGCCAAAATATTCTCAAAAAGCATGCTGTCTAAGGAACAAGCTGAGAGTCAAAAGTGGTGCAAACTAAGAGAAAAGAAGCTGACAAGAAACCTGGTGTTTTGGAGTTCTAAAGTGATGTCTTGGGTCTTACTTGCATTTTGAAAAATCCTTCCACTGCAAAAAGGTGATTTTTGAGGACAGCGAACATATTAGACTCCCAGTAAGAATTCTAATAAAACACATTGCATCAGTGGGAGTTCATGGGCTGAAAATAAGCTAGAAACCTCTGTTTAGAGCAGAATTCTCATGCATAGTAAGACCACAAATATCTATTGCCCCTTTCCAATGAAATCAAATGAATTCTTTCATAAGTGCCTCTAGTACCTTTGAAATACCTGTCAGAAAGTACCTCTTGCTAAGACTAATTGCATTTGTATCATATGTAAAGTGCATCTGCAGAAAAAGAAAACAGATGAGAGAAAATGACAAGAACTGTTGAAATTAGCAACTTATACTTTTCTATTGCTTCATATTTCTGTTTTCCATATATGTGAGATTAAATATGGCATTTAAGTGTAACATAGATGCATACCATGGAAGAGTTGGAGTAAAGTCTAGGAATTTGTGATGGAAAGTTGCCTTCTTCCTCTTTGAACCATGTATTCTTTTATCAACATTATGGGTAGAGTTATGCCATTTGTCCTCCTCTATAATCTGAAATCCATTACCATCTCACAGAAGTTTAATATAGTGGGGAAAAAAGTGTTACAAATTAACAGGGCAAGGAAGAGATCATTGGATGAAAGATATGTAGAAATTTTTCAAGTAAATTTTTAATTGGATAAGAGATAGTAGTCATTCAAACAGCCATTTTTTATTTAACTTACTCAATTCAAATCATAATTTTTAAGTCCTAAATTTATGAAAATTAGGCCCTTTCTTTTTCAGAATGAAAAACTAATTTTCCTCCACATCACATTTAACTTGGCAGCATAGTTACTGCATGCTTGGATAAAGAGAAGTAAAAGGATAATTATTTATGTGAAATATTTTTGAAGTCAAGTACCATACAATTATAAATTGCTATTTGTTTTTTCTTTTGCAGTTTGCAGTTTGCCATAGCTGATCTCATACTCTTTTGGGACAGACAACGTTCCCAGCCTTTTTGTTTAGGGCACTGTAAGTCTGAGAGACAAAAAAAAAGCTAAGAGAAAATAATCAGTCAAATTTTTATGAGCAATCTCTGTGTTCCGAACATTATAAAATAACTAAGATAATGAAATATTTTTTTTCTGCATAAGTTTCTGTGAAACTTGATAGAGTTTATGAAAAAAGTTTGAAAAATTGCATTTGTCAGAAAAGTTTGGATTAAATTCTGTATGTTGAGATTTTTCTTATGGTAATATTAGAAAAATACTATGTTTAAGCAAGTTAGTCACAGTGAATCATGCTAAAGCAGGGTCCATGTCTTCTGAGAATGTTGTTCCTGGTATACCCAGAAAGCTAAAAAGGCCGCTTTTATCCCACTGCACACTGTGAAATACCTTCATGGCCACACAGCTTCACCATTCTCTCCTTCCCTGGGCACCATTGGTGCCTCAGTTTAGGCAAGAGAGCTCTGAGAAGATGGGGTCAGGGAAAACACTGTTCCTTCCTCTGTGTCCTCTGGAAACAATACTGAGAGCAAGAAGAGGTTCAAAGGTTCACAAGTTTCCAGGTGATGGCAGCTTATTCATGTTTTTTTGGGAATCCAGGCTGTCAGAATGTGGTAAATTTAACACATAAAAGCAGTAATAATTTAACAGCCTCTGCTAAGGGATAGCATGAATTAGTTATGTTTTCTGGCTAGAAAAACTTATGGAGAAATGTGGAAAAGATACAAGGAAATGCAAGGAAAAGGCAGTTTTGTCTAAACTGATAATAACATGTATTATAAATGTTATTACTCAGAGGTGCAACCACACTGATTGATGGGCTTGCTTGAGAGAGAATTCAAGACCTTTTCATGCATTTGGAACAAACATATATTAGGGAACTATATGTGTCTGTTTTGCTTCTGGCTACTATAGATATAAGGGTTTTGCCTTGTAGATTGTTATTTTTCATGATTTAGTGAGCACTGAAAAAATATAAATATGCGTATGTGTGTGTTTAGAAGACAAAAACCCAGAAGCAGCTTTAGTACACCACTGGAGGAGTATTAACATTAGGCTTGAATAAGCCAAATGTACTCAGGAACAAGCCTGAATTTTAGAATTTTGTCCTAATATGGTCATGAATTATGTACAGGACTTACTCATCAGTGTGTCAGATGAGTGTTGAAATTTAAGAAAGTAGGGGTGTTCTCCACAGAGTACTACGAAAGAAATATTAGACAAATTAAACAGAAATTTCATCTTGCCTTGCTATAGACTTTTCCTTTCAGAAAAAGATTGTACAGAAGGAATCGGGATAACCTCAATTTCATTCATTCATTCAGTGGAATTTATTACAAATTTATTACAAATTCAACTGAGTTGAAGTGTAGTAAAAATATTTTCATTTGATTGCTATTATGGTTACATCATTATACAAGGTCTTAAAAACACCTTGTTAAGACAAGACCGTGTTGAATAAAATCTGGTCATTTTTGTTATGCTTCAATATCTACTATTTCTATACTATTTAAAAAACATCTTCACCAAATATAAATGCTTTTGGACTGTATACATTTTGGAAAGCAAAATATTTGAAAAGATCAGATCACTGCCAGTGCACGCTGTATTTTAAAATAGCTACTCAATCTCTTTTTTGGAGAGTGGGCCAAATATAGGTACTGACATTTCTTCAGCACAAAATTGTGTTTGGTTGTCATTAACATATATGAACTGCCACAAAATTTCATTGCATATTTCCCAATTTTGGCAACAGGACTGTAGAGAAGTCTTTATCCAAGATCATCTTAATGTGGAAGAATTCTCATTTGTCAAAATATGTCTTCTCTCAGTTCCACTCTATCTGTCAGCTTTAAGCTGTAGATCTATACTTGAGTTCTGCCCTACAGTGCACTTTCCCTCACTTTCTTTCTTGTGAGTAATGTACAACTATTTTAGTGAACACTGTTTTTCGCTTGTCACAACACAAACTAGAGTGAGGTCTTTTAGAAGGATACTGATTTTTATGAACACAGTTCACAAAATTCTCCCTCATCTTCGTGACTAAAATCAGGGACACTGACACTCCTTCATCCCTATTCTTAGTAAATATGAAAAAACCTCCCAGCTGTTACATAGAACACTATAATTTTATACAAGAAAAAACACCAGTACTCCTGCTGTAAGTGAACTAAGAGAAGTTGTGGAAGAATAGACCAAGGATCTTTTATCTCAGGAATCTAAAAATTAAAATACCGGTTTGCAATAGTGGCTTTTACACACACTTTGTGTGTGTCTGTGAGCATGTACATAAATTTCTCCACAAAGTTATCTAGAGAAGAAGAAAATAAACAGTATCAACACTATGCTTTTAAAGAGTTGAATTTAAGTTGCTATCCTTAGTCTTAGAATTGATTTTTCTTTGAATAAACAAACAGCTTTCCATATTTCAAGTGTCATAATCTTTGATCCAGTAAAAAAAGTCTTCACATTTCTTCTCTAGCATATTTGCAGGCTTTCTCTTTTCTGTTTTGTTGTTATTGTTGTTGTTGTTGATTTGCCCACTGGAACTCTTATCCCAGCTGAGAAACAGCAAGATATTTTTCTGTGACAGAAGCAGCTCTAGATCAAGTTATGAAGAGGTAGCACAGGGATGGAGAGCACAAGTGAGTTGGTTTAGGATGAGTGGAAAAAAGGTTAAGATAATATAGTGGCAAAAAGAAGTAAAAAGTAAAGCATTTCTTGAGAAATGCTTTTCTGCAATAGATGAATTATAATGTAATCTTTAATTACTTGATCATGTACTTTTGCTGTCTGTGAAAGAGAAAAATAGTACAACTTCATCAAATCTTAATGAGTTTACATGAAACCGAGAAATAATGTTTCTTAGATGTGCGATCCAGACCTTACAGAATGCAAAAGTCTGCCTTCATCTAAGAAATTCCTTCCATAGAGATTTTATTGAAGATTTTTTTTTTTCTTTAGAGTATCTAAACAAATTACTGTTCCTGCAGCTTGTATGAAATACAAGGCTTGTGAGCAGGAATGCATAGAAATTCTGATATCAGGAAGAGAATCCTGGATGTTCATTTTCCCATAAGCTTTACAGAAAGGTTTCAATGGGATAAATCCTCTTGGTTTTCACAGAGTAACAAAATTTATTGCCCATGGTGTAAGAGAAAAAGCAATAGGAGCAGTCCTAGCCAAAGGAGTTTTCAGATAGTCTTTTGAGCATCTGCTCTCATTCCCCGCCCTTGTATCTCGCTCTGTCCCACTAGCCTGCATCACTTGTCTCTTTTATTTGTCTCCATCTTCCCTCCCATTTTCCACCACTGTGGCAGAAAATGTATGCATTGCAAGGAGCTCCTTCATTCCTACTTTCACCTCTATCTCAAATCTTAATATTCTGTGGCTGGTGTGTTTCTGTGGGGAAATCTGCCTGGTTTGGGTTCACAGCCCCCCTCAGCCTCCCATGTACTCTAGGCAGGCACACACAAAGAACCTAAAAATCCTCTGCTAAGCCCTCATGATCTTCTGTTTGATTTTGCAAGAAGTGTGTTTTCATTATTCTGGTGTCTTTTCTTTTCTCTCCAAGTTAATTAAAGTTAATTGATTAATTGGTACTCTGCTATAGCAACTACCCAGCTGGAAAAGCACCAATCTGCAGTGATCATATGTGTAGAGCATGTCTAATTTGTTGTCCTATGTGGAAAGGCCAGAACTCCTTGTAAATTAGCTTGAACAATGTGTATTTTTGCAGGAGAAGCAGTAAGATATAATACAACATAAGTACTCACGGGTTCTACAAAGCTTTCTGCAGCAGAGGCACTTGAAATCAGGTGCACAGATGCAGCTTTTTTTCCAGACAGGCAACTTCAGGCCTCCCTCTCCTGTTAAAATGGTTTTTCTGGCTTCTTGCATTTCATATTGCCACCAGTACACCTGGCAGACTCTCTGGTGCATAAGCAATGTGCACATTTATGGGGAAAAAAGCCCCAACTTCCTTTAATGATATTGTGGCAATGGGAGCTGGGCACTTCCATATCAATGGTGGCAATTGAAATTACAGGTTTAGAGCTGTGCTTTCAGTATTCTTTGCATGCTACAATCAAAGCTATCCCTCTTTGAAGAGGAATTTGGAGAGGGAATTTGTAAAAATTGGGGCATTTGTTTCAGTTCATGGCATTTGCAAGTATGTGCAGAGTCCACTGTTCCCATGATTCATTCTGGGCCATACATATTACCAGTCATCCTTATCTACTATATAAGAAAACTTTAAATTGGTCCAAATTAATCTCTTAAATGATGAATATACTGGAAGTGTTGTCTTGATTTGAAATGTCTCCTTATATTTTCATTTTGTAATCTGTTCCAAAATTTTCTGTTCTCCTGATCCAAAAATTTGAAAACACAAATTCCAAGTTATATTTTGCCTCGACAAAAAGTAATTTTCTTGCTATTTTGTTTATTTGAGCAATTGAGTAAAACAAAGAAAAAATATTCTCTGCCCATTGCAGTTTCTGTAGAAAGAAGGATTTGCTATTGTTCAGAATATGGTAGTAAGATACACATATATTCACCTCTGTAAAGTTCTTCCAGTATCTGTCAGAGGGTCAGGGTAAACCTGAGTTTGATGGTTTTCTCTGATCTGCACACTAATGTGTTTGCTTTCTGTAGAATAACTTGGTTTTGTGCCAAAGGTGAGGTAGAAAATTAATTTCTGAAGGCTTCTTTTCCTTACTTTCCCAGAAAATGGGGTAGAGTATATGGTGTGTCTCTGTAACTTGTGGGAACGAGAAATTATGAAAGTTGGGAGAACATGTCAATTTATGAATTATTTATTTTAATAAACTATAGATTCACTTACAGTCTCCTTCTAAAATCACAGATTTGTTCCTAAATATTTTCATGTGTATTCAAAGGTGTAGTGTCATACCTAACCTTATCCAGTGCCTACAAAATATCTAATGTATTAGGTAGGTTGAGTTGTGAAATGATTACTTCTCTATTAAACACAGAAATTTCATTTCACCTTATGCTAATGTAATGATTTTATGATTAAAAATGTTTATTAACACATTTTTCCTCATTTTATTTTATGATTTTCTCTAAAGCTTAAAAAGAATATTCAGATTCAAATGCATATGTCACATTTGAGCAAATAATTATTAGTACTTTTATCAGATAAGTAGATCACTGGAAAAAAATGACCTTATCCTTTTCAGCAGTGAACACTGACATTAAGGAGTTTATATTCTTCAAGTCCACTTTCTTTTTAGAAATATTTAAGAACTTTCAAAACTTTTCAGGGAAATACAATTTTTCCAGCCCAAAGAATTAAAGGTCAGACCTCAATGTTACCATAAATAGAAGTTTTGACATCTAAGCAAATGATAAGATAGATATGCATTCAGATTAAATTTAAAATTATTGCAGTTTATTTATTTAAAGGAAAGTGATAACAATTAAAATACAATAGAAAAGACATCACTGGAAAGAAAAATCAATATTGTTCCTATTTACAGATTCTAATGTGAAAATCATCATTTAGAAAAAATAGCATGTTAATTTGATAGGAAAGAAATCACTATCACTTAGAAACACCACCACCAAAATCAGGTAAAGTACGAAATTGAAATAAATTATATATTTTTTTAAAATAACTAAAACATTTCCAAACCCTGATAGAAATCATTAAACATTTGCTTAAGCAGTATCTTGTTCAGTTGTTGGGGTTATGTAATTTCATATTTGGATGGACATAGTTACATTACATTTATTAAGCCTGTATAATTTTGTTCACGTGTATTCTTCATTGGAGACAGAATAAATCTACTTTCCCTTAACAACTTTATTAATTGGTGGTGGTTCCTGGAACAAGACACACAAAAGGGACTTTGAAAAATGTCTGTTATTGCCAATAATTGTTTTGCTAGGTTTTGTAGAGAACTGTAGCATGTGGAACAATAAATTAAGACATGATAGATTTGTTATAAATAAGAGCATCAAGATTAATTGATCTGGGAAGATAACTTAGTTGAAAAAGCTCAAGTAAAAACTTTAGCAGACGTTGGCATAACATGACCCATTCTGACATGGATCCATCATTGCTTGTAAACATGAATATCAAACAAACATACACACCTCAATCATGAGTGTGTGGGGAGTGTGGACCCTGCATGAAACTGGCTGGAATTGTTTTTAACAGTCATTGTTTGTCATCAGTTGAATAAATGTGAAGTGAGTAATATGTTTCGTAGTCCAGTTGTGTCAATATTGAAGGTAGGGAGATAAAGAAACAAAGGAGAGCAGAGTCACTGTGTGACTCTCTCCACCTCTTATAAAGCTCAGCCCTGGATGATTTCTTGCAGGGCAGATGAAGCTCACTCACTCAGTGCCTCTGTGTGCTTTACAAGGAGGCAACATTTCATGTAATATTCTGTTCTGGACCCACGTAATTATGTGACATCAAACTCATATAGGAGGTGCCAATTAGTTGCTGTTCATATGCTACAAGCACATAAAGCCTGGGAGGAATTATTAATGAAAGAGAACTTTGCTGTCCCTTCCACCTCATGAAAGGTGGAGCTTCGTGTGTTATCCCCTGGATGCACCCAGGGGGGTTGCAATTGGTGGTTAAGTTTTTGTGGATGAAATGTTGGCCAAAGAGCCAAATCTGCTGTTTTGACTGACAGAATTAAATATAACAGCTCCTTGGAACAATTGTGGACTGCAATGTAATTCTGTGTAACGACAGGAATTTTAGAAATAATGTCATCCTTAAGTGACCGTGTCTGATCATGGTCCTTACAAACTCACCAGAGTAACAAAGGGAGAATAGTGTATGGAATATTTAGCATCAGTTGAAAAGTCACTGAAGAACTTCTTTCTAGAGTGTCACTATTTCATACTTAACATGTAAATGATTATATAAACCAAAGATAAATATTTTATTATGATATATTACTTGTTTTGTAGTGAATGTTTCTAGGTGATATAAAAAGTTTGGGTTTTTTTACAAAAAAAAGAGTTGTGAGGACACAGACAAAGTCTGTCAGCTAACATTCTACTATTTAGTGAGTTAATCTTGCATAAGGGCTCCTAGGAAGCAATTCTGTAATGTAAATATTTAGCATTCTATTAGACACTCCATAGTGCTTTTTCTGGTCTCCAGTTGCCTGCCCAGAAGGTGAAATACTCCTTCTGTGATCCATGCCTGCCAAACATCTCAGCAAACTGAAACAGCATCAAACAAGCCTAATCTGTGTGTGAGCAGCTGAACCCCCTCCATCAGATTCAGCCTTGTGTCACATTAACAAGACACAGATATTTATAACAAGATATTAAATATAACAAGATTTACTGTGGCTGGCTTATAGGACCATATTTTGCTTATTTTAGGACAATAAAATGCACGTAAATCATGATCTTTGGTCACTTGTGTTTCAGGTAAACCTAATTTAAAAGGTCAAGATAATTACTATTTTCTTTGAAAAGTAGTATTTTTGATGACTCATATTAAACAGTGAATGCTAGGCAGAAGAAAGGCTACATTTTACAGCAGGTGATTAAAAATATATATATTCTGAAATAGATTTTAGACTGAATAATAAAAATTTAAACCTTCAATTCAAAGAGTAGTCAATTTAAGGCTAATTTGAAATGCATATGCATTCACTAAAATTAAGGTAAGTGGTTAGCTGCATTTTTCAGATGAAGCGAAATAGGGTGAGCAAATAATTCTCATTAAAGCTTAGTAACTGGGCACTTTGGAAAACAGCCCAGTATCTAATTATGTTGTAGTCATCTAAGTCTATGCAAAAATATGACCTTCAGATCTCAGGAATCTTTCCAACTTATTTTAAATCATTACAAAGATCAGCACACTAAATGAGTACTTAATGCATTTCTATTTGCCTTTTATTTTGAAGTGTGTGGGGTGTTTTCGAAATCTTTAAAAACATGAGTATCAATTTTATGAGTTAGCAAGTCATGTGCAAATAACTATCTGGTCCAGAAAATACACATCCTTAAAATCATACTGACTTTACAGGTGGAGGAAAGCTTTCTTTTGTGCAATCCAAGCACAGCAGCTCAACCCTGATGCCATGCTGAACTATGGGCTGATTTCTGAATCCTGATCTGAATCCTGATCCAAGCATTTTGCTGCACTGACAAGTCTTGGGGTCACTCAGGAGGGAAGAGACCACAGAAGTTGCTAACACAACCTTTGCTCAGCCAGGAGCTCCCTACAATACTGAATTCAAGTCAGCTCCTTAGGGCTTTGTTGTGTCAGCCCTTGGAAAACCTCCAGGAATGAATATTCCACAGCTCCTTTGGATGACCTGAATCATTACTTAATTATCTTCAGAGAGAAATTTTTAAACATAAATGTGGTTGAAATTTCCCATTTCAGTTTATCACATTTATATGTGATGTAAAATAATAAGACTTCCTTTCCTTGATAGTTTTATTAATATAAATAATATTTGAAAAAATAGGGTTTTTGTTTTTTGGTTTTTTTTTTTACTGTCTGTGCATTATCTCTAAAGAAAAATGCATCTGTTCTCCCATCTTTGAATGACAGGAGAAGGAGGTTTAGGAGGAATGAATGTCATTTATTGATCATTTTCATCACTGGATTTTTTCAGCATCCACTTCCTACAAAAAAATGTACCCAATGCAAAACTGTGATAGAAACTGAACTTTCCCTGAGATATTTGGGTATATAAAAGATTGGTGTGTTTTTGTGATATATTATATCACAACTTTTTCATGAGAAGGACACTTTAATCAATGAATTGTTAAATCTACTGAATTTCTATCGGCTTTTCAGAAGGGTAGGCTAGTATGGTTTATTCTCCAAAATAAATAAATGACATTTTGTCTACCTAAGCACAGAATGCACTTTCAGGGTTATTATAATTCAAGTAAAAAAGTGCTGGAACCCACATGATAACAATTTTGATAGAGGAACGTCAACTAGATCTGTATGAAAAAAATCTAGTGCAAAAGTAAGGAAAAAATAGTTCTTATCTCAATTAGGAAAGTTGTTAGATTATAGTTCTTATAAGGAAGTAGTTTTATACCCTCTGGGAAAAAACCAAAAAAACAAAAAAAAAACAAAAAAAAAAAAAAAAAAAAAAAAACAAAAAAAAAAAACAAAAAACAAACCAACAAAACAAAAAAATATATGCAGAAGGACATTATTTTAGAAATCAGGCATAATGTAGCAGGGGGTGACATCAGAGGAAAGTGTGGCTCATATGAAGGCAAGACTAAAGTTTAGAAGGAGAATTTCCTGAGTCTAGAGTGACTGGAGAATAATGCCTTATTTGCAGATCTGTTCCTTCCTGTGCTAAGGAGGAGACATTGCCTATATTATTAAACTTGATCCTGATGATATATATTGATGTGAAATTCAGTGTACATGAAATTCTGTGTTAGAACTGTTAAGCATTGCAGTTCCTGGTGTGCAAAATAGAAAGGAATCATGATTTCACAATTTACTCTGCTGCGTTTTTGACAACTACTAACAATAATTAAAAAAAAAAAAAGAGAGCCCAGGCTGCATACCTTATGTTATGATTTAATTTTGATTTCCCTACTACCTAGAGAAAGATGCAATAATCACAATCTTCAAAATCTCACAAATTTTTATAGTGCATTACATTCTAAAATAAAGACATAGAAATATATAAGAAAACAATTACTTGGCTGAGCACAGGAGAGTTTTTATCAGAGAATTGGAAGCATCAGCAAGATAATCCCTGATTTAGTCTTGGCATATTATCTCAGATTCTCCACTCTTTGAGCTATTATGTGCTGACTTCAGCATGGACATGGTTAACCTGGAGCATGATCACACATTTCCTTGCAGAAAGTGAGGGAGCAATCCAGAAGTCAGAAAGTGTGCAATTCAAGTGGCATAGTGAATACAAGGAGAGTGTCGCAGACATTTTTTCACAGAAATCCTTTCTTTGGGATTTGTGCATCTTCTGGGGAGCAAGGGCCCCAGAAGAAGAATGTAAACAATTGTTATCAGCTGCTGTGGAATGTAGCAGGTGCTCCTGTGATTGGATCATGTTCCGTGTTTACAACTGGGGGCCAATCACAGGACCAGCTCGGGGACAGATTCCCTGGACACAGAACTTTGTTATTCATTCTTTTCTATGCTATTCTTAGCTTAGCAGCTCTGCAACTTCTCTTCTTATTCTTATTAGTATAGTTATAATGTATTATATATCATATATCAACAAATCCAGCCTTCTGATCATCAAACAAGATTCTCATTCTTCTCTCACCCCAGCGACCTCCTCAGGTTGCTGTAATAGAGAGAGGGAAAGAATATGTAAATAAGCATTGAAAGGTAGGAAATTTGGTAGGTGAAAGAAGAATCTATTTTTTGTTTATTTTGCTGGTCAGTCTTTTTTCTTTCTCTTCCTTCACTTCTAAAACTGCTGAGCTCTCACATGAATAACAGTGCGATAGCAGTAACCCTTCAAAAAATTGTACTTTTTTAGTCGTTGACAGTGTGTTTGTTAAAAGACAAGTATTTTTACTGGGATATTGATGAAAAAATTTTAAAGATGAGATCCTGAAATAAAATATAAACCATTTTTTGGTGATAATGATATTAAACAATGCCAGAATCTAAAGTACAAATATGACTATTTGAATCCGTGTTATGACTCCTGCAAGATTGCACCAGGCAGAGATGCCGTGTCTTGGGAATATCTAGTAAGACTCTAGGGAGTCCTAAAGAAAAACATGCACCAAGAAGGAAAACATTAATGTGTAATAACTCCAAAACCTGAAAATCAAGACAGCAGAAAGGGAATCTTATATTGTCTCTTGCTTCCTTGCTTTCTTACCCCAGCTGCAAGTTGAAGTCCCTCAGAGGACCATGAGACTTTTGCCTTTACAATTTGACCATATTAGCAATAAAGTGATGAAGATGAGGGAAGAAATTTCTGGCACTGTACTCAGCCTCAAAAGCTCTCATGCAAAATGGATAATGCATGAGGGATGCTTGCCATGGATATTTTCTTTGGTTTGTGTTTCATGCAGAGCTTAGCTGGTATCTCCAGTATCGTGACAGACTTACTATGCAAGGTGTAGAATTTTTGCTGGATTCCTAGTTGCTGTCCTTCTTTTCTTCAAATTATATTCGTATATTTTGACAGTAGGTAGAATATCTGTTGTGGACCATTTGTCCATGGTCTTAAAGATCCTCTTAATTAATGTTGGAAAATGAAATATTTTCTTCTAAACGTAGCCTTTGTTTGTGTGGGACTGGGTTTGGTTCACTGAATGGAGTCCTGAACATACCTGAACCATATATTAATTGTAACACCAGTATGTATCTCAAAAGTTCTAGAAAGAAGATTTAAGATTGCCTGAGGTCAATTCATTTCCTGTCTCTGATAGAATGATAAAAATATGAAAAGCTAATGAAGCAAAAGAGTCTTTTGCAACTTTCAGAACATTCAAAGACTTTCTTGCAAAAAGCTACAAGAGGAAACTTAATAGAAAAAAAAACTTTGACTTCTTTTTACAGTAGTAAATTTGTGGAATATAAATGCCTGGCTATTTTATATCAAAATACAGTGATGTTAATTCTATCAGATTTGTCTATAACTGCTTTATTATCACAACTCACTAAAGCAGAATGAAGAACTTGTTCATGAAAAGAAATAATGTTTCCCAAAACAAAGTTTTTAAACCCAAGAATAAATTAAAGTATTTTTAATGAATAACTGTGAATTACAGTGTGGTCTAGTAATATGTCCTTTAAAATATAAGATGCTGGAAAAATGTTATCTGCAGGAATGATAATTTGCCGTGCTACAATATTTCTAAATGACTAGAGAATTTTTCTGCATTAAAATAAAGAATGAAATACATAAATGTTAATATATTTTAGCATCATTAGAATTTCACCAATTACTCCTTCAAAGGTTGGATTATTTGTGTTTGCTTTAATATAGTTAATCAACATAAATAGATGTGGCAATGCTTAGCTCAGTTAAGATGAAAATATCAGTAGTGGGAAGAAAAGTTACCTTCAGATATGACTGTTATTTTGGGGATATTTTAATTAATTTTTTGAATATTTGTAAAAAAGTTGTTTATCTTTCTCTTAAGATAGTTCATAGAATTCTAATGAATTATTAATGTATAAATGCAACATTTCTTATAATAAAGCAGCCTGTTAGTGGCCTAGAACTTGCTTCTGCTTCCACAGGACCTTTTTAAAATTATTCATAGTCCTGAAGGATCTTCCAGAAGGTCAAGTAATCCACTTTTCTAATTAGTTATCATCTCATTATGATGAGCTTGTCATTAACTGTCACAATCCTGTACATGATCTGCCCTGTGAGTGGAGAGTGACAAAGTTCCACTTTGTCTCCTGGACCCCAGCAGCAGCAGTGCCTGTCCCCAGCAGGGAGGGCAGAGATCAGGGTGCATCATCTGAAGGACAAATCATAGATTGTTTGCTGGGTTTTTTGAGTATGATGAGGAAATAGAAATTCATGGTTTGTATTGCAGATTTCTGTTTGTTAAAGGTGGGTTTTAAATTAAGCAATACTGCATAGACCAGAGTGCAAAGAATAGTGAACTCTTTCCAACATGGCAATCCTAGCCTGCTCTTTGAGTGTCTGTTTCAAATGAAAAAAACTTCCAGATTAAATCACAAAAATAAGGATTATGAATCTTTGACGTGAGTTGTTCATACTAATTTCCCAGAAATCATTTACTATAAGCGCATACTTAAGTGATTGTCTCTTCTTTGGTACATTTTTGAGAGTTTTTGAATAAGCTCCGCAGCTGCAGTTTCTTCTCTGTTCGTGCTAAGGTACCAATCTCTGTGCACATATCCTTTCACCTTATAATAATAACAATAACAATAACAATAACAATAATAATAATAATAATAATAATAATGATGATGATGATGATGATGGAGTATTTTAGTGACTATTGAGGTTTAAAGGGCTGAATTATAGCATGGCAGACTACCAATTACTTTCATACAGGCAGTAGCTACAAATGCATTCACCACGACTTTCATTCTGAGCTATAAGTTAAATTTTAGAAAGGAACATTGTAATCTAAATGCTGAAATGATGTTAGAAGTGAGAAATCAAAGAAATGGTGTCTAATCTTTTCCTTCATGACATGCTAATCAGTGACTTTTATTAGATACTTAACAGCAAATCCTTAGAGGTATTAAATATCAGAAATCTCTGTGCTGGAAACTGCTGTACTGACAGAACTCAGATGGCTCTAATCTAACCTTCATATTTAATCAGTACATTTCTCTGCTTAATAGTGCTTTTTCTCCTACTGTTAGCTTTGTGATGATGAAAAACACATTTTGGTTTATGTGTCAGTACTGGAAATAGGACTTGCAATCATAAAATCTTTTGCCACTCTGTGCTGTGCAAGTGATTGAACAAAAATTCAATCTGTCAAGCAACAGCCAGTGGCCATTGTGGCATCTGATTTTGTGCTGATCAAGGCTTCTGGAGTGAAAGCTTGTATTGTCCTGGCAATGCTGATGTCCTCAACTGCCCAGAAAAGTTAAAGATGAGTAGAGTTAAATGTAAGGTAAAATTTGTTATACAATAATGTTTGTTATATGATGACCTTATTTATATAACTTCACATATTTATTTATGTAAATCATGGGTGGTATAGACTATAACAGTAAATATTAAGGTTTATATGCTACAATTTGTAGTAGTAGTGGAAGAGGAAGGGATTACATTTTCTTAACCGTTTACCTTCTCACTTTACCATCATTAAATCCCTTACATTGCATTTCTATACATGATTTTTTGACCTTAATCATTCACTATGTTTTAGGGTATTATTGGTTGTTTTCTTGGAGTTACCTTGTGAGACTGCAATGCTATAGTATTGGAAATGCTGTTGGTATAAGTTACTGCAGAATAAAACAGCTGCTTTATTAACATCTTCAAATATAAGCTATTTAATTCTAAGGATAATTCTGGTTTTCAACTGGAGAAAAACTTGTAAAATCATGTAAAACCATATTCGTTAGGGAATATGAGTTCTGGTATTATCAAACTTAGCACTGCTGAAATGCTTACCTTTTCTCCTGTATTCCATTGAAATGTAAAGCCTCCAAGTTGGCAAAGCAATAAACAACCATTTAAAAAGAAAACTTTAGAGCTAGAAAATAAGCATTGGGTTTTATTTTGTCTCTAATGTGTTTCTTTAATCACTTTCCCCTATCCAGCATAAACCAATTCAAAACCCATGGTAGCTGACCATAACATCTAGTCTAGGATGTCTTTTGTGAGACCGTGTCCACCAGTCTGTGGCTGATATTTCTTAGGGAAAAAGAGCTCAATTGATTTGGAAGGAGTTTCTACAAACCCATTGATGACGTGCAGCTTGAGCAGCCTCACTGCAAAGCTGGAACTGCTAAATAGAACTGGGAAGCTACAGGACACCTGGCAAAGAAACAATGGTCATTTCTTTTCCTGCAGCAAGCACTTAGATGTCATGTTGGGTTGTCAGAGCTGAGGAAAAAGCATCATTCAATCTTTACTGAGGATAAAACGTAATACAAATTTCCTTGGAAAATGATTCTTAGCTGAATTGAAACCAGGAAGAGACAATACAGGTAACTAGGCAGATGGACTTCTCAATTTTATTTTTTAAAGTAATCAAAACAAAACAGTAATAAAGGAGCCATTCTATAAATATAAACATGTTGCAAAAACAAAATTCTTTAAGATGTTCCTGAGTATCTTCTTTCCTTGCTATTTGTTTTGTACTTTTATTTACTTTTGGCAATATTTCATGTATATATCTACAGGGAAAAACACTCCTGCTGTGGACTCTTCACATGTTCTTGCATATTCTCAGTGAGAACAGGGGAAAAATAACTTTTTATAATTTTGCCCAGTTTCGATAAGATTGGAAAGAAAACCAAACCAATCAAACCAAAACATTTCTGCTGTGCCACAGAAAACGGTGGCAAGGAATCAGTACATTCAAGGGCAAAATCCAGGCAAGGATTGGCAAGCAGAACTGGTGAGAAATGTCACACAAGCCCTTCTTTTGGGGATGCTCACCCACACACAGGTGACAGAGGTGTGGGGATGCAGAGTGTCGTTCTGGGGCTGGGCTGGGACTGGAGGGACGTTTGGAGGGACACGGCCACCACTGGTCCACTCCTGCTCTGCTGCCGAATTAAGGACAAGAATTTAATGGGCTTTGATTGGAATTAATGGGTATTCTCTGAGGATGTAAGTGGAAGAGATGGAAAGAGGAGAATAAGGAAGGTCTTTTTACACTGAAGTGTAGACCCTGCTGGGCTGGGTTTTTATGATCCGCCTGCGTTTGTTCCTAGAGTTGGGTGTTCCTGGTAAAGGTGGTGGGATAGAGCTGAGCTAAGGCTATGCATGTAATAAACATATTACATAATTGAATTACTGGAGGGGAGTTTTGTTTTGTTTAATGTAGAAATTCTACAAGTAAATTTAAACTACCAATTTTGAAAAACATGGTTATGTTACTTATGTCTTGTTACATTCCAGTATGAGCAAAATGGAATTCAAGTAACGTTCTTACATTTTGTTTATTTTATTTATCATAATTTTCTATATTTTTGTTTGGATTAAAGTCTTAGTTGAAAACATTCTTTTAATGTATAATTTGCCACTTCTGGATAAAAGTGTGTTTTGCTCACCTAATTGAAATTGTGCTTTGAAGTATGTTTGGTGAAATGATGTCTTGGGAATGCCAAATGGTTTGTTTCCATGAAACTTTAAGTGAATTCAGATTGCCAGGCATCATTATAATTTAACAGTAACTAAAACACATATTTTTTATGTAAATGAAACAAGCAGCATTATCCTGCATATGTGGGGTTCTCTAGAGGTTCTCTACAGATCATCATTTCACTGCCTATAATGAAAAGTTTGCATTGGTGGCTTTTTAAATAGGTATTGTTGCTTCTTCAAAGTGTTAAGGCAGTAAGGAACAGTATGTCTTGGATTACCATAAATAGGATAAGAGCACACTGAAATTGTACCTTCAAATGCTACCTCCAGAGCAATGTGTTTGGAACTTCGATAAGTTCCACAGTCATTTAAAAACATAGACCAGAGAAATAAGAAGGAAAATGAGACATTTTATAATCTGATTATAACGATGTGGTTTTTTCTATTTAAAAATGGGCTCTTATTCCAAGAGAACAATGGAAAAAGGTGGGGTCTCCTACCCAAAAGGGGAAAGTTCACAATAATTTTTTTGTTTGTCTTGAAGTCCAGTCAACAGAATAAATATATTACCTTTCATTCTACTTACTGATTCTATTAAAACATTTAGAGACTTAAAAATAAGTGTTTATATTTTGAAATATGGCCTAGAATATCAATCACAGACATGACTATATAATAAAAAAGGAAAGTCATAAATCAGCTCTGTCTCATGTCTTGTCAGAATTTAGGACAAAATCTGTTGCAGGAAGCTGGAAGACATTCATGGTTGTTATTTTGGAGCAGTAATATTTTGCCAGGAGGGAAAATGCCTGAAATCAGTGTCAAATTTTGCAGCTGAATCCAAAACTTTCTTATGACTAAAGTTTTTGTTTTTCTCAGTTAGTTTCTTGAGCTTGGAATTCAGTAGAAAGTATTAAAAGGATGCAAATTCCTCATTAAAGTTCAGAAATTAATTCTAGAACCACACCACCCACTATCGTGAAATTATCTAGTAGTTCCTAATATCCCATGAGCCAAGCAGAAAAGTACTAAGAATAACTATATTAAAGCTATATGTAAAGTTTTGTGTGTAGGTATCATATATATATATATATATATATATATATATATGTGTGTGTGTGTGCTATATACAATATATGTATATAAGATGTGAGATATATATATATATATGTAAACACAACATATGTGTTTTTAAATGTATAGGAACATTTGAAAATGAGACATGACTAAAGATGGAATTAAAACCAGTCCCTTAATAAGAAGCAAATAAAGCAAGGATGATGGTATAATAGTAGATGGCAAGATACAGGAAGCAATTATGGTGAGATTGGGAAAACATTGTAATAGTTTGAATTTGCTATTGGGTTGTATGAAATTGGCAATACCAAGTCAAAAAACAGTTACATCTATTTCAGTACCTCAGTTTTGATCCCAGTCTGTAGCAGACAGAGAAGCAGCAAGGGGCAACCATACTATTATATTTTTTAGGCGTACTCATATGCTCTGTTAGTCAGCTATTACTGTCTTGACTCATTTCTTAGTGTTTTTTTCTCCCACGAATTAGGAGAAATGTTTTGAGCCTATGCAAGCTAAGGCAATCATTTACCAGCATGCACAGAGTTCAACTTTGAGGAAAGTGATAGCATACCAAATTCCTGTTTTGAAACCCTAGTCTGATGATTTCAGTCCTTTGATTCCATTTTTGTTTCATGACAAGAACTAAGCACTCATTCCTTATTCACTTTCTTCTGAGCAGCCACAATTTCAGAGACTTCTGTTGCATGCCTGAGGTTTAAAGGTCAGCTCTCATTCAGAAGTGTTTGTATATCTTTGAGAATTCTTTCTGCCTTTCACTTCTTTTCGAATCTTATTATCCTTTTGGGATATGTTCATCATAAATATTTTGTACTCTCTTCCTTTCCTTATAATTTTTATGTGTTTTGGATTTATTTTTCACTCTTTACCCTTTTTACTCTTTCCTCTTTAGATAATGCTTTCATAGAACTCTTCATTATAATTGCAAATCGTTGACTAAATAGTAAGGTAAAACTGGTGTTTTCTGACTACCAGTGGTAACTCCTTTTCACTATTTCCCTGAAAAAAAAAATCAGGATTGCTTTCTTTAGTGTGCACAATTTCAATGTGTTCAGTATTTGTTTATCCATTGTACTACCAAGTACTATCATGTTGTTCTTTTTCACCTCTTGACACTTTTCCCAACAGTCTGCTCATTTACTGGAAAAAAGTATTCATTTGAGGTTGGGACAAGTAAAAATATTCAATGTTTTAACTCTGACATTGACACATTTGTACCACAGATTATGATACATCTTATACCCATTCCTAGAACACAGTTGTTTACAAAATAATTATTCTCACAATTGACTACCCTTATAGATATAAAATTGTATAGTAAAATAGCTGAAGCATAGTAAGAAATTTTCCTTATTGTAAAGGAAATAGAAAGCAGATATGACCAATCTGGCAGCCCATCTAATCCAGTATTTTCTTTCTGGTGCTGTTGCAGATAGTATGTTTAGAAGAGTGCTGTAGCAGACATATTTGCAACATCCCATTTGGAGAGTGTCTTTCTTTTTGTGTTTATCTGACTTTACAGCTTGAAACAAGAAGCTTCAATCCTTCATCCTTTAGGTAATTTCCATTTCTCTTCAGGGCACAAGGTAATCTTTAGCTGACAAGGGCACAAAGCCACATTTTAGGGAGGCAGGTTGCTCCATCATTTTCCACACGAGTACTTTGCATCTTTCTCTGATGTATGTGGCCCTGGCCCATGTTAGAGACAGAGTGCTGAGCTAACCACAGGTCTGCTCCAGCACAGCACATCCTGGAAGATAACAGATGATCCACAATGAGTACAGAATTTCCTGTCAATAGTACATAATTCCATCTGAAAACTTGTAGTAATGCATGTCAAAAAAGCCAATTGACTGTACTTGTAGGTCATTTTATACCTTATCTCTTTGTAAATATATGTGCTGGAATGAAATTCAGTATATATAATACTGGATTTTATAACCTTCATTCAAATTGTGCAAGTATTCATGACTGGTTTTTTTTGGAAGGGAAGGTTATAATAATTTTCAAAAAGCTTTTTTTATGACATCTGTAATTTAATTTTTTAATAAATATTTTTCTTGTCTCTGTGGAATGGAGAAGAAAACTCCAGCAGACTGGAATTGCAGCTTGCTGTTACCTTTAATTTAAAAGTGCTGGCCTGATAAGTGAAAATAATAACTGTTCTTTGAGTACTTTCAACAACCAAATAAAAATTGGGACAGTTTGATTTCCTGCACCATCATGAGTAAATCTCCATTCTTTGTTCAGTAAATCATTTGGCACCTTTTTGACAACTGAAAATGGGAACAATGATATCTTTGTAACTCACAGAAGTGGTGTGATGGACTAAAACCACTAATCACACTAAGTGGTTATCTGATTAAAGATCTGAGACCAGTGATAATCCTAATCTAGCAGTTTTCTCAGTTAAAATCCTCAACTGTCCCTTAGTTAAATTGCTTTACAAAAAGAGACATTGATTCACCAGGAAAATCAAATATGTATTAATAGCATGCATGTTTTAGGGGCTTTATTTTGAATAAGATGCAGAGTGCTTGAAGTGTTCTTGAGTTATCTGTTAATTTTTAAAATTTTTTTTATAGTTTTCATTTTTCAAGAGTTAAAACCATTAGGTCATTTCATGTAACTGTCTAGAAGCCATATATCAAGATACTCCTTCAGGAAATACTTTAAATTTTGTCTTACTAGAGGATGACTTGTAGATTGGCTAGCGCACATTTTTCAAAAAGACTCTAGTTTGGAATTTAAGCCATATGAAGAGGATATGCTATTTTCCATGAAATGTGTGTCAATTACAGGAATTGAGGGAAGATATTTTTATATAATTTTTTTTCCCCTTACACAATGTAGAGCAACACATCAAACAGACAAACTGAAAATTTTTCAGGAGGAATAGGTGGCTCACAAATTTCATAAAATTTCCAGTATGGCCAATGAATAAGAGGCAGAATGCAGTCTTAGCCTTAAATGTCTACACATTGTCTACATTAAAAACAGAATGAGAAACTTAGGGTTATATGGGTTATATTTTTAAGAATTGTTTCTTTTTTTTTAAAATGGATTCAGTCTATCAGTTCGGTTTCTCTTACTCTAGAAATAAATGTAACTCATAACTTCCAAACCTGAATATCTTCAATTTGAATTGAAAAAATTCAGATAACATGTACCTGAAGAAGTTACTTTGTTCCTATTTCATTCAAGAATTCAGATGTTTATTGTTCTATATATATACTATTCCTTAACTCCAAAAAATATCTTCATGCCTCTTGTAAATTCAGTTTTAATTTTTTTGTAATTATGAAAGTAGAAAAAAATTTAGAAGACATTTAAGGACATGTGGAGCAGTCTATTTCTACACTTAACTTCTGAGACTATTGACCCCTTTTTTAATGCAGTGTGGACTCACAGAAATGATCAACCTTATTTGTACATAGATTTTCCACTAATTGCCACATGACAGATTTAAAATTTTGAAAAGTATCCTAAATATTAGATAACAGGGTAATGGAATCAGTGCCAATTAGAGATATTGTTGCTATAGAGACTTAGATATCCCTGAGAAGGGCAGTACTAGTATCCAGTAAATAAGGTGTGTCTAGATCATGCTGTCAGTTGACACATCGATGCTCATATAATTTTGTGGGTTTTTTTGGGTATAAAGCCCTGTATACTCACTATATTAATTATTATCTTAATTGTATATTTTAATTGTGTATTTTTATATAACATCCTAGCTTTATTTCTATTTGCTAGTTTTCAGTGGTTTTTGCGATTCTGCTGATGATATAAATCACAGGAACTTTGGTTTCTTATACTGAATGCACAGGAAAAAGTATATTCAACTCAAATATATTCTCACTGTCTTCCACCAAAAGGTATCCTAACTACCAGACTTACTCAAGTCTTTTCAACCAACAGTGAGCACAGAATATAAAAATATTATTTAAAGTCCTTTGCATGTGTTTAAGGACAAAACGTGTGTGTACATGATATTTCTGAAAAGAAAAGGAGGTCCCTGATGTGATGTTTTCATCTGTGTAAAGCAGAATAAGCAGCACAGCTTGAGTAAGAAACACACATCAGATAAGGAAGAAAAACACTGGTGGATAAGGAAATTAAAATTACATTTTGTCATGTTTCTTCATTCCTTTTCTGGAAGTGCTGACCAGAATGGTGGTGTCTTTTAGCAGCTATTGCATCAAATTCTACAATCAGAAGTGCAGGAATGTTTTTTATGACAGCGTGCTGTTAAAGACACAAACTCTAATTCATTATTTTCTAAAATTTCTGACTTCCTAGCAAATATAATTCTTCAGTTTCATCCACAGTGAGACATTTTCGGCATTAGCAGGTCAAATCCTTGTTTTTTTTGAAGTCAGTGCTCCTGTGACATAAATTTATTTCTCATCATCATCTAAATTTCTCAAAAAACTCAGCTCATAAGCCTGTGAAGATAAATATTGAAAGACTTTCTCTCTCTGATTGCCATTACTGTAAGAAATTACCGGCTTTTAAACAGCTTTATTGACCTTTTATGCCCTGGATTCATTTCTCTCAATATCTTCCACAGACCAATTTGTAGATTTGTAAATTTTGCATTTGCATGATAGCTCTGGGAAGCTATGCAGAATGCACACATCCTCCTGATTCTTCCTTCTTTTATCAGAGCACGCCAAATTTTCAACCATTGATACTTTTTTACTCTTTTTATATTTGTTACTGGAACTCTTAATGTGCTTGGAGTCTTTGATAAGTTTCACATAATTGTTCTCATCTCGTTTGAGGGTTCCTATATTTTTTGTACCTATTTTAGTTCTTTTTCAAGGATTTTCTAGGAACTATGAGCTCTTCTTTTATGATTCTTCATGATCAATCATTGTGCCTTCCAGTTTGCCACCTTGGATAGATATATACTGCAAATACACAAGTTTGTGTGCAGATATACAAATGTGTGTTTGTATATGCACATGTATATGGGCATAGGCATATGAACAAATGTGAATACACACTCGTATGGGGATGCATAAAATATACAGAATTTATATATATATGGATATTCATATTGGCATATTTAGGCATATAGGAGGCACACAGGCCCTAGCTGCCAGAGTGGCTAGTTCTATAAAACTATCACAAAACATGATTTTCCTTTGGTGCTCTTTCTAAGGACTCCAGCTCTTCATGGCACTTTCAGAAGTCTAGTGTACAGTATTATCTGTGCATCACTGTGACAAAGCACTTTTTGTCTTCTGCAAATTGAAGTTCATTGCCTTAGTGCTGATGTTCTCTCAGCAGGTGGTCGATGTCAATTATTTTTTTCTTCTGTGTAATGAAAGCTACTACATATTCATTTCAATTCTGTTACAGACCTCTGAAGTTCTGACAAGCTGTGAGCAGTTCTTCTATCAGGTAAACTTATGAACAGCTTCCTAATAGTTGGAATCATCTTGTCCTGACTAACCTGGATTTCTCACAACTTGTCTCTATGTTGGCCTCATACACAGTTGAGGTTGTCCTTTTCCTTTCTCAATTTTTAGAGCTTGTTGCAGAAGACAGGCATCCAAACCTCACTTGCTCCCTTGCAACAGCTGTTTCCAAGTGTTGGACAAGGTGATTTTATTTTAGCAGGTGCATGCACAAGATAATTTACATTGATCTGAGACTTGGACTATGTCCACATGAGAAACTTACCTTGCCCTTGTCCAAGCCAGCACGAAGTCTCTAGTCAGATCAAGCTGAGTTCTGTTCCTCTGGAAATAACAGCCTCAAGACAATGTGACAAAGTCACATGGACACAAAACAACCTAGTCCTGAATCTTTAGCAAAGTGCTTCTTGAGTATACACTATTCAGATAAAAAACAAAACAAAACAAAGCAAAAAACCCACTAAAGCAGAGCATGGTATTACATTAAAAGTCTCTTTCTAGTCTTCAAACTGCTGTAGTACTGAAATTCCCAGTTACATTTCTAGGATTTTGCTATGACTTTGATATATTTTACACACATACATACACACACACACACACACACCCACGCACATATATACAATTCCTAACTCTGTATCTATGGATCGATGGTATTTTTTAAAAAAACATTTTTTAGGTATTAAAAAAAATGTCTGAAACAATGGATCTTTTTCAAAGCCTTTGTTTGTCTTGTGACTCATTTGAGGGACAGTAACTCATTGGGCACTCAAATTACATTGGCAACTAAATCTGTTGAGAAACATCCAAGTTATGTTCATATAAATCTCCCTAACAGCCAACTAGAGCACTCCCTCTTCTATGTGCACACACACTACCAGGCATAAAGATGGTTGAAAAGTTTTACTTTGTGTCCCTCTAGGCAATAAGTCATCAGAATTCATTTTTATGACTGAAGACATAAAGAGTTTAGTGGCTGTGGAGCTGCCTCTGTTTACCGGAATTGGCTTTCTGGACTTGCACAATGCAGCGTGCATTAGGCAGGTAGAAATTTGTTATCAGCAGTATAAAAACATCTGTCATGCTGTCAAGTTTAATGAGAGGGAGGCATGGAAGAAAAGATTGCGATCTAGAGATGCAATTAGATCTCTGGACAAAAAGTTTGAGCCGTATAACTTGTTCATGGAAACACAGAATGACCAACTCACACTCTGGCTGGGGCAGGAAGGCACCTCTGGAGATCACCTGGTCCAAGCCTCTGCTCAGAGCAGGGTCAGCAAGAGCAGGGCAGCCAAGAGTGTGTCCAGCTGGGTTTTTAATATCTCTGAGTATAGAGACTCCACAGCTTCTCTCGACAGCCTTTCTAGGTGTGACCTTCCTCCTCTCAAAGAGGATTTTACTTGCGTTTAAGTCTCATTTGGTGCCCTATGCCTGAGAAACATTTGTCCTGTTTAGTCCATCATCAGGAAGCGTGATTCCTCTGAGTCTTCTGTTTTTGCAGACTGACAAGTCACAGCTCTTTCAGCCTCTTATGCCAGATGCTCCAGTCCTTGAGCCCCTTTGTTGGACTCACTCCAGTATGCTCACATCTCTCTCATACTGGGAAGCCCAGTAGTGGACCCAGCACATCAGATTTGACTTGCCAGAGTAGAGAAAGAGGATCACTTCCCTCCATCTGCTATCAAGACTTTTGCATAACGTAGCCCAGGGCTCCTTTAGACTTCTTGGCTGCAAAGGCAAACTGCAAACTCATGTCCAGACTTTGTGTCCACCAGGACACCCAGAACATTCCCTGCACATGCTTTCCAGATGGGCATACACTGGTACTTGGATTATTCCTCTCCATGGTCAGGACATGGTCTTTACCATTGTTGATCTCTAAAACTTTTGGCCCATTTCTTCAGCCTCTTGAGTGAGCAAATTTTTCATCACTCAGGGTCACCAGTTTGTGGTGGTGTTCACAGGGGTCCCAGGATGAGGGAAGAGATGAGGATCTGACTCCATGTTTCAGAAGGCTTGATTTATTATTTTATTATATATATGACATTAAAACTATACTAAAAAGAATAGAAGAAAGAATTTCATCAGAAGGCTAGCAAGCAAAGGAAAGGAATGGAATGATAACGAAAGCTTGTGTCTGACCAAGAGTCCAAGACAGCTGGACTGTGATTGCCATTAATTAAAACAACCACATGGACCAATCACAGGTCCACCTGTTGCATTCCACAGCAGCAGATAATCATTGTTTACATTTTGTTCCTGAGGCCTCGCAGCTTCTCAGGAGAAAAAATCCTAAGAAAAGGATTTTTCATAAAACTTGTCTGTGACACTTGAGGTCTTCCTGAATAATAGGACGCCAATCTGGTGCATCAGCCACTCTTTCAAGTATTGTATCATCTGCAAAGTCACTGAGGGTGTGCTGCATTCCATCATCTGGATCATTAAATATAATGCTGAACAGTATTGGCACTATTACAATTACCCAAGGGAGAATCTGTGTGATGTTGTAGAACTGACATTCATTGATGATGAAAAAAGTTATATTCAGACATTTCAGACATTCAACAGCTTTTCTGCCATCTTGACTACCAGATCAAAATGTTCCATTAGTTTTTGAGTTGTCGTTTTCACTTCTTCTATTTTTAAGAAAGTTCTTCTTTATTGATGAAAAAAGTAATGTTTATAAAACAAAGCCTAACATTGTTTGAACTATCATGAGATTGATCTTAAGCTATAAAAACCTTGAATAATATTGTTCATCTCTTTGTGTTGGACTTTGTTTTGATTAACCTAATTTCAGTTTTCAGAACTGAAGTTTTCAGTAGATGGTCATCTAAAAGGTACATCAATGTCCAATGATAAAGAGATAAGTTATTATAATTTATGTGAGTCTTCCTTTTCAAACCTTTGTGGTCACTCTATTTTTTAGTTCAGAAGACTTTTGTATTTACTTTGTTTAGTTCTTCAAGAAGTTCAATGATGTTTCAGTAATTAAACTTCATTATGCTTCCTGCTAGAGCTTTTGCACTAGACTAAAATTCAGCTGCTGTCTTCTTGAATGACTTTTATTACTCTTGTTCATGTTGTGTCCTTGGAAATCAAACATTAGCAAAGATTTCTCCATCAGGAGTGACAACGTGTTAGACCATAAGGTGATAAAAAGGAAAGGGATGGCAAACATAAAAGGAAGTGCTTGTTTGTCTGTAAATACTGCTAAAACTACATCAGAAAATATTTTAGTACCAAGCTTCAAGTAAGCCCTGCTCCTTTGATGTCCACATTAACCTTTTTTTCCCAGAAATTGTTATTTCATAGGCATGTATTATCCAAGTGCACAATGTGTTGCTGTTTTCTTGTATCCATGACTTATGGCCAGATAGGATCCAACCATGAAAGGCAGCAAAACATATTAGGAAACTGCCACTGTAATTCTTCACATATACTTGATAAGTATAGATCTGCAAACATACTTGAATCAGCATATAGAGCATAAAGTAATAGAATCAGAATTATTAAGGCTGGAAAAGATCTCAAAGGTCATTGAGTTCAACCATTAACGAGATAATATTTATGATTCTGTTGGCATCTCAAAGAGATACTCTGATAATCGTACTTCTTCAGAACAAGAGGACATTCAGGATAATCAAGTCTAATTCTTTTTAACTCTGGGATATCACACCTTCAGCAATTGGCAAAAGCCCACCTTAGCTTTGTTGTCCACCTCCCTATAAAATCACACTTCTGTCTTCCTGGTTACTTGCATCCATTTATATTTGCGTCAGTCTGGTCCTTTAGTTTACAGAGGAGTTTTCACTTTATGTTCTTTTTTTTTTCTCTGAACCCCTGTCCTTCCCACTCCCTGCTAGAAGGAAATATCACAAGCCATCTTCCCTCATTGGTTTTGTAGCCTTATTATGCCACATGTTAGTCTTCAAGACATATTATCATCCTTCTTCCATTTGATAACTGTTTCTGTTTAATAAAGAAATCTACAAGTCCTGCCCCGGAGTGCTCCAGTGGCTCTGCACATGGGAAATGTGCAGACAGAGAAGTACAGACACTGTAGTATGGTTGCTAATATTAATTTTTTGTGTATTTAAGTTCTTAAAAATTCTTGTAGGCTGTTATCTTCCTGATCTAAAAAGAAAATGAATAAAGGGAAAGAGAAGAGAGGAAAAAGCTCAAGCTCCTAAATTTCACTACTATCTTTGCTCAGGGTAACTGCAGTTTTTCAAAATTTGTAATTAAATGAAGTATCAGTTAATTACAGCACAGTCTACTGTAGTAATGTAGCTCTATTTTCATGGACATTGTACCTACATGTCTTGCCTTTGCCTGTAAATTAAGTAGCAGTCATTCAGCATTTTTTCTGCAAAGTTTAAAAGAAATTTTCAAAAGACAAAATATTCAAAATCCCACTTTTCCTCTAATCTCTAGTTCATTTCCTTTCCTTCCCTTGTGCCTAAAAATTTGGTCTTTGTCTTAGTGTGTGCAATCAGAAAACCCTGCAGGGCTTACACAACAATTGTGTTTCCAAGTAGTTTGATAAGATTGTTTTTGGGTGAAACCTCAGGAATACGAGTCAGCAATGTCAACTGAAAGATCTGTCACAGTTCTAAAGGATGTACATAAACAGTGCAGTGCACTGGCTTCATATAGGAAAAATAATGAGCTGCTTCCATGACACTGTGTACAGCAATGTTTATCAGGCTGTGATTTCTGGATCAATGGATGTTCTTAGGTATTCAGAAGGAGTGCAGCAAAATGTCTTTTTTTCTGATATGGAAGAAATACAGGAATGTTGCAAATGTAATCTACATTCTGTACAGCAGTAATTGAATTTTGTTTTGGCATTATTTAATATTATGGGTGGATTTTTTGTGTTTGTTTGCATGTGTGTGCTTGTGCATGCATGTACTATATTTCTGTATGTTTGTATGTTTCTATATTTTGACAAGGTATCCTGCAAATTTGAAAAGTGTGAAAACCAAAGCAGTTGTTCCTAATTATTCCTTCTATCTCTATCACAGCATGCAAGTGCAGTAATGAAGAAAGCCAAGAGCTGTGCATGCCACCAGCAATATCAATGCTGAGGAAGTCATGCAGCTTGTCTGAACCCTCATCATTCCTTTCCAGCAGGTCAAGATCTAGTTCAAAAGTAATGATTCTCTTGAATGACTGATTGTGAGAGGATGCCCTTCCAGGCACTGTGCTCATTCTTGATTTTTCCTTTTAAAAAGTTAGAACTAAAGGTATTCCTGCATTCCCAAGTTTTTGTGCCAGACTTGAATCACATTGACAGGCATTATGACCAATATTTTTCCTCATTGATAGGTAGGTGACGAACAAACTTTACCCCAAATAGCTATTTTTTTTTTTTTTTCAAATTTAAGAAAGGATTCTATGTTTCTAATTCTAATTGGATTGTAGGTTTGGAAAAAGAAAAATTGCAAAAGTTTATGAGACATCATTATACCTATAAGACATTAATAAGTATTCTGGCTGACTCCTTCCCTTTACCCTCAATCTCAAATGACTAAAATACATTCTCTTGGACTTCTTCACTCTACTCCTATATTTATCTGCAGGATTATATTGAATTACATAAAGGAAACTTATTCAATTTCTTAGAGGAATAGTCCACATAATAATGATAACATTCATTTGAATTCTAAGTTTCTTCTTTTATAGTTTTATGTGTAATATCTGTTTTCTTCTGTAGATTGCAGTTTGATAATGGTAATCCTTCATGAAGAGATAAGAGGATAAGCCCTTATAATGTACTCCCTGCATTCCTTCACTCATATATATTGAAGTAGTCAAATCAACATTTAGCTTTTCCTTTAACACTAAATTTCTGTTTTAAAATATGAAAAATTGAATACTTGACTGCTATCAAAATTAAGTCTAACACAGATTCTGGCAAGGATCATCTCTTTCTCGAACGGGGAAGAATAGTAAGAGGAAATATTCCTGCTTCTGAGGTATCCTTTAGATCAGTTCAGCCAAGTCATGCCTCGTGCAATGTTATCAAGATCAATAAAACTTGTTATAGAGTGACTTAGTGAAGTCACTTTGGATAAATTATTCACCAAGAACTTCACAGTTTTTATGGTATTTTAAGACAATGATTTAACAAATCTCAAAGGCATGTCAATTTAAAGTATTGATCCAAAGCTTGCAGTTTCAGCTAATTATACCCAAAGATCACAGGTTGATAAAGTTTTCAAAACTAGGCTAAAAAGTTAGGTAGATTAATTCAAGTGATGTATAACATTAGGGTCAAACTTAAAACACTGTGGAAATGTCCTTTACAGCGATGGCAGCACTTTTGCCTCCTGCCAAAAGTGGGAAGTGTATAAAGCCTGAAGAGAAAAGAGATGCATATTAGGAGAATTCAGCAAATTTCCTGGAACTTCAGTCCCCTCTTATGTGTTCCGAAATTTAATTTATTATCATATTGCCCTAAAGATATAATTTAATTTGAAATAATTCTGCTGTAATTTCAACCTTTTTACATATTTAACTCTTTTTACTTTGGGACTGTATCCTTTTGTGAGTGTCAAATACCAAGCATTTAGAAAAATCTACATAGACTGGTTATAGTTAATGAAAAAACCACAACTTTGCATTTCAAATACAAAAATAAAACCTAGTTTTGGCACAGTTAAGAGAGGGACAACATAGCATAGAACATTCAGAAAATGCTTCAAATAAACTGAAAACTCTTTTACAACCTTCTTTTTTTTACTAAATTGCAGAGAAAATAGCTTTATTTGGCTTTATTATTATTTTAAAGTCTTATATACTTTGAAAATATATATTTTAGTGGTCAAAGATAAAATATATTGCATTCTGCTATCCAGCTATACTGAAATACCCTTGTTAAAAAGAGCCTTCAATAAATGCTACTTTGAAACTGAGCCTGAAAAGTGACAAATCTTAAAGCTGCTTTTTTGTTGTTTAAAACAATAAGTGATCAACTGTTCCACTACTGTCCACTATTGCCTAAAAACCCTTTTGGGGAAAAGTGTGAAAAATTAGTGGAGGATAAAATAACTTCTAGATAAAATTAGCTTTTTTTGTTAAAGCGAACAGAAGCAAACAGAAGGAGAATAAACATGATTTATGATTCTGTTTTGTTCCATATGCACCAATTGCAAACAAGTTTAACTTCTGGTGTCCAGAAACCCCAAGGATCTTGTGATGTGTGTTCCTGTTTGTCTCTAATCCTATATTAAATATTGTACTGAGGCCTGTTAAACATTGATAAGCTTTTTCTGCACTGTAAGGTCAGCCAAGATCATTGTGCCTAAATACCATAAAGACCTGGATTAGGTTTATGCATTATTATGGTGATTTAGATACATCTTAGCCCTCAGTCCTGTCTCTCCAAGGGAGAAAGTCAGCCTGACTGTGTATTAACATTGGTATCATTGTACTGATTAGCTGTTCAAATCTGAAAAAAATTTAAAAAATGCAATTCAGTGTAGTTTTCTGATGCTCATTCTTTACTATGAAAGGAATTTTATCAATCCTATATGGGAAATTTACAAAAAATTGCAGAATTGCATATTTATCACTTTTTGTATATGAACCTTTGTAAAGAACTCTACTTTTTTAAACTCTTACAAAGCAATTGTTTGGAAACATTTTTTCTCTATTTCCTTTGGTTTTTTTCTCAGAGTGAGAATCTTCTGTTTTGGTTAAATATTTATTTCCTCATTGCCAGTCCTTTCTGACTTTTTAATGTATGGAACAGAACTCAGTGTAGGGCTGATTTTAGATTTTTTTTTTTTTCCCAAGAGATGCTTTTAAGCACAGAAAAAACCCCTAAGAATATCAAACTACACCCAGACTTGAATTTTCAGTGCCATTTTTTGAATTTTTACATTTTGATTGAGATTGGTCCATACAACCTTTACATATACATAAAAGGTATGTGCTTTAATGCCTATTGATACAAATGATCAGAGGGTAGAGACTATTTTCTGGGTGCAAATGGGAGAAGGACAGAATGGCACCACATATTTCTGTGTCTGCAGCTTAGAGCAGTTTAGTTTTCCATCTCCAAAACCAGCAGCTGTTGTTTATCCTTCAGTATCTTTTTAATAAAGCTATACTGCTAAATACACAAGAAGTGTGTCCAATATGTCTTTACTCACTCTTCACTGGGATGTGCTGGTGTGTAGATGATTCCAGGATTTCTAAAAGCAGCTGAGTCCAGGGATATTGTGCTCTGTATCTCAGAATCACTGTTGTTCGAGGCAATCTCCCTAACAAGATAAATATATTTGCTGACATCTGTAAGTGGCTTACTACCAAGTGGGATGTTAGCCTGATTATTCTCTACTCTTTAACAGAATGACACAGCTCTCTCCAGAGCACAATATTTCCTGACACAAATTTTCTGTGCTTAATCCTTAATAGCACAATGCCCCCCCATAATCAGAGAAAAAAATATTTTTTCTAAAGTGCATTTATCTTGATATGTATCTGTTCAATTTTCTAAACAAAGGACTATAATGTAATTTTGGAGCTTTAGATTTTCAGCTTTAGAAATACATACAGGAGTCTTTAGTGTGTGTGTGTGTGTGTGTGTGTGTGTGTGTGTTTCAGATTACAGCAATAACAGTTTATTTTATAACACCTAAGTCTTTTCTATTGTGAATTCATTAATGTCAATGCCTTAAAGAATTAGAAGTAAATAAAAGATCTCACTTAAGCTTTGAAATTATTTGCTTGAAAACCTACAGGAAGGCATGGCAGGCTAAAAAACCAAACAAAACTTAAACAACAAGAAACCTGAGTTTTGCTTTTCTTACTTTTAGCTATCTCAGGATAGTAAGAGGACAAATTAATATTAAGGAGGATTTCAGAAGCAGCCCACTGACTTTATTCTGAGTAGTAAATATCCCTTCTCTTTTCAAAAATCCCATTTCCATTTTCAGTCAAAATTGTAAGTTTTCTCAATTATTAGAAATATTTTTAAGTTCTCTACAGAGTCCAGCAAATATTCCCATCAGCCTAATGGGAAGTCAGAAGTAGGTCATGGAAGAGTAATGCCATTTTTTTGGCACAGCGTAGTAAAACCTAGAACAAATTAATTGCTTTCAAAATGCAAGTGCCAGTAGAGAGCTGTGCAGCTCCAAATTCTGAGGTTAGGTTATATACACATTCATTTGCTTTAAACGTGGGTGATAGTAAACCCAGAAACTTAGTTGGAGTCTAATGTCTGCTCTTTTTTTAAATTTTTTTCTTCTTCTTTTCTTCTTTCTTTTCTTCTTCTCATAATTATTATTTCATTCCTGTGGGTATCTCCACAGACTTTTTTGTTTTCTTCAAAATAGGATATATAATGCTTAAATCTAGATGGCTGAAACAGACAGAAAAATATAACCACCAAATCCCCAATTTAGATTGTCTTATTTAGTGGTCGTAATGCCTTGAAAAACTTTACCAGCTCTGGCTGATACAAATTTCTGCTGAGGGACTTGCTGAAATTGGAACTTTTGTTTTAGGGATTGTCTGTTGACAAGCTTGAAATTATTTAGGTTATTCCTGAGTGAAAGCATGTCTGAAAACACAGAGGAAGCAGAGACAAGCTAAAGCATTGCTGGTCAGTGTAGTGACCTGACCTTGGTTAGGCACTGTCTGTGAGCCCTAGTGCTGCTGCAGGTCAACATTTTCATGACAACATGGAAAAAAGAAAACATGTTTTGACCGTTCTTTTTATCCCCCTTTCACTGTGACACTCCTTTAAACTATTTTATTTTCTTTATTCCTTTTCTTTTTTCTTTTCCTTTTCTTATGGGACATAAAGCCAATAGTCCTGGAATGAGCTGGGTCAGTCAGCTTGACAACTACTCACAGGGTTGTGGTTTTTTTTTAATTTCCATCAAATTTCATGTCAACCCGGGCATGTTGCTGACTAAGAACTTGGCTGCACAAACTGAGCTGCTGCAATAACTCACTGCTGCCATCGAAATCCTGTTGCTCCTTCTGTCTTCAGCCCCAAAGTCCTGCTTCATTTCCACCAATTTGACACCACTGTTAAAGTAAATTCCCACTCAGAAAGACAGGAGGTAAAAATAACTCGAGATTGCAACAAAGAGCCAGGCAAAGAGCAGAAAACAGTTCTGCACTCACTTCTGTCATAGTCCTGTGAAACTGAAGGGAGAGGGCAGCAGCCTGCCTGTTTCCATGTGACAATGCTGCACTTTTCTACACTGAGAATACAGAGAGGTCTTTCTCATTCTCATAACCACCTTAAAAAGAAATTTAAAAAAAATATATATTTTTTTTTAATGATGAGAACAAAAATTACTAGATACTTAATATTTATTACACAGGAGAGGGATAAGGACAATAGGTTCCCCTGAACCTCACACTCTACCTTTCCACATTTACATTCTCAAGATTATTGGAATATTTACAGGAAATTTGGGGCCCCATGCTTCTATGCCAAAAGTGCATGTAAAAGCAGTGTAGGTATATCTTAGAAAGGTAATAAAGCACAAATTATGCTTTAAAACTCTTAAAACTTCTTACTTTTAGCTATCTCAGGAGATTAAGAGGACAAATTAATATTAAGGAGAATTTCAGAAGCAGCCCACTGACTATATAGTTCGTCTGTTGGCAACTTCATGGTCACTGACTGAAATAAATTGCTTTTTTGCCTAAAGCTTGTACAATCAGGAAAATCATGGTATTGCTTTCTAAAATGATTGGATTCAAATGATTTAGGTGGTGATGCATGAAGTTTTAAATATTTTCTATATTTAAAAAATGAGTATTTGATTGTTTTTTTACTAAATTGATTTTACTACAATGCATTGCAATAATACTTACAAATAGGTATTCTTGTGCTGCTGACATTGTGGGTTAACTTACAAGAAAATAAATATATAGGCTGCACATTAGACTATGTCTATTCCTATGAAATTACATGAGTGGATGAACTTTTCAGGTGAAATTTGAAAAGTTCAGAGTTTTGGAACACATGAAAGAGAAAGGAAGTAGATCTTGAAAGAAAGGCACAGATATGTGGTATTATTTAGACTCCAGAAATGCAAGTCACAAAAACTTCATGTGGATTCAATTGAAAGATATTTTGAGTTATTTGTGCAATTGTCTTTTTGGTCATCTGAGTTTCTGATTAATAGTTTTTCAATAGAAATCTCACATATGTGTTGGCAATTTTTCATAATGAGGGTGGCAAAGTGATTTTGTTTCAAGTTTGAAATTTTTTAAATTGATGAGAGTGCAACTTGAACCTAAAATAATAGAACCTGCATTTATAAAAAGACTGTCATTCAAAAAAAGAGTTTCAGAAAGCAGTTCTTATGAAGTGTTCTGTTTTTTCTGTAGAATATTTTATCTTGAACTTTGGGAAATGTTTATAGGTTCTAAGATCTTTTTTTCTTTCTCTTATTTATGTAGAATACTTCTTATATGGGATATAATTCTACTGAATCAAGAAGCTTGTTCATCAGATAGACAAGTAGGTACTACTCCACAGAAGTGGTAGAATCTGTTCCAATTGATTTTTAGCCCTGTCAAGCAATTTCTTTTCTTATATATATATATGAAAAATCTGAGGTTCCAGAGTCCTATTATTTCTTGAAAGGAAATAATAATACAATTTTCATCCCTGTTCATAAACAGATCCTTTACCCAGATACCACCACAACTACAATTGGCATCAGTAGCAGCTGTGCATATGTACCTTGGGCAAAGCCTGGCCCTTAATCAAAATCATCTTCTGTGGAAAAAATATCCATTTATGATTATTCAGTTTATATTTTAGATGAGCCATTCAGTTATCTCTCTTCCTTCAGTAGCTTAACATAAATTCTAAACCTCCAGTAACTTTGCTCTGTATTTTTCCATTGCATTGTCAAATTAATTAATATATATTTATATTATTCTGCAAAAATCCATCATATGTTCTAGGCAAGTCTTGCTATTCTGCATGTTTATGAGACAATCTAAGCGTTAAGCCCTGTAACCCAATAAATACATTATTGACCTTGCTAGTGACAGATTTCAGGCTTCACAGTAGCTCTGCAAATCCTCAGGACTTTTTAGGCTTTGTCAGGATTTCTCTTGGCTTGCTCAGAGCTATGTTTCACAATGTTCAGCTGTAAAAGCAATATTCTAATGACCTATTTTCTAATGGCTATTTCCTTATTTGTTTTAGTTTTGCTGAGCTTTTTGCAACCAAGTAGTATAGTTTTTGTATAGATAGTACTACTAAGGTTTTTTTTTTTTTTTTTTGGTGTAGAATGAGGTATTTATGATAATGATGCAGAATTTTAATGGAATAAAAGACTGGGAGTGAAGCAGAGCCCCCTGGGAATGTGGGGGAAGATCATGCAGTGTGGAGGGCAGACATGGATGGGATGGTGACAGAGGGGGCACCTGGTGATATGAGGACCTTGAGGGCTATAAAAAAGTCATGAGTGGTCACTTATTTATTGATAGAGAAATATTGCCTTCACACCTGTGTAAAACCAGTTTTTTAGAAGTAACAGGAGAATGGAGAACAAGTATGTGAGGTAGGAAAGATATTTGTTTGACATATGGGAAATTAAGATATATTAGGGACAAATAAACCACCATAAAAACCCAACAAAATAAAACCCAAATAAAAAACCAAAGAAACCCCCCAAAAATAAAACAAAACAAACCCAAAACACAGCAACACCAAAACAAACAAAAATAAAACAAACACCCAAAACAAAAACCAGAAATATAACCCTGCAACCAAATGAGGGGGAGTAACTGTTAGAAATATACGTTTGACCTGAAATGAGGAGCAAGAAGCTGTTGACATCAACATGATGCACCTGAGAGAAGCGCGTGGATTGCTGATGCCATGCTACAGTGTTCCACTCCTGCTATGATGCTGCAAACTCTAAGACCTATAGAAGCAATGGAGAGGGAAGAATAACCCCACAGAAAAGAGTACAAAATCCAAGAAATTTCTGCATAACAATTATAACAGTATTATTTTTGAGATTTTCCTCTAAAATACTTTTCTCTGTTTTTTTTTTCTTTTAATTTCTATCACACAGCTAAATAAATTAATGATACTGTATAAAAAGGTGGGGATTCTTTCTTTTTATTGAAATAAATATTTTGAACATAACAATTACACTTTAATGTTTTTCAGCAGAGCATGGAGCCCTTGTGCCATCTGCTCGTGCACTTGGGAAATTTCTGAGTCTCAGAGGTACTCCCCATGTGGCACATTAATTTAGTCTATTCATATGTGAATTTTCAACAAGTCAATTTTAACAGCATGCATTTTTTCAATGTCTCAAATAGGAACTTTTTTCTAAGGCATATAAGAAGAGCATTCATGCTTTAAGTGCTTGCTCCAAAGGAATAAACACTAGATGACCTGTAACAAGGAAAGAAAGATGGGTTTGTGAAAGGTTAGGTTCTATATTCATTAAATATAGTTACATGGAAGATCACAGAATATTTTTCCAAGTCATGATTTGAGTAGAATCTTCCTAGAACTGAAATTTTATGGAGGAGCAAAACAGTGAGATGACTAACTGAAAATATTTTCGTAGACATTTACTGAAAGAAATAATACCTAAAAGGCTGTCAGCCTTTATCTACCCTCAGCAATGATTTTATCTTCACTGTAATGTCCTTAAATCCCATTACTTCCTTTTATCTATTGTGACTCAGAAAGTGATCTGTGTTACTCTCCATTAATGCTGGAAACATAAGATGGCTTTTCATAGGACACTTGGAACATAAAGCAACAAAACAAAGACAGATTTGGATCCTAGACCTCATCCTTGGAGAAAGATGCAGGTCACATGCCTTAGTGCACGC
This sequence comes from Ammospiza caudacuta, assembly GCF_027887145.1. NCBI lineage: Eukaryota > Metazoa > Chordata > Aves > Passeriformes > Passerellidae > Ammospiza > Ammospiza caudacuta. The sequence goes on from NC_080594.1 coordinate 109,266,590, forward strand.
TGTCATTGTATTGCAAGGGTTCCACATTGTTGTTTCCTTATTGCAAGAGTTTCACACCTCCTTGATGTTTCGTGTAGGCAGCTCCTCTAAGCATGACTCTTTCTTCTAATAGTAGCCAACAGACTCCAGTTCCCCCTCACCCAGCCACCCCACTCTTATATAGCACTCTTCTTTTTATTGGCTACAACCGTGGCCTGTTAATGTCAGGCCTGCTCCTAATCTTTAATAATTAGCCGAGATGCAGCTTCTTAGGGGTAAGATTACTTTCTATACTACCTTTATTGTCTTATATTCTATCCCCCTAAAAGTTCGCGATGGGAAGGGGGTAAGAGTGGGATAACAGAAATAAAGATATTGGAAGTGCATCCAGCACCTTCCTGGTGGATGTGTTTGGGAGGATGTACAGGTGTGTGCTTGTGGAAAGCTGCCTTCCCACTGGGGAAGGGTTAAAGATGAATGGGCACTGGTCAGGGTGTGATCCAAGGGGCAAAGTGAACCCCAGTGTCTTTACCCAGGAGCAGTGAGCAAAACCATGGTAACAGTGCTTGGAAATCACTTCCTGTGATATTCCTTCCTGAATTCATCTTCATATTTGGAGCCATGTTTTTGAAGTTTGACAGGTATTTACTGAGTTATGAATGGCAGCATAACATTTATGCTGGAGGCAACATTTTGCATCTGCAGGAACCTGCATATGTGAGATCATACATCTACCTTTTCTAGATCAAGCTAATACCCACAATCCTGCCTTTTTTTTTTCCTTTACTTTTTCAAATAATAGCTGCTTGAATTTCAGTTGTTACAAAACAAAAGTTTATAAAATTTATTGTGAAAGATATTTGACACTTCCATGCTCCCGTGGAAGTATCTAGCTTATTACAAATTTGTTTCTTGCTGCCATATTATCTTTAAAGGAAAGCCCTCTCAAGTGTCATGGCAATTATTGCTCTTCCTCTTCATAATATTTCAATCATTATGAATTAAGAAACTTTATTTACTGTCATTAGAATTTCTTCTTGTAAATAAAAAACATTCATGCCAATTAGGGCAACACTGTTCTGTATTTTTTATATATATTGGTAGATCATTGTTCTGATCTAAAACTTTACTAGTATTGGTAGAAAATGTTGGACCAAGTCCAAGGCAGTGAACATAAATAGGTAGAAATGGAAATGAAACTCACAGAAAATCTTAAATATTATCATACTCTATTTCCTACTTGCATTTCTGTTCATCCCCCTTCAGTATTTCTAATGAAAGAAAACACATTGAATATCAAGAGCTAAACAAGAACTGAAATTCATTTTAAGGATAAGGAAAGTGACATGAAATTGAATAGAACTTTTGCCATCATCATTATTCATAAGGACCATTTGTTGATTAAACTATCTGTTGTACTCTCAGCATGTCATATCACATCAATCACATATGAATTTAAATTAAAGGCATATTCCAAAAAATAATAATTGCCAAGTTTCCACATGTGCCATCTGAGTGCTAAATTTAAGCTTTTGCAGTACTCCAGCAGCTGCATGAACCTATGAATAATTCATTAACTGTGTGAAATAGTAGATTAGAATTAACTAACTAGTTGCATATTTTAGCTAATGTTTGGAATTGAAGGAATATAACTAGCTAATTCACAAGATACTTCCTAATGAAAAGCAATTATTTTGTGCAACATTTTGCAAGATCTACTTAATCCTTAATGTAAGCTTTAGGCAAATAGAGAGGAATTGAGCTAAAATTCAAAATTACCAGAAGAAAAAGAATGTAATAAATGATATGCAGAGGAAGAAAAGGTCTTCTGCTAGATATGCACAAGTGGCTTGTATGTAGCTTCAGGGATTCTTGTTCTTGTATTCTACAGACAACAGGTGATTTTTTTAGGCTTGCTTATGTTCCAAATTTTTTTAGATTGAAGTGATAATGATAAACTTTCTATGCACATCAGAAGTTGTCTTTTTTTCTAACTAACTAGCATTAAAACCCATATTTCCAGTTGCCAGAGATATGCTGGTACTGGGCTTGCCTGCTTTGTGTGGCTGGTAAGAAACAGCAAATATCTAATGGAAGGGAACTTAAAATTTTCTTTGCAGGCATTAGACATTCTTGTTCTCAAAAAAACTGCCAACACATAAAAAGCTCATTTTATACCTATGGGCTCAAAAGTAATGCATTTTTAAAGCCAGGAAAAGGGGTGTAATTTCACACTGAGGTGTGACTGAAATCACATGATTTTATAGAATCTTAAAATATCTCGAGGTAAAAGGAACCCATGAAGATCATCAAGTAGTCATTGCAGGACCGCTTAAAACTGAGCCATATGACAAAGTGCATGGTTTAGACGTTCCTTGAACTGCAAGAGGCTTGGTGACATGACCACTTCCCTGGGGAGTCTGTTCCAGTGGAAAACCTTTTCCTAATGTTCATTTTGAGCTTCCCCTGACTGCAGCAGAAATCAACTGCCTGGGGAAAGGTTTTCCCTTTTCAGGAAACTGCTGGCTTAGGAAGCTGCCAGGGTATTTTTCTTCTCATCACAGGGACAAGTGTGACTCTTGAATATTTCATTGTGCTTTATGTTGACCTCAGGCCTCTGGGTTGGTCCTCTGTAAACTGGGAGCTTAAAGAATTAGATTGTGGAGCTCATGGACATGTGTGATTGCCACCTTTTTGTTTGTTTGTTTTCTTTTTTTTTTTTTTTCTTTTTATAGTTATCATAATGGTATTCCTTTTTTAATCTGTGAGAGCAGATACCATAACACATTATGCAAATTTGTGACCAAGACTGCATCATGGCTCTTTAAGGGGAAATAAGAATTAATAGCACTATGTCCTGTGTTTGGAAGGAGAAGCCCCAATACTGAGCAGCAGTATGAAACCTCATTCCTAAATGACCCCTTGCCTGCTTTCTTTGAAATCCATCCTTTAATGTGCAAAGCAGGATGGGAAGGAGTTTGTGTCTGTAACTTGTGTGGTTTTTAACTTGCTTTTATTGTTAACACAGATATTTACTCATTCTTAGTGAGATGTCATTTTTATCTAACTATAATTTTTGATTTATTTGTAGCAGTCATATCCAGGCCTTCACTTCTGGATTATACTGCTGTCTGCAACTAGTAGAGGATCATTTATTCAATCTGCTGTGAAGGGGTTAGGTCATGCCAAGTGGAATTTAGGAAATTGTCTAATTTAGGATATGACACACAAATGAGTTTCCTTGCTTTAAAATTACTGCTTTAAAATGGTAGTAGTAGTAGAAATTATTATATTAGTAGTAGTAGTAGTAGTAGTAGAAATGGTGATATTATTATTTTTATTATTATTATTATTATTATTATTAGTAGTAGTAGTAGTAGTAGTAGTAGTAGTAGTAATGAAGGGAGTAAGTGGGGAGAGAGAGATCAAAGAGCCATCGGGACTGCTACCAGTATAGTAGAAGCAAGTTGGTAATAATACAAAATTATATTATTTTTATTTAGAGTAATATCTGGGTCCTTGGTATAAAATAATTAAGGTGATGCAATACTCTCATAAAAGGAACTATTTAGAAGAGATTAAGATACTCCAGAATTGTTTTTATTTGTGTTACAGCTGCTTATACATAATGTATCAGGGGTTTGCAATGGCCAATGCTTTAAAGATATCTAAATGAGAAAACTCCTAGGCCAGGCAAAACACTTTGGAGAAATAAGTGAAAGTGAAGTGGCAAAATGAAGTAACAGTGCAGTGGGTATTTTAATTAAAAGCAATGGATGAAGGTGATGGTTGGTCTGATTAAATGGCAGAACAGTTGGCCTGGCAAAATTTAATTCATTGAGGTTAACAGGAACAACTTTCTACACAGATACCCTGCTTTGCTGGCCTCTTACTTCAGCTTTTTCTCACCCTGTCAAGAAGATAATTGAATAACATATTAAGGGTTCCATAATGCATTACTGTTTCTAACGTCATTTTTGGATGTGATTTTTTATTAGTGTTATCAAGCATTTACATAGGGAGAGATTTGTTCCATCACCTAAGCCTCTTTCTGCAGTAATTTAAAAAATCTCCCAGTGTGATATACTTCTCAGGATCTCAAATAATTAGGACAACTGGTCAAATGGCACATTCCTGATTCCACAGGGGAATATTGCAATTAAGAAAATTCTGCTCTATTAAGGCAATTTCATAGTGACAAAAAGATGTATTAGTACATATAATTATGTTTAACATTTACAATATGCCTTCTACCTTAGAATCTCAAAAAGTTTTTCAGAAGAATTTGTTTTGCATTCAGACTGTGATACATCTGCTGCTACCTCTGTGTTGCAGATAAGGAAAGTAAATTGCAGAAAGTTAAAATATGTGCAAAAGCCTATGTATTAAGCCACTGAAAGAGGCTGATTGAAAGAACTAGAAGCAAAGTTTTGTCTCTGCTTTGGTTCACTATTTCTGATGCATTCAAAGGTCTAGATTGCAAGTTGAGCTGTGCATCTCAGGCATGTGCCCTAAGAATCCCCTTTAGAGTATTCACACAGAGAATGTTTGACTTTAACCAACTTTATACATGTTTCAAAGAGATGAATCCAAATTTGCACATCATAATTTAAATCTGGCAAAAAAATGGAAGAATCATGGCCTACAGACTTGTCTAAGAAGGGTGACAGCTCAGAACATCTCTTGGAGCAGCAGTTTCCTTTAAACCTCCTCCTCAGGTCTTGTCTGAGTCACAGTTTTATCCACACCCTCCAAAATATATATTTAATGCACAGATCCTCCAATGAAAGGAATTGGAATTATGAAATCATCGGCAATGCTGAGGGAAAACACCACTTCTGACAGATGAAAAGTGTACAGGAACAAAGACATTACATAATTTTGTATTAGAATTTAAAGTTTTCTCTTTTCAAGTTATAAAAATAGTAACAAACAAAAAAAATACATTTCAAATATTTCAGTTAAAATTTTATTTCCATCTCCAATACTTATCTCCATATCATCAACTTCTATGTAGCTCCAAATACCTATGGTGTCTTTCAGATATGATATTTCAGTGCAAATCTACTCTTTTCTTCCTGTAATGTCATTTCAGCTTCCTCCTAGTAAAAATATACTTAAAATGTTTCTGTTCCATGGTAATAATTTTTGAAAATGTACAATCTGTGAAGCAAACACAGAAAATTCCCCTGTCATATAGGATCTAGCTAGGTAATAGGGAAAGAACCTCCATGAGGCTAAAATAAATTAATTAATGTTACAGTCATTCCCAAGATAGACTACATGAGTGACATAAAGATCATCTGGGGTTGTGGAGTTAATAACCAATAAATCAATAGTCCTAATAATCTACACTTCAAATGTTTTGCAGTTATTAGATCTTTAGGTATGTGTAGAAGAATCAGAGAATCAGAATAAAATTATCAGGAGGAAAAGAAGATTTTAAATAAACTTTGGGAAGGTACTATTTTTCATTAGAAAGAAAGACAAAATAGAAGGATAAAGAATAAACTTCCCATATTAACAGCAGGAAGTGAAGGAGTAATGGCCATGAACTAAACCAAAAGAAGTTCCACCTCAAGATGAGGAAAAACTTCTTTCCACTGAGGATGGCAGAGCACTGGAACAGCTGCCCGGGGAGGTTATGGAGCCTCCTTCTCTGCAGACGTTCAAAACCCACCTGGATGTTCCTGTGTCACCTGCTCCAGCTGACCCTGCCTTGGCAGGGGGGCTGGACTGGGTGACCTTCCCCTCTAGAGCTTCTTTCCAGCCAGAATAATTCTGTGGTTCTGTGATCATAGCAATTGAAAAAAGAAATACTTTCTAAAGCATCTTCATCACAAAATGTGCAATTCATGGTCACTGTGTTGTATCAGGGATTTAGAAAAAATGGTAAGAATTGATATAGAATGCAAACCTATTAGGTACTAAAACTTTAATTTTTGATATTGAAATGGGTAAAACAAGCTGTAGGACATAAGTCAGACTTTCTCTGATTTTACAGATTTAAGATGAGTCTTTCCTCACAGCTACCCTATGTATGTCTAAAACAGAAAACCTTCCTTCAAATCCAGCTTGGAGGTGGGATGGGAAACAATATGTTGTATTGAGCCACTGCCAAGCCCTGTGTGCTTTCTGCTACACAGCTCTGGGATGGGGAGGAAAGGGGAGAATAAAAACCCTTCCCTTTGCTATAGGGTCAAAGTAGGTATCTGGGTCATGTTTTTCCTCTCATTCAAGGACCCAGGATGTAATTATTGGTCATTCTGAACTTGCCCTTTGTCCATAAAATATATATTTCTGCAAGATACTTGCAGATAACTACGGTGCAGAAAAATGCTGCTTAGACTTTTCCTTCTGTTACTGTCATTTCAAACCTGAGTCCCTTAGTTCAAATCTCTTGTTTCTTTCCAACTGAATGTAAAAACATGCCAATGTTGTGATGTGAAAAAACAAGGACAAGGAAAATGTTTCTAACAAAATTTTGCTTGACACCTAAATTATAGTCATGTTGGGTTCAGAAAGTAAAGAATGCAGCAGAAACTGAATGGGTTTGCTTTTTTTTCTTTAGTGCCAGTACATTCTCTGTTGTCATTTTGTGCATATCAAAAAAACAAAAATTTTCTTCTGAACTAATCAAAATGAATTAAAATTTTAGGTCAAAAATATTTCTCCCTAGAACTACTTTGATCTTACAACTACCTTATTAGATTGAAAAAATAGTCAGTTCTAGTTTATCCTACTAATCTTAATATTACTATGTTAGATAGTCACTAAATCTGATTTCATTTATTTTTCATGTTAGCTGGAAAGCTCACACAATTTTTGATTTGTACAAATACTCTTCAAAACTAAAACAAATTAGTACATTTTAATTCTATACAATGAAAGCTTTCATTAAATCCAATGCAAAATTGGATTTAATGTTTTATGCAACTTTTTTGTCTTTTTTAAAAAAGAAATGTAATTTTGCATGATATTCCACTGCTGTATTGATCACTGACCTATCAGAATTCATGCTATCATTTTAATGCATGTCTAACCTAGTACAGAATACAGACCTACGTGTGATGTAAAAAACACATGAGGAAGCTCCGCATTGCTTCCAGACTCTTGTAGATGTCGAATGAATGTAATTTCTAGAGAAATTACTTTTTCTTTTATTCTGAGGAGTTGAACTGTTCCAAATCCTGTTTCAAGAACCTTGTTCACCTGACCATTGAGGCTAAGGCTGACCACAGGCAGATTAGAGGGAGTGTTGCTGCTCACATGAGTGCAGAACAAGGCATTGCCCCGAGAACCCAAACGGACACAGACAACCCAATTTATCTCCCTCTTTGCATCTTGGGCTAACATAATCTCTGTGGGCTTGTCTAAAAAAAAATATCTGACTTTCTTTTCTAATTGCTCCAAACTTTCTCCATTTCATCAATTTTCCCTGCCTGAAAAGTGCTTATAAAAGGCCCTCATTCTCGCTGACTGGGAAATGAATGAAAAGATGCCGCTTCTACTTTTCTTTCCAATATTAATATTAAAGTTTGAGGGATTTTGAAGAAAATTAAATTTTGAGATGATTAGCTAAACCTGCAGCTCTAATTAATCCCAGTCTTAATCCATCATAAAGCTTATGCATTCATCAAGATTTTAAGCATGTGGACATGAGTTCACACAAGTGGGTTTTTATTAGAAAATAAAAATGTCTGAGTAAAGTTTAAAGTGAGTTTTCTGAATTTTCCTGTACTTATATAAAATTTTGAAAAGTTGCATCTTCCACAAAATATAGAAAAAATATTCCTTTTTGTCTGATTTACAGTTGCTGGAAATATCCAAATATTGTAAAGGTAGATAAAAAAAAAAAAAAAAAAACAAAAACCACAACAAAAACCCAACAAATCTAAATTATTCTGTTTCAAAGAACTAGAAATATGAAAAGAAAATCAGAAATTCTGCTCTAATTCTATTTTTTGCTTCACAATGTAGTCACAAAAGGGCCTTGATTTAGTGTCTCATCCTTATTCTTCAGGTTTGTTCTGGAATTCTCATCAAGGCTAGAGTGATATCACCAGGCTGACCAGAGACATGATGAAATTCCTATTTACAAAAAAAATAGTTGTCCCTTGTCTACTAAGAAGAAAAATGCCTTGACTGATACATCACTGTCAACATTTTCTGCCATTATTTATTCCTTTCTGTTTTCTGTGGAAGCCCTTCAGACTCTCTCAGTCCATAAATCATTGGTTATTCTACTGCTTGAAGATCCTGGGGCAGCATAACACATTCAAAGTCTATTCATGCAAGATTGTAGAATATTTCCTTAGAAACCAGAGAGGTCCACATTAATGAATATCTGTGTTATAGGAAAGATGTGTGGAAAATGCATGAAAAATGCATTAATTCCTATTTCAGAGGTTTTTTGTTTTGATTGGTTTGATAAAATACAAGCCATGTGAATCTTTGGACGCTGAATTGCTGACAACCTAATTTTTTTGTGTTTTGTTTTGGGTTTTCCTTTTTTTTTTTTCTTTTTTCTTTTTTTTTTTTTTTTCTTTTTTTTTTTTTTTTTTCAATATGCAGACAAGTGATTGAAAAGCTTTATTAAGTTTTGGAAAGCTGTAAAATTTCCTGGTCAATCTAGAGGAGGATAAAACAAATTGTAAAAGAATCAGTTAAAGGAAGAAAACGTGGCCCACAGCAGGGATGGGCTCATGGACACTGCCCCAACAGGGTGGATTATGTGACATGTTTAAATCCTTTACAGCTGTTTGAGCCTATGGAAGAAGGAAAAAAAAAAGAAAATAAAAGAAAAAGAAAAGAAGCTTTTGTGGTAAATAAAAATCATGGAAGAGGGAAAGATAATAGAGAGGACACAATATTCAACAGTGAATGATTGATTTTACAAGTCAAAGAGTAATGGTATCTTGTTTTCACAATGTTTAAGTCCCAATCCTTTGTAATCAGCCTTTTTGAAGAGGGCTTTGTAGGCAGCTGGCAAGGCCCAGAAGGCCTCTGTGTCAAGAGTATAAAGGTTTCCATTATCTTAGAGTAATATTTTGCTCTGAGATGAAAAAAACCTTTTCCTTTTTCTTTTTCTTTGTTTTGTTGTTGCAATTATGAAGTTCATAGAAGTTATCTGGTTTGGGGTTTTATCACAAAACATCTTGTAATCAGAATAGATTGAATATACATTCACAAGTTGAATAGATGCCTATTAGATTATTAAAGAAAGATCTTCCTACCTCACTTCAAAATTATGTGCAGTCTTGGAGGTGCATTCTTGTCCTCAGAGCCTTAAACTGTGATCTGCTCCTGCCCCCTTTGACAGTGCCACTGAGATCACTCTCCTTTCCCTTTTGTGAGGGCACTCCAGTAAAGCAGAACAGGACTCTTGACCTTTAAGACAGTGTTCCAATACTTCTGAAATATGTAGGGTGGCACAAAAAGTGCCTAAAAGAATCTCATTTAGGGTTTGGTTTTGTTTCTTCATTTGGTTGGTTTTTTTGTTTTGTTTTGTTTGGTTTTGTTTTGTTTTGTTTTGTTTTTAATGAGCACTATCTATATCAGGGTGTCCTGCATTTCTTAAAAAGTTTCAGGTTCTAAATACTTTTAGAAAAGAAGTGCAGCTTCCTTCAGGACCCTGTACAGTACTCTCTGTTCGTGTTGCAGAGCCAGCAGCATACCATGCACATGGGTTTGCCTCTTTCCCAGCATAAAAGGCCTTCTGTACCACTTACATACCCAGACCCTCTAAATGTGCTGGATCTTACAGCATGGGCTGTTTATTCCTCTTCTTTGCAGTTGGTCTGTTGCTTAAGTCACAACAACATTAGAAATCTGCGTTATGTTTTCTTGTCTTCCCCTTTTTTATCCCAAATATATCCTCCTTTTCTAAAATCACAATAAATTTAGTAACATTGAAAGATTTTTTTTTTAAGATTTATTTAAAGATTTTTTTATTTGTTTGTATGTTTGTTTCAAAACTCAATCAACAAGGAGAATCATTTGAAAGTGCTAGGCACTGAAAAGAGGTGCTTGGGTTTCATGGCCATATCTATTCTTTACAATGTTTACTATGTTACTATGGGGAAATTGTTTATATACATGAAGCAGAGCACACCATACTTTCACATATGCTAAAAGCCAAACTCCCACTGCAAGGTTCATAATAGCAATCAAGCTGTTCAGAAATCTAGTTTCTTTAACAAGACTTAGACATAATTTGCCTGGTGTGGATTGGCTTTGAGAGAACATGGGTTACTAGTGCTTTTTGGAATGAAACCGTCTTTTGTGGGAATTTCTCACCTCATTTTTTCTTTATGAATTACACAAATCTGTTACTTTCTCTGAAGTGAAGTGCTAATGCCACTTTCTGGAGGTCACTTTCTAGGTTGTTGGGGTGCCAGACTCTTGGATGGATCCAGTCAGGATCATGCAGATCTCAGCTTGCCTTGTGGAGCCTCTGGGAGTTACTGCTTTTGGAAGATGATAACATCACCCTGAGCTGCTCAGGGTGCATGAGGAGGAATCATTAACCTTTTGGTGTGGTGCAGCATGCCCTGTCAGTATGTCTGGCACCTCTGCTGGCCAAGGGAGAGATGGGACAGCAGAGAAAGATGCTGACTCCTAGCCCACCCTTCACGTTCACTGCTTGAAAACAGGGAGCAGTGTGGAGATTTTGGGATGAAGAAACATAACTGCCTCCATGCACAGTGCCACTCTGCTCACACCTGGGTTACCTGGTCCTGAGTTTGGCTCTCTTTGCCTGGACAATGTCATGCCCCATGGCTGCAGGGCACTCTACCCCAGGGGAATTTAATTTTAAAACTCCATAGTTGACAGATGGGCATTGATGCAGTGTGGTTGCATGGTTCTTGAAAAGGCAAAGGCTCGAGTATTCTAGCCCCTTTATATGGTTTCAAAACACTGAATATAATAGTGGCTTAGCTTTGTTGCTGCAGGATTACATTTTTGTACTGAAACACAGGTGTGTTCTGGGGTTTCTTTGCTTTCTGACAAATGACTAGGGCTGTTCACACTAATGGTTAGCTACTGGCCATGTAACACCCTGAATAGATTCCCTTACAGTAATTATAATACTCAGACAAAAAAACTAGACTTTTAAATTACTGGACTGACTTGTTGAAGTGCTGAAGGTAAGACATTGTAGCTATCTGAGAAAACTTTAAGTATGTGCTTGCATTTCTATTTGTAGACTGGTATATTTTTAATTATATATTTATGGCTTTAAGTGAGTAATGTTTTATATACAGGAGAAATAGTTAATTTGCTTAGATGACTCATGCATTAAACCTAACATCATTGAATTTTACTTCTGCCTCCATTTCCTGGGAAATAAAACTCTCTCCTGTTTAAAAAAAAAAACCTGAAACAACATCTTACTGAAGTCTGCAACGCAGGTGACACTTTTTTACTTCCTTCATCCTCTTAGGAGAAGCACATGGGAAATATTAAGATCCAGCAATGCAAACACTTTACATTGACCTCTTTAAAGGAACAAAATCAGTTTACTGCAGGAAAAAACAGTGCACAAAAATGTATTTCTGTTGAGTCATTTATGAGTCCCCTGCAAGTGTTAGACCAGATTGCAGCTCCATTTGCACAGCTATACAGAGGAAATACAGCACACAGTTTTTTCAGATAAAGAGGGCCAAATTTGTTGATCCTACTGCATCATATCTTTGGACTTCCTATTGATTTTCCCATAGAACAACTTCACACGAGAAACTAAGGAAACTGAAATGGATAAAGCCTGGGGCCAGGCTGAGAGTGATTGTGAGAGTAATTTTTTTTCTTATAAGAACTTCTGAGAGCCACAGTCACTAGGAGCATGGCTGTGTGGGAGTGATGATACTCACAAGGCTGTGCTAAGGCATTACCAGAGATGTGTCCCATCAAAACAATATTTTTCTGGGCAATATCTCAGTCATCGGGTTTTGATGATGGATTATATAAATGTTCTGTCAGATCCTGGGGCATTTTGTGGGAGAATAGGGCATTTTGGAATGGCTGCTAATATTATACAGGAATTTATCCTCTGTAAGAATGGTTCTGATAACAATCTGAACAGGTGCTTTGTCAAAGTATTAAAAGGACACAAAGCTTTGACCTACTAAAACTAAAGACTTTTGGACTCTGTAACTCAGGCACAAATTGCAAGAGTTCAAAAGTGAAGTCTGAATCCTATATTGTTGTCACTTATTATGATCAATACACATTAGGTGAAAGGTTTATTATGTAATATATCAATATTACAGGCAATAAAATCTTTGCTATTTTTCTGTTACATGATACTTACCCCCATTCTTTTCCTAATTATTTGGTAAATTCCATAATATTAAGTCTAAATTTTAAAAGTCTCTGTTTTCTAGTGTTAAACGTATGCCCTTGTATACAGAGTTTTTGGAGACACTGTCCAAAAGCATTACACAGAGGATGCATTATTTAATAGACCAAAGGCCAAAATATTCATGATTCAATATGCCATAGGTCACTACATTTCGAAATGACTGCATATTTCCAAAATGATGCCTAGTTCTTTAATATATTTAAGGAACTGACAACACATCTTCTACTTGTAAAAACACAAAGACTTCAGAAACTCTTTGAATGATGAGTTATGGGGTTTAGGGAGTATATATTTCTTTTGTCATATCCTTGGTGGGAAAGCAGATTTTCAGATTCTCTATCACCGTTTAGCATTATTTTTGCATTTAATATGGTCCATGAGGAGTTCTTCTCACTTTTAGGCCATATTTTTTATTTGTGTTGCAGCTCTAAATGACATTTTGATAGGTCCATAATGAGTCAGATTTTTTTTTTATGCCCTATGCATTTTCTTCTTTCAAAGGGATAAATGTGGTTGTCTGGCTGCTCTGAGATGATATATTTTAGAAATAAACAGTCCTAATATCCCAGTGAGTTACCGTCCCTTCTCTTCCTTCCCTTTGCCAACACAGAGTCTCATGTTTTTGTGGTTGTGTCTGGTTGGTTTCTCGCTTGCTTTCAGTGTGGGCCACTTGTCATATTAATTTGAGGTTTCAGGACCTGAGAGGAGAAGATATTTAGGTCAGTTTTGGATGAGTGTTTACACAAAGATTATGTCTTTTGTTATCATTAAATGACTGATAACCAGTGCTCTTTTTTTCTGCCTTTATTTTCTTCTAAATACAGCAATTTTTGAAACTTTTCATAGACTATATGAGGGTCCTGATGGAAAGTGAAAGGAAAATTTTAATGTAAGATTTTTTTTGTATGCAAAAGAAAATGATGTCTTTTTCAAGATACATCAAAAATTCAATCTTTCAGTCACTGTAAATGCTGCCACAGATAGCCATTTGTTATTTATTTTCATCTGCCTTGTGTATCCTGAAGGATCATTATGAACTACATTAAAAAATTGCTAATTTATCAATCTAAAGATACTTGATGAAATCTATACTTACAAAATAAAAACCCCTCTAAACTTTGCTGGTTTATATTTTTAAGAATATTGTCAATACAATCCTATTACATTGAGGTGTGTACAAAACTACCTTGTATTCAGCACATTGTAATAGAATGCTGGGTGCAGCAATTGGTGTTTTCCATTAGAAATTATTTGCACAAATATGAAAATTATTAGTTTTCATAATGTCCAGGAGATGCATTGACTCATGATTACCAAAGCCAGGTGATCCTTAAACTTCCTCTGCCTTTTGGGACTTTTGCAATTTTCCACAGGACATGAAAAATCACAATACTGTGTCTAAAAGTTATCTCTGTTGTAGCTCCATTCCTGCCAGTCCCACCAGAAAGTCTGAATAGTGGACTGGCTAAGCACTGCTGCTTTTCTCCAGTGCCTGTGCAAGAGATTGGTGTAAACAGCTCCTGACCTTTAACTGTGAGCATTCTTTTTGCATCTTATTTACCTAGTTGTAAAATGAAAAAATATGCAAGGGCATTAAAAGGTGAAGCACAAATTGTCTTTAAATTACTTTGACAACACTTGATAATTTTCATTATATCAGTTTTATCAGTCAGTGTCATCCCACAAGAGCATGAAAGTTCCTGTCCATCATACTCAAGGCCGATGTCCTTTCATCTTGTCACACTTAAGTAATGTAGGTTGACAAGCCCCTGTATGATGAAGAATCCCCATAAAAACCACTGAAAAGGCTGAACAGTGCACCCAGGCTGTGCCTGCAGATCACAGTGTCAAAGGCCTCTTCGACAGTGAGGTGAACTCAGCTTGTAGCATCCTAGAGAAACATTGCTGTGGATAAGGCTTCTAGCAGTCAGAGATGATTAATGAGACAGATAAGAGAACATCCTCCTCTGGACACTAAGGGGCAGATAGAAGAGAATGAAAGAGTGAAGGAAAGCAAAACATTTATGTCTGAAAAATAACGAGGGTCAGCAAAGCTCTGGTCTCAAATTAGAGTTGTGTGTTGGTCCATTTGTCCTTGTGACTTGACCCCTTCTATCTGATAAAGGACTTTTAAGGGGAGATGCTAACAAAATGTCCCCTATAGAGAAACAAAAAGGATGAATAGCTTTAATGGAAAGAAACTCAGTAAGAGGAAAGCAGAATGCAAGCAAAAACCCAGAACTAGGTGTTTCTCAGAATGAGCTATTTTTTTCTTCGGCTCTCAGATGGCTTTGTGGAGACAGAAAAAGATTAAGGCAAGTATCTTCAGCAAGGCTTAATTGAAAAAAAAAACATACATAAAAGACTAGTAACAGAAACAAGTATTGCTGAAAATAGTTTATAAAATACATAGCAAGTTCTAACAGTACAGGGGAGTTCATGACCCACTCCCTCAGCTTCTTGGAGGGGGTGGATCAAAAGAACACAGTCAATATAAAAGCCAAAAGTCATGAAGGAACTTCCTGTTAATGTAGATGCAACGTTCATGTTGCAAAAGAAAAAGATCATTCCTCATTCACTGAACTTATTCAAATGAATACTTTTGTTATTAGCAGAAAATTTGTAGGCAGAAAATTACTTTTTTAGATGCAAGAGTTTGTCATAATCAGAATAATGGAGTAATTTGCCATCTGTGTAAAATGCATCCGACCTCACGAGAAACTTGAATGGCAGAGTAAATTAGATGAATTCCCTTGATTTGGGAGTGTGTGGCAATACATTTATTAAACAGCAAAATTAGCCCTTGAGATGCTGAAATATGTGTACTACAATGAAGAAGGCACTCATATTTTAAGAAAATCAAAATTTTAGAAGGACTTATGCCTCTAAAATGTTATAATTTTTATTTATGAAAAAGAGCAAGAAATTAATACATTAAGAAAAAAAATTTAAAACAAAAATTAAAACCTTGATGTTGGTAACTTATGAGTTGGTTAAAACTTGCATTTATTTGTATTATAGTTAATTTGAGACTTCCATTGGAGAATGTGCAGTAATCTCAAAACAACTTAAAATGGAGATTCTTCCAGAACAGTTTATTTTTAACATATTACAAATAGCTACTGATACTGTAATTGAATCACATTTGTTTAGCAAGCTGGTTTTCCCAGTGCTTTTTGAGCATCTCTTTCTGTTCATTGAACAGCAATGTTATATAAGATTAGTGCAGCAGATAAGTAACTCATATGAAATAATAGCAAAAGCTTAGTACATTTTAAAATAACATGGTGAGCTTCAAACCTGAGATGTCATTTACAAGACAGAAAATATGAATGTACTGTTTTCACAGCTATAATGATACAGCCTATCAGTGCAAACTAGTTTATATATATATATATATAGTTGTTAAATAGCTTTCATTTTGCTTTGGTTTATCAAATGGATCAGTGTGAAAGTACTTTTTGTTATAGACAGAGATAACAAAAAACACTTTCCAGGAGAAAAGAAATGAAAAAGTGATGTTCTTAGTTGTTCCAATTCATCTCAAAAAAGGGAGAGTTAAAGATTTCTCCAGACTGGCCTCATCTCAGGATTTGGAGCCTCACACCAAATTCTACCTGTGTGGGGGGTGAGGGGGAAATCATGGAAGAAGTAGATACTTTTACCCAAAACATAAAAGGCATAAAAATAGACATGATTTATCTTCACCATGTTTGGAAAAGGGATGTGTGTTGAAATTCAAGTAGATCTATACTTAAGCAGAAAGATTTAGTGCATAAAAAGCAAAAGACATTTACGTGCTTTATCTTGCATGAGAAACTCTAATATTCTAGTCAGGTTATGTAACGTAGCTCAAAAGTCTTAATTTGGCACTATATAGAATTGTTTCAGTATAAGAGAACATAATACAGAATGAATACTCATTCTGCAGCAGTCTTTACATCAATTCAGAATTTTGTTTCAGAAATTGGATCATTAATACCTAAATAGCAAAAGTAATATCACAAATTCTTCCATGTTTCAGAGACAGAAGCCTTACCTCTTTTTAATTATGTTTTTTCAAGAGATTGCACTATTCTTTTCCTCTTTATAACAGAATCATTCCCAAACTTTACAGCAATGGAAATATCCTCAGTTTTGCCTTTTATTTTTAGAAGCTTCCTATTTACTTAATCTTCCCATTTATCTTGGTTTAGGAAAGAAAATTTATTGAAACTTTTATTTTAAGATTCCAATTTAATGAAATGCAAATTCTCTAGACCTAAAAGATAATTTTCAACGAGATGAAGTAGGAAATTAACTATTATTTTACAATCATGAGTGTAAAGCAAGTTACAAATTCTTGAAACCTGGATGAGAGAAGGCCTCTGAGGGGCCAGTACAAGAGTCCATATCACAAAATAGACTTTAACTGTCACTTTTACAATAGCCTCCTATCATATTTTAGTTTCATAAAGACTTATCAGTTGAGAAAAAAATGAGATAGAAGGATGATAGGCAGATGGTAATCAAATTCTGTATTAGGATCTTCCTTTCCATAGCGAAGCCAAGGTGTATCACCCTATTTCCACCAGTCTGAAAGAAATCCAAAGAGGACTCGTTGATATGAGCTTCTGATGGGGAAAGGTGAGGACCAGAAGCATCTGGAGGAAGTACATGCAAGAATGCAGAGACACACAGGAAATGCAAGAGTTTGTCTTCTGGAACAGGGTGTGAAATTGTTCTGGCATATTGACACCTTTACAGTGAAACAGAATCACCAAATACACAGCTAGGAGAGAAAATTTTGTGAATATGCCTATATTAATGTAGATTATTTTCTGGACCACTGAAAATTTCTTTTTCACTTCTTGTTTCCCACAGCACATTTTTATTTAATTGAAAGATAAAAGGGACACAATATTTGTGAACTAAAATTAATAGAAAATCTGAAGTAGAAACAAACCCACCTAAGAGGTCAGCAAACCTGGTGAAAATGTCATTAAGAAAGAGCACTTCTCATCCAGTTTTTTCTTTTTGTTTTTATAGAAATGAATGAAGACCTTTTTTCACCAATAGCCATTTATGGAGAAAAGTAATATAGAAAAAAATGTAAGAGAGAAAGCTATAAAAAGAGTCAACACCTACAAGCTAGTGCCAAATTCAAACAGTGAGTAAGGCCTGTATTTTTTTAATACTGAGTTGTTGGAATCCTGGATGCTGAGAATTTTAAACTTTCTGTGCTTAAGGGCACAGACCCACAAGAGAACAGTGCATTTGACCTAGGGCCATGGAACTGGCTTCCAAAATTGATTGATAGGACTGGGATTATGGGTGCGTAGTTATTTAGAAGTGTGTAATATCACAGGGTGGAACACTTAGAGTTTGGGTCTTTAGAATGTAGAAATAAATATGAAGCAAGATGGGAGTTTTAGGGTGGAGGCAGGTTATTCTTCTTTACCTTCTTCTTCCTTCTTCTTCATGGGTTTGGGTGATGTTTTGTAATTGGACAGAAAAGTCCCCATTGCGGGCTTCAAGGGATCAGTTATTGGGTTAAAAGGGAAAATAATCTCGGTGTAATTTCTTAATTAGATATTTTAGTCTTAAAAGGCCTTGTAACAAGAGATAGTTAGCCATTTTGTGCCTTGATAATGAAAGGCTGCCAAACTCATGGTTCTGAGACTGTTTCACTGAAAAGAAATAATAAACACCTGAGTCTGAACATGAACTACTGTCTCAAGTGCCTGCAATTCTGACCTCAAGAAACCGACATTGAGTGTATTTATCTACTCAAGAAACTTCCTAAAAGTTATTAAATTTAGCAAATAAATAAATTATTGAAGTGAGATTTGACCAGATATACAAAGTTCTTTCTTCACTTAATTCTCATTAATGTGTGATGGTGCTTTATAGAGTGGCACACTTTGTAAACGCAGCTGTCTGCATTTAAAGTGAAAGCTATAATAATAGTTTTTATTATGGCAAATCACTACAGAGAACAAAGAAAGACTAACTGTACTCTCACAGGTTTTGAATTATGGAGAAATTCCACTTGCTTCAAGTTGCTCTTCATCCGTACGAAAGATATACTTTGAACTTGGTTTACATGATATCAACTTCATTTTTCAGTATCTCCAGATGCTTATGATTTTTTTATTTAACATCTTTAACTGGAACTGCATGTACGTGCTGAGATTTCTATCCAAGGCACGCATTTGCATTTCCTTTCTATCAAAACCACAGTTTGGCTGAGAGGTTGATGAACTTGGGGCTTAGTCCAAAGTGAAAACAGAATGTGGCTGCAAACTTCTAAATCCTGTAGCTCAGATGCTCTCTCTATAAACTCTTAAAGCCTTTGTAAAATAGAAAAAAATATGCTTTCATTGCATGAATAATAGAGCAAAGGTTGGGGACAAAAAAACACAACACAAAAATATTGCCATGATCATTATCAATATTTGTTTTACTTATTTTTATGAGCACATTAGAATTAAAAAATTTGTCTTATTCTACTAGAATAACCCAAATTAGAATTTCCCATATGGAGTATGAAGATACCATAGACTAAGAATACCTACCAAGACTTCACACCAAGATTGTAAAATCTCTGTTTTAGTTCATATTAATGATTTGTTACTGGAGTGACGTATTTCACAAGATAAGGAGAAAAAGGATGTGATCTGATTGTGCTCATTCCTTCTTTTGTTGTATTCACTTCTTAGAGGAGAGGTCTTGAAGCAACCTTACCATTTATGGTCTCCAGTAATATGTGTGCATCTTATATTATCCTGATTATTGCTTGTGTTGTAGTGACTGTTGCTTATTTTGTACTGACTCAGCTCTGAATCTTCTCAGGAATTCTGGAGATTCTCATTCAAATTAGACCACAACTTCATTTAAATCTTCTCCAAGCTGAGAACTGAAATCTTGGGTAGGATAATTGTGACGGGAAAATGGGAAGCTATGCATTCAAATATATTCAAGGTCATTAAAAAAAAAAAGTTTGAAAGGAAATTGCAGCAACAGAGCATGACAAGATGTAAAAACTTTAAAATTTAACTGACTGCCTTCTTTCTCACATTTCAGAAAACATGCCCATACTCTTCCTTACACTGTCTTTCCCTATTGATGTGTTTAGTTAAAGCATTTCAAAGCTTTGAAATAAAGACATGGTCTACTGAATTCTGTGATACTGTGAGGTACTCAGTTTTTCACTTAAATAAAAACCTATATATTATCAGGCTTCTGGATGCATATAAATGAATCAATGCTTAAAAGCCAATAGGTTCTTGGATGCTTTCAATTAAATTTAGTGCATGAAAATAGTTTTTTCCTGGCCAATGCTCACATATGCTCTTAACACAGCATCAGTAATCTTCTTATATGTCTATGTATAAATCAGGAGTGACTCTAATAGTCTTAAGGGCCATGTACTGGAGAAACCCCAGAATGAGACTAGAATCAGGATTCAAAATTCCTTCATGACTGTGAACTAATCAATAATGAATTTGCATTAGTTTTGGAAATGTTAAAGTGAGGAAATGGTATCAGACTAATTTATTTTAGTAGATGCATGTGAGTTAGTCACAGGGTCCAGAAATCAAAGTAATGTACACCTGGGAGCTCTGCAACCAAATGAGCTCATCTAAGTGTGGGATGCAAATAGAGCAAACCTGGTGAACAGCTTGTCAGTGTGCAGTCTACAGCCCTGGAGCCTGTTCCTCACATGGGCCCAAATTTCCTCAACCCAGATTTTATGAAAGCACATTCTGTATGCAATAAGCAGAGTTAGCCTTGGTATTGATTCAAAACTAGTTTATAAAAGCCAGGAGCCGTTCCATTTTAGCCTCTTGAAAATGACTCAAGATTTTGTGCACAGGAATTGGATTTAATGATCGTTATAGCTACTGACACATCAGTCTTTTCAGAATCCTTTCTGTCTGGATAATTAAATTGAAAGCTGGCACCAGGGAATCTCAGGCTCTGTCAGGTAGTATATGTTTTTCCTGGCCTAGAATGTACAGGAAAGACTGTACAGGCAATGAGGTATTATTCTGCCTCAGTGGACTGGAGGAAAAGAAAGAGAGATTGGTGGTAACCTCTTTGTCCATGGGCTGATTCAGTGTTCCATTCACTAGGCTGTCGTGTTGAGGGCTCCTGTCTGAGGACTGTTTTCTCTGACGTACTTTATTTGCATGTGATTGTTTTAAACAACATGCTATATTTTTATGCAAATTGAAATCAAAGAAGAAAGTCTGCCTTTTTGTTCTGCAGTGAAGTTCCCTCCATTTTCCTCTCTTTGTAGCTGTTGGCAGGTCTAATTTGTCAACTGTGTGACCATACACCATTTACAGTCCAGCTGCTGTGTAGATTTATAGCAAGGTTGGCACATTAGAAGACACACAGACTTTTGCTCCTAGAATGCTATTTCTCCATCCTAATTTGTCTGTTTTCTTTAATCATTACTTCTCCATTCCATGCATACAAATATATAGGTAAATGATCGAGAAATTATCATTTAAAATGTAGTAACTGAATAGATAGATGTTAATAAAATAATGCTTGTCTCCAAATATCTTCAAAATAGAGACAAAAGAAATTGAGTGATGGCAATGCAGTAGCTTTTTAAATAATTTTAATGCAAATTTTCACTGAAGGGGGAAAAAAATTTTTATTCTGATAGAAGAGAATAATTTTTCCTGATTTATACCAAGTCTGAGTCTGGAAAGTACTTTCCAAAGAGATAAACTAATAGAGCTGGTGGATAATAATAGAACCACATTTTTAGGCATTCTTTGCTGTCAAAAAGTTGAAAAGATGGAAGAGAAGAAAACTCATCTATATTTTGGGAAAACAAATGTTATAGCTTCCCTCCAGATTTACAGTCAGGTCATTTCAGGATGTCTATGGAAGCATGCAAATCAAGTCACTAAATATTTATAAGATGTTAACAAGCAATAATTACATATAAACATCACGTAGATATTTGTGATGACAAATCTTACATCCCTAGAATTCAATTTGTAGGCTGTTTTTTCAGAATGTACCATGCAATAATTTTCTCTTTTGTACATAAAAAATGTGTGCAGGAAATTCTGTCATCTGGGAAAGCAGTAAAACCGGACTGTACTCTTTTAAACAGAACACTACTTCTAAAATGATGTATATTATGATGCACACACATACCATCTGCAGTGCCTCTTCACTTATTAATTCAACTTCTTTTTAATCCTACAGTGTATTTTTGTGTATTTTGACTGTATTAAGGACCTTGACCGTTGACAACAAAATGGGGCCTGTAATGCCACAGGCAGAGCATTCATTCTGTTCCCTCACAGAGGAGTTAATGTGACATGATAAAGAAGGTTATGAACAGCAACAGAAGTTCAAACTCCCCTTGGGAAAATTACTCCTTCTTCTCATGCATTTGAGAGTTTGTAGACAACTGAAGACTGGAAATTTATTACCTTTCTCTGCTATAGCTGTGCTTAATCTGCAATTGGAAAGGTCTGGTGGGACCTTCCAAACTATGGTAGATCTTGAAGGTGACACCACACAGAGTGGTGATCTAGAAATGTGCATCTTCTTAAGCATTTCTGAGTTAGTGTTGCTGGAGGAAAATGCTAGAAATTGTCTATTATTTTATGGGCAGGGGAGGAAAAGTAAAAATTCTTCTCTATTAGAATGACTAAAGTGAGATGCATTGGAAATTGTGCCTCATAAAACTGGTAAAACATTGTGATTGTTCTTACTATTATTTCTTTTATATATTATGTCTAGATTTAAATAGTAATTCAGATAAAAACTCCTATGTCAGACAAGTAATTGCTTCTGCTTCCCTGGCGTTGGTCTGAACTACCGCAGCTAGTCAGTTGTTCAACAACCACTGCTTTCAGGGCTTCACACTGAGAATTGGCTCTGGTGTGATAAAGCAAAAAACCCACACATTCTCTTTTCAATGCTCTCCTAATTTTTCCCTTTAGAGCAGTCTGAATCTCTTCTTGGCTTTCATTAAGCAGGTCCTTCTTGAACTAAGTAAATAACAATATTTCTTGCTTTGTGGTTCCTAGATCGTCCCTTTGTGACCATCAAGAACTTAAATGTATGGAAAGGCCTGCAAAAATGCTCAAATTTTATAGAAGTAAGATTATTTAATTTTTTATATGGATGTAGAATTTTATTGATCTTAAACACAATCTGAAGACTCTATTGTATTGTAAAAATGATTACTAAAGTAGCCTTGTTGTTGCATGACATATTGAAAAAGAGAAAAATTCAAGACAGGTGGTTCACAGTATTTGCTCAAGAAAAATACATTTAAAATATTGAAGATTTCAAGAGATATGCCAAACTCTGCTTTAAATTGTTTTCGTACATGTAATTTTATTTAAAAGGGTTTATGATTTGAGATTTGAGTTTGTGATTTACATTATATGTAATTTTTTTAATAACAGAAGTCCAATATATGCTGAACATTCACCAAGTTCCATTATTTTCTTTGCCCTTTTGAAGGAATTTTCAGAAAAATAAGCTTTACTTTTAAACTCATTTTGTTGCAGAGGCAGGCATTTATTACATTTACACTTATATTTCATCAGACAGTAGTTCTGTTTATCATCTATGAATATTTAGATGTTCCATTGTCAGGCTATTCCATTATGAATATCTTCAATCCTATTCTTCCCATGAAAAAAGAAGGAATAAATACTGGAAAACATGTCATTCACCTGTAAAACCCATTTGGAAGGGTGAGTAAGGGGGGAAATTAGTTTGTGCAGGTACAAATAATGAACAAGAGAGCTGTCCAGAAGAGGAAGAGAGCTGCCCTGCTTCTGTCAGTTTTGGTCTAAAAAGACCTTTGGAGTCTTGGAGATACTGGACAAAAAGAAATATCTCCAGTATCCTGGAGATAATGGGCCTTTTTTCAAGGTCCAGTGGATGCTTACCTTTTTATTTGTCAACACTAGAACAACGTGTTAAACAGAGTGCTGACTTCTTGTTCTCTGAAATCTTTGTTCATGTCCCTTGGAGGTTCTCACTCTCGTCAGATCATTTCCCTCCTCCCCAGCACAAGAACTTTTAATAGGGGCCTGACTGACCATCTGTAAAGCAGTTCAAATGTTTTATTCCAGCCGGGAGGAATTTCATGTTGTTGTGGTTCCGTGATCTGAGATTCAATGCCTTGACATTTTGTAGATGGATCTAACAAATTGATGTGAGCAAACAGAAGATAAAAAGGCAAAGTCAGGTAATTAATAAAACAGAATGTATGCTGCCTACTTGCTCTAAACCTTTCTAACCAGAGGTAGAGATGCAAACTCTGATTTTATAGATCTAAATATGTATATTTAGCCCTTAGTAGACTTATTAGTCTTTTTTCCCTTATTTTGCCTACAATCTCCTTCTGTATGTGTATATATGTGTGTGTATGTGTATACATATAAGTATGCATGTACGTGTGTGCATAAATTAAACTTTATCTATCTTTATTAGCCTTTTGCAGCTCTTTGAAGTAGTCTAATAATCCAGTGTTCTTCAAAGTGTTGCCAAGGGATCAAAAAACCTCAAAAATCTCAATTTCTTCATCCTTATAGCAGCTAAAGTGAAGGCTACATTGTGTCTTGGTTCTTATCTGTAAAAAGGACTCTTAAACCCCTTTAACCATCCCAGAATATGAGATAAGACTTCAAAATGAGACTGTTTTCAGAGCTTTACTTCTTGGAGCTATTAAAAATAAAATCTAAAGCTCAGGAGAGGATGCATGTTATGATAAAAGAACTGAGGGCTCACATTGAGTGTGATTTTGGGTCTTTCTCCTCAGGTTAGTCATTTTACTATTGGGCTTAGTGTAGTCACACAAGTTACATACTGACTCCAACTATATGAAACACAAACATCTTACTTGACACTTTTGTCATGTAAAGTTGATGGTTAAAATGCCAGGTAAGAGTCACAAGTCTGTACAACCCATAAGAGTTCCACTAATTTCTTATAGGTTTTAAAATAGCATAATACTCATTCTCCACTCCTATTTTCCAAGGAACATAGTATGTTATTAGTATGATATTAGTATGTTATTAATATGATATTAGTATGATAAAGATATATCTCTGTCTGTAATTTCTTACTGCATTAAGAAGACATGGGAGTTTTATGAATAAGGAATTTGTCAACATTGTGATGTCACTAATTACTAAAGCAAACTAATGAAGAATTCTGAATACTGTAAAGTCCTGAGGATATTTTTTTCTCTCCCATGATCCTCCTACAAGGTAAAGAGATTATACAAATAAAAGATTTATTTTTATTGGACTTTTCTAATGCAATCTTTCATCTTTCCTTCTATTTCTGTTTCTGGAAAAATATCCTTCTAAACTCATTAATTTCCCTCAGAGCACATGGTATGCAGCTATACAGCATATTCAGTAAGAATTTTTTTCACAATTGAAGAAGTCTTATAAATTTGGAACTTGCTGTAGGTGGGTAGATTTTGTAAGACATTAGGTACACTCAGTGTCGTGTTCTAACTCAAAATGAGATGAAAAATTTATTTAAAGCTCAAGAACCTGTCTAAGTTCTGTGACTTAAAACTGTCACCACTTTAAGTCTTAATTAAAACATGCTTTACTTGTTCATACTGCACATCCTCAGGCCATAGAATCATAGAATATCCTGGGGTGGAAAGGTACCCTCAAGGATCACTGGATCTACCTCCTGGCCCTGCTCAGGATGGCCCCAAAAATAACACCATGTGCTGAAAGTGTTTTCTGAGAATTTCTTGCAGTCTGTCAATCTTGGTCATGATCAGCCCCCTGGGGAGCCTGTTCCAGAGCCCAGCCACGCTCTGTCTGATATTTTTAGCCTTTAGCTCGGAAAATTAGTGAAACTTTCTAGTTTGAACCTGAATTGTGACAATGAATGGCTAAGAAGCCTTGCTGTTGTTTCCTTCAGAGCTGTGCTGAGTGTGATGTTTGCAGGGATGCCTTATCGCTTCATGAGCCTGATAAACGTGGCAGGCTGGATGTGACTGCTCCATAGTGCTGCAGCTGCAGAGAAACAGTCCTGTTAGAGACTTGGCTGCTGCACTTCTTCAGCTGTGAATGCAGCTGATGTGAGCTGTGGCAGTCACAGGAATTTCTTAAGGGGACTGGAAGAATTGTGTGCGTCCCTTCACTTCGCTTCCCGCTGCTCTCTCTCCACAGTTGGGTCGAAGGTTCTCAGTAGACTCAGAAGATAGCAGGGGTAGAAGACAGAGAGAGACAGCAGAAATTATTATTTAATGAGTGTAAGCTTCATAGTCTTCAGGTATTAACAGGTGAGTAACACACCTGAGGTCTATAAGTGATAAAATTTGAAAGAAAAACGTAAACCAGAAAAGCTGAGTTATCAAAGGGAAAACAAAAAAGAGAAGGCTGAAGAAATTATTTTCAATCATTTTGTGCATGGGTATTTTGAATTGTATCTTTCAGTCCTGTGGTCTCAAATTTTATTAGGTCCTCAGAAGAAGCTAATAATTTTCAATACAAGCTGTACTATTTTTGAGCTCCTAAGACAGCATTTCCTGCTCACAAGTGACTCTTATTCAAAAGTGTTTCCTAATTCGGTATTTTTGGGTTTGCATTTTTGCTGCATATCATTGACTTTCAGCTCAAAGCTGTTTGAATTAGCACTTGATATTATGAAGTTTTTAAACTGTTTTTCCTGCAGAAAAACCAAGAGAAAGTCCTGCTGTGTTCTGACTTGTTTTGCAATGCAGTTTGTTGTACTAACCTAGAACAACTGGTATCGTGTTTAATGACTAGCTATAGAAGCATGCACACATTTTTTGTTCAAAGTAGCTTGTGTTCCCTTCCAACAGTTTAACTTTTCTTCTGGGTGTTCTCTTGGAGAAGGGAAGCTTGGTTCAAAATAAATTGTGGTATTCCTCCTTTTGCATGGAAAACTGCAAAACCGAGTGACAGAAATAGATAAAAAGCCAAATTAACCATTCTGTTTCAAATTCAGAACATTTTTCTTTAAATTATGTTCCCACTTTTCTTGTTGCTGTCAGTAATGCTGCAGTTTAAACTGAGGTCAGAGTTTTGCTTTGCCATTCATAAAACATGAGAGGTTCCAGCTGTCTTTCACATCAGCAAATTGCCTATGCAGGGCCATTAGAAACCAACAGGGAAGAAAAAAAGTAAAACTAGCTTAGTCATTAAACTGAGTGGGTAAATTATAATTCTATATTTGTCACTCTCATTCAGAAGAACAATGTCAAATATCAATAGACACATTTTAGAAGTTGAATCACTACTTTACAACTCGTTTAACTTTTAGAGCAAATTGTATACTGTTTTAAGGACATCAACTGGTTCAAGGGCTTGTCTGAGTTAAAGCAGCTTAATTGAGTTTCACCATGTTAAACTAAGCAGATGCACAGTGCAGGACCTAATTAAGGATGTCCTACATAAGCAGTATCAGATCTTCTCCTTGTATAATATCTATCACATCTTGTTTCTTTGGGAAAGAAATAAAATGTTATTATTAGTTGTCAGTTAAACAACTCTATAGATCTAGCTCAGCTCAGGGATGCTCAGAAGAATTTTCTTTTAGCTTATGAATCACCCAGTTCCTGTTAGCATTGTTAAAGATTCTTTATTTGCATGTTGTCCCCATATGGTGTTGCTGAAATGTTTTTCTGTGGTTCCACAGGTGTAGAGGGCACTGCTCAACATTAACAGACTGTGTCTTTGTGGGTAAAGATAAAGTTAATAGTAGGAAGGGTCAGGGTGAATTTATTTTCCTTCTATTTGATGCTGATAGAACTTGAGATGTAAGTAACCTGACCTATATATCAAATCTTTTCTGTGATTTATAGTAACTGTTATTTAAAGAGACTTAAGTTTGGAATTCCCAGAAGCAGAAAAATAACAGATAAACTACTTTAAATACTCAAGAACTCATTTAATTTAAATCAAAAGAGGTTCCTTAAAACCCTAAACTGAAACAATGTTAGCTAAAGGGCTTTCATAAAAGGATTAATTCTGTGAGAATTAACTAGCTTGAGCCTAGGTGTTAAGCTCCTAAAACTTCCTGAATCGTTAGGATGGGCTTAAATACCTGAATTCATCAGTAATACCTTAGTTAAATACCAACTTCACGCTGAAGTGCCTTAAAGACACTTCAAAAAGAGAAGTATTTTCTCATTGGTTTTTTGTCATAATTAGGTCAGCTTAATTAAAAGAACATTAAATTCTCAGAGAAATTATAGATTTGAGTGATTTTCATAAGCTGTCGAAAGTTGTTTCTTTTGAAATTTTGGGTTAAAAGCTTTGAAAGCATAAAATGTAGGAATGTGGTAAGTAAGAACAAGAAAAAAGACACTGCTAGATAAGACTGAGAAAACTTGTGAGATGAATAAGTCAGACACTCAAGGCTATATTTGTAAGATATCTTTCAGTGGGTTTCAAGGATTATGGAGACTGAAAAGAGGAAGATTTTTAAGAAAAAATTTGGTACTGCAAACATCCAATAAGAAGGTGAAAAATCCTGCGAAGTTATAGATAAGGAAAACAGAAGAAGAAATATTGTGTTGTGTGTTAGAAGTAGAGCAAGTCTCCAAATAAAAAATTTTAAAAATATATAAAACTTGTAAAACTGTATTTTATTAAATTTTAGAGAAAATGATCAGTCAAAACAAACAAACAAGCAAAGCTAAAATTTCTCTGAAACTGAATAGAATGAAGTTTTTATTTACTAGGAAAAAGTTTTTCACAGAGGGATGGCTGGGCACTGAAATGGGCTCCCCAGGGATGTGGTCACAGCACCAAGCTGAGAGAGCTCAAGAAGTTTTTGGATGCTCCCAGGCACATGGGGTGACTCATGGGTTTGTCTTGTGCAAAACCAGAAGCTGGAATTGATGATCGGTGTGGGTCCCTTCCAACTCAGGATGTTCTGTGATGCTGTGTCATGCACTGAGTGACTTTTGGAATTGCCATTATATTTGCTGCAGTGCCAAGAGCTGTGAATTCCAAATTTTTAGCATGAATTCTGAAGCATTTATGAGAAGTAAATCTTCCTCAGTCTGTAATTATTAATTTAATGAGATCTTGTAATATTCTTACTTAAACTGTTGCATAAATTCATCAAAATATCAAACCAGCGAGTTCAGTACTGTCAATCCATTTCTTTCAAAGCTTCGTGTTCAGTAAAATGTTCAACAAATTATTATCAAGCTCATTTATGCCATCAAGCCTGAAGAAGAAAGGTTCCATAAATCCTTAGCAGAAGGGTGAAACTCACTTGTATACACATGCAGCATTATTTTTGCATTTTCTTGCAGTCTCTTCTGAAGCTGTGTTTTGTCTGCTTGAGTGTGTTTGTGTATATATCAGAGGTGTTACGTGTTTGCTAGTGAAATTAGGCTGCTGTACAATAAAAGCTGTGATCTTACAAACTGGAGTACAATTGATGAGCCAATGAGAGATCCATTTGGAAAGAGAGAGGTGACAACATGCAGGGCTTTTCTTGTTCTCTGTGTCAATAATTATTGCAAGAAAGGATGTCAATGTATCAACTCCCAGTCATGATTATCAGACTTGGCTGCATCTTTAGTTATGCAAACAAGTGAAATCATAGGATCACCACTTATTTTTGACTCTCTCAGAAGAACTGAAATAGGGGAAGCTTGTCAAAATCAATACATAGGGACAAGGTAGCTTATTTATATCAAGTCACTCTACTATACCATCTGTGTTTTCTCACACTTATGAAAACTACTGCTGTAGTCAAGCTTGGTGACAAAAAATAGTTTTCCCAGAAAAATGGCTGTAAAGGTGTTATCTCTGACTTCATCGAAATAATTTCATAGGAACTTTGGCTTTACTATAAGCCTAGCTTCTCATATTTAATATTAATTCCATTATTTTAAGTATGGAATGATCTGAGGTGAAAGAAGTTTGGTGAAACTAAGAACTTAGGAGCTTTCAAGGACCATAATAAAGCCATGAAAAGAAAAGCAATGAAAAGGTATTTTAACTTAAGTGCAGATGAAAATTAGTCAGTTCCAGCTTATTGAAGAGTTTGTCTTAAGGTTCCTGTAACTACCATTTAAATCAGATGTCACTTAAAAATATGACTAGAGAAAACAAGCAAAATACTCCCTCATCTCAAACTGTGAGACAAAGTATTTGTGTTATTTTTTGAAAACTTAAACATATTTGATTTATAAAAGCTACCTTAAGTTGATTAGAATTTTACCATTCATGAGTAGCGTCCTAATTTGATGTGAAATTATTACATGTATGAAAAATAAATTGGGTTTTGTATATTTATCCTGTTAACTTCAGTTTATGATGCAAACATGAATCACTGGAAGCAATAATAGCAAATAAAAGGTTTAAATTTAGCAATTTTAATGTGGTACAATACATTCTTTCTGTCACTTTTTGTGAGTGCGAGAGTAACTCAGGTTCTTTTATTTGTATTTGTTAACAAATGAAAGCTCAGCCTTGAAAAATCCAGATAAATTTTATTGTACCTTATATGGTAAATGCATTCTAATTTACTTTGGTGTATTCATGGGTATTACATTTGGACAATAAACTAATATTTTAAGCATTATTCCTTAGGTATGATCTCTAAGTTGAATCTTTCCCAATTAAATAACATTCTTGTTTGTTATAATAAAGTGTTCCTTGATTATTTTGACAGGCAAATAAGATCTGGGTAACTTCAGGCTGGATCTTATAATTAAAACATTTTTAGCAGCATAGTATCTATTAAGGGGAAAGAGTAAATCCAGTGGATCAGTTTTTATGCAGAAAACTTCATATTCCTAGATTCGAGCTGGAAGAAATAATATAATCTTATACAATTATAAATATGCACTTGATTTTGCAAATAGTCATTTAGAGATAGTTTTATCAAGTCTCTCAGAAGCTAAATGCTTCTATTTTGGCATATAAATTAGCAGTCTCATTTTCTGGAATGCTGGCAGCTGCCAATTTTCAATAGAAATCATTGCATAATTTAAAATAAAATTGAATATTTCCTTTATTGTTTATATCCCCAAACTGAAAGCATGACCAGCCATTAAATACCTGGTTCTAAAACCCACTCAAACTGAAATTAATAAGGAAATTTACAGTGAATTCAGTTGGATGAGAACCTGTTTTTAACAATTTCCAGATTACATTGTACAGGATGTACAGTCATCTTTCATTTACATCTCTGCTTTACAGCTTTAGTATGATTTTTGGATCTGGCTTTCACAGTCTAACTGGTCTGAGTAGTTAAAATGTATATTACATCCTACTCCTGTATTAATAGGGGGATGAATAGCACCCCATTGAGAATTTAGAACTTCAATAGAGGGTAATTAGTAAGTTTTTGTATGACATCAAACTATTTTTTAATCCATATCAATGAATTGACAGAAGAGTAAAATAACAAACATACCCAGAATTGTGTTCAACTTTTTATAAATAAGTGTAAGATTTTATTATGTAAAAAAGTTAATCTACTCTCTGCATCTACAGAAACTTGCCATGACCATCTCCTTTCATAACCCTTCATTATACTGGCAGCTCCCTGAGCTCACTTTAACTCTTTGTGGGTCAGTCCAGGTGGGGGTGCCAGGAATCCTGCTATCGGCTTAATAAATTTAAGTTAGATAACAAAAGCCACAGGGAAAAAAATAATAGAGTCCTGGCCAATACCCTGAGCGATGGAAATCTGTCAGAAAGGTTTGAGGGACATTTGAACAGCCAGAATTCAAATTCAAAGTGTAAACCCTTTTTATTGGCCAAATGTGCATGTGCAATAATCACATGCATGTGAAGATGTACAGTAGGAAGCTTCTTTTTTTTGTTTTGCCTACCTCCCATTTGCACTTTCATGTCAAAAATAGCACTAGGCCTCCCTTGGCATGGAAGAGCAAATATTTCATTTCTTCCCATATTCTATTTATTTCTTTTGCTCATTCTGAAGAGAACTGTGTCATGACAAAGGTTTATTTTTCGTGTTTTTTCAAGGGTGTAATTGAATAATCTTTGAGAGTAGCCTTGATCTTGGGTTTTGTGCACCTGGCTAGAGCTAAGGTAGGACAAAGACAACTGAAAGGATAAAGGAGAGCTTTGTTCCTAAAATTGTATGAAGATAATCTCTCAGATCTTTAAGCTGAATTCCATAGGAGGTACACCAGTTTTGATGTGATACCTAAAAATGGATATTGGTCACTTTATGGCTCATTTATACAAGTTCTGTTCATGTTTTCCTTAAAACCCTGCTTCTCAGAAAAACAGGACTCAGAAATTTGCATTTCAAAGCTAGTTATCAAATTAAAGAAATGGTTCTTGTTTCACTTTTAGAGTTATGAAATAATGGCACTGTTTATGACACTTACTTAAACTATTCTGTATTTTTTTATTATCTGAAATTCTTAAGACTATGAAAACAGATGCAACTGTGAATTATATTAAGCTTCATGGCAAGCTTCCTGCCAGGATAGAGCTTTACTCCAGATTTTTCAGCAGAATTAGTACAAAGATTTATTCAGCTATTTGTTTATGTGGATCATTTGTGTTAGTATAGCTTTTGTAATAAAGTTCCTGAGTGTGCAGCACCACTGAAGTGCCTTGAGGTGCTAAGAAGATACAGTCCTTTTATTCTACATGTGAAGAATGTTATTTTGATAAAGCTTTAATTAAAAAGAAACAGGAAAAAAAGAAAAACAGCAATCAAAATAATAAAAAAATTAAAACAAAATCCCCACAAAGCAAGAAGGTTTTAAATTTCAATTATAATTGCCTTTTGTTACAACTGGTGGAGGATATTTTTTAAAATTGTTTAGCTCAGTTCATTGACATCTAAATAATATGTTAATATTTTACAATAATAGTAAATCAACTAATTCCAAATTAAACAAAAAATTTAATTTCTTTTCATGTGCAATACTAAAAAAGATGTTTACTGTTGTTTTAGTCAATTAAAAAATATGAGGTTCTATGGAAAACTACAGACAGTGCATGATGATTATTCGGAATATATAAACATTGATAAACTTTTTTTTTTAAGGGTTTTCTTATAGCTTCACCAAAAATAGTTTTCATTAATTAAACAACATCAATTGAAGTCATTATATTTTAACACTTGTGGCATGAGATATGTGAACTGTATCTGCATTTGGGTTTCAGATCTTGACAGGAGCTGGAGTAAATACAATGATCTCAGCAGGATTTATCTTGGTGTATTTATTCTCATTAGATATTTATCACAAACCTCAGGTATCCACAGATCAATCTGTGTTGAAGACAAAATTTTAAACAGCTAGTTTTAAGCTATCAACCAAAGTATTTTAATTCACAAAGCCTAATATTACACTACAGGCTGTGTACTCAGTTTTTTGTTGGTCTATTTGTTTGTTTGTTTTGTTTTCCTTATAATTATTATTAACCACTTATTCTCACAGAAGAAAAAGCTCTACTTATGTACAATATATCATGGCTATTGGCATGGAAACGAAAATGCTTCCCTGAATGTTTTAAGACTCTAGAAGCCACAAATCCTACAAAGCAGAGATCCATCAAGTGATAACTGTAAGTGGCACGCTAACCTGCTCGAGATTCTGATGCAGAGTAAATATTTGGCAGGGTTGTTTAATAATAATAAAAAAATGCATATTTTTAAATTAGTAACCTAAGATTTGTAATAATGATTCTAACGATGACTGACTACTCATTACATCAGAAGTTTGTTCAGAGCTGTCAGAAAGGCAGAGTTTTTAACTGGGTTTTGTCAGTGGTTACTCACTGAAGCCCCAGCTTTAGAAAGACTCAGTGGGGGAATACCTCAGGTTTTATAGACTTCTTGAACATCTTGTTCCAATGTTTGGTGAATGACATACTGAAGAAAGTTTCTGTATTGGTTTAATGAGACACCTGTAACAGGGCAAATTTAACCTAGTAATTTTGGAAGGAGTCTACAGAATTTCTGAGTACAATTTAATAAAAAATACTGTATGATGGATGATAAATTCATATCAGTTTTTGAAATGTTGCTTTTAACCTCTACTGGAGCTGTGTTTAGAAGCTAGTTTCTGAATACTGGATTTTGGATGAAAAAGTATGTAGATCTAAGAGTATAATCTCTGTTCTATTCTAGTTTTATAGATTTAGGTGCTGCTTTGTTTTAAAGTCTTATTCTGGAAAACTGATATCTATGGCATTCTAGGGAATTAGTGCCTGCTACAACTTCATACCTAGAGATGATTATATAATTTAAAAAGGAGGGAAAAAAAACAACCCTCCTAAAATGGTAAAGTTTTGGTGAACTTAGACCTAATTTTATGATCAACCAACTCATTAGCAATAATACAGATTTCACAAGATAAACAGACCTAATTGAAAATATTATTTAGAAGAATACTGAAAATTTTAAATTATGTTTTTACGTAAAGATTTTATAAATCTTAAAGTGTTTCATCAATTTGTGTTAGGATTTTTAAATATACTTCTTTATTTATTATTCTTTTGATGGACTTCAGGTTTACTTCTGCAACACATTGTGCTTAACCTACATTTATATCTGCCCTGTAGATAAACATTATCTCAGTATATTTTGACAGTGACAAAGAGCAAATGCACAGAATTTAAAATGTAACGTTAAATTTATATTCCTAGATCTTAGCATTTCCTCAGATATGATGACAGGAGGGGAAGAAATTTTTTTTCTCTCTTGAAATACTGTATTACTCGAGATTCCCTTAAATGCTATTGAATTAAGCAAGCAAAACCTCTCTATCATAAAATCATAGTGAATACAGAATAAAGAGAATCAGAATGGACCCATCAGGGTCATCAAGTCCAACTCCTGGCCCTGTGCAGGACACCCCAAAAGGCCACACCATGTCCCTGACCACATTTCTTGAGCTCTGTCAGGCTCGGTGCTGTGACCACTTCCCTGGGGAGCCTGTTCCAGTGCCCAGTCATCCTCTGGCTGGAAAACCTTTTCAAAGACATCAGGTAAAACTAGAATGGGGAAATTATTGGCATTCAATATTAGAAAACCTATTGAGAATTCAATAAGATTAAACTTTTTGTCAGCATCTTCAACCTATTCAAAAGCAGCAGGATAGAGTGTCTATCCTAATGTTAGGAATACATTTGGGACTGGTTTCATCACCCCTGCAAGCTTTTGTTTCAGGTATTTCTACAAAATGCACTGATTTGGTCAATATCTAAATAATTTACATCTGGTTTACAGAGGCTTCATTTCAGAGAATTATAAATTGTGCAAGTTCTCTTACCTGTGTTTGCTATATAAAACATTGCCTTATGAAACAACTCACCAAAAAGCACCCAGTACTACTGAGCAGAATATAGAACTGAGTTTAAAGAGCAATTCTTACAAAGATACTGTTTTGATTCTGGATTTGAGGTTTTGGTGGGAATTTTTTTTGTGTGGTTTTTTTTTGTTTGCTTTTGTTGTTTTTTTTTTTATTTTTTTCTGAGTAGTCTTGTTTTAGCAATAAAGACATGAAGAGAAGAAAACATAAATGGGGTAAAAAAGGAAAAGTGAGAAATATGAAAAGTTGAGAAAATAGTGAAAGACATTGCTTGGATAGTCAAGCTGTTATAAAATATTCATAAAAGAGGAACTTGTCAGTTTCATTTTCCATGCCTTATGTTTCATAGTGATTTCCATTCCTGTGTGATCAAATTGTTTTCTTGAGATGACACAGAGCATCTGATTGAAGAAAATGAAAAAAAGTAGATTTTTAGCTGTAATAGAAGAGAACCAGGATTATGTTCCTCACTCAGATCACTGCCAGCTGACACTGCTTGTAAGAGTCTTAATCTTGGAACATGAGGTAGAGTATTGCAAGAAGCAAGATCTGATGCACGAATGGGGAAGAATACAGCATAGGCAATTTAATAACTTTGTTTTGTTTCTGTCCTAAAGAGCTATATATAACTTTTTTTCTTCCCCATAAGAATAATTAAAAATATATTACAACCTTGCACTATAGCTACTCTGTCTTTTAGGTAGTTAGGGATTCTTATTTAATGATAACATTAATAAAATTATATATAACATTACTTCTAAGGATGCATTTCATAATTATATTTCTGGTATTAGACTGGTTTAATTACAAATTTTCATATACTCTTTACTGGCATATTTCAATTAAGAGAATTTTATGTGTCCACACAAAAACATAAATATACATACACATTTAATTAAAAAAGCCCTCTACTTTTAGTCAATTAAGTGTGCTTGGGAAGTGAATAATGTATACGCAGATTATTTTCAACTATTGCTAAGGTTGCATTTTTAATTATAATTTTATTATCAGACAGATTTATTGTAAATTCAATTTGCATTTAAAATATTTTAATCTGCTGACATGGACTCTAGTTAGATTCTATTATAGATTCTATTTCCATAAAGTTTCTGTTATTAAACATAATAGTTTAAGGTTTGGATTACTTTTTTTTGCTTGGCGTTGGAACACTTAACTCCTACTGTATTTTTATGTTATGTCTAAAACCTGGATTGAGTCCCCATGTTTCAAGCATTACTGGAAAATATTTCTGTCAGTTTCTAAAGATTTTTAGCACATAAAAAAATGTGTGTAAAAAAGAATACTTTTTATATTATAAGCATACTACTTTCTATAGGTAAGAGGATTTGTTGTTAAATTGAAGACTTGGCCATCAGTAACTATGATATGGGATGAACTTACATGTGTGTTCAGGTAGGGGTTGGGTCCTGTAGGGTTCTTCTGTTCAGTTTTCTTAAATAATCAGGACGCAATAAATTTCTCCAGTCTTTACATTTTTCCTCTTTCTTTTTTCTTTTTTTAATCAATGCATATGCCTTTAAAAGGAAAATTGCAAAAAAAATTGAAAATCAAGGCAGTTTAATTTTCTGTTATACTGGTAATGATAAAATGAACAACTTGTCTGAATATTCTGTTTCTCAGTCAAGTTATTTTTTTGGGGAGGCATATCAGTAGCATGGTCTGTATATCATCCTTCTGGTATCCTGGGGAGGAAGGTCCTGAACCCTTGAAAAGTAATAAAGTTGTGACTAATGGGTTGCTGGTAATTAGACAGATTTTATCTAGGCAGCAATGTCTAGAAGTGAAAAATTATGCTATAGTTTTCTGAATTTTTTTCATGTCATAGACTTCTAATACCATTTTGGAAATTATGATAATAGAAAATCTCTAACTTTGTTACTAAAACAAGAATTTTATTTTTTATTGTCAGTGGTACTGATGCCTCAGGTTTTGTTTTTTATATTTTTCATATTCTGTTCTACTTTAATGTGTAAGTCTAGCTTCATATTAGGGGATAGTAAGCTCTTTTTATAGAGTAGAGAGACAAACCAATTCCTTCTCTAGCTGCGGACAGTCGATCCATATCTCAGGCCCAAGAGCACAAACAATGGTGGAATGAAGAGAGAAAAACAAGCAGGATGGGACTTCATAACCTAAAGCTATAACTGGACCATTAACTCCAGTATGCCAATGGACCAGAACTTACAAAAGTTCTGGTTATAAGAGACCCAATGGACAACTGGTTACAAGAGACCCTGCAAACACTTGTCCATTTTGTGACCATTTTGGTTCATCTTGGGTGTAGCGCTGGCTGGGCTCTTGCGCTGCCCAAGGTGGATCTGTTGAGGTCTTCCAATAAATCTCTACTTTCTTTTTCATCACCCTCTAGTCTCTGCTCTAGGTCAGCCTTTACAAGGCATCAGTACTAGTAGCACTTTTGAGAAGGAGGCTCAGAAATTAGAGAGCTGAAAAAAAACCAATCATAAGCAATTAACTTATTACTCAAATTTATTAAAAAATAAAAGAGAGGCTACAATTTTTTATACACTGATTTTAACCTTCAAAAGTAGCTTTTCTCTCTTTTAAAAGGTTAATAGTGTTCTTAATTTAACATTAACACATTTGCTACTCTTCTTTCCTTAGAATATATTAAAAGGATGAATTTTGTAATTTCTGTGACTTCAGCTGTATTAAAAGTGTAGTTCTAGCTTTAAAATTAGAACTAGAGCAATGTAGTCTTGTACTTTCATTTGTTTGAAATTGCTCCTAGAGATGAGATACAATACAGGCTCTCATTTCACATTTAGTCTTTTCTCTGCCACAGAATTTGTAGATGTAAGGAAAACTTACATACTTGTCACTGCAAGCAAATTAATTTATCAGGACAAATGATGAATCTCATCTACTTCATAATATGCCATTGCAAATACGGAAAATTTACTTTAAAAGAATCCATGAAAACAAAGACCTTTATTGAAGTACACCTTTTTTCCTCATTTATCATGACTGCCTTCTTTTCTGAATTTAATACTGAGTCACTTATTCACACTAAAATCATAGTAACATAGTGTGGTTGTATCAAAGCACCAGTCTTTAGTCACTTCCTTTTTAAAGTTTTTTTCCAGTAAACTGGAGATTCTGAGTTTTCAGTTGGAAACAGTTTCTGTTTCCTTTGACCTGCAGGTTTTTCTTTTCCTAACTGAAAGGATCTCATTCAAGGTATCCTTCTGGTATTCAGAACATAAGCTTTGCCCAGCTGCCCATCGAAAATGTTATCTTCTCTGATTTCATAAGCCGATGTACACATATATCAGAGCACTCAATCTGCCTATTTGTACAGTCCTGTGAAATTCAGATTTACAGTTAGGATTTTCTTTCAAGTTGCATAATATGCTGTCACCTTTGCACAACGTGGCAAGGGAAGAAATTAATACCTAAACTAAGCGTGTGGCACAAGGTACATTGTGATTTAATGGGGGCTTCATGTAGGGCGGTACAGTCTGGATAAATGAAGGTGGTATAGAAAGTAATCTTATCCCCTAAAGAGTTGCAGCTGAGCCAATTAATAAAGATTAGGAGCAGGCCTGATGTTAACAGGCCACACCTGCAGCCAATAAGAAGAGTGTTATAAAAGAGTGGATTGGTGGAACTGGAGTCAGTTGGCTGCTGTGAGGACAAGGAAGAGTCAGTGCCTAGAGGAGATGCCTACAAGAAACATCAAAGAGGTATGAAACTCTAGCAATATGGAACCCTTGGAATGTACTGATAATAGAACTTCTGCCATATAATGACAACACAGCCATACCTAGAGAAGATCTTGAACTGTTATGGGTGGTACCAACCCAGTAGTGACTGTGTCAGTTCCTGGAGTTAAAGCAGAAGGCATGATCACATGTGAAATGCTGAGTATCTGGACTTACTTGATAAAGAAGTAATCGGAATACCAGGAGAAAGAAAAGATCCCCCCTACAGAGAAGTCGCTAATACCACCAGGTCTTCTGGCACACAAACCTCCATCCAGGTTTGTGTAGCATCCATAAGTCTGGTTCCAGCCCAATCCACTTGATCTTGGGCAGGGAAATGCACGGCCCAAACCTAACACAAGACATTTCCACAGGAAACACTGAGTTCAGCTCAGGAAGCAAATCTCTGAGCTGCCTCTGCTCCCAGCATTGCAGGGGCTGAGGGTCCCCAGGCACACCCAGCTGCAGCCCCAGCCAGCTCGAAGCAGGAGCTCCCTGAAGGACTGTGTGACTCCAGAGCTGGCTGGCTACATCAGGCTGCAGGTTTGCAAAACTCACTGAGGTCTCTGAGCTACTTATTTCAGGAAAAAGCAGTGAAATATCTGTTTTGATGGGGGTTTGGTGTGAAAATAAAATGTAAAGTAATACATTTTGAGCGCATATTTTTCCAGGAAAACCTGCAGAAAGCTGCTAACAAAAAACAGTTCAGTGAAGCTTTTACCAAAAGGCTTTCTTTCTGCCCGCAAAGATTCACTCCTATTTATACACTTGCTCCTACTTATAAACTCCTCAATCACGAAACTCTTTTTAGGATTTCTTTGATCAATTCATTAAGATTTGAGAAAAATGAAGCTATCTTTTTTTAATATGGGGTTTATTTCCAATATCACTTCCTTAGAATATGATTTTGATCAAATGTGTGTGATCAGTCTATACTCATCCTGGAGAAAATGTAGAAGGTAGTTCAATTGATAATGCAGAAGAAAAAGGTTTTTGGTGTTTAGTAAAATTTAGCAAGGGCTTTTAAAATAATAGTCTTCTGCAAATTCTTAAACATGAAAGTAGTCAACATGAAGTTTTTGGAGCAGTAATGCTCTGGGTATGTTTTCCTGTGGTGATATTTTGCGACATAATTTTTTTGACTATAAATATTGGTAACGTATCTGTCATATCAGAAAGAATTATCTAGTTTATTTTTAAGAGAAGTTTGTGCTTTCTTCAAAATGCTAGCTATCGCTCTACTGAACTCAGATGTTCTGCTCTGTAAGGGAAAATCCTGTATATCATTATGTATGTGCATCAGGGGTATTTAAAAGCTTGTGCATCTTGGGCCATAAATTTTGCTACAATGCTTAAGTTCCTCATTTGTTTTACAGTTTAAAATACAAGTCAGACACAGATATATTAAATATCATCTCAGTATCTCTGAAGCTTTGTACTCATCTTCTCAATTTCCTTTGAAGTATTATCCTGAAAGGAACTTTCTGAGAAGTTATTCACACCCACTTGTGGTGTGTAATTAATTTTCTTATTTGCCTGTACCTTTAAATGAAACAAAGCAGAAAGAGGTTTGCTGCCACTTTCATTGTTGTTCCTATTTGTGTAACAACAGGGGTTTAGAGATCGAATATTTTGCTTTATGGACATGTTTAATGATCCTTTTTAAAATAAGATATATGCCATTTTTTTCTATGTTCAAAACAAACTCAAAATAATTATAGCACTAAAAGTATAACATTTGCATTCTCCTTTTTTCTGAAAGTTATATCAAATTAGGATTTAAAAACAATCCATTGATTGAGCCAAATTTGATCTCACTATGACTTTTCTAATAAAAAGCTAAATGTTTAGGAACATTAAAAACACTATGGTTGAGAGACAAGAAGTAAAACAAGCAATCAAGAATTTTTTCACAAAAGACATTTCTAAAACTTTATCTGTTTTCATCATCATATTCCCTAGTACCCCTTCACTCCAAACTCAGTGATTGATCAATCATGGGTTTTAATTTTTAAGAGATGTTTTTCTTTCCAAGCTGAACACCACTAGTACGACCATTCCTGACACAACAGAACACAATATAAAATTTTGCCCCAGAAAAAGACAAAAGTGTAGATAAGACTATCTGAGGAACTCTTATGCTGATGTTAGTGACCCCAGGAAAGACTGAACAATCATGCCAAGTTTGAAACTCAGCTCTTCAGAGAAGGTTGTTCAAAGTGTTTTTATCTCCAGAATTACAGGGTGTTTAGGTATAAAAATATTGGGGTGAAAAAAATGTTGTGGCACAGTAATTTTAAAGTGTATATTTGAATTTTTCCTCTCACACTTTTCTAACACTGATTTCAGGTTGAGATTTCAAAGAACATTTTGTTAATACTGTGTTTTGGTGCCAGAAAATAAAAGCATTTAACTTCAGTTCATGCAACAGTTTTGGAATAGGATGTTACTAACACAGGATGATGTGAGCAAAGCTTTTAAACCATTGCTCTTTAACCTGCTAACTGCCATATTTTTTTGTGAAAATCTAATACAATTTGTGTGATTTCTACCAGTACTTTTAATAAGATGAGGGTTTTTTTTTTCCTTGACATTTTTGAAGAATTGTCCTGGCAAAAGCTCTGGACTTGCAGTTAGCTGAGGATGTATATGATGTGGTATTCTTTCTGAAACTTTGGAGAGGCAAGGGAGATCCAAGCAAGTGAGGGATAGACTTATAGCTGTAAACCATTGCTGAATTAAAATGGCATGCATCAGAGAAGCTTTTCCTTTTAAAACCTACCCACAGAATTTAGCAGAATACATAGAAACTGAATTTTTTAAAATAATTCAAGTCCAGGTAGATGACACCAGTGGGTCTCCCCTATCCACCAATACTGTGAACCCACCAGAGAAAACAACCAGATTTGAGAGGCACAATTTGCCCTCAGTGAAGCCATGAGAGCTGTCACACATTCCCTCTCTGTTTTCCATGTGTCTTAGCATAGTTTCCAGGAGGATCTTTTGCAGGGCTCCAAAGTGAGACACATTGGTCTGCAGTTCTTTTTTTTGTCTTTCTCTATTTTATAAGACTATAACAAGTCTCACCAAGGCAGTCTATGAGAGTAAAAATATTTTCCACTCTGGATATAATTCTTCATTTGAGAGGAAGAAAAGAAAACACAATAAATCTTTAGTTAATTTTATCATTGTGAAATTGCATCCAAACAATTTCAAATTGCATCTAATGAATTTCAAATCTGAATTAAAAAATCAAATCAATGCAAGAAAAAAATATTTGTCTGAAGTACCTTAAAATGTGTGATGATTACATAGAATTATGGAATTGTTTGGGTTAAAAAAGACCTTTAAGATCATTGAGTCCAGCCATTAATGTAGCACTGCCAAGTTCACCACTAAACCATGTCTTTTAAGTGCCACTCTACACATCCTTCAGATAACTCCAGGGGTGGTGACTCCACCACTTCCTCAGGCATCATGTTCAAATGCTCAATAACCCTTTCAAAGAAGAATTTAACTAATAATTAAATTTAACCACCCCTGGTGCAACTTGAGGCCGTTCCCTCTCATCCTGTCACTTGTTACCTGGCAGAAGAGACCAATGCCTTCCTTGCTATCACCTCCTTTCAAGCACTTGTTGAGTGCTAAGGCTTCCCTTGAGTTTATTTCTCTCCAGATTAAACAACCCCAGTTCCCATAAGACTTTTCCTCCAGAACTTTCACCTGAATGTAACAAAGAGGAACAGATGAGCTGGTAACTGATGCAGATTAATAATATTTAAAACTAAGCCCCTGGGACCACAGCAATTAAAAAGTTGGGAAACTATTATTGGTAGTTGATGAATACAAAAAAGAAGTGGTCAGAAATAATGGAATACAGATTAAAAGCAATGCAGGAAACCACATTGGCTTTGGCAGTCTAACTGCAGTGTAGAGCTGTCACTTAATATCTAATCCAATAAAACTGATGCCAGTGGGAGTTTGCTGTGAAGTTCAATGAATTTAAAATAAAGTTCTAACTAAATCAGTTTAAAATTATAACCTTGTTTTCTCTTTACTTTCTTTAATGTTCTTTAAATATTTTGTGTTCTTAAAGCTGAACTTCTGCTTTCCTTAGCAGAAGCGCCATATTCTTGTATTTACAGAGGTCACCTTTGCAATTCATTAGTATTCAAAAAAGTTGTATGAAACGTTGTACTCAATTTATATGGATGGATGCCCAGTATATTCTAAAAACAAAAGGCTTTCTACAAAGAACCATGAATTCAGCAGGTTTCCATAGTTTAAGAAAATCCATTCAAATGAGACAAAAGATACAAAAGACACAAATCAAATGCTGCATAAACTAGATTTAAAATATGTAACACTTTAGACCCAAGACCTTGCATGATTTAATAATATTAGGCTTTACCAGAACATACTCCACTCTAACTTGTGTGATTAACTGACAGCTTATTCCCATCTCATATTAACAAAACACAGGGTGGTTAAGATTTAAGTGCTTATTGATGCTTTGCAGTTGCAGCTGTAGCATGCAGTAAAAATTATGTATGATGCTCTCTTTTGAAACATTCTGTCTTGGCAAAAAAGCAGCAATCCCCTCCATATTTATATTTTATCCATGATACAAAGACAGTAATCCTTTCTGGGCATGAGAAAGCATATAATTGAGCATGCTTAGGAATCCAAACTAGTGATGTTTAGGAATTAGTTCTTAAGGTTCAGTTCATTATGAAGCCATAAAGAGCAAAGACCAACTGTTACTCCAAATATGTGGTAATTCAAAACAGATGTTATAGTACCAGGGAGGACTGTACTTCAAATTTGTTTTAATTACTCTTGAGTGCACCTTCTAATGACAAATCTTGTTTTCTGCTCCTCATTCTGAGTAGAAGCCATACCACCTAGCCACTTTAAAATGCATCATTAGGCTGAAATCTTGCTGGTTCTAAAATCCATTAGCCTGGGGCCAAATCAAAGGCCCATGAGCCTTCAAAAAATAAATGTGTGATGAAACAACTTCTTCATCAGAGAAACAACCATAAGATT
Source organism: Ammospiza caudacuta (assembly GCF_027887145.1). Classification (NCBI taxonomy): domain Eukaryota; kingdom Metazoa; phylum Chordata; class Aves; order Passeriformes; family Passerellidae; genus Ammospiza; species Ammospiza caudacuta. Next base: position 109,310,031 of record NC_080594.1, read on the forward strand.
TTCCCACATATAGTTCATTCATCCATCCCAAGTTATATAACATAGAGAAAATTAAAACCAAAAAATACAGAATACTTGCATCTCATGCCTAAACTGAGATACTTCCTTGTGTGCTTTTGACAATTCCTTTTAGACCAATTTATCCCATTTTCCTTGATTAGACTGACTTTGCCTTTCAATGGACTGCTTGCAACTCAACCTTGAGCAGGTGTCAGGCTGAGGTTTACTTCATGTCCCTCATGAAACAGCACAGCAATGTCATCCTTGAATTTTTTTTTTTTTGAAATAGGCTTTGCCTTTCTCTTACCTTCCTCATTTGATTCAGCTTTTTATATTGAACCAGTGTGGCAACATTTAAGTAAATACATGTATGCAACATTCATATCATCATGTGCTCAAAGCTGTCAATCTCTACAGCAACATTTTAGTCTTTTCCTAGATATTTGAGCTATTTAGGTTAAAAATAAAAGGAAACTAGGTCAAGAACATCTAAATTTAAATAACTGAAATTATATATGCAGCTAATAATGAAAAATGACTGTTGACATCAGTGGAACTGCTATTACTGCTATTGGTAGGGATATTTCTGCCCCTGTCAAGATTAAGATTAGTGTTTCATGGGAGAAAAATTTTAAAATAGTAAATTTTCCTAAAAGCTGTAAATATATTGATTGGAGTTAAATGAATTTAAATGAGTTTAAACTCCATGACAAATAGAGTTCATTTTTTACAAACCAGAAACGATTTGATATGATATGCTGGGTTTTTCACACTGAAGTCACTGATATCTCATAAGCATCATAATTAAATCATCAAATTGTTATGACCCCCTGGCACTGGTATTGGGATCAATAATGTTTAATATCTTCAGCAATGCTATAGACAGTGGGATTGAGTGCACCCTCGGCCAGTCTGCAGCTGACACTGAGCTGAGTGGTGTGGGTGACATGTCTGAGGGACACAATGCCATCCACAGGGACCTGGACAAGCTCCAGGAGTGGCCCATGGGAACTTCATGAGGTTCAACAAGACCTGAGCCTGGGTGTGGGCAAGCCCTGGTTTCCATTAAGGTTGGGGGTGAACAGAGGGAGGGCAGCTCTTCTGAGAAGGATTTGGGGGTGTTGGTGGGTGAGAGGCTGGACACGAGCCAGAATTGTGCCCCTGCAGCCCAGAAAAACAAATGTGTCCTGGGCTGGATGCAGAGCAGCGTGGGCAGCAGAGCAAGGGAGGGGATTCTGCCCCTCTGCTCTGCTCTGCTCTGCTCAGACCCCACCTGCAGGGCTGCATCAGCTCTGGGGTCCCAGCATGGGAAGGACCTGGAGCTGCTGGAGTGAATCCAGAGGAGGACACAAAAATGATCAGAGGGATGGAGCATCTCTGCTGTGGAGACAGCCTGGGATTGTTCAGCCTGGATAAGGCTGCAGAGAAACCACATTGCAGCTTTTAGTATTTAAAGGAGGCTTAAAAGGGGGAGCAACTTTTTAGCAGGGGTAGTGCTAAAGGAGAAGGGATAAAAGTTTTAAACCCACAGAGGCTAGATTTAACTAGATGTAAGGAAGAGGGGGATTTTTTGCTATGAGGCTGGTAAAACTCTGGAAGAAGTTGTCCAAAAAAGTAGTAAATGCTCCAAGGTCAGGTTGGACTGGGCTCTTAGCAACCTGATGTCTTTGGGGATGTCCCTGCTCATTGCAGATGGGTTGGACCTGAGATGACTTCTAAAGTTCCCTTCTAACAGAAGATATTTTGTGTTTCTATGATTCTATGATATTTAGAAATGCATAGATGAATAAAATGTCTTAACAAATTATGAAATTATTCTAAAGTATTTTAAAGTAGAGCTGATATTTTATATTATTAATTTATATTGATATTTGAAAAAGTAGATTCAGAGCTACGCTTTTTTTTTAAAGGACATCATGAGCATAAAAAGAAACTCAAATTATCAATACAGATCCCCAGAGTTTCACAATATCAAATGCGAATTTTGCTGATTGTGGAAAAATAATGTTTATATATACATAAGCAAATGTAGCATATGTATTGATGCTGATCTTCATGCCATCTTATACAACTATTTCAGTTTTATTCTGAGTAGAATCCTGTGTATCTCCCATAGCTCATTGTAAATCAAGGGATGTTTGTTCACCTGGGAACAGCTGTTCACAGCTCTGTGGCTGTTTTCTGAGCTGCAGCTCCCACGAACCATAGCAGTAACATCACATACCCAGTGCTTCTGGTTTTCCCTTCATTCACAGAAAAGAATGCATTTTCTCTGGAGCAGATAAAAAAAGATGTGGAATTGTCCTTTGACAAGCACTAATATAATTTCATCATATTGTAAAGAAAGGAGATAGGGATTCCAGTCATGAAGGTTGTATTGTGTTTAGTTCCTCTGGCTTTCTCAGATATGGATTGATTTCTAGAGAAGCCATGCTGAATGCATTTGTAACAGAAGAGTGACATGTGAGACAGCAGATATTACTTCAAGGAATTCACTACTGAAACGTATATTCTAACAGCTAATATATCAGTAGTATATTGCAAGATCACAGTTGTCTTGGGTGGGAGGACAGCAGTCAGTTTTGCTATTTCTGGGTCACAATTGTTCCCATTTAAGTAAGTTCAGAACAGCATCCTAGGAGACACCTTGACAGACTGACTTGACAAACTGCTCCTTGGTGTGGCCTGTCAAAATCAGCACAGACCCCATGGGGCAGGAAGAGACAAAGCTGAGGATTTCCACATGCCATCACCCAGCTGCTTCATGTCCTGTGTTAGAATGAAGTTCCCTTGTGTTACCCCAGCATCTGCAAAGTAAAGCACTTGAGTCCCACTACCTCTTACAGGCATTTCTACATTCCGACACTTGGGGACTTACCTAAGGATGACTTAAGAATCTGTTTTGTCCCTGCAAGGGTACCAGGGGACCCAAAATGTAAGAAGAAAAATGTGGAATGCAAAGACACCCTTGATGTCCCTCTCTCCTTCAACTTTTTGAAGGGAAGGTCAGAAATGTGTGGGAATTTATCTTTTTTCAACTTAAATATGCCATTTGCCACTTAGCAAGGAAAGTATTTCAGGGATAATTGTTAGTAAACTAGGAAGTCTATATATTATAAATATTCAAGAATATGAATAAAAATTATTTGGAAATATTCTAATTCACTGAAATACCAAATCAGGGATGTTCTGTCATTAAATATAAAATTAGGTGCTTGTGTTGTTTATCACCAACTGGGGGCTATGTTCAAATCATGAATGGGATGGGGCTGCTGTGGAATATGCTTTGAGCTGTTTTATTTTCCAGCATCAGTCTCATTACATGGTTATGACAGTGGGAAGATGCCAGCAGCTCACATCCCAGGCAGCAGACAAAGAACTTAATGCTACAACTTACTTTAAGTTTTTTGACCAATCACACAAAGCAAAAACACATTGACAGCCGTTCTCTCTAACCACTATAAGTACACGTAGCTTTAGTTAAAACAATGCTTGCTTATTTCAAATACAATACTTGTAAGCTTTAAAACACAATGCACAGAGCTCCATTATTAAGCTTCAACCTTCCTAATATCTTGCTAGATAAACTTTTCTGTAGCTTAGAGAGTTATTCTAGACAAGTGTAATACACAGACCATTGTTCTATTTGTCCTTGCTTTTCTACTTTTTAAATAATTTTTCTGCTTACCTATCTCATAGCTGCTACTTAGCTCTAATCACACTTTTACTGTCTCTAAAGCTTGCCTTTTGCAGCTTTCCCAAAACCCCCTAATTTTGTGTATTCCCACAATGTACATACAAGTAATACTGCTTTAACCCTTTCTATTTTAATGCATGATAATTTTATACGTACCCTCCAGCATGGAGGACTGTATGAGGTTTCTACCTAAGGGAGTACATTAGTTCTTAGTTTAAGGACCAGTAAGGAGGAGAAAGAGGAAAAGGATGAGGAAGAGGAGAAGGAAGATGATGGTGTCCCTAGAAAAGCCCTGGCATGATTGGAACAAGGCTGTCTTTCCAGGAGAGAGCCACATTCTCATATCCCAAAGGCAGAGAATGTGCAGCTGATGGATTCCAGCAGGTGGAGGCTGCTTTCACCAGTTGTGCCAGAGCCTCTGTCAGGGAAGAGAAATTATATTAGAATGAAGGCTTAAAATGAAAGGAGATACATAATTAAAAAGTTGAGACTCCTTATCATCATGTCATTTTAACCTTGTTCCATTAGCAAAAATAAAATAAGTCACTCAAGACCAACTGTATTTGAAAGCATCTATTTTAAACTTGTTCCAAATTGCCTCTGAGCTTATAATAAGCTGCACTGCTTTTTACTGACAGTAATTTCTTTTTACTGTGCTTTCTGTGCTGACATATTGTGATAAAACCTTGTATATTGAGGTAGAGGACTACACTTAGAATGGGTTCCAATTGACAATAATGAAAATATATTAAACAAGTTAATAAATATCCTATTTCCCCATTTTGGCTGTTACTCTTATATTCCAAATCATCACAGGCATTTAAAGAGATTGCTGCCCTGCAGACACACCAGAGGCAAGTAAAAGAACTGAATAGTTTCTTAGAGCTGTTTGAACATTTTTTCTGCTTTCACACATGGCTCTCAGTAGGGAAAGACATACAGATTATTAGCAAAGAGACAGAGTTACTGCTCTTTGTGGTTTGGGCCTGGGAGCTCATTTCAGATCTATGAAGCAGTAAATGTCAGATCTTGGTTTAGATGTGGCTGTTAGAAATCTTTATAAATATTTTCAGGGTGGAAATTCCAGTGGATCTTGTTTGTAGGCTATGTTTAAAGGCTTTCAAAATTATGCCATAACTGAGAGGTAAAATAGTGCTTTATATCAGGACCAGAGCATTCTCCAACAGCTCCTCTGATGAAAACAACTGCATGTTACTTTTCAGAAACCAGCTGAATACACAGAACTTTTCTCTTAATTTTGACATGGTCCTCAGTGCAGATAAAAATGATAATGTACTTTGTTCTGTAAGGTGTGTGTACAATACCTGCATAACTCAACAAGTGAAAGGGCTCTAAGATTTGAGATTTAAAGTCAGCAGGAGAGTTATGCCCTCAGCCTTGGGAGAGGGGGCAAGGTAGTTTGATGCTGGAGTTCACACAAGTAGGTATTCTTGAAGGACTGTATGACAAAAATTTTATTCAACTTCCTTCTTGAAACATCTGTTTTCAGGTACTTCTCTTTGCAACAGGAAATTTCACACAGCCCTATGAAAATACCACATAAAACCCCCAAAAACCAAAATAGAAAAAAAAAAAAAAAAAAAAAAAACAGAAGGAAAAGAGAAGACCAGCTGTTCATTCTACATCCTAAAATGACAGAGCATCAGAAGACCCATTGCTCTGTCATTGGGTTAAAACAGACTGTTGGATTTCTTTCAAACCCCTTTCTATTTCATTAAAGTAAGTTGTATGCTTTATATTGCTGATGCAGTCAGCATTGTTAGAGTAGTATAATATAAATTCTCCAAGCCATTGATGGCATTTTTCTTGTTCCATCTTAAAACTGATTTACTTAATCACTCTTAACTTCTATAAGTGTGGAAGGTGGGATCTATATGTGAAAATGAAGGAAATGAAAGTGACTAAGAAAATTCAGTGAAAGTTATCCTCTTCCATAACTTTGATGAAAGTTCCCTGAAGTTGCCTGGAGCCTGTTATAAGTATATGAATCTTCCATACTTCATTTTCTTTCCTCTTGCTTTTCCAAACTTGAAATTCTCAGACTTTGCATGAAAAAAAAAATCTTTTTTGGATAAGGTCTGATTCATGGGACTTCTAAAATAGTTTCAGGAAGCAGAAATTTGCTATCAGAAGCAACTTAACAAGCAAATATTATTGAGTCTTCCTATCTGTCAGATAGAAGGGTAAGTAGCTCTTCTTTATTGCTTGTAAAAGATACAAAGTTATTATTTATCTTACAGCTGGCTTTGGTGCTTTGGATGAAACTAAATTTTTAACAACTTTTCTTTCTTGAAAAAGAGAAAACCATATTCTTGCATAATTCAAATTACATGTAAGATATTCCTCCTGGTACATTTGATCAAAAGTCTTGGAGCTAGTAACAGCTATTTAAAAAATCTTCATATTAAAACCAGAATTATTTGTCTTTGAAGTGGAAACATTTTTACTTGTCAAATATTTTGCTCCAAGAACAAAATTATTTGAACAAGATAATATTCAGTTTCTTGGCTAGAGAGAGATATTTGAAACTGTTTAATATTATTATTAATAGGAACTAACCATTAACTGATAAAATGGAGTACACGTGTAGTGTGGCAATGATGTCAACATCTCATTGCACTGGCGCAGGTTTTCCACCTTGTTTCAGTCAAGAAAAACAGTTTAAGGTATTTATGGTGCCATCATGTGGAGACTTCTGAGCATTGAAGAGCTTGAATTAGAAGAGCTCTGTCACAAGAAAAAGGAAGATGGACCCTAAAGTAGTGCTGGTGTGCTTGAGCTATAAACAGCCGCTTGAAATTAAGAAATACTAGCTCATTTCTGAGTCCAATTTCTGATCTGCCTGCCGTCCTTATGTATCTTCTCATGACAGCCACACAGTCTACAAAATTTATGTATTTTACTGTAAAGAAAAAAAAAAAAAAGGCTGTATTTTTTTCCCAACAGGAAAGAATATAATTTTGTCTCAGACTAGTATACATGAGGAGAAGCAATGACATAGTTAAATAAACATAAATACAAGTTACATATTTTCTTCAAAGCACTCATGGTTTTTCTGGACAGGACAGGGTAGTCTAAGATTAAAGCTATGCAGAAACACACAGGCTGAAATATTTTCTGTGAGTGTATTAAAAAGACTAGGTCAAAGTTGCAAGAATCCAGGCTTACAGAGATGGAGGGAAGCAAGCTTGCTTCTTTGTTCATAATCTTAAAAAATGTAAACCAGAAAATATTTATCAAGTAGTTATTTTATTGTCTTTAATTTTTTTCCATTTTTTCATGGACAAAACTATTTAATCTACCTAGGAAGAGACTGACCTAGGTCACTTCCTTTTTTTCCCCCAAAATTCAAGATGGAATATTATAATAGCTCCTTTTAATTCTATGTAGATTGGCCTGCACAAATGCTGTGATTCATCGTGTGAGCCTATTTATGCTCTTTTATTTTGCTGCGTAGGACAAGTTGTTCTTTATCAGTTCTTTTATGAGCATCCCATTGAATACCTCTATGCATGCAGAATGGTATATTGTTTCCTAGACCTATTTTTTTCTCTCTCAAGAGAAAAAGGAAAAAAATGAGCCCCCTAAAGCTTCAGTAGATATTTTCCCACTTTTCTGCTCAAAGCATTTAATTTTCCTAGTTTTTCTTTAGAGAACATTACATTCAGTCCTCTGCTGTTTGCAATGAAGAAACCTCCTGGTTGCTACAACTGATGTCTCAACAGCTGTTTATCAGATTTTTTTAGATCTCTGTATTATCTTTTTTTTCTTTTTAGATAAAAAGTCATCCTCCTATATGCAGTCTAAGTTTGAGAATAAGGACTTCTTTTTTTTAAGTGTGCCTGCAAGAAATTTATACAACAAATCCAAACATGGTGGAGTTGCTTTCCTGTAGCACATTTACACTAATGATAAAAAGTAACCTCTTACACAGACTAATCTGCCTAAGAGGTTATCTGGATAATTTCTAGGCATGTATCTTATGATTTCACATGATTGTGGAAAAGAAAGCCATGTTTTAATCATCAAGTATTTAATTTACCATTTTGATTTTTCAAGAGTGATCAGGTATTTAGTTTATGGATATAGTTTGGAAAAATTCAATTATTGAGGTTTAGACCATGTGAAAAATGTTGGTAACTAAAATATGTTGTCAGGAGATGAAGATTTATGTAAGAGGATGTCGGCAATCATTTTATCTTTCTGAATTTTTAATAAAATTTTGATGGAGTGATAGATGGGCCTTAAGTGGACTCTACAGGTATTTCTGTATTACTACAAATATGTTTTGCATCAATCTCCAGTCTCTTTTTCTGCAGGGTGTTAATTTTGAAACTTGTAGCCAAGATGTTGAGATAAGAGGTAGTATAGTATGTGGCATTAGAAAATTATTGTTGTCTTGTGAAGTCAGCTTAGGAAAGAGAGGAATTGTGTACAGGCAAAAGTAAGTGCAGTAGATAAATTGTAATGTAAGCTGGCTAAGAAAATACAGTTGATCAGGAAGAAAAAGGAAAGTATGAGAAATGAATAAACCCAGCCAGACTGTTGGCTTGGGAAGTATCCTTTGCAAGTAGGTAACAAGTTCTGGTTGGGCCACATCTCAAAATCCCAAACTTGCCTTTTTTTTTCACCCCAGTACATATTATTCTTACATAGAAAGATAAATGAGCATTGAGTCTAATGGGTCTCTAGGAAGTTATATAGAAAAATTATTGTAAAATTACTGCTTGCCTCTGGTAACAAGGAGAATTGGGAATCTGGGTATCTGTGGTACTTCAGAACTGTAGTAGAGTTACTGGCCTATGTGACTTTGTGTTTTTCAGGGTTAGCATCCTGGTAAAAATATGGGATTTGTAATGGTTTGTAGTCAGCTGGAGAAGCACTATTAACATTATGTTTTCTGGCAGTCTGAGACTTGAGCAGGAACAGCAGTTTCCTTTTGACCTTAATTTATGTGCTGATAAAATGAACTTTGGGCAGACAAATGTTTTGCCTTTCAAATTAGATTTGCATACTCAGATTTGCATCAGCAACCCAGTTACAAATGCAATGATGAGAAAATTCCAAACTTTCCCTAAAATACCCAGTCAAATTTCAGCCCAAGTCGGTGTCCCTTTCAAGCTATACAAGAAAGATTTAGTAGGTTTTTTGCACTATCCGGAAATGGAAAAATTAATTGAAAAAATATAGGGAGAAACAGGGAAAGTTCCCCTTTTCAGTAAATTAAAATTAATTTCCTAAAAGGTTGCTAATATGAAATTATGAAATTATATTTATTTAATCAGTTCTTTTGATTGTACTTGTGAACAACTGCTAGTGATAAAGCTGATAACCTAAACGGTTTATAAACCATCAGCTTTACTGAGTTTGGATAGACAAATAGAAAAAAAATTGGGACACAAAGGTGTTAAAAGCTGTTTAAATATTGCTGTTACGTTTTGGTATTTATATTGTGTTAGTGCATGCACGGTTGAAGGGGACAGCGGCATGAATGTGTACATGGAGAGATAGTCATACTCACAGAGTTGAAAGTACAAAATAGGAAAGCAGGACATTATTGAAAAAAAAAAAAACTATAAGGAGAGCCAAGAAATAGTTAACAAGTCTGGTTAATATGACATATGACAGTGAAGGTAAATTCATAGTGTTATATATCTGTCAATAAGGTTGACAGACTTTACAGCTAACATATTCCAGACTTTCTCTCTTTTGGAGGGGAGGGAAAAAGAAAACAAACAAACAAATAAACCAAATTCCAGCAACTTATTGAGTACATAAGCTAAACAAATACCTTTTTAAAGAAAGATTAATTGTTCAAGTTAAAATTGTGACTGAGCAGTCTGTCAGGCTGCCAGAAAGGTTCATCCCAGTCATACATAGTGAAAGTAAATTCAGAATTACTGCTGAGGGTTATGGGACTGTTCTGCGCTCAGAGCACAGGGGTCAGAGATTAGAGAAGTATGTTATGTGATAAGCAGAATTTTTTACATTACTGATGCTCTTGATAATGGGAAAGTAACAGCAAAATCAGAATAAAATGACAGTAAAACCAAGAACTATTGTGGGTTTTTTCACTTCCTTTAAGGCAAATCTAGGGAGAAACTGAAATACTAATAAGTGGGGGTATTTCCAGGATTATTATTATAATTAATCTTGGTTACTTATGTGGCATAGTGTGAGTACATGAGTCTGTTTTCTGACAGAGCACAAATTATGTACGGCTTGACTTGAGAAATAGATCATCTTTGTGGGTAATAAGAGAGCACTAAGGAGGCCCTTAAACAATATTATTTTTTAGTTGCAAACCAGTCCTTGATAAAATTTTCCAATCCTATTGAGAGCTGTAGACTGATTTCTTACATTACTGGAACTAAGGAGGGTGGAAATAAAATTGATTTTATGAAAATTTTGCATGTTACACAACAACTCTCAGCACTATTTTTTAGCCTAGGCTTTCTTTTCACAGAAATATCATTTAATAGGCATTTCATCCTTGGTTTAGTAATAGTTCTCATCTCTATTCCCTAAATAATTATTAAAAATTCTCTGGTTTGACAGAGATATAAAAAGAGTGTTCTATAATAATTCTCCACCTGTGTTCTTATCATAAAGCAGCATTTAATTGTGCCTTTTGAGGTTTTTAGCTCTTTTTTAAATCTCAAGAGCTTGTTGCCAAGTTAAAAGTGTCTTCTCATATTTGTCATAATAAAAAAATATGTATCAAAAGCAATACCAATTTGAAGTTGTTTTGTAAGACTCTTCATGGATGAAAGGAGTGTGATAAGTCATAATCATAGAATCACAATGGTTTCTGCTACAGGCCAGAGTCTGGCAGTGGTCAGCACTGTGGGTACATGTCCATTAAAGCTCTATCCCAGCCCTGAATACCTTGAAAATTCCATGGAACCAATTGAAAGAAAGCTATGAGAGAACAATTTTCAATATGAAGAACTGGTGAAGGGCGCAATTTGCTAAGGGCTGCAATGTAAGTTTGTAATAGTTGGACTATACTGAGTGACACCAGTGACATCCTTCTGAAGGTAATAAGATCAAAAGTATCTCTGCTATTCATTGTACTTACCATCTAACATAAAATGTGATTTTTTTGTTCTCTGTTCAAACCTTGAGCTTCCTGATTTAATTTATTGTTGTCTCACAGCAAGACACTAATGGTGAATTTCCCTTATGAGAATGTAGTTAATTACAAATATATCTTCTGATAATCTTAAAAAGATTTTTTTTACCTTTGAGTTTCTTTCTTTATGTGCCAATAACATTATATAATCAAAATTAGCAAACTAGTATACCTAGCATGAAATAACTCCTCTACTTTGTGTTTACCTCCTGTAGTGAATTCTATTATGAAACTGTCATTTACTGCCTTCCTGTGGCATAAAGGAACCCTTTCTGACTCAGCAGTATCCAAAGATCCTCTGTTTTTTTCAGGCTTAGGACTGAGTAGTGCCTGTCCTAGATCTCACAAAAATGTAAACTGGTTGGGGGGAAAAAAATCAGCATTTGTTGGAGAAAATGCCAGATAGTTTGGTAATAACATGCTTCTGAACACATGCAGAGGTCAGTGTTATTAAAACAATTGAGAGAGGGGAAGATATATTAATGATTATAATGCAGATGAGAAGCTCAAAAGTGCAGAATAAATGTTCCTTGTGCAGATGTTTGCAACCTATCCATGGGATTCATGCATCATGGTTTTAGCAAGCCAGCTAGACCTTCACTGCCTGATAGTTCAGTCCTAATGTTTAAAGATGTCATTTTTGTGAAGTGGGGAACAACACCTGGAAAGATGTTAAAAACCTGTTCTTATCTGTAAACGCATATAAAAAGGACTGTCTTGTATAGAGAAATTTGTGGTTTTCCCATATATGCGCAGACAACAGAATGTAAATTAAATCTCTATGACATTTTGTTTTCCTGTCTAATTTTTGTGGCTGTGAGGATGCATGATAATGTTTGCCTAAAAATAAATGCTTGCTCTCATAGACAGGATTTTTTTTTGCAGTAAATAATATCAATGAACTGGTATCAAGTTCTGTTACACAAGCTGGTCTTTAATTTGCATTGTATTTTCAAGGAGTCACTTAAAGCAAAACATTGCCAGCTGGAAGTACATTTTAATGTAACTTACTATTCACTCTTGCAGTCATTCTTTTTATTCCAGATTGTACCTCATAATGTTATACCAACATTATAATTGAAAAATCTAATGGAAACAATTAGCATCAGAAATGCTTCATGTGTAATATGTGTAATATGCTTGTATTGGTACAGATTGTGGCATAACTTCTTAAAGGAGAACAGAAATATTTTTAACTCTGCCCAAATGTGGGCTTTCAACAAAGAGGTATGGCAGTGCTTTGGGAAAAAAAAAAGTAATCAATCCATCCTGTTCTCTTATCCTTATTTCCATCTCCTTCTTTACTAAAGTCTTAAAACTTGTACTTTTCATTCTTCAAGAATTTATTTACATCTGACAAGTTAAGCAAGTAAGCAAAGGCTAAGGTCAGATCAAAAGGCAGATCTAAAGGAACTTTAAAGCTTGACTACATGGCCTCAGCCTAAGCTGGCATTTCTGGTTTAACTATGCATCACAGTATCAGAGTCACCCTATGATTTCATCACTGTAAACTTTAATCCTAGTCACAAGAGTCACTGAATGATACAATGAATCATAAAATGGTTTGGCACCAAAGGAGCCTTCAAACACCATCTAGTTCCAACCCTCTGCTGTGGGCAGTGTCATCTTCCAGTTCACCAAATTGCTCAGGGCTCCACCCAGCCTGCCTTGAACACTTTCAGGGATGATGCATAAAATTCTCTGGGCAACCTCTTCCATTTCCTCACCACCTCCTGAGTAGAGTTTCCCCCAACATCTAATTCAAATCTTTTCTCTTTCAGTTTAAAGCCATTCCCACTTGTCCTATCAACACATGCCCATGTAAAAAGTCTCTCTTTTTTAGGCCCCAACTGCAAAGTTTTTATGAGATCTGCCTGGAGCCTTCTCTTCTCCAGGCTGTACAACCCCAACTCCCTCAGCCTGTCTTCCTAGGAGAGGTTCTCCAGTCCTCTGATCACCCTTGTGGTCTACCTCTGCATTGCTCCAAAAGGACCATGCCCTTCCTAAGATGAGGACCCCATGGCTGGACACAGTGCTCCAGGTAGGATCTCATTAGAGCAGAGTAGAGGGACAAATCCCCTCCCAGGATCTGCTGCCCAAGTGGTTTTGGATGCAGCCCAGGACACAGTTGTCTTTCTTGGCTGTGGTTGTTCACTGTTGGCTCATGTCCAGCTCCTTGTCCACCTGAACTCCAAGTCCACCTGCGCAGGGTGCTCTCAGTGAGTTGTTCTCCCAGTCTGTACTAATGTCTGGGATTGCCCCAACTCAGGAGCAGCACTTGGCCTTGTTGAATCTCATGAATACAATCTGGGCCCACTTATTGAGCTTGTTCAGGGGCCTCTGGATGGCATCCTGTCCTTCTGGTGTGCCAGTTGCACTGCTTAGCTTTACATCATCCACAAACCTGCTGAGGGGGCACTCGATCTCATTCTCTGTGTCGTTGACAAATATATTAAAGAACATCCATTCCAAGAAGAGCCCTCAGGGAAAGCCCTGGTCTCTGGCCTCTGCCTGGACAAAGAAAGATTGATCACAGCTCTCTTCACCCATCCAGGCAATTCCTTATGCACCAAATAGTCCATCCTTCAAATCCACTTCTCTCCAGTTTAGAGATGTGGATGTCATGGGGGACCATGTCAAAGGCCTTGAACAGATCTGGATAGATGACATCAGTCAGTCTTTCCTCATCAGCTGTTCCAGTCATTCCATCATAGAGTGACTGAAATACCATATACCATTATCCATGGATAAATCATCCCTATAAGGATTCTATCACCTGTCTTAGCTTGAATTATTTCTTCCATGGTTTTCAACTTTACCAAAAGACCTGACCAATAATCAATTGTTCTGCCTTAGGTGGAACACATTAGTACTGAAAGTAATAATGAGGAACAATTGCTCTGGGCTTAATCTGGTTGTGACCTCTGTGCTTCTGTTTAGGATAACTGCAGAGCACTTCAAGTCAGCATGCTATAGCAGTTTTCCTGTCCAGAATAGTGAAAACAAAATTCAAGTGATCAGTGCTGAGAAGAACAGGTCCAGAAAACAAGAAGCAGACCTGCAAAACTCCTTTCTAGGAGCCTGTTACAGTGAACTTCATTTTCCAGCAAGAGCATTTTGCTGAAGATCAAACGGTGTATTGATATTAGTATAAAATAGGTTAGAGAGAAGCTTTATCCATAATTTAAGTTACTCTCTTTGAGAAAATGCAAGTAAACTGATGGAGTCAGAGAAAAATATCTCTACAGGGTGGCAAAGAAATATCTGCTGTAGCTACTTACCTGAAATATCTTTTCCCAGTGGCCCAATTAACTTTATAGCGTGGTACTAAGACTCAATTTTTTCACCACCAGAAAAGGTTTTTGTGCTCTGAATTACACAGTGACCTTGTTTATATCACAAACTCCAAAATAAGGTGACAATTCTATCATGTATTTCTTGTAAAACATTTCAAAGAAGAAACTTGAAACTGTAAAATAAAGTAGAGGCTTTTAGATAATATAAATTGTGTATTTGGTGTCTTTAAAAAGTGACTAATAGTGTGTTCCTTTTCTTGAATTCATATATTTTGAGGGAAAGTGAAGAGACTATAAAATGCAAATGTAAAATTAATTTGTTTTGCAGTTATCTATTTTTAGAAAGCAGAGCAGCCTCCACAATTACTTCTCTCTAAATGAACTGAAAAAAAATGCCTGCCATCTCTATGGAGCATTATGATTTCCAGCTGTGTGATTTGATTTTTGGCAGCAGGACTTCCTGAAAACAGCAAAATAAACCAAAACCTTTTTTTATTTTTACTTTTTTTTTGGTGTCTAAGAGCTTTAGTAATCATGTGTGTCTAATTCCTGATCATATTTCAGAGTGGAGTTTTTTCACTATACTCAAATTCAGTGGCACTTGAATGGTTGGGGAGGAAGACTGGGACAACTGGAAAGTTTCATGAATGACTCATCAGAGAACTGTCTGGCTTCCCTGTTGTGGAAAAGCTAGAGGAAATACACTGAGGAAATACACCTTAGAGTACTCCTTGAGTAAATACATCCTTATTTGCCTTGATGTTAGGTTCATTACCACTAGACTTTGTGCCTGGGAGTAAAGCAAAGCTTTAAAACAAGGTGCAAAATTCAAAAACCCTTGGAAGAAATGGCATGGCAAGACTTCCAATTAAGTTATACTCAGAGAACTTTTTCTCCGAGATGGAGATGATCCAAGTACCTCTGCAGGTTGCAAATCAAATTCAAATCAAATAAAGTGAATAAAATTAACGCTCTCTCAGCTTATGTTATTTTGCTTCAGAACAATTTTTTGGAGGGAAAGCCATGAATGATACCACTGTGAGAAGTCCAAAACTGAATTTGTCACTTCCCATGCAAACAAAAAGCTGCTCTGGTAACAATCAGGTATTTACCAATTAGATTTTCAGTCCTTTTGGGGCTTGCCCAGCAGAGCCGTCAGACAAGAAATGACTTTTAAATAACTGGAGATCTTAGAGATTCAGAACCAATATTCAGAACCTACAATGTCTCTTTTCTGCCATCTTTTCCCACCATTTTCCTCTTTAACCTGCTGCATACACTGGTGTTGCAAATATTTAAGTTGGGCTTTTTTGAATTCTACTTGTAACTTTCACAAGATAGTCTAAACTAAGTAATTTTTATTTTATGACAAAAGAACAATGGAAAAGTCATAGAGTTTTTATTGACTCTAATGCTTGCATGCAAGGCAATGAATATTGGAAAAAAATACTGCTTTCTATGATAAAAATTCATATTTTAGACAGTAAGGTGCCATTGTGAAGATTTTGTTATGCAATCTTGCACAACACCCAGAGAAAAACTAGTTGAGGTTTCAGCAAATAATATAGGCATGGTAAGTTGTTAAAAGAAACTAAGGTGTTTAAAATAACAGTTTGTACAGCATAACTGAATGTAGGTTTTATATTCAAGGAGCTGTTGGTAGCTCAACTAGATAACATTCTGCAAGAAATATATTACTTTGATATATATTTTTAAAATATTTTTGGGAAACACCATAGGGTTTCAACATAAATGACAGTAAAAATCCAATACCACATTTGTGTCTTTTGAATGATCTTGGTGTCCATAAATTAAAACTATAATCACATAAAAATGTGCTTCACAGTAAGTTGATAAAACTAACAAGGTCCTTCTGAGGGAAAAAGCACTTCTGCCATAGGACACAAAAATATTTTAGAAAATACCTTGTGTCATGTGTAGCTATTTTACCAGCACTTCACAGATTTGCTGAAGTTATTCACAAAGATCTATTCAATGTCTCTAATTTGTGTAAATGCTAATATAAGAACTTGGCTTTTATCCTGTGTTTCTTCCTTCTTCACTTGAACACAATACGTTCATGTGAAAAACACTGTAACAAGCTAAAAGATTTAAACATTATTATGAAATACTGCATTCATTTGTTTCTTTAAATGTGTCAGAACTGATTTTCAAGATATTGTGATAGCTGTTTCCTGGGAAATATATGACCTGGTGGCTGAGGTGAACTGCAATTGCTCTGGTTTCTTTTGGCTGCCGGCAGCTCCCCTTGGGCTATCACAGCCCTTTTGTGCTCACATGTAACCATCTCAGAACATCCCTCACCTGAGAGGGGAAGAGGTACCTGAGGAAGGCAATATAAAATATAAATATAAAACTATTATTACTTTTAATTGAAAGCAATTTCTTATGAATTTATTTTTTTCTTCTGAGTTAAAGAATTGCACGAATTTTCTGTTTTCCAGTAAAAAATAGAAAGAAGAAGTTTTCAGGTTCCACATGAATTTTTTTATTTTTATAGTCAATCTGAAGAAAGATTATGGTAAAAATAATAGTCAGACCTCTGGAGCTGAGCAGGCACTAGGGCAAAGAAAGCACAGAAGTGATCTCATGGCCCAGGCACTGCTGAAAGGTTCAGCACATGATCTTGTTTGACTTACAAGAAAAAAGAGAAATGAGGCTAATACCAATGTTTAAATGCTTATCTAAAAAGCATTTTGAATTTGAAAGTATCTAAGGGTAGGGTAAATTTCTGAAACATCTCTCCATTTCTGATATTAAGGTGATGCCAGCATGCTAAGGCTCTTGGGGAGAATGTTTAATAAGGCATTATTTTCAAATGTTCATCTGTAATTTGCCTGGTATGTACTTATCTTTTGAAGAGTTGCTACATCATTTGGAGTCTAATTTTAATCACTGAAGGATGAAATGGGAGAATTTTAATCCTGCTTTAAGTGCTCATTTCAATGCAGCATTAACTGTAGTGTTGCTACTGATACCACTGTAATATATCTGACAAAAACAGCTTGGACAAGTTGGATCAATCATTGCTTCAAACTCAATGAATTTTTTTCTTCCAACCATCTTTTCTTATACTTCATAAGAATCCTGTGGATTTTTCATGACTTAGGTTAAAATGAATAGTAGAAAATGGGTCATGGTGTAAATATAATAAGAGGATGAAAAAGTAATTAACCCAACATATGTGTGTGAAACAGTATCAAGAAAGTAAAAGGTTATGTATGACTTGGTGTTTTCCATTTCATGATCTTGAGCTGTTTTTCATGGTTTTTTGTTTTGGGTTTTTTTTTTTTTTTTTGGAGGGGGGTGTTGGGTGGTTGGTTGATTATTTTCGCAAGGGTTTTTTCTTTGGTAGAAATTAATTTTTTTTTTTTTTTTTTTTTTTTTTTGTGGTTTGTTTTTGCTTGTTTTTCTTGAGTCTCAGACCAGGGTTTGATTTTTTAAACAATTTCTGGTTTGGCCCTTTTTTATTTTTTTTGTCTATGCATGGATGTGTTTGTTTTTCTGGCAAGTGTTTTTCTTGTTCATTTTTGAACAAGAGGGGAAGGAGGCCTTCTTTGAAATGAGGAAGTAAATATAAGAAAATAGAAAAATCTTCTATCTTAAATGTTTATTGTTACCAGATTAGAAGCATCCATAACACTCAGTCATATATATACTTACACTTATGCTTATACAGACACAATGAATTATATGCCAGAGAAAAATGATTCAAAATTCTAACTTTCACCTGCAAATTTAATGTGTTTGAAAGCATAACATGAATGGGTTTTCTTACACAATTCCTTTTTTCCCCTAATGAGGTAAGACATGTGATAGGTAAATCTGAAGTCTGCTGCACTGAATTTTTCTGAATATGTAATTACATGAAGCTTAGAGGGAGGAAAAAGAGCTCTATTATGAAAGTATGGACAACTCATGCTGATATAAGGGGTTTTATTGCCGCAACAACAAATGGTTCTCAGGTAGGGATTAATTCCTCTGTATGCTTCCTGACTAAATAATTACTGATGTCTAAGGCATTGAAAGATTTTGAGAGCCTCTGTGCTGCAAGATGCTGGCTCATTTCTACCTACTCTGACAAAAGCTTCAGAAAATGGGACTTCTCATTGGCACTTGGGAAGGCACACTAATCCCACTGTGGGTTTCTGTAAGCCAAGGATACAACAGAGGAAGATTAGCTTCTGCCTAGCAAATTAAAACTGCAAATACAATTCAAAAACCTGTCCCTGCCTTCGTGTGCTTTGCCATATAAAAATCTGCCTCACAGCTTCTTACCTGCTTGAAATGGTTGAAGGGAAGATGAAAAAGCAGCAAATAGGTAGAAGTTAAAAAGAGACAATTTGGTCTCAGTTTTGCTGACATTTGACATCTGAAAAACCCTCAGCATGAGGGAGGACTTATTAATTTTCATCATCAAATTCTTTAATATAAACTTTTGTGTATGTATTTTAGAACCAAGGTTGTAATATGCCATGAATACAAACGTGCCCAGGGGTCCAGGGAGGCCAATGGCACCTGGCCTGGATCAGCAATAGTGTGGCAGCAGGACCAGGGCAGGGATTGTCCCCCTGTGCTCGGCACTGGTGAGGCCACACCTCAAATCCTGTGTCCAGTTTGGGGCCTCTCACTGCAGGAAAGGCACTGAGGGGCTGGAGTGAGTGCAGAGCAGGGCAGCAGAGCTGGGGAAGGGTCGGGAGAGTCAGTCCCATGAGGAGCAGCTGAGGGAGCTGGGGGTGCTTAACCTGGAGAAAGGCTCAGGGCAGGCCTCATTGCCCTCTGCCTGAAAGGAGGTTATAGCAAAAACAGGAATCAGCCTTTTCTCCCCAGGAACTAGAGACAGGACAAGACAAAATGGCCTCAAGCTGCATCAGGGGAGGTTCAGGCTGGACA
The DNA here is from genome assembly GCF_027887145.1 of Ammospiza caudacuta. NCBI lineage: Eukaryota > Metazoa > Chordata > Aves > Passeriformes > Passerellidae > Ammospiza > Ammospiza caudacuta. The sequence continues at coordinate 109,329,094 of NC_080594.1, forward strand.
TGAGGATGAATTCTTTCACAGAAAGGGTAGCTGAGCATTGGAATGGACCGCTCAGGAAAGTAGTGGAGTCACTGCCATTGGAGGTGTTCAAGAAATGACTGGATGTGGCACTTAACTGCTGTGGCCTAATTTGCAAGGTTTACAGAGTCTAGTTGATTGGTCAAGGTTTGGGCTCCATGACAATGCAGGTTTTTCCAATCTTCATTGATTCTATGATTTTTCCCTGTCAGGTTCAGTTCTCCCTGGAGGAGCCCTTGGCAAACCGCCAAAGTGGGAAAGCTAGACTATAAACATTAATAAAAACGTTTATAACTAAGAATAGAACTCAGTAAGGAAACATACACTTTCAAGTGAAGGGAAAGAAATTTGGAAAGGAAAATAAAAGTGAAAACCAAGTATTTTTTATGTCTCCTGAACTTCAACTACCAGCACAGTATAGTGGAAGTGTTGTCAATGAATATATTCAGGGCAGGTAGCTCAGAGTGCAGCTGCAGAGAGAGCAGCAGGCTGAGCTTTGAGGGTCAGAAGCATGAGGAAAGGGGCTGTGAAGGGGTGATGACCCTTTGTTTAACAAATAAATGGCCCAGGACCTGTGGCCCAGCCAGGTGAAGGACACCCAGAGACATGTCAGGAGCCACCGAGCCCCAGACTTTCCAGCATTTAGACTGTGAGGAATTAGAACCTCAGGGTTTCCTCTGGTCAAGGTCCCTTCTCAGAGGCACCCATCTCGAGCTGTCATTTTATTCCTGCACATGATTAAATTGTTTTAAGGATTGAGGTGTCTGAGACTCTGATCTGGGAAAACTGGGGTTGAGTTAGTAAGGAAACCTTGTCTGGCTGGGACTGTGGCCTGTGTCACTGGGAAAGGTCCTTGGTGCCAGGTCAGGTGGTGACAGAATGGCTGAGAGTGGCACATGGATGGTCAGACAGGAAAGTAGTGGGAGTAGACTGGCTTTTTTTTTCCCTACATGAATACATTGATGGCACAGTGCCTCATCCAATATCTAAAATGTCTTTTTAGTATGTAGGGGGAAAAAAGCATGATCTGAATTATTTCAAGAAAAAGATGTTTCACTGATTTGTTTTACTGGATTTATAAATCAATGCTTGGGGCTTTAAAACATTAATTGACCTTATCTCTATAGATATTCTCTTACTGCTCTTTGGGAATCCTGACATACATATCTGGAGTACTTCATCTGATGTGTGAGAGAAGTGGCACTTTCAATGAATTCCAATACATGTACATCATGTTCAGCTTTGTCTTGCACAATGCACAACTGCAGATTTTCTGGTTTTTTTTGGTTTTGTTTTTTTTTTTTTTTTTAAGAGCACTAAATATTCTGATAAGAGATTTTGAATAATTTAGCAAGAGAGAGGTAGTGCTTTTTCAAGACACATCAGGAAGGGGAAAAGCATATTTTTGACAACTTGTCATCTGAAATTATGAAAATTGAGCTAATCATTCCTGTTTAAAAATGAAACACAATACAGACAAAAGCTTGTTTACCTGCACTGTTATTTTTTTGTTTAAAAGCCAGGTAAGTACCCCAAACTCTAAGTGGTCACTTATCTTTAAGCAGAAAAGGTGTGAAACTGAAGAGTGAGGAATGCTCACTTAAGGGACTTCTGAACACTCAGAAGGCAAAAGTAATTGTGTGCTAAGTGTAGGTAATAAGGAAAAGTTATGAGCTTTTGAGTTTTTTCATCAGCTCACTTAATGCACCATACCTGTAAAATTCAAGCTCTCTGTCAAAGGAGAGAAAATATGATTTGGTATTATCTTTTGTGATGCTTATTCTGCCCTACATTTATTATAATGCAGTTTTTAATATTTAATTATTAATATTGGTAATTATTATTGCAATAATCACGTATGTTGGAGTGCTGTTGCTTTGTAAATGCTACTAAAAATTTTGTTTTCTTAGTCAACAATAAATCTGATTTCCCCTGATCTGCATGCCAGCAGGAGACCAACAGGAAAAATTAATTTTATACCAAAATATGTATGGACATGCCTATGTCTTCTATGCAAAACAGTAAACATCAATGCTCATAAAGATTTTATTTATTTCCAGTTATGCCTTTGATTGCAAACTAATTAATTATAAACTAATGATGCTGCAGTGACTTCTCTTTAAAAATATATGTAACAACTTTATTCTTTGAGAAGATAGCACACGTTTGAAATACTGCTTTTCAACGATACAAGCACTGCATCACATCTATAAAAAGGATTAAAAAAGTGCTGAACAGGTCTAGTTATCAAAGGAATATCCAGCTGGAAATTGTAATGGCCTTTAAAAGACTTGATCATAGTGGTAAAATGCTATTTCTGATTTTCACAATGGCTAACAGGAAACTGTCTATGACACTTCACTCACTTTAATCAGAATTTAGATTCTGAATCCGTTTGACCAAATAACCCCTAGAAAATGGTTAGTGAGAGACAGTGAGGTAGTTTCTATGTCTGTCAAACTCATTTTTTTGCTTTTGCTATCCTATAGTTTTCGTTCTAAAAAAGATTATTATTAATACCATTACTATTACTACTACTGCTACTACTACTACTGTTAAGTTTTAATACTACCATTACTGTTAATCAAAATTAGCAGCTAACATCATCAGTCTCTCTTTATATTATGTTGATCTACAGGTGGGTGAAAGATAAACTCTTCAGGGAAAGGGAAAGAGGCAAGGTATTGGGATTATCTTGCAGAAACTTACAAAATTAATAGAAAACACATGTATGTTGTGTTGCAGTTTTTATGCCACTTAGAGTATGCTTTGTGGTTTGTTTTTTAGTTTTTTTTTTCTTTGAAGTTCAAATCTTTTCTTAGTTTTTTCCAAAACCAAAAGACAAAAGCCATTATCTTTGTAAGCTTCAGACTCTATCATCTGAAAGGTCTGGTGAACTGAAGAACCATAGAATTATTTAAAGTCGCATCTCCTTCCTTTGTTTGAGACCCATCTGTTCAGGTATTTCTCATTTAGCAATGATAACGTGGCTGTTGCCCAGCAGTTTAATTAGTACTTGCCTGCCTAATCTCTTACAGCAGATATTATTACTGAATTCAGGGCCTCTGAAATTCCCATATCTGAGGAAGCAGGCTTAATAATAAAAATCACTATGTTTTTAAATTTTACTTGTCTTGGCAAGAACACCTACAAGAACACATACATTTTTCACTAGCTAGAAAACATGCAGTTCAGAGCTGCAATCCCCGAATTGTTCACTCTTCAGAAAAACAGACTTGAGGAGGAATTAAAATTGAATGAAAACTGGAAGGGGACTTGCAGAGAGAGACAAAGTGTACAACACAGCATCATTTTCTAGACAGATGTTAATTTGTTTCTCACTGGGTGAAACTGATCTGCTGTAATGTATCTGTGTGTATATTTTGAAATGATTTTGAGCAGAATGTCTGTGAAGCACCGGGGGTTGATTTCAGCCCATGGGTTTGTTCAGTTGTCTGGTTTCTTCACATAGGCTAGCTTGCTTGGCTCCAGCTTTAGAGCTGTTGAGAGCTTATTTTCGGCAATTTATGCTCTCTGGAAGTGGGAAAGGGAGGTGGGAAAACTCCTTTTCTGTTTTGCTGAAAGGAGGGGAAACATGCTTAGCCAGTGGTGTTCAGAAGCAATGCCACTTTGGTATTATCTCTTCCTCTCTAGCCCCGCTCTTGTCAGGGGTGTGGGGAAAGGCAGGATGAAGGATATTGTTCGTGACTATGTACAGACTACAAAACCAAGGTATGGAGACATGATTTTCTTTCACTGGCAATCTGGGGATTACTGTGTTCTTACAGCAAAAAGTCCTTTTTGTGTGTGCTCTGCTGTAAAAGGGGTGACTCTCTGTCTTAGAAATTGTAGGGGGTCCTTCCTGTGGCTACGTAGCGAAACATTCCTTCGTGTGTTCCCACCCATGTTACAGGGCCCACCAGAGTTCATGATCTGATATCATTGTATAAACTGGAAACAATCTTGGTTTCAGTTCATCGCTTGTGCTGTTATTTGTCCTTGTTCATTGAGATGACCTGTCCCATGAGCAGAGATGCAGAGGACAGGAAGGGCAGGTGCTGCTGTTGCAACCCTGTGGTGAGGTCTCTCCTCCAGGATCCAGTGCAAACATGGGCAATTTAGTCATCACCTAATTTTAACTGTTTAATTTTCACATTCCAGCTTGCCTCCTTGCTAACCTTTCTCTATGGAGTAGTCAGGAAACCAAGTTTCTGTTGGGCACTCAAATCAGATACCTAAAGTACACATTCAGAGTAATCAGCACCCAAACTCTCAATTTTCCATATGTTTTAAAATATATAAATTAAATAATTCTTAATAATCATCTTGTGGTAAAATGAAGAAAATAGAATGCTTATATATATTTTTTTCTCTTACAAGAGCATGTCTCCTATCTTTGATATTGTTGTATTGAGATTCACTACTTCCGTGTGTGTACTTTAGCAATAGATGTAAATGCCAATAATAAATTATAATGAGGAAATGGGTAATGAAAATAGAATGTAATGGTTCTCTTGGAGTGATCTCAAATTCTCTCAGGCAGCATATACTTGTTTTAATCAAACTGGAGAAAACCTGAAGGAAATAACTGACTATAGTCTGATGTGATCATATTGAATATTGATAAAGTTTTCTTGAAGCCTTTTATTGAAATTAATACGTTTGCATTTTTCTTTTGACAATGACCCATCCGTCTGCAACTTATAGCATCAGTGGCTGAAGCAATTATTTTCAGTGCTGCTGTTTTTTAATTCTGCCTTTGAAGTGCACTGGTTCCAATATTTTTAATGTATCTTAAAAAAAAAAAACCATTTTTGTTAGTATAATTTGATGCTACAAAGAAACTTCTTAGTACTACTAGTAATATTCCACATGTTCCAGGGGAGTGTTCCTTGTACTGCAGTGATCAAGATACACATTGATGAGTCAAACTGGTTTTTCTCTCCTCTTCCTTTCAGATGAGCATAGCAGATGACCATAGGGTGGCTGTAGGGCTTTCCCAAATTACAAGTCACAAATAAGAGATGATAAATTAAGTACACTTGCACAAAGAAGGGTAGATATAAACTGACCTCAGATAAATGTAAGGTATAAATTAAATGTGGGCTGTGAAATACAAGAGTTTCTAAACAATCAATGATGGAGACTCTGCAGCAATTTCCAGTAGGATTTTCAGGAAAAAAAACCCAAAGTAGTCTTAACATAAGAAATACTATAAGAATCTCTATTTCCTTCTTTGATAGATCTGATAGACAACAAGAAACATTGACTCAGAAGACCTGGGCTTGCTTTACCATTAAAAATATTGGATTACTTTATAATGGAAGAGAAAAATGGGCATTTTTAAATTCTTTCAGAGTCTGTATATGTGCACTGTACAATACTGTTTAGGAGTAGTGTTATTGTGATAAAACTTGATGAATTTCATTTTGTTTGTGCATAATTGATTTTCTTTAATATTCAAGTATATATCACATATTTCCCCATGGAAGGTTATTTTCATTAGCCTCCAGTATCTCTACATGGTTATTTCAGTGAAATAGTTCTTATGATTTTTCTGATAAAAGATAGAATGCATTTATATGCAGATAGATCAAAATACTAACTCATGAAATCTTCAGTTCCTCATTTACTTTTGGATGGTTTTTCATTACCTTATATTTACTATGTAACTTTTTTGATTCTAACATTTTAGAATTTAATTTCAATGTCTTTTTTTCACAGTGGTTAATTCTTTTACTATTACATTATGTAGCCTCCTTTTCAATAGGGCTTGATTCACAAAGAAGTTAATAATTCTACATCATTGAATGCCTTGGTGTAATCTGATATTCTAATGGTCTTTAAAACATGCTTTTCACAATAGATCTGCAGGATATTTCACACTGGAGACAAAATATCTGTCACATAACACTATGAGTTAGTTCTGAAAACTTTTTTTTCTGTTTTCTTGTTAAGAGGTTTATTTGTATCATAATAGGAACTATTTTGCATTGTACTGATAGTTTTCCATAGCAGACTATTTATTAACACCGTTGTGTGATGTTGGATACATGTGGCAAAATAAAACAAATGAAAAAAACCCAAAACCAAAAAACCACAACCAACAACAAAAACAAAATAAAAACCAAACAAACAAAAGAGAAAAAAGAACAAACCAGCCAAAGGACCAAAAAAAAAAATCGAACAAAAAAACCCCAGACACAACACTTTGAATAAAAAGCAGCTAAATCAAAATTAATTTAAATCCTTATAAATTAATTCATTTTCTAGTCAGGCTGAAAAGTTCCCATATGCCCGAAAATCAGAGAACAGCAAAAAAAACCATAAAAAATACTATATTTCTAAAATCTTTTTGCCAGAGTGAAACACCCACTCTCTCATGAGTGTTTTGGGCACTTACTAATTGGATCCTTTCAGACAGTTTTACTTTACTTGGCTGTAGTGGAGTGAATTCTGCTCTTTTTTAGACAAATACGTCTTTTAATACCTTTGTCAGCTAGCTGGGGTGTTGTTCATCTGTTGTGCTGGCCCCCTCCAGCAACATCAGAACAGGGAAATGTTAAGATAACCAAGAAAAGATGTACACCTGGCATCTCTGTAATGGACTAGACACAAAATTTGAATGCCCCTTTTCCCACTAATGAGAAAACACACTCCTATACAGACAGGAACATGATGAGATGGAACAAAAAGACATTTCTTCAGCAACCAACAGGCCTCTTGTTCATGAAGAGCTTTATTCCATGGGACTCACATTGGAGAAGTTTGTGGAGGGTTTTCTCCTGTGGGAGGGACCCCATGCTGGAGCAGGGGCAGGATTCCTTTCCCTGAGGAGGAAGCAGGAGCAGATGTGATCAACAGGTGATGAACTGACCACAACAATTCCCACTGCCCATCTCCCTGTGCCACTGTGGGGATGGAAATAGAGAATTGGTATTACAGCGACCTGAGGCGGTCGCTGGGGTGAGAGAAAGACGAGAATCTTGTTTCTTGATCAGAAGGCTGGATTTATTGATATACGATATATAATACATTATGACTATACTAAATAGAATAAAGAGAGAAGTTTCAGAGGCTGCTAAGCTAAGCTAAGAATAGAATAGAATCTAAAAACAAGAGAATTCTCTGTCCCTGTATTCCAGAGAATTTGCCCTGTGATTGGCTCTAGTATTGTACACATGGAACATGAACCAATCACAGGTGCATCCTATTGCATGTCACAGCAGCTGATAACAATTGTTTACATTCACTTTCTGGGGCCCTTGCTCCCCAGAAAATGCAGAAATCTGAAAGAAAGGATTTCTGTGAAAAATGTCTGCGACAAATTGGGAGTAAAATTAAGCTCACGGTATTTTTAAAATTTGGTTTGCATCTCATTATCCTACTCTGATTTTGATTGGTCATAAATTAGTTTTCCCACACTGAATGTGTCTTGCCTGTGGCAGTATTTGTTGAGGGATCTCTCCCTGTCCTTACCTCAGCTCATGAGCCTTTTGTTATATTTATTTTCTTTTCCCTGTTCAGCTGAGGAGGGAGTTGTAGAGCAGCTCTGTGGGCACCTGGCATGTGGCTGGGGTGAACCCATCACAGCAGTGCATGTGCAGGTCCTTGAGTGACTCCGGACTGAGCATCAGCTCAGGGAACTTCTGTATAGGAGGGGAGTTTCCAACAAAAAGAAAACAGGGATTTTTCCTATGTAAGGCAAGTCCAGAGGGCTGGTAATATAATTTTGCTGAGGAGTGTTCATTTTAAAATCTGGATTTCCCATGAATAGCAATGTTAGACCTTTTTCTCATAAACAAAAGATAAAAAAACTGAAGTCTAGTATATGTTATATTTCAAGTACTGATATTTGGCATTAAGTTCTATGTTGTTGTGTAGTAGTATGAATATAAAATATAATTATTTGACAGGAAAAAGTGAATATATTTTTGAGTTTAATGTTATACATTTGTTCTATTTTGCAGCTTCCATTCTAAAAGCATTTTTTATTAAGACTGACCCAATTTTGAAGGCACCCTGATTTCAGTGAATTGAAGAGATAATTTTGCTGGTTTCTCTAGTTATCTCTTCTTCAAAAAAACTGGATAAAAGGTAATGATAGAGATAGGGTGAGATGCTGAATTTTAGAAAAGAGAAAAGAAGATTTAGGCTTCTAATTCAACTTTTGTGAGGGGGTTATAATGCATGAATAGAATAAAATATTTTGACATGTAACCTGTCTAAAATGTGGTTACATACAAAGCTGTATAATGTAAGTTTGAACTGTGTGATTTTCATGATTTTGAGAAGGAACATAGGAAGCATTTAGAAGATAAAAGAAAAATCCAGAAGGAATTGATTTAATGTTTGGGTTTTTTTTTTTTTTTTTCTCTGTGAGATATTTTTGAAAAAAAGAAAATCAGTTCTGCTACAAAGATACTGTGTTAACTCTAAACCAAATATTAAACCAGTGAAGTGTGAAATGGAAGAATTTTAATCACTTTCAGCAAAAATCTCAGTGTGTCCTTAAGTATGGAGTTACTAATAATATTTTAATAATAACGAAAATGTCATATCACCTAGAGTTCATAAATAATCATCTAAAGCAGGCCAAGTTAAATAGGAGACCTTGATTTTAATTTTGATCACTCAATTCCTATAACTAAAAATAGTCTCTCAGTTTCTTTCTTTATTTCTTTTTTTAATGATCATTTTAAAAATCTCTTCTGAGAAAACAGATAAACAGCTTCCTGAGGATGAAGTCTGTGAGAATTTTGGGATTAATATTTACTTACCTTATCCTGTTTATTTCCTTTATTATGTGTGAAATAATACAGAATGCGCCATACAGTAAGGTTTAATCACATCAAATTTCACACATGCTATACAGTGGCTGTGTTTTAGTTTTGATTTTATTTCCTTACCTGCCCCTCAGGGTTAGTGGCACATTAAAGAACGGATTTGCAATTGCCATTTAAGTAGGCATAAAATCTTACCTTAAATTTTCTTTTTTCTGTCCTGCTGCTAGTAGGTCTGTGTATCATGATATGATTTTATTCTAAATAAAAAAATCCTCTAGAAAAGTGTTGGCCTCAATTTCAAATGTTAGCGGAAAGAAAAAGAGATTTATTTCAAAATTCTACATGTCAGGGTCATTTGTATTAATCAGCCTTTTCTGTAAAGCTCTGATCTTTTTATTCATGTTGGTTGTTTGCTATGGTTAAGCTACCGAAAGAATTAAACCCTTTCCTTGGGTACAATTTTTGTCATTAAAGATCAAACCTTATTAGAGGGCAGTGCTAATTGAGCTGCTAATGACCAGTGTGAGAACTAAGTTTACTTACAATCTGCAACATAGCAGTGCAGAAAACATCTCTCAACTGGAGACAATTGTACTCTCAAAGACAATTTTCCCTTGATATTAAGAAGACTGTGTTGAGGAGAAGCTTGATAAATACTATTTCTTACTCTGTTGGCAAACCCAAGTGTGAAATGAGACTCAAGTGTCAAATGAGAGACACGTGTGGCTTCTCCTGCTGCTGGGCTAATGTGCTGAGAAATACCATGTGAGCAGCCAGCCCGAGCTGCTGGAGTGGCACTAATTTATTGCTGTAAAATGGGACAATGAGAGGCAGCACGCAGGAAACCCCGGGGAAGGTGTGGGAGAGAACGAATGAGGGGTTGCTGTAACTGCTCTGACTGCTTTGAGAGGCTGAGCTCGTCTGGAAAGGGGAGGTAGAAGTTCTGTGTCACTTGTGGAGGCCCACACTGACAGTTGTGAGCTGTGCAGCTTTCCAGGCTGGAAGCTGTGCGCTCTCATAGCACAGAGCTGCTCCCAACCTGAAGTACAAAACTTAACAGCTCGTGCACTACTGTGCTAATATTGGGCTGTTTCATGCCCAGTCAGTGCAGGCCAGGTAAAGTGAGCCAAATTTATCCTACCTTGTAAATATATGTAAGCTGTGCATACGTATACTTTAGGTATATATATCTTTTTCTTACTCAAGACAGGAAAATAAAAACCAAGGAAGACCAAAACAAACAAAAAAAAAAAAAAAATCTAAACCAGACAAAAACCCCTAAAAGAGCCAAACAAAAAAATAAAAAAAGTATATGTGTATACCTGTGTATGTTGTTTTGTTTTTCTCTCCTGGTTTCTTAGAGAGTCCTGGTAGGCTGTTGTTCTCCTGCTGTATCTCTATTTCAGGCAGTTAACCTGGTGTCTAAACACAGATTGAAGACACTGGAATGACCCAAGAACTTTTATCCAGAGGCATAAAGGCTGTAGGAAGTGCAAGCAAAATAAATAACTTGTTTATCACAAGGGAACTTGTATTCAGGCTAAATTTCTTCCCCACTGCTTCAATTGTTTAGAAATTCAGAAGTCAGTGTTGCAGTTTTAGGCTTTTCTGTTTCTTCATCTATCTGTCTACCAGGAATTGCAGTCCTCTCCAAAGAGACAGACCTTAAGTTTAACACATCCTAAAAGAGTCAAACCTGTTGATGCATGAACTTTGTGATGGAAAATGTTCTAAATTTATATGTGTTATTTACCCCAGAAGGAATGTATGGGGGGATAATATGAACTATTAAAAAAATTCAATTGTTTGCTATTGTATTCACATGAAAAAAGCTTGAATTCTGAGGAGGAAAATAACAAAACAAAACTAAACAAGAAGCAATATAAGCACTTCTGTTAGTGAAAAGCATATGAAACTTCATCAACTATGTTGTTTTTCATGTGTTTTCTCAGCCTTTCAGGATTCCAGTCTTGGCTCTCTCATTTTTTTGATATACTCTTTTTTTCTACTTCATTGCCCTTAATTTTATTTCTTTTAGTTCAGAAGAGGAAAAGATGGAAGCAGTTTATTTTTTTTTCCTAATAGAAACAGTCTATTTTCTCCTCTCCATCTGGACATAAACCCAGAAATTCATGTTTGTTTGTACAGATGAAAGTATCTATTTCTATTTGTCTACTTCAGTCATGTCTCCTTTCTTCTGACATAGATCTGATCCTATATTTGTACATTCCACGTCTTGCCTTCCTACAGTATTAGCAGAGGGCTGTGACACCAGTGACCCTCAAATTGCACAGCTCCAGATTGCACTCAGATTTTATTCTCATTGGCATTTCTTATACCGTGCAAGAAAATTCATCATTAATAATTGAATTGTATATTTAAGGGTGCCTATATGTGTAGAGGAGGACAGTGAAGATACATAGAAGGTGAATCACTTCTAAAATTGAAAAATCCCTGAAGAAGTTTTAAATATTCACAGATCAAAATCTATTTCAGCTCTGTGACCTTATCTTGAAAAATATACAAGAGTTTTCTTTACCTCCGTGCATTAGAGGTAGCAAAAAGACTGTACAGAGATCAAACAGAGTGAAGCATCACTCAATAAAAGTGAGTCTCAGAGGAATATTTGGGTTATAAGGTGCTCTTACAACCATTTGTAATTTCATTGAATTCCTTTGTACAAATGTTCATTTCTTCAGTGGCTGGAAAGGCGCAGTGTGGGTTTGCAGGCCAGGTTCCTTCAGAAAGGTGCAGAGCAGGATTGTGAGAATGAGAGTGGGTGTGCAAGCAGGGCACCCCTGTGAGTGTGCAAAGAGGCACAGCCCCACTGAGTGTGAGTGTGCACAGCTCACTGTTCTGAGCACCAGTGCACTGCTGCAGCGTGGTGTGAAGGGCACAGGGGCAGCAGAGGAGTGTGCAAGGCTCCCTTGTGATGGTCTGGTGCAGTGCTGCAAGGCGTGAGTGCAGGGCACTGCTGTAGTGTATGAGTGTGCAAGGGCTGCAGTGTGAGAGTGTGCAAGGCACTGCTGCAGGGTGTGAGTGTGCAAAAACTGCTGCAGTATGTGAGTGTCCAAGTGTGCAAGGACTGCTTTAGTGTGTGAGTGTGCAGGGCACTGCTGCAGGGTGTGAGTGTGCAAGGCACCACTGAAGTGTGTGAGTGTGCAAGGTCTGCAGTGTGTGAGTGTGCAAGGCACCACTGAAGTGTGTGAGCATGCAAGGACTGCTGCAGTGTGAGAGTGTGCACGGCACTGCTGCAGTGCGTGAGTGCAGGGCACTGCTACAGCATGTGAGTGTGCAATGATTGCTGCAATGAGTGTGCAAGGACTGCTGCAGTGTATGAGTGTGTAGGGCACCATTGGGAGTGTGCAGGGCACTGCTGCAGTGTGTGTGTGCAGGACACCGTTGTGAGCGTCGGATGTAATGGAGGGGCTGCAACGTCCAGGCCTCTGTGTAAGGACTGAGGGAAAAACAAATGATGTGACTGTCATCATGGGAGGCTGCTCTTGGACACCCAGCCAAGACAGTGACACCAAAAATGTCTTGTTTTAGAACCCAAAGGATGCCTCCAAATCAACAGCCCTTGTCATTATCGGGGAATTGAGCTTGTGGGTGTTAATTGAGAACACCAGAAAACTGGTGGAAACAGGTCCAGGAGATTCCCAATACAGATGGATGACAGCTTTTTGGTACAGGACTCAGGGAGCTGACTCAGAGAGGTGACCTCTGTGATTTGTCACTTGTTCCCAGAGAGACTCTTGTGGGTGAACTGGTGAATGGTGACCAGCTTGGCCACAGTGACTGTACATCAATTAAATTTGAAATCTCAGTTGTCTTGTCTGCACCTGTCTTGCACCCAATATGAACTAGGCACAGGCTAGCATGGTTGGAAAACCATCATGCTTTATTAATGTGTACATGGCAAAGCTGTTATCCCAAAATTTGTTCTTTCCCATGATGTACATGAAACCCAATCCCCCAGAGAGTGGAAGTATAATCCCTTACAGAGTGAAAGTATTTGATTTATTTTCAGTTCTGCACAGAAAGCGGTGCTGGAATGCTGGATGGCAAATCCTCAAAGCCAGCATCAGAACTATCAATGCTTTTCATTATTTACATATATTAACAAACCAATTATGTGGCTCTCTAAGTATTTAATATTCTATCTTCTATTGTTTAAAAAACTCCCTTGTATTTTATGCAAATTAGTCTGCTTGCTCAGTCTTCCTCTTCCCTAGGCTCAGTGGGTTTCTTGGATTGGTGAGCCAGGAGCCAGGGGCCATGAACAACCCCTGCCAGAAGCTCCTGTTATCCAGCTGGGGAGTTGAGTTTATGAATTTCTTTTTGCCATTGTCTTCCCTTTGGGACAACCCTTGCTGTCTCTCATTTTCCCACTGGGACAGCTCCTGGTATCTCATCTACCCATCTATCCCATCTGCCCAGCTTTTGGGTACTCCATTTCCCATTGGGACAGCTGTAGCTAGGGCAAATTTGAGCCATCCAACCTGATCATGAGTCCCAATGTAACTGAAGGAAAAAACAATTCCACAATCAATCTTGTGAGAAGTTTGTTTTATAATACATCAGAAAATTGTCTTTCAGTTGAAGATGACATATTTTTCTCATTTAAAATGTTTTCAAAATTTCAGTCAAAAAATATTTCTATGATGTTCATAGAATCAGGATGCAAAAATGTATTTCAGTATAATAATGTATTTTGTTTGCTTTATCTAATGAGTTTTAATTTTGAATGTATTCTAGAATATAACATATGTAGAGAAAAGGAAATGCTCTGATGTTTTGATTTTTGTCTTTGAAATTTAATGCAGCTAAGCACATCAGTGTGCTTACCTGATCCACAAAGGTACCTGAGGAAACTTTTATCTGAGTCTTGTGGGATTTGGATTCCTAACTCAATTAAATCCTTTCTCTTTATTTAGATTTGCTTCAACCAAAACATTCATACTAAGCCTTAAAGTAAACTTAGGTGAAAGGTGTAAAGTTTTCTGCTCAAACTCAAATATTAGTGATTTAAATTTCCTTTGCCTAATGAGATTGAGGTAGTGAACTACTGTATTACTCTGGTGACCTCTTTCTCTTTGGTAAGCTGTCTTAAGTGTGGCAAACATGTGGCATGTGGATGTGGGAAGAGAAAATGTCAAAGACAGGAGCAAAGATTTACAAAACTTAATAACTTTCATAAGCTTTAGCTTCTTGACTTAATATGGACCCAAAGAAAAGGAAGGAAAATGCCAGATGCTGTAATAATATGGGTTCTTCTAAAACAGAGAAGAAGTGTACAAATAGATTTATAATGACTTTTTGTAATCCTGGAGTGCAGATTTGCTATAGTTAATATTTTCTCTTTAAAGTTCAGTTAATATCGTTGTTTCTTGCAAAGTCTTTCATGAAGTTCCTTTTGGCTTAAACTATCATGCTTGTACTTAGTAACATCTGCAGTAAAGGAGAATACATCATAAAAGCATCTTCAATTAAAAATTCGTTTCTGTTTCATAAGAAAATATGTCCTTTCTTTAGGCATTTGATGATAAATTATCCCAGTGTTATACATTAATAGAAGGTTTTCTTGTAGTTTTGGAAAATGAGAATAATTTTTTTCTTGTTCCCAGAATCTGTTAGTAGTCCCAGAGTTTTTGTTAGCCATTAAATAATGGGGTTTTTTTGTATAAAAGCGGATCTACAAACTGACAATGACTACATTTCTTATATTTGCTTAATACATATTTCCTAATCATTATGGTAGTTGGCGTTGGTAGTGAGGTTCAGGGTAATGTCAAGGATTTATTTTTCCTTTCAGTCATTCACACAGAAAATGTTAAAGGGCTCTTGGGACTAAAAATGCAAAAGAGACGGAAAATGTGTCCTTCCCAGAAGCTGGATGCTTGTCCACATGTACACAAACCAGAGTACCAGAACCTATTACCAGTGTAATAGAATCTGCATTGGCAGATTTTTTGAAACTGGTTAATATATGTAATGACAGAACAGAATAGACTGTTACAAGGGCAGTAATTTTTTAGAATGCCACCTGCTGAAGATACAGCCTCCTGGAGGGAGCATTTTGTGGGGATTTCCTCCATCTTTAATCATTATTTGCCCCAGTCTGGTGGCAGCACAGTGCTGACCTGTGCTGTGCAGAATCCCTCTGGTTTCCCAGAGCTTTGCCGGTCATTCCCAGGCCACCAGGGTGCCCTGACAGCCATAGCCAGGGCACAGAGCCACTGCCCTGCCAGACATCTCTGCCCTGCGCCTCCTTCCCTCCTCCCTGACTCAGCCTTTCCGTCCAGCTCTGCTCCACCAACCTGCCCCAAAACATCCGTGGGAAGAGGACACTATTCTCTCTTCAAGCGTTTAAATGTTTCTGGACTGTCTCAAAACTGCTGATGATTACTAAAGCCTTGCTTAGCAGATTCCTAATGGCACCATACATTTGTATTAACATATTGATATAAATATTGACATGATATCCTTATCATCCATATCAAGAACACTGCAATTACTAGGTCAAATATTTTCTCATGCACACACACAGTAAATAAAATTGAAACAGTGATATATGCTACAGATTATTAAAAAATTCTTCCCAGCTTTGGGAAAAATAAATTACTTTGTCATATTGAGTAAAGAAAAATAAAAACTTCCTAGAGCTTCTTTGTGCTCTCTAATGCTATACTACATTCTAGCTTCTATTTAATTGCAGTTCTAAACACAAATAGCTGTCTGACATATATATGGCTTTAAATAAATCCATATCTGCAGTTTCAGTCTAGCAGGATACTTGTAGGCAAGAAACAGCCATCAAAACCACTGTGAGCTGTATGCAGTTAACATATTCTTTCACAAAGAATATTGATATTTTAAATCCTAGATACCAGTTTCCATATATTTAATTTCTCGTAGTATTTTAGGAGTTAAAGTAATGTAGAACAGAATAATAATGCATTTTTTAAAAATATGCATATTCCTTGTAACATCATGGCCTATTTATACTTAATAATTATATGGTTGGGACTTTTAATCTCTGAAATTTTAAAGTAACAATGATACTTTGATTCAAAGTCCATTTGAAATAAAGTGTTTCTTTGGGTTTTAGCTCTTTCTGAAGCTCTCACTGCAATCCTTTGCATTTCTGCACAGTATTAGTCACATAGTCATGATAATGCAGTTTAAGAAATTTCCACTAGATAAGTCACAGCAACAAGGTAATTGTAATCTCCTATGCACATGTTGTCATTTGATTAATTTTAATCCTCTTGTATTATAAACTAATCTGCTGATTTTTCTTCTATTTACTGCAAGTGGACAGTTCTCACATATTTAGTTATCACAGTTCAGCTGATATTCAGCAACTTTGTGATTTAAGTGATTGAGTTCTTCATGGAAACAGTTTAGAGGTATCCAGTGCAGCTGTTACTTGAGTGCTACTGAAATTCCAACATGAAAAAATCCTTGATCTTCCTCATAATCTCCAAAATGAAGCTACTGGTGAACAGAATGTATTTTCAGAAGCAGTTTCAATAATTGAGAGATTATGGAGGAGATGAAATAATTTGCCATCTGCTATGCAACATGATACCCCAGTATGGCCCAGAGATTCTTTTCTCTGGGAAGTCGCCTTCCTACCCTTACATGTGCTTGTTCAATTTTTAGAAATTAGTTCAACCTCTCCCCAGTTCTCTTCAGGCTGAGTTACTATTTTGTTTCAGTCACTTCTTTAGTCATTCCAGAAGGAGTTTTAATACCAGCATGTACCAGACTTGAATTCACATCCTCATGTTGAGATTCTATATCTAAACATAAATGTGTAATATATATAATATTACATAAAAAGTTATACATTATGTAGAAATGGTGTGAAAGTGAGACTGGATGGAAGTTGTCTTTCAAAATAAATCAGTCTAGCAGGACAGAATGTTTGGGGAGCAGGGAGGAAAGAAACTTGAACTCTTAAAGTTCAGAAAGGACTGCAGATAATCTGGTATAGCCACATAAGGATTTGCTGCTAACAACACCAAAATTGTGAGTTTGATCCCAATATGGGCCATTTACTTAAGAGCTGAACTCAATTATCCTTGTGGGTCCCTTCCATCTCAGACTATTCTGTCATTCTGTGAAAGAAACAGAGGATGTTTCTTTCTGTTCACCCTCAAATAAAGTTTTATAGTAAATATAACAAAGAAGAACTAATTAATTTCAGATGGGCACAGAAATTAATGCAGTTTAATATCAGGCTTTGGAAATTAATCTAATAAACAAACTTGTGTTTTGTGGCTGTTGATTAAATTATGCCTCCATCCCTATGCTGTAGCTGTAAATGTACAGACAGTCGCTGAGCTGGAAATGAATAATTGAAAAAAGGTAGCAGATAGAAACAAACAGATTAGGAATCTGTGCACCCGGTCTGGGCAAGATGGAGTTTTGTTTATTCACAGCAGCCTTTATGGTGCTATGTTTTGGATTTGTGACTAAAAAAGTGTTGGTAACACACCAGTAGTCTGACTATTGCTGAGCAGTGCTTGCGTCACAAGAATTCTCTTTTTCCCATTCTACTCCCCAGGTGTGGGGCACAAGGGACTGAGAGGGGACACTGCTGGGACAACTCACCCAAATTGGCCAAAGGGATGTTCCATGCCAAATAACATCGTGATCAGAAATAAATTTGTGAGGTTTTGGCTTTTGAGGTAGCCATTGTTCAGACACCAGCTGGGCATTTTTCTGTTTGTGTGAGATAGTGAGGAAATGCTTATACATCACTTGTGGGTCTTTTCTCTTCTACTTTTATCTTGACCAATTACTTTTCTTTTGCTTTTCCTATTCTCTCCCCTGTTTTGTTTGTTGCACGTGTGGCTTGGTAATTGAGAAGCTGTGTGGGTTCTTGCTGCTGGCCTGGGGTCAATCCAGCAGAACCTGGTCAGTCCAGTCCAGCCAGGACATCTTTAAAGTTTGGGTTTACAGAGCTTCCTAATTTATATGGCGTGGTAAAACAGAATAGGAGGGTTGGAAAGGTGCAAAAGGGACTGAATAAGCAACTGGGAAAAACTCTTGGTTTAGAGTAGGAACTTAGGAAGTGCAGCATGTGCTCCTGCATTGGTCTGTCTTGAACAGTTTTTTTTTCCTCTTAAAATAGCTTTTGTGATTTAATATTTTCTACAAAATACTTGTGGTAATTAAAGGAATAGTAATAATTCAGAAAAAAATTCTATTTGATTTGGCTTGGATTAGGTAAAAGAGAGAGTGACATAAAAAAAAAAACTTCCCACCAGATTGACATAAAGCTATTTTCCTGCTTGTTATGTCTCTAAGTAGCCCAGTACCTAGACATATATACCCTGTTTCTTGTTAGTACAGTATTCTGAAGCTGAAAAGCAGTATTTTTAATTAATTTATGGCAAGACATAGATTTCTTTTTTCATTATTCCTCTTCCTATGAGCTAATTCATTTGCCAAAATTCCTCAACTACCACAACTACCCCTTTCACAACTTGTCTGGGGTTAGGAAAAATGCAATTTTTAGGAACTAACTTCTTTAATAGATGATGATATCCAAAATAATTTTTCTGTTTCCCTGAAATGTCATTCAACATCTTTTCCTATACTGGCACCCTTTCCTGAGAGCCACTACACAATTTTAGACTGAGAACAAAATATGTGTTTTTATTCTAAACCATAATTTTACATGAGTCAAGAGAATGAAAAATGCCTTTTCAAAATGAAAATGCTATATCCACCAGGAGTGCAGTATAGCAATATGTAAAGCTGTAACAGCAGTCAGTGCAAAAAGAAATTTAATTGCATATAAAATACCTGATGTGGTCATTTGATAACATTAATATTAATTTTTTTTTCATTTTCCCAATTTCATACTGGTAGTACTTTGAAAAAATAAAATCTAAGGAGTCTAAGAATAGAACTGACCATGTTCTCTCTCATCTCCATAATGTGTTGTTTCTAAGCTCTGCTTCTTCATTCCTGTCAGAGCTTATTTTTGTATCAAATAAAAGCATACGCACACCAAAAATAGACAATCTTTGCATGTCTTCATAATGAGAACCCACACCAGAATACCATGTGTTATGTTGGATAGAGTTAATTGGCTCAGGCACTGTAATGAGTGTGCTATAAACTATAAAATCTAAATTTTTATTTTATTATTTTAATGCTTGCTAGTCTAAGCAAAAATCAGAAGTTACAAGGATGATAAAGTGTAAAGTAATCCAGAACAGACTGTGCTTTTGATGGTAAAATATTGTTGTGGAAATTGTTTTAAAGAAAGTAATCCCGAGTCTTATGCATCACTTAATGAACTTTTAAAATGCTGTTTTATGAGCAGCCAATTAAGGAAAGCTTATTTTCTTGACCTTGCTATTTGCCACCCTACCCAAAAATCCTACAGCACGTATACAGCATCCTTTGATTTCTCTACCCATCATATTTACTCTCCCTACATACTTATAAACAAGATGCCCTCTTATTTCTGCATCCCTTAGTGCCCTCCTTGACAATTTTTCAGCTTTAGAAGCAAGACCAGGTACTTCCTCCTTTACATGCCCACTTCTCAGAATTTTTTGTGATTTATGATATCACTTCTTTGTCAGGTTTGCAAATGCCTTATTAAAAAACCCCAAAGTAGCTGACAAATAAATAGAAGAGACAGTGATATTGCATAATCCTTTGTATATAAGATTCAGAGCAGAATTACAAACAGAGATGACCAGGAAAAAGTAAATCTGTTGCTAATTTTTATTTAATTAAATATCATTATGTGAAAAACAATTAGGATAATTTGCTATTTCTTTTAAAAATGTTTTAGGAGAACTGATTTTAACCGTCAGACCTATTTTCTATCTGGAAATGAGATTTTAACCAATGTATTGAAAAAGTGAAGACCTTTACTAGCCCTGAAACCTATATATTTAATTGGAGCTTTTAAATGAGAACAGACTGCAGCAGCAGACCCAGGAGTTATTGACTTTATATTTTTGTCTTTTTCAGCACTGAATTTTACCTTGAAAATGATACATATGATACCAAAAATTAGTAATTGTTAGATATTCTGTGTGTTGGTTCCTATCCAGCAGATACAGTCTGCAAGACACTTTTGTATTGAGCAGAACGGTCTCATTATTAGGGGAGTGATGCAGTGTGGTTTATTTCATACCCTGAAATCACTCATGGAAATGACTGAGTGGATTATATTTATCCTGGACTCTGTATTGTGCTATTATGTGTAGCAATAACAGACAGCATATTAAAACAGAGATTAGGGACTACAACCATTCTTTTGAAGGCAGTTCTGAAATTTCAACGCTGTTGAATTATTCAAGTATATTTCAATTTATAAAACATGAGTGACTGTTGATGATGTGACGGTATAAATAAAAACATTGAAAAGTATGGAGTCTATTTTTTTCCCCCGTAGTTGTTTTGAACCATCGTAACTGAAGGTGTTGATTTTGTGTCAGTAACAGGCATAAGTAAGAGAAGAAACATTAGACAATTTATTTGGTCAATGCCCTACTTTTCCACAAACAAAAAAAAAATCCAGTCAAGATAGAAATGGACACAGTTACAATATGAAACTGACTAGAAATATTCAATCTATTTAGCATTAAAAAATCGGAATGAATATTAAACTTTTGTTGTTTTCTGACCCTATTTACAAAGCCTGTGGCACACATTTAACATGTATATATGTAACATTTTTAAGGTAGCAATGTCAATATAAAAATCAAAAGAATTCTCTGAATATATGTTTGGGTCTTTTAAAGTGTATCTTTATGTTCCTCAAGGAATCTAGAAATTGGGCTTTTAATTAGTTTTTGATACATCCAAGTTTTTCTAGACTGAAGAAATTAGGTGTGCTCTACACACCACATGCAGAAAGGGCTGGCTATGGTGCATGCATGCTATCATCATCATCTGAATGTTCACAGTATTATTTTCAAGGACATGACAGTCTGTTTTCCTTTTCATTATGGGGTTTTAAGCTTCTGTTTATGTTTCTCAGTTAGTGTGGAACTGGGAGCATTTTATGCAGAGATTGACAGTTATCTCCTGAAATATCAGCTATAAGAAAATATCACAGTGTGCCTTATGATGGGAATGATGATTTTCTATTATATCTGACAAAATTGAATTAGCACCTTCACATAGATTAGCACATTGGCTGAGTGTGAGGATTTTCCTGGAAGATTTTTAAGGCATTAAGCCTTCCAGCTGTAATAAGGTTAACAAGTTCTAAGTGACTTGAATGTCAGTGTTGGCAGTTTAAGTGGTATAATATTTCTGAAAGCAGGAAGAGAAACAGTCTCATGTTCACTTCATTCAAAGACCACTTTAAGAAGAGGACATATGTTTCTTTAAGGTTATCACTGAGTGTAACTGTAATAAAGCACAGAATTACAGAATGATTGAAGTTGAAGACACCTCTGTAGGTCATACCGTCCAACCAGAAATGGTTTTCCAGCACCACGTCTCTCTGGCTTCTAAATATCTCCAAGAATGGAGGGTTCACAACCTCCTGTCTGAATTTTCAGTAAACCTTACAAAAAAAGATATTTCCTGGTGTTGAGAAAGAGCCTGCTGTGTTTCAATATGTGCCCATTGCCTCTTGTCCTATTACTGGGCACCAGTGGAAAGAGCCTGGCTCTTTGCACCTTCCCTTCGGGTTTTTGTACTCATTACTAAGATCCCCCCTAAGCCTTCTCCAAGCAGAACAGTCCCAGCTCTCAGCCTGTGCTCACAGCAGGGATGCTCCAGTCCTTTAATCAGCTTTGTGGGCCTTTGCTGGACGCTGCAGTCTGTACATATCATTTGTATTCAGGAGCCCAGAGCTGGACACAGCACTCCAGGTGTGGGCTCGTTAGTTCTGAATCCAAAACACAGCACTTGTAACAGCTGCTGAAAAGAAATTAACTCTTCCCAGCTGAATCCAGGACAAGTAGACATTCTCTTCAAATATCTGGTGGGACATTTTGATGTGGTTTGTGCCAAAAAATGAACAAATAGTTCCATGAATATATATATAATTCAGATGATCCCTAGAAGGCTTTTCTAGAATCATAGAATATGCTGAGTTAGAAGGCATCTACCAGATCATGGAGTCCAACTCCTGGCCTGCACAGGACACCCCAAGAATCACACCAAGTGCCTGAGAGCGCTGTCCAAACACTTCTTGAACTCTGTCATGCTTGGTACTGTGACTGCTTTTCTGGGGAGCCTGTTCCAGGCTGAAAAGCAGTTTCTGATATCCAACCTCAACTCCACTGACACAACTTCATGCCTCAAGTCCTGTCATGGGTCATGAGAGTGAAGAAATTGGGACCTGCGCTTCTGTTTCCCTTCATGAGGATGTTGAAGATCCCAATGATATCTCCCCTTGTTCTCTTCTCCAGGCTAAGCAAGACAAGTAACCTCATACAGTCTCCCCTCCAGTCCTGTCACCATCCTCATGGCCCTCCTTTGGATGTTCCCTAACAGTTTAATGTCTTTCCTGTATTGTGGCACCCAAAACTGTCCCCAGCACTTGAGGCGAGGCCCCTCCAGTGAAAAGCAGATCAGGACAATCCCCTCTCTTGCCCAGCTGGCCATGCTGTCCCTGATGCCTTCAGGACAGGGATGTCCCTCCTGGCTGCCAGGACCCTGCTGGCTCATTTTGCCATCAACCAGGACCCCCAGGTCCCTTATGAAAAATATGCTGAAACAAAGCCAGTGTCATCCACCCTGCATATTTAATCCTTCCTCCAATACATAGAACTCGAGATGGTGTTATTCAGCAATATATTCTCATGGATTCTGCAAGTTAAAGGAACTGAGAACAATTAGAACTGAATATCCTGAGAGAGAAGACTTAAAAACTAATAATGTAAACCATCCTGTACTAGTTAAATTAAGCAGTGAAAAGCAAGATTACAATCTGATGATAAAGTATAATGAAGAAGTTATTACCTGGTAACTTATATAATGAAATTAACACTGCTTAGAGCTGGCTGTTAATTCAGTTTTGGCATTGGGATTTAGAAGCAGAGAGAAATAAAATCAGGTGAGAGAGAATGCTCTTTCAGAGAGGTAAAAATGAAATGATAAAAGATGTAATTGAATCCTGGACTACATGAAAGTTAGTTTCTTTGGTCCTAAGGGGAAGGTAATAGTGTAGCTTTGTTTCCATTCCCTTCAATTTATGCATGAGTGCAAGTCTTATTAGGGCCTTGTAACAACACTTACTAATCTTTAGGAACTGTTGTGTAGGAAAATTGGAATAGGGACATATTATTTTCCCTTCCTGGTCATAAAAGTTAATGCAGGAGGAGACGGTCCAAAGATATATGAAATATCTGTCTGTGTGAATTCTGTTCACAATGCAAATTCATTCTAAATTTTCACTCAATTCACTCACTTTTCCCCCAACTTTCTATGTTGGATCAACTTAGGGTATTGCTTACACAGGGATGTGTGAAAATGTCTGAGTCTTTCTTATTTTACAATATATAATAAGTACTGTGGCATTACGTAAATACAGAACTCAAAAAATCACTATATAGTATATTTTTCTCCCAAGCGGCAGATCAGAATATTGTCTATTCTGAAAGTGCAAGTACTGCTTTACCTTGCACGGTAGCTGGAATTCTCTGTTAAAGTCAGAACAATTCCAGGATGAAAATAGAGCTTTTCAAAAGTTGATTTTCTAAGATGGTTATCTAGCTATCTCAGCTCTTTCAAAGTTAATAAAGTGTCAAATTCAAAACCAAAATATTTATATGAGACATAGTATTGAGAAGAAATAAATTGTCCTTTGGATGCACTGATTGCTTTCTACTGACTGGATTGGGGCCTGGTTAACTAGCTGAGACTGGACTCTGAGTTTTTCAGTGTACGAACCTAATGGTGAATTTTCATGGTTGAAATTGCTTTAAAAAATACAAACTTTTGTTAAGGAAGGAATTGTAGAAAATAGCTCTTTTCCTTATGTTGTTTTGGTATTCTTAACTAAAAATACAGGGGACAAGGGTGTGAGTTTGGTGGGGTATTTTTTGGCCTTGGGGTTTAGTTATGTTACTGGGGTTTGGCATGTCAAATAAATTTAGTTTTGCTTTCTGATAAGCAGTTATTGTGGGACAGTATTGGTAAGGGATGATGTTATTCAACTGGAAAAAAAAAAAGAAAATATTAATAACCCTAATTTGTAATGTAGTTCTGGAAAGTCAGGAATTCCAACTAAGATCTGCTTAACATGTTTTTGAATAACCCATTTATATTACTGATAGTAATTTTCCTAAAAGTAACTTTTTGTGCATCTGGTCTTATTGTAAAGACAGTTTTTTTCTCTTCCTTCAAATCTATCCCAAACTTTCATACAATTTGGTTCAGACCACAACTCATTGTCCTAATATCTTCTGAGGCTTTCACTTACATGGTAACACTAAAGATATTTGAGTGATGAAATTTAGATGGTGACACACTGTGAACCACATGCCCTCTGTGTTGCAATAATTTCACTTCAGCATTTTGAAACTGGTCATGCTGGAGTTCCACAAAATATAAAAGAGCAATTTTTCAGTTACTGCTCAGAGATTATCAACATTTAGCAATATATATCCTAACAGCTCTGTCCACTATAGACAAGTACAAGACATAAGCATAATGAAAATGGAGTTAATTTTTCAGGGACAAAAAGCATACTGCTAGTCCCTCAAAGGACTTTTTTTCAAATACAATACTTTCCCACAATAAAGACTGCTTTGTGAATAGTGCTTTCCAAAGCCTTTGACAATCTCTTGTCATTTTCTCTTCTCTTGTAGCTGATGGATGCACTGACTGGTCTGTGGATTACAAGAAATATCAAGTTCTAGTGGGAGAACCTGTTCGTATAAAATGTGCACTCTTTTATGGATATATTAGAGCTAATTACTCCCTAGCCCAAAGTGCTGGACTTAGTTTGATGTGGTACAAAAGCTCTGGACCTGGAGATTTTGAGGAACCTATAGCTTTTGATGGAACCAGAATGAGCAAGGAAGAAGACTCCATTTGGTTCAGACCAACAGTGGTACAAGACAGCGGGCTCTATGCATGTGTTATAAGGTACTATATTTTAATATACTGCATTTTAATTGACCAAACATGAAACAAGGCTCTTAATAGTGAGACTTTAATGCCAAAGAAAATTTTTCTGACTGTGTTCTTGTTTCTTCTTCTCCTGGCATTCCCTTCCCTGAAGGTTTTTATGCCTGACTGGAAATTGCTATTGAATGTCTTGAACATATTAAACTTGCTTTTGTATAAATTTAGTCATTTATAACAAAATCTAAAATTTATAAGGTGGTTGGATGAATAAGTCATCTGTTCCTTTCTCTGATTCTGGTTTTACTCTTGGAATCACTATCCCAGAGTAAAAAAGAATTCTTTTTTTTACATTCAGATTTAATTTTACGTAGATTTCATTAAGTGATTTAACTGAATTGACTTTTCTTCTGTAAAAAAATTTTGCTATTTGATGTAAAGTAGAAATCAGGAAAAACCAGAAAATTCAGCATTTTTGCATACATCCTTTAGAATTACATCTGGCTAAACCTGATAATAGAGGCTGGGTGCCAGATGTCTTCCAAAAAATTTAACCTTCTGATTCATCAAGTTTTATCACCAAAAACTGGATTCTGCTTCTGCTTTCTGCAACAGGTTTCAGCTTCTTTTTGCATCTTTAATATGGTTTACACAGAGATATTTTTCCAGCCCTTTACAGTATTCCTCTCTATCTGGGTAACTATAAACGTGGTCTTGCTACTAATACATGATAGAAAGAGTCAAAAAGCAAAATGTAGAGCAACTGAGTGGCTAGAAAAGGAATGCACAGTGCAGCTAGCACAGTGATGCAAGGAAAATGTGGAAATTGTTTTATCAGCAATTGGAAAGGCTTACTGTCTGCCTTTTTTTTAATGAGGTTTTTTTGGTTGTTTAGTTTTGGCTTTTTGTCTTGGATAGAGGGAGGGGGAGCCCAGATTGGTGTCTGGCTTGTGTGTGCTGAAGGAGATTTTTACTAAATAATGTGTTTATAAAACCATTGTTCTATGAGCTCTTTATATAACCTGTGAAACATTTCATATCACATTGTTTGTCCAATAGCATATTCAACATGGTTTTTCTGATGATGGCAGTTTTCTTTAAAAGAAAACCACAAAAACCTACAACTTAAGCTCATTTGGGAGAATTTTTAGTTATATTTGGATTAATATTTTCTGATAAGTGTGTAACAGTAGCCATGAAAATGAAAACAGTTTTGTCAACTATTCCATAATGTTATTTAAAATACCATAATTAATTTCTTCTGTTTATATAAAGAAAACCTTAATTATCTGATGTTGCAGTTTCCAGCAAGTAGAGATAAATGCTGAATTTAGCTTCTCAGACATACTTTTATGTTTATCATCTCAACCTGTATTCATGGCTTTTTTTACATGAATTTTTATTTAATCCAGAGGTATGTAGGACCATGTAATCTGCTTTAAACTACTATGGTTGTTTTCTGCCAGTGAGAAATTAGACCTAAAAACAAACCAGTCCTCTTCCCACCACCCCCTTTGGCAAGAGAGGGGCCAAGGCAGAGACTGTGGGTTGAGATATCTGTTTACTGAAAGCAAACAGCAGTGGAGTAAGAAATGTATAATAGCAGCAATATTAATAACAAATAAAGAGGTGCTTGTCTTGGTTTTAAAAGACAGATGTCTGCTAAGAAAGGTGGAAGTCTCCCTTGGAATGAAAAATGTAAACCTCCTCCCTCTGAATTATTATAATTTTGAAATTAAGGGGCTGTCAGGCAAATATATGGGAGTAGGAATAACAGTTCTTTTTTAGGAAAAAAAAAGATAAATAAAGTAATACAAAACAACACTGACAGAATCAGAATACGACCTGACACCCTTGGGGTCAGGGTGTTGGTAGCAGTCCCATTGAAATGGTGGTTGCAGTCCTCCTGGAGTGTCAGGTGTGGTTTTGCTGAGGGAGTGATCCTGTACAAGGGTGTAGTTTTCCTCTGAAGGTCCAGTGGTGGTGTAGATTGGCCTGGTCTTCCTCTGGGAATCCAGTGGAAAAGGCTGCCTGTGCTGTTCCAAGTCTCAGATGATATCCAGGTAGGAATGCTTGGCTCTTCCCCCTGGGCAGAGCATCTCACAATGGGATGATGTAATTTTATCAGTCATGCAGTGAGACTCAGTGGCCCATTAACAGAAGATATTTCCCAGAGGGAGGATTGGTTGTGGAAGATATAAAGAAAACTGCCCCACCTGCTTTTAACAGGTAGCCCAATTAACAGAAGATAACTGCCCCACCTCTATCAGATGGCAATAGAATACACACCCCCAGCCACATCTTGCAACCGAAGACAGTGTTTACACTCAAAGTGTGTTCATCACCTTGACCCAGTTCTGTGTGTCCACCAGGACTAAGACAAGATGCTGGCACTCCCCTTAGGGTGCGCCCTGTGGCTTTCCCAACACAAAGATAAGATGGCAGCTGTTCCTGTGCCCAGCACCATGTGCATTTTCCCAGACAAAGACAAGATGGTAGGAGCTTCCCACAGATGGCTTTCCCTGCCTCTAAGCCCAAGACAATGGAAAACAATGATAGACAAACCTCTGACAGCTAAATTGTTCATGTCTCACTGTGCTGCCACTCCGTTGCTCTGGGCTTTGCTCCTCTTGGCTCGGTTCAGCTGCTGTTTTGTTCCCTGCAGCTGCTTCCCACACCAGTACTGTCACTTTTGACCACTCCGCTCCACTGGGGTGCAGGCTGCATTTCCTGCTGGTCAGAACCACATCCCAGAGCCACACCTGAGGAATGGGAAGGAATTGGTGATAGAGAAGATGGGGTCAATTCTAGAAACCCCCCCTGTCATGAAGAGAGGGATGTCACATCACAAGGTTGCTTGTCATTAATCATGTATGGACAGTGAATATAGCTGGATAAGCTGCACTAAGAGTTAAAGTAAATATTCAAGTGCAGCTCCCAGAAATTATGTATATGTTACATATACCTGGTATAATAGTAAATAATAAGTAGCTTCTGTCAAAAATTCTGCCTTTAAAGTTTCAAAAATAGCTGAAATACTGTTCCTATCAAGAGAACACTTCCTTCAAGTATTCTTTTCCTTCCCTGGGCAATTACAGTATCTCTTGTAGTTGCCCAACATAATATCAGCATGGATCAGTGGAACTGGAATTCTGTAGTTAGGTGTTAGTGAAGATTTATGTGATTGAAAATCATAGAATCATAGTATCATTTGTGTTGGAAAAGATCTCCAAGATCACCAAGTCCAACATTTCAACAAGGAGCTCTACATCAACTAAAACATTGCATAAAGTGCCACATCCAGTTGTTTCTTGAATGCTTTCAGGGATGGTGACTCCGTTTCCCTGGGCACTCCATTCCAGTGCTTAACTACCCTTTCAGTGAAGAAATTATTCCTGATGTCCAACCTGAACTTCCCCTGATGCAGCTTGAGGCCATTTCCTCTTGTCCTGTTGCTGGTTGTGACAAATTTTAGTTGCAAGGGAGAAAAGGTTGCTTGGGAGAAAAGGCCAGCCCCCATCTGGCTGCAACCTCCTTTAGGATAGTTTTGGGGTGATAAGATCTCTCCTGAACCTCCTCTTCATTTCACTAAACAATCCCAGATCATTCTGCAATTTCTATTGTGATTCTATCTCTAGACCTTTCACCAGCTCCACAACCCTTCCCCAGACATGCTCCAGCCACTTAAAGCCTTTCTTGCAGTGAGTGGCTCAAAAGTGGACATAAGATTGGAGGTATGGCCTCACCTTTGCTGAATACAGGGGGACAGTCTCTGCCCTGCTCCTGCTGCCTACGCTGTAGCTGATCCAGGCCAGGTACCATTTGCCTTCTTGGTCACTTGGGCTGTTGACCAGAACTCCAAGATTCTTTGCTGCTGGGCTGCTTTTGAGCCACTCTTTCCCCATCCTGTAGCACTGCATGGGGCTGTTGTGACCGAAGTGCAGGACCCATCACTTCACTTTTTTTAACCTCATGCAGCTGGCCTCAGTCCATTGATCCAGCCTGGCCCAAACTCTCTGCAGGGCCTTTGTATCATTCAACAGACCAGCACTTCTGCCCAACTCACTGTCATCTGCAGAATTACTGAGGGTGCACTCATTGCCCTCTTCTAAACCATCAATAGAAATATAAATAGAACTGGCCCCAGTAGTGAACTTTGGGGAACCCCACTAATGATGGCCAACAACTGGATGTAGCACCATTCACCATGACCCTTGGGATCCAGCCATCCAGCCATGGTTTATATTTATGAACGTTTAATGTTTATGAACATTAATTGCTTTGTTAAGCTGTAACATTTAGTGGAGAAAAATGCATATGAACAATTCTTGTTCAGAAACATAGAAGTGTCTATCAAGAATGCTTAGGATACAGACAAATAGGGATAACAATAGAAGTTTAAATAAAGCATTACAAATTATATTATAGATGAAAAACCTTCTCCATCTTTAACATACTTAAATTAATTAGGTGCTTATTAGCCATAAAAATACTATCTATAATTAATTTAGTGACATTCAGCTTTGAAGATTCAAATTCAGATGACAGCAAGGTTCAGACAGGGAATAACAGCATCTATGGAGATTGTTCAAATCTATTTCCATCCCCAGCTGGTAAAAAAACCTGAAGACCTACTTCAGTATGCTTAACTGTTTCCATTAGTAACACACAGTGCAAGAATTTAGAGAAAAAGAGGTAAATTCTGAAATAGTGTGAAGTGTACAGAATTTCTGGAAGGAAATCAGATTATTGTCTACTCTTGCATTTAGCTTCATTCCCCCTCCTATAGTCTTGCATGTCTGAAGGTAAAGGCTTCAAATGTAGCAGTATTTGTAACTAATTTCTAAGGTCAGCTTTTATTTTTGCTGTTTAGCCATGTTTAAAATATCACTATTCAAATTCATAGCGGTTGTATTTTCTGTTTTTATATTTACACATTGATAAGTAAATGCATCCACACATACAGATATTACATTATTGAATCACATAACTTCCCTGCTATATAATTGATAATATATATTTATTTGACAAATAAAATATAATGCCATAGAGATATTTTAAATAAAAGACTATTAATATTCTCCAAAAATTTTCAGTTAAAACTGCTTCCAAATTATCTTTAAAAAGTATCACTATCACAATATAGAATACATTTTTTCCCTGAGAAATGTGAGATAGTTGAATTTATGAAAAATAGTTCTTTATCTTCATCATCTGAAAATTAATTTTAGGTTTAGATAGCATAAGTTTATCTTTTTAGATAGGATGTGTCATTTTCAAATATAAAGTATTGTTTTTCTGTAATTTTAAAGATCTAATTTTGTCAAAGCATGTCAATTATTTTGGCTTAATTATTATTACTATTTAACTGGTAATTTCTGTATAGTTAGCTAAAATAATCACAGCTCTATGAATGATGCATTGTTGTCAACACATAGTTATTCTTTAAATAAATCTGAAATAATAAATGGGAATTTTAAAATAACCTGTGTAATTATTTTTAGTGAAAATTCCCTTAGTCTTTCTTTTCTTTTCTTTTCTTTTCTTTTCTTTTCTTTTCTTTTCTTTTCTTTTCTTTTCTTTTCTTTTCTTTTCTTTTCTTTTCTTTTCTTTTCTTTTCTTTCTTTCTTTTCTTCTTTCTTTCTTTCTTTCTTTCTTTCTTTCTTTCTTTCTTTCTTTCTTTCTTTCTTTCTTTCTTTCTTTCTTTCTTTCTTTCTTTCTTTCTTTCTTTCTTTCTTTCTTTCTTTCTTTCTTTCTTTCTTTCTTTTCTTTCTTTCTTTCTTTCTTTCTTTCTTTCTTTCTTTCTTTCTTTCTTTCTTTCTTTCTTTCTTTCTTTCTTTCTTTCTTTCTTTCTTTCTTTCTTTCTTTCTTTCTTTCTTTCTTTCTTTCTTTCTTTCTTTCTTTCTTTCTTTCTTTCTTTCTTTCTTTCTTTCTTTCTTTCTTTCTTTCTTTCTTTCTTTCTTTCTTTCTTTCTTTCTTTCTTTCTTTCTTTCTTTCTTTCTTTCTTTCTTTCTTTCTTTCTTTCTTTCTTTCTTTCTTTCTTTCTTTCTTTCTTTCTTTCTTTCTTTCTTTCTTTCTTTTTCTTTCTCCCTCCCTCCCTCCCTCCCTTCCTCTCTCTCTCTCTTTTTCTCTTGCTTTCTCATTTTCTTTCTTTCTTGCTTTCTTTTCCATGAAGGCTAACCATCCACAGTAGGAACATGCTAAATTACCAATTCAATTCAGAAGAACATATATTTTTACATATTTCATGTATGCACAATTGTTTAATTAATTGTCAGAAATCTTGTGAACGCACAATGTGTAAGGAAATCTTTGCTGTTCTGAAGGAAATGGTGAGCAAGAAAAGAAATAGAATAAATTTTTCATAAACCTGCTGGAAGCATCATTTCTTCATCATCTTGAATAATGTAAAACACATTTACAAACGGGAATTGCTACTTCTGGGTACCAACCATTTTTGAAATTTGTCTTGCCCAATGTGGGCCTTTTTATCCTGGCTATATATGCCTATAAAAATTTTTATTTCTTTAAAGAGTTTTCAAAAATTATTACCTTAATAAAAGAGTAAGCATTCCTATAACAACTGCATATTAAATCTCAATTTAAAAAAGCAAAACAAAACCCCCAAAACACAACAACAAAACAAACACCCGCCCCCCCCAAAAAATGGAGGAAGTATCTGAAAAATCTGTAAATAAGTCTTAAATCAGTTTGTCTTTATAATCATGGTGTTCCCTAGATCTGCATGAGATCTTTGGTTAGGTTTATGTGTATTACTGACAAAGGAATCTCAAAATGGATAAGAGAAATAAGCTTTCTCAAAGGAATACTACAAAGTGAGCTAGCAATACTCAGAAGGAAGGAAGTTTCAGAAGAGCCTGTTATTTTAATTCCTTTACGACACCAACACCACTCACTGTCCTGGGTAACAAGTGACGGGACATGGCTGCACAGTGCTGACTGTGGAAGTGCTGTGTCAGCAGTTGGACTCCAGCATCTTAGAGGTCTTTGACAACGTTAGCAGTCCTATGGCTCTAAGGAAACAACAACTCTGACAGCCTCTTGAAGTGGTGTGCAAGTTCAGGAGAACCTTGTTCAACACATGAGACGGACTTTTCTTAGTCCTTGCCTTTGTGGTCATTTGGTTTATAGAGAGCGTGGGGGGCAATTAGCTGTGTCTTCGTTATTTTTACACTCCATTTGTAAGCTTGTGAGTTTTGTGAGTTTTTTTTCCCAAGGTCTTATCATTTTGTGAGGATGGTAACCATCACAAGCTATCTGGCTCTTATTTTCTTATGTTTGCTCCGTCTCCTATTCAAATGCAAGCTTGGTAGGCTAGTCAAATATCCATGTAATTTTTGACTGTCACTTAGAGAGGCTTGGTGAGTTGAAAAAGCCTTCAGGCTAACATTAGGAATTTATACAGGTTGGGTAGCTGGAGCTTACATTAAGTGCTCTGTACAGATGGCAAAACCAGTTGCTTTTAGAAATAAATGTGGGATTTTCTTGAAGTTAATGCTTGTTGAAAGTCAGGAGATTGAAATTTACTTATTCTCCACTCCCCTGTTCTGACACTGCAGGAGGTCAGCTGTCTGACATTAGCATCTTCATTGTACATGATAAACACCTTCCACATGTGTTAGGGCAAAACAAATACCTAATACTGAGGAGAGGAGCAGGTGAGTGCAGGGTACATCTTCTCATTGTGGAGTTGGTGTAACTTATGCATAAAGCTAAATTCCATTGTGCGTTTGCTATTTGCTTGGCTGAATGAGAACTCAATGAAAAGCAAGCATGATGATGAGTAGAAAAAGGAGCAATAGGACCCTTATGGTCAGGGGTGGAATCATGAATATATGAGAAGTCTTGATGGGCTAGAACTGAACAGGTTAGTCCAGATAATTCTTTTATGTAGGACTTCAAGGTTTTCTATAAAGACTTATTTTTATGAGGGCAAAATAGCAATGCCTATACTTTCACAGAATAGGGGAAGAATTTTGATATTGGAAAAGAAGAAGAAGAAATTCATGTATTTGAACTGAGCAGAAGGCATTGTTAATATTGCATTTTAACATCTCTCAACTTATAGGCATGGTGTAAATAATACTTGAAAAAAGATTTTTTAAAAAGCCTTTTATGTTAAATCCAGGTCCTTTTACTGCTAATTCTTTTGTTGTGGAGATATTTGCTTAAATTCAGCAGTGTAACAAATAGCAGTTTGACTAATTCTTCCACTGTTTTATTAGAGGTTTGTTCGTTTCTCCTTAAGAACACTTTCAGCAAACTAGATTTGCCCTTTGATTGTCAAGGTTCTTCTGCTCACAACTAAATTAATAATTCTGACCAAAAAAGTAACACTTGAGATCTCATTTCAATAAAATAATAAAATATGACTGTGATGTTTGGTTTTGCATGGGTAATTTAAGAGAAGAAAGTCCTAACACGTATTTGGGTTGTATTACTATGCATTGTTCATAGTAAAAAACCAAAGTTTCTATTTTTTTAAAGAGTAAGCAGTATTTTTTCTGTTTTACACTTTGCTTCTAATTGCATTCATCTTAGAAAAAATAAAAAAAAATGCAACAGAATGGAAGAAGTGGCTTTACAGCTGCCTCTTTAGCAAATGCAGGAGAAAGAGAAAACACAAAGTTAATTCCATATAATAGATATTTAAGCAAAGTATCAATTGTTTTCTTCACAATGCTACAAAAAAATGGAAGACAAAGGCAAAGAACTAAAATTATTTTCACTCATTTTCAAAACAGTGGCTTTTAATTTTTTTCAAATTTTTATAGATATTTTTGTTTCCTCTCACAGAATTCAAAACAACCAAGTTGTATTGCTAGTAGTAATATGGGCCACCTACTTGGTCATTTGAATTTGCTCTTAATATCAAATATTGTATTTTTAATCTGCCCTGCAAGTGCTTACCTCTTTGTATATAAGCTATCTGTGGACATCAAATTCAGTTTAAGCATCTAGGTTCTAAAAAGCTGCATGTCAGTTGTTTCCTTTTTTAATTCTCCTTGTTCTCAGGACAGAAGGCAATTTAAGTGATGCTAAAATATAGCTAAGATTTGATTCCATTATACGAGGATAGGTGTGTAGTGCTGTTTTAGAGGCTCTAGGAGCATTTCCAGGACACTTCCAAGGGAATGACATATTGACACTAGATCTGGAGGAGGCTGAATGTGGGATACGTTTGGGTAAGCCACATGCCACTACTCACCCACTCTAAGGTAAATAAAATGAGCTTTTTGTGGCTTTTAAGCTAAACCATTTTCTAGGCTCCATCAGGCAGACTGACAGCTACAGTAGGAGTTTAGATGTAGCACACAGGTGTATGAATGTAAGTGGATGACAGAACTGAAATGTCTTAAACTGCATTCTAAACTAAATTAACTTTGTGTGTTTCCATCACATACATTGAAATGCAGTGGCTGACGTAAAAGTCAAGGGACATATGTCTGTACTTGAGTGCTAGGACATGAAGCTGGCATTTTAAAATATTAAACTTACTGGATGAGTTTATAATACAAGAAAGTAATGGAATTGAATTAATTTATGATCTTTTTTTCTGAAATACAAATGTAAAATAGTGATTGATACTCACAAAATTTATAAAACTGACTTAAAAGCCATCAGTACAACAAGTAAGTCTTTTAGTAATTAGTTTAGTATTTCCAAGATTTCTGACCAAAAATTATTACAAATAATACTTTAGAAAGTGGAAAGAAAAGGAGCAGTTGTGAGTCTTTAGTCAAACTCCCAGAAGTATCAAATACCAGATGATCTCTGGTGAAGAGAGATGATGTTTTCATGACTTCTTCAGAAGGGTTCAGTCTGAAAAGGGGGTGTGTGCCATGACCCAGAAAGGTTACTAATACAGCAGAGACACTGCAGGGAATTTGCCTACTGACTTCTTTCTGCTACCACTATGGTAAGAGTGCATGAAGTTGGGAAGGAGGGGCTGTGTTTTCAGGATGTCTTTGGAACAGTTCCATTAACATCTACTTCCCACATCAATTAGACTATTACCCCCAGGCCAGTACTGAGTTAAAGCAGTCCTAGCAGCAGGGAGAAGTTCTTCCGTGGTACTTTTTCTGACCCCTCCTTGTCTCTCCTCTTCCTTCACAAAGCAGAGACAGGCAGCCAATATTCCCAGTAATGATAAAGAGGTTGTGTAGTTCCCAGCATAAAGAAGAGTGGAAAGGTGAAGGCCTCCATTCCTCTTTCCCTTCTCTTCAATCTTCTCCTCTATTAAAAAAAAAAAAAATTAAAAAAAGCTGGGATGTCATCTTTATCTGCCATAGAAAGAAAGAAGAAACATCTTAATCATAAGTCTTCAATCTAAAGATTAATTATTTGTCTAGGACTTGTTTGTGTATGCTATGGAAAACTGAGTAAATGTAAGAGGATGTCATGGTGAGAAAAATATTTTAAAAATTGTTTGGAGGGGTTTTGTTTTATATGTGTGAGGAAAAATGTTCAGGAAAATTCAGATGCAAATCAGGTGGACATTTGGAAATTTGTTATAGTCATAAAAAAATCAATGAAGGAAAAAACAGTGGTAAGATTAGCAGTAAAAAATAAGTACACAGCAATTTAACAGAATTTAATTAATTAATTAATTAATTAATTTCATTGAAGTTTTCCGATGCATCTAAGAGATTCTTTTTATTTTTGGCTGTCTAGTAAATAATTTTATACAAATTCTGTCTCCTAGTCAAAAGCACAAGTAAGAGAGAGTATGGAGGGAACTGGAGGAAAAAAATACTGATACTGAGGGTAAAGAAATATTGCCTTGGAAATGTAGGGCATGAAAGAAGCAAGTTACTTGCTGAGTCTGGCAATGTCAAAATAGCAGGTTTTTCAAAGAATTGCTGATGCACATGAATCAATAGTTCATTGTGAAGAGAATGCTTGGAGAAGTCATGTGAGATCTCAAAGTGACTCCAGATTTGATGTGCAAGAAGTAATAAAATGACATCTTGTAACACCTAAATCATTTGGATTAAAATATTTCACTTCCTTGTTCTATTATCATAAAGTCAGAGTTCACAAGTAAGCAAGAGGTAAATAACGACCCATGCAAAGATTCCATTTGATAAGGAATTGTTTCTTCAGTTCCAATGGTGTCTACAGAATGACTAAAGAGTAACACATTTTTAGTAAATATATCCTGAATTGATAGCACTATGAAGAGAAATTAATTTGCTTTAGTTCTTTAATGTTGTCTTTTAAAGCCTACAAGCCGACTTAACAGATAGAACTTATTTGTAACACCGAAAGAAAATATTGTTTGGATTTTCCTACTATAGAGAGAAAGTAATGAAATTTGCATATTTGGTGCATGTTTAGTGTTACCATCTGTCAAAGTAGTGTAGCCTGGTGGTGCTAATTTCAAAGGTGATGAGAGTGACCAAACAAATCTTGTGGTATTTAATTGCAAAAGCTGAGAAGATTAAAGGTCAAGGATGTCTCTGTAATCTTCATTCAGCCTTTTAATGTAGCAAGCATTACGATACAGCATTTAGCATTTGAGTGCTAAATTTGGTCTTCATTTAGAAAATTAATCACGATTATACAGTGAGAAGGGCTTCTTTTTCATTTTTTTGCAAGAGCTAGTTTGTGCATGTAAATGCACACTATAATACACGCATACATCCATAGTTGTTTAACTATGCATATATATCTATACATATAGATTTGAATATGAAAATATGTGCAATATTTGAAGATATATCTCTTTGTATATAAATCAGGGGGGTTGGAAGGAACCTTAAAGATTATCGATTTCCAACCCTTTGCCATGGGCAGGGACACCTTCCACAAGAGCAGGTTGTTCAGAGCCCCATCCAGCCTAGTCTTGAACACTTCCAGGGATGGGGCATCCACAGCTCTTTGGGCAACCTGTGCCAGTGCCTCACTACCCCCTGGATAAAGAATTTCTTTCTAACACATAAATTAAACCTACCCTCTTTTAGCTTAAAACCATTCCTCCTTGTCATATCACTCTCTACCCATGGAAAAACTCTCTCTCCATCTTTTTTGAAGCTCCCTTCAAGGAGACTGGAAAGTCTCCTCAGAGTCTTCTCATTTCCAGGCTGAACTAACAAAGCTCTCTCAGCCTGTCCATAGCAGAGGTGCCACAGATCACCTTCATGGCCTTTCTCTGGACCCTCTCCTTCCCTCTCTAACCTCTCACATCTCTCTTGGGCTGGAGGCCCCAGACATACATGTATCTGTAGATGCGGGATATAATGGGATTAATGACTTTCAGGTTCAGAGCTATTCTCAATCTAGATACCATGAATGTAATTCTTGGTGTTTCAAATAGCAGTCAGTAACCCCCAGATGTGGGATGTTATAAAATAAAGAGCACATAGTCAAATACACCCTTGTGGTGGTTGATAATCAGTAATGACACTCACTGGCAATTTCTCTATGTGTGACATTATATCTACTGAAATAGTTTTTGTTCATGTTATCAGTAGTGCTGTTTAAAGTACGGCTATTAATATGGTACTTTACAGGCAAAGTTTAATCAAAATGCATTCCAATTTGTGTGCTCATTATCAGTGTTACATACTACAATTAACTTTGCTAATAACATCCTTGCTTATGGCTATAGTTTTCTTGTACTATTTCTCTGTTTGTGGATCCTTGGAAAAAGGCAAGGCTTAATAAAAATTAAATTTATTTCAGCATAACATTTTATATTGAGGCAAATGAAAAATAAAAGCCTTGATCTCATCTTTTAATGAAAGTATGCTTCCAGAATCCCTTTTCTCTCAATGCTGAGGAAAGAAGGATAAGGTGCATAGACCCTCAGGCCTTGTGTCTCTTCAGCAGCAGAACAGAGAAGATTCTCAGCCTCAGAAACCCCCAGATGTTTCTACCAGAATACACGCAAGGCATGTGAGTGATACACTGTCCTGCAGTATGATTCTGCACAATGCTAATAACAAGGTGCAAAAACCAAAAGATGAGGTTTCTAAACCAGCATCTTTGTTGAATTTGCTTCAGGACCCCTGAATAGGCAATGTTCCAGGACTGACAGGCATTGAATTTGTCACTATTCTCCGCTGAGCTGGAAAAGAGTATCTGGAGAATGAGCACTTAAACTAATACTGAAAAAAAAAAAAAAGGCTTTAACTGAGCTACTGTTCTGGCTTCAAGGCATCTGAATCTCATTTGATTCATGAGCAGTTCTTTCCCCAGCAGGAAAGGGCTTACACTGCTACCAAAGTGCAGAAAATACAAGTACTTTGCAATATAAAACTCTTCCCTCTCAAAGTGTCTGAGTTTTTGACTGAGATTCTGACTTCTTAGCCACTGGAAAATGGCTGATAAATCCAGTGGGACCTGGATTTGCAGTTACCCATTTGTATTAAAAGCTTCAGAGCTCTTAAAAACTACAAACACTTTCTTTCCTTCTATCACATGAATGTGTTTTCATTTGACGTAAAATTCAAGAGTTGCTGGAAATGTCCTTCATAACCATTTACAGTCTAAACATGAATGTGAGAGTCCTCACAGCACTCACTGAGTACACAGTAAAGCAGCTGGAACTCAAGAATTGAGTCTACATTATTTACCCATGGAGTAAGCTTTTTCAGCTGCTCATGCAGTCATTCCAAGTACATGTAATTTAATAGTCATTTTCATTCAGTCAAGGCTTATTTGGGAGGAGTTAATCTAAGGATCAAAAATTTCAGTTAATTTTGCAGTGCATAAAATCATCTCTTTAAGAATTGTTTGGCCTAAGTTTTCAGGTTGGGCAGAAAAAGGGAAAATATTTTCCTTGTGAGATTGCAGCCAAATATTCTCGTTTGAAAGGTGAAAGTTTAATAAAAAACCTGGATAGTGAAGTGATAAAACTATATACGAGTTTATAAGGAAATTAAATCCTTTGTATTCAGCTCAGGATATGGAGCAAGTCAAACCAGGACCTGCATACTGAGCAGTCAGATGGGAAGAAAGATGAGATCAGAGACCATTTACTGGGGCTTTCACATCCAGAGTACCAAATCTGAAAAGAAAGTGGCTGAGGGGAGGAAAGACTGGGGAAAAAGAAGTTCTCATGCTATTTAAAGATAACATTGTAATATAGGCACACAGGGTGGCAGGATTAAGGAACCTTTAATTACTGCATTCCCTTAAATCTAAGTTTTTTACTTCACATTTTTGTTCAGGTATTTAAAATATACAGATTACATGGCAGCAGAGTTATATGATTTTAATTTCAATGAGGTGTGCATACCTTGCTAAAATTAATATATTATCTCCCACTCTTCTCTCCTATGAATTTTACCCTAGGCTCTGTAACACTATAGGTAGAAAAGTTATTAATAAATTGTATGGCTTTACTGCTATGCAAAATTATATTGAGTCCTTGTCCTTGTTAAAAACACCTCTAAGATGGCAGTGAGATTTAGTAGGGACACACTCAGATTTCACTTTTTTAGGGTGTACCATTCTTAGTGTCCCAGGTAAGGAATGAGAGGGCCAAGTGCCCCCAGGCAGGCAGAGGCGATGCAGGAGGGGACACTGAGTGTGTGTCCAATCTCCCTGCTGCAGAACATTTGCTGCTACAGGCCAAAATACCCTCTCCCCAAAAGGTTTCCTTCACAGTAGCACTGCTTTTATTCTTGGTAAGTGACAGTTCCTTTTTCTGCAGCAGCAATGTTGTATTGATCCGTTCATCACTCAAACTGAGAAGAAGAACGGCCTCAAACAATGTGAGATCTACTGGACTGTTATGGGACACTGACAGTAAATGCTCCATTTGTGCTTATTGAAATTGGTAATTTTTCCATTTGGCTCTCAAGTGCTGAAGCCAAAACAGCATGCAGACTCTTTATGGGCCTCAGGAGCCCTCTCTCAAACTCAAGCCCGTTCATTATTCAAGGGGAGTTACATTAGAAAAGTTGTCTGGCTGGAAATATTTTCAACTATTTAAAAAAAAAAAAATTCGGCTTTCCCACTACAAATAGTTTTCCTTATCATAGCAGGTTGCTTTGTAGTTTTAGCTTTTTTTTTTGTTTTGGTTTTTTTTGGGAACTCTATTTAGGGAATCATTCTAAAATCAGTCTAAGGTCCTAGCATTAAACGTGTTGCTTGCAGAAAGTGTTCAGTAGGGAATGAATGAAAACAAGGACTCTGTTAACCTCTCATATTGCTCACCAGAGAGAAAATACCCAGTTGTTAATTAGGGCAATAAACTGACAGTATATACAATAATGTATAATTTGTTAGAGTGCTACTTTTAAGCTGTGCTTTACTATTATTTATGAGAAAAATACAGCCACAGCTTCAAATCTTGTGGGTGTTTAGCACATGTGGAAAATCAGAAAAGGCCAAATGAAATTAAATCAGCTAAAATAGAAGAGTTTGGATTAATGTGTTTATAGTCAAAATAATATCAACAAGATTAATCAGTAAATGCCATTTCTGTGGACATGATATGGTCTGAAGGCATGAATTTTGCCAGGTTTAATGACAGTTACATTGTGTCAGTGAAAGAGATAAAATGCAATTACTTATGAGGAAGATATGTTATGGTCCGGATTTTTGGAATGTGTTCTTCAAGCACTGAAAATCAGAGTCCCTCAGTCCCATCAGGGCAGAACAGGCATGGCTGGCTGACAGATAAGATAAGCTGGGCTGGACAGTGGATTCCTACTGTATCTCATAGAAAAGACTTGGCATAAAGTCATTTACACAGGACAGTGGGTGTTTTATGTGGGATGTGGAGGGTACCCAGCAGTGTGTGTCTTCCCTCTACAGTGATAGGAGGAGAAATAAATATATGGATGAGGCTCTGTAGCAGACTGCAGTGTAATGTTTGTGTATGACACAGAACAGCAGATACTGCATTAAAACCTTAACTCTGGGAAACTGCAGCAAATTCGAGTCTCTCCTCTCAAAGTCTCATTTAAATGTGGCTTTAAATGAGCAATCTGCTTGTGTTTCAGTCCTTTGCTGCCACTGAGAATCTCATTGACATGCAGTACTTTGACCATCATGTTTTGCTCTTTGGTGTTTAGAAAATGCAGCAAAGAAATTTAATTTGAGTGACAGAATAACTATTATAGACTCTCAACAGTGAAGAGTGCTAAAGGGGAAGTAATGTTTCTGAGTGAACAGCTACATGATTAATAGAGTTTTGAACATTTTACATGAACCAGTATCTAGCTCCTTCTGATTCTTCAATAGTTCTATTTGGAAGACATGTGAGAGTCAAAGTTATGTTTGCTGAAGCACTGTATATCAAATTTGCAGATTCTGCAAGTTATAATGCATAAATTATATATCTTTGTATAAATCTTAATCATACAGTGGATATGATATTTCTTGAAAGTGTACAAACAGTCACTGTGAATTATATGATGAGTTTGATTTTCTGTCATCAAAAAATAAAAAAAAAGGATGAAATATTTAGTTCAAGGCACTAAATAATCGTTAAATAAAAATTGGGAAGTAATTTTTGTATGTTTAGAGTAAATTTGGTGTCACAATATAGATAAAAATCACAATCAAATTTGGGTGATTTGCTTATCATGTACGACACTCAGAATTTTTGCAGCATTTTTTTTATACTCTTTTTAAGTGCATAAAAGGTATATTTATTTCAGTTATTTTAACTTCATTAATTGGCAAATTACCACTTCAGTTAAAAGTTAGAGGTCAACATGCAAATCATGTCAAAAATCTTTATGATCCTAACGAGGTCATGAACTTTATATGAATTAGTGCATTTAGAAAAGAAACAGAACTGGAAATTATGCAAAAAAAAATTCTCCATCTTGTTTAAAATGAGTCAAACCTCCAAAGATCACAAATAAACAAGGATATCATGATTCACATTATTTATATTTACTTACAATTTCTGTGTTTAGCACGGTATCCCTACAAAATTTAGATTTGGGTGGCCCTGTGAGGAACAGAGAGTTGCACTCAATCATTATTTGTCCACTCCAATTTTAGATAATCCATGACATTATG
Organism: Ammospiza caudacuta; assembly: GCF_027887145.1. Classification (NCBI taxonomy): domain Eukaryota; kingdom Metazoa; phylum Chordata; class Aves; order Passeriformes; family Passerellidae; genus Ammospiza; species Ammospiza caudacuta. The sequence goes on from NC_080594.1 coordinate 109,370,982, forward strand.
ATCACCATGGAATTTTGATCTTATAGTCTTGAAGAGATGTATTTCTCTACAGAGACAATGAAAATGATGTGTTCCCTATTTAAACTTTTACAGCTTAGAGGGCAAGCAGTATGGACAGGCACGGTTATCTTCTGTCAATCTGACAGCTGAGCTGCTTGATAGGGATAAAAGGCTTCACCTGGAGAACTGCCCAACATTTCCAAAAAGGAATGTAATATGTTTCCAGTTCTCTGTGGTATGCATAAGAAAGGAGGAAGAGGGGGAGATACGTGTTTCGAACTTTCTCTAGAAAATATAAGAATAGAAATAGAAAATATAAAAAAATATATTTTCTTTCTCTAGAAAATATAAGAATATATTTTCTATTTAAAAAGTATTCATAACTCAGTGAAATAGAGGCAATTCAAGGTATTCTCTTCCAGTTTGTAGCCCAATAGTTCTTCTATTATTTAGTACCTCAGTGAAGAAAGTTTGACACAGTTAGAGATCACTGGTTTATCTAATTGTAAGAATTTTGAGCTTTAGGAAACTTAAAACCATATTTTAACTAACTATATTATGCTTTCAAAATATTTTTAATTTCAGTAAAGAAAGCAAAACAAATATCTCTGGCTAAAAGTAGTAAAATATTATGAAAAACAGTCTGATCAATATGCTGTCTTGAATCCAAATAAAATTAAGAATGCAATATATTAAGTGTAAAGAAGTGTAGTATAAAACCAGCTATTTAACCAAACCATAGTGTGATCCATGTTTTTCTGCTTTCTTTGATTGTGCAAACACTATTGTAGTTGCTACCATTATAAACACAAAACACTGGCAGACAAGCATTTTGCCAGTACCTGAAAATTTTGTTTCAGCTTGAAAAGTTTAAGTGTATAGCCAGGTCTATAAATATGTAGCTACTTGATTATTATTATATATGCATTTTTTTAAATGAGGAAATACTAGGAATTAGTTGAAATATGTGCACCACTGCATCAGTTATGCCATGTCCAGCAGAGGTAATTAATGAGCTAAATGGCATCCAGGATGATATGAGATAAGGTTGAGAATCTTGATAGACAACAGCCAAAGACAGCCCTACTGTGTTAGCACTGTACATTTGTTTAGACATTTCAATTCCTTCTCTGGCTATTACAGACCTTTTTCTGGAGAAAATATACAACTACTCCTGGCAGATTTGTACAAGTGAGACATTTGGCAGATGATAAATTAGATTAGTGTAAACACTGATTTTAATTTTCATAATGTAAACCTATTGCAAAATGTGACCATTTAATCCCATCATATATGCATTAAAATTTCTAGAACAGAGGATGCTTCACATGCACAGGATGAGGAACTCTGCCCAGAAATGAAATGACTGAGAAAAGGTCTATGTAGTAATTTTAAATAATGCTTAGACTTGAACTCATGTTTTATTTCTGCATCTATTATCCTAAATATGTGACAGAGGACAGGAACATCAAGTAGAATTGCTCTGTGAAAGGCAGTATGAGGTTTTGTGGCCAGCAAGTTCAGCAACATGCACTCAGGCTAGAAAAAATTATTAACTTCTGGCTAGTGCAGCCAGAGCCTTTGGTTTGGTGAATTCTTAATTTGCAATAACATTTAATCTGAATAAAATCATCTTTGTAAAATACATGCTACACCTCAAACATTCCAGTACTAAAATCATGCAGTTCATAGTGCACTTCAGATAGGTGATTAGACTACAGGATTATAGTATGACTTCTTTAGATGTAAGAAAAAAAAGAATTGAAAATGGAAGCACAGCTTTTATTCCTCAGGATGCACCATAATATTGTTATTTAGAAACAGATCCTTCCCTGAGAAGGAGCCTAAAATAGTTATCCAGGAATCTTAACAAGAGGCCTTGGTAGGCTTGAAGAAAATCATTGTGAAATAGTTGGGGTTTGCATTGTGCTAAATAAGTGTTTGTATCTGACCCATAGCCTTGCTATTCATTCATACATATTCATTTTTCACTTTCCTTTCATTCAATTTTTTTAATATTGTAGTGAAAGAGGACATGATGTGTGCATGATAAAATGTAAATGCCTAGTCATACAAGATAAAAAAAGAAAAAGAAATTATGAACAGCAAAAAAACCCAAAAGGTTCCAAAGAATTCCAGGTCAAAGGATATACTTCTTTATGTGCTTTGAACAACTACAGGAATTCTAAGGCAGATTATTGTAAATGTTTATCAGATTTTGAATTTATAATCACTTGTCTAGTCTTGTATGTTAGTTTGATGATTACCTAATTAATATTATATATGAAAAGACAAGACTGCATGGGTGATTTTGATAAGATGCTTCACTGAAGTTAATGGGCAGCTAAGGTGGCCTGTGAATTTTTTTGTGAAATGCAACTAATAATGTAAATAAGATGAATGATGTTGATTAATTGTGATTTTATCAGAAAATGAACTTTATTTCTTTTTACTGCATGAGAGAGTATGTATGAGAAGCAAAAATAATGTGAAACCAATTAATAAATCTTATTTATGTACATAGGTAAGATTGGATTGTGAAGAACATTGTAGATTACATTGCAGAATTGTGTAACTGCCACCACACATTTAAATCTTGGAAAATAAGAAAAGGACTGTATGAATAGGGGGAGTTTATAAGATCATGCTGTCCATAAGTTTTTTATTTTTGTCAGAGTATCACTAGCATCCATGACAGTGAAATGTTCAGACAACATTCAAGGTTTTCATGCATTGATTGCATATGATTTAGTTTATTGGCTTTGGTCTAGTATTTAATGAACTGCCAGAAAAATTTATTGCTTAGCAAACGCAAGCACCATAAATATTATCTATTCATCCTGCTAATATAGACACAGCAAATGCAAATGTTCTTGGAATGAGCAAACTAAAAATCTGAGGTGTTTTAATATATACATACAGTGCTTCTGTGTTCATGTATTTGCACATAAAAGTCAGGATAAGTTTGGGCTATCATGATACATTAATAAAGGCAACTACCCTCCTTGAGGAATTGTCTCCTACTGTTACATATTTATCATTATAAAAGCTCAAAAATTGTAGTTGAAAATTTAAATTCAAATATAAATAATACAATTTAAAAAAATCATGGTATGCACTATATAACACAGTACTTGTAGATACTTTTAAACATTATTTTAATGATTCCCTTGCAAGGTCAGAATGATAAGCTTTCCACACCATTTCCTATTACATTTTTTAAAATTGTGATCAATTGCATCTCCTTGTTGAAACTGGATTCTTCTGACACAGGAATAAATGACTTAATTTTGATGACAAAAGAAGAGGCACCCATCCAAGTCTTGAGGCATCAGCCCTGTGAGTTAGAAGGGCAAAAACTAAATAAAATAGCATCTTATCCTGTCTCATCTAGAAGAGCTGAATTTCTTCCTTGATACCAGACTGCCCCTAAAAATATATAATGCGTGTATCATGGAAATTAGTGCATGTGATATTCTAAGAACACGTAGTTAATGTTAGCCTTCATTTTTCTTGCAGTTACATTTATAAACTGCTGACATGGAACTGTTTGCAAGAAGAAGATCCTAATCCACTCTAACTAATCCCTGTGGCAGCTGCTGTGTTTCCCCAAACACTTGTCTCATAATGGCAGCCTTGATCTCAAGAGCATAGGACATAAAAAGGAAATAGATAAAGGTGCTTCCTGACATTTGGACAGAAGTTTCTCTGTTTCTTTTCCTGTGTCAAGGCATCACTGAAAAAAGCCAGGCTCCTTCTTGTTCACACCCTCCCTTCTGGTATTTATATACATCAGTGAGATCCCCCTGGCACTTTTCTTCTGGCTAGAAAGTTCCAGCTCTCTTTGCCTTTCCTTAATGAGGAAGGGCTCCAGTCTCCTCAATCCAGTGGCCCTTCCAGAGTGTCCCTGTCTCTCTTGACCTTGGAAAGGCAGAGCTGGACACTGCTCCAGGTGTGGCACCACCTCCATCTGCTGGCACTGCTCCATCTCAGGCACTCAAGGATGTCATTGGCCTGTTTTTCTGCGAGGGCACATTGCTGGTTCATGTGCAAATTGATGTTCCCCAGGACCCTCTGGCCCTGTCAGGATCCGTCCTAGTGAACGGATGACCTTATGGTTCGTAGGAGTCATCTCAGAGTGCAAAAACCAACACGGTACAAGGGGGTTTGCAGTGATAATCAAAACAAATGCAGTTTTATTGAATGACCACAGCAAAAATGCGATAGAGGGATTAAGGGAGAGAAAAAGAGAGAGAAGAGAGAGAGGGAGGGGATACAGCTACCAACGCAGAGACGAAGTCCTTTGGTCCAGTCCAGTTGAGGTTCCGCCTGTTACGCTGGGGAGAGCTCAAAGGCGTGGCTGAATTGCACCCCAATTATACTCTTTTTGTTGGGGGAAGGGAGAATAAATTTCGCAACCAAAACAAAGGCCTCGGGGGGAACAATAGAAAGGGATGTACACAGAGTCCAAGCTAGGCAGCAGGCAAGAACCATTGTGTTCTTGCTCCAGTGGTCACAACCTGCAGGCAAACATCTCGCTTTTGTCACCTTGCCTCCCCCACACACCTCCCCTGGGCTGGGTGTTTCAGTCCCAGTCCTTGTAAGGAGCAGAGAGGCCTTTTAGGAGTTTCATGTCTCAGTCCTTCGTGGAGAAGCTTCTTACATCTCAGTCTGTCACGGTGGTTGTAAAACAGATGAGGGTCTTCTGTGGGAGACCACCTAAAACTCAGGAGAAGTCCAGCCAGGCCGAGAGGTGGGGCAGCTTCCAGAGCTGCTATTGTTGCTAACTTGCCACGGTGCCCCTTTCTTAGCATACAGCAAACACACCTGTGAAAACAAATAACACTGTGCTTTCAGGTCTTAGGGCCTTTGGCATGTGAATTTCTCCTTCAGAGCCAGAGATTCTAGACAGGGGGGTCTTCTCTTCAGTGGTCCCCCAATGACGATCATGAGGCAGATGAGGGAAAATTTGGACAGACTCTCACAGGCCCATTGCCCCAAAGCTGCTGGGTGTGTCCCAGCACAATTTTGTACCCAGAGTTGTTCCTTCCCAGATGCAGGGAAGGAACAACTTGTTGTTATCTTATCCTTGTTGAGCTAGATAATAGACCAGATATGAATAATATTATTATGATATGAAACAGATAGTAGACCTGATATGAATAATAAGGTATTCCTGCAGATTGCTCATTTGTTAAACAAAATAACCAAAAGCTTATAATTGGTCTTCTATCAACTCACTGTTATTTTAGTCTGAGTTTCCTAATATTTTCTTTAGAGACTGATTCACTGAGAGGGGCTCAGTTCTTTCTATTCCTCTTTCTCTCTGTCATGAAATCTGAACTCTGTGCCAAAGAATGCAATAAATAGCATGCCATCAATCAATAAGGCCTTCTTGTGCAAATACTTGAAATTTTTTCCCTGTGTTTATTAACAACTAAGTTTCAAGCTCTCTTCTGTCAGTAACTAAAATCACTAGAGAATCACAGAAGGCTTTGGAAAAAGAAACCAGGCCAAACAATGTTTGAAAGCTTGATTAACTAACAATCATAAAGTCCTGGTGAAATAATTATCACACTAACAAATCTGCTTGTGCATCATCAGTCTCTGATCTGAAGTCTGTAATGTCTCTGGTCTGCTTCCTTCTCTAATTTTTGGTCTGTGTTTCCCAATAGAAACATTCAGTACCTTGCCATAAAGATTTTTGGGTGGTGTTTTAAAAGTAGAAAACATGAAAAAGAGAAATTTTGTGTTCAAAGAAACGCTAAAAAATTTAGGATTATTTCAGACAACTTCTATTTCAGTGGTTCAAGAAAAATCATCTCTAAATTACTAAAACTAATACTAACCAAAGGAGATGTAAATGGAGAAAAGTAAAAGTTTTTGAAAGTTTTTCCTCCACATTATATACAGTTGTGATATTCTTGCTCTATGTCATATTTAAATCTTCTACGATATTATAGCATCTCTTTTTGTGATAGAAGCATTTTAGAGTTTACTCATTCAGATGTTTATAATTGCTAAAATTCTAGAAAATGTTGAGAAGGTGAATTAGTTAAAAGCATATTTCAATAACAATTTTCGAGACACATGGTGGTTTTCTGACAATTAGCAAGTAGTTGAACTTGGTTTGGTCAGTTGCCAGTTCCATTTCCACCTTAAAATATCATTGTAATAACTCTTAAAGTATCTTCTAAATAAGGTAGAAAAAGCAGGAAAATATAATGGTTTCTTATCTGTTTCTGTTTATTATTCATACTTGCCAGTAGATGCTAAAAATTCTGGTTATGAATATTTCAACTGATAAAACATTCTAAATGATAAAAATAAAGAGAAACATTTATTTTATTAATGAAGCTTTGTGTCAGATTAATAAATTTTTAGCCTTATATTCCCTCTTTGACTTTAATATTATCAGAATGAATTGCTTTATTTTCTAGCTGTCATTTATCTGTCCTCTTGCCATCATTTTTCTTTGCCAAAATCTAAATGGTGAAAAATGTGTTGTATTTAATGGAGATTTTTAACACAACTACAAGATGGCATTTATCAAATTTCTGTATAACAATTAAATATGAAGATGAGATGTCAATTTTAAAACTATATTTGGAAATCAGAGGATTATGTCTCTGGTTCAAAATAACTCCAGAGAAGGAAGTTGCTGGACCAGTTGAAATACCAGCTGTGGAGAGAGACCATCTTTAAAATGGAGAAGAGAGAACAACTTCTAAAATACGTTCCCCTCACAACAACATGAGCCAAACCTAAACTAGTGGTAATTTTCTTTTCTTTTAGTCACATACAAAAACTCTATTGTTTTTTACCTCGTCCTGTATGGTGTAAATTTTAATTCCCTACATCACCTTTGAGACAGTGTTTACAAAGGAGTCTAAAGGCAGTTATGCTCTAGTAATTCCTACTGTAACTTGCAGTTTAATCATGGATACATATGTTCCAAACTAGGATTATATAACAGTTTGAAATATGGTTTTGAGAGAGGAATGTGATATTCAAAGTAAAAATATACTAATTTTAATTATTTATGTGTGCCTCTGGACAGTTACAATTTTTAAATTATTTATTGTTGCAGTTGAGATTGCAGATTTTATTTTAGGGCCATTTTCCATGACACCTTTCCCCAGAATAGTTTCAGCTGAGCTGAATCCATCAATGGTTTGACAACTCAGGGTATTCTTTGGGCAAGTGTTTTTTCCACATTGCCTACAATTCTGGATATGGCTTTCAGACAGAGAAGTAGTCAGTTGATGTAATGAGTTCAGTAAGAAATTATTTTGTCCTGTAGCAAAAGCAAGAAGTTTAAATAAAACTTTACTGCTTGAGTTATTATTAAATTTTAACTTGTTGGTATTTTTAAAATAAGTTAGTTTGTTAAGATGAGATCAATTCTAAAATATTTTGCTCTTCTGATATTTGCATTTTCATTTTAATGTATTTTCTTCCATTTTACTTAATGGTTATTCTTCATTAACACAAGTAACCCAAGTAATCTGCTGCTGTGGCTGCTGACATAATTTCCTACTGAGAGAGTTACATTGATTAGTTTATTTCTGTTTGTATTTTTGCCCTATTGGGGGAAACAGAGGTTTATAGATGTGATAGTCCTGAGCTGTAATTCTCAGTGAGCCTGCATCTGGGTGATTGCAGACAAGCCACTTGACCTCAATATGACTCAATTAACCCAGCAGCAAAATTGGGTAAACATCAAAATCACATTGAAAAGCAGCTGCTGCAGCATCTAAATTAAATAGTCTAAAATTGTATTGTGACAGCATTGCCATTGGGTCTCTAAAGAACTGTATTTTAATTGTTTTCCAGTCATAGCACTACATGAAAATGGCTCTAAAAGACATGCAAATAATGATGCCTCCATAGTTTTGCAATGACATTGCCTGTATGGTCAACGGAGGCATTTAGATCAATTGTGTAAAGTGTTTTTTGGCAGTTTTCAGATTTTTTTTCACAACCATTTCCATGTATATCTACTTGCAAATGGCATGTGTTTTTATGACTTTGGATCAGATAGCAGGAATTTCATCTTTAATTCATCATACAACACACTTAAGAATTTATTGATCTTGAGGGAAACTTAGAAAAAATGAAGATTAAAAGCAGTTTTATGAGGTTTTGGAAAATGAATGGTTCAGTTTTGGGAAATATTCCATGGCAGTCTTTTTTTTCCAGTAATGGTGGAGTCCACTCTTAAGAAGCCATGCAGGGCCTAGCTACTGTCTCTCCTGGCACAAGCAGTAGTAAGGTTTTGACAGGATTTGACTTAATATTTTAAGGAAACTTTTTTCATCGTAATTAATTTAAATTATGATTTTTATCTATCTATATCTATCTATCTCTATCTATCTATCTATCTATCTATCTATCTATCTATCTTCAAGCTTATCTTAAGCAGTCCTTTTATAGGATTGTACTTTAAGATTTTGATTGCTATTTTACTCATCATAGTGAAGACCTGTGCTATTCTGGGATGTTTTATGATCAGCCACATGAAAAATATTGACTGTTAATCGCTCCAGTATTCTTCTCTGTCACTAAAAAAAAACGACCTTTAGCTTACTTGGTAAATCCTAAATACAGGTTTAAATCTGAGCTTGTCCTGCAGGACACCTTATTCATCTACAATGGCTAATAGCAAGCAAAAATGCTATTTTTTTCTCATGCTGAAATTTTTAGTGCTCAGTGAAGTCAAACCTCCAAACAGCTGAGATGCAAACCTGGAATCCTGTTTTCTATTATTTGTATACCATTTCTTAGGTGCCACATCAAGATTTTTATCTCCTAATTATCTTTTATTGTGAATTTCTCATTGCAATGAATACACTCATTGTTTTTTATCCACATGCAATGCACACCTAAAGTGCCAATCAGTACAGTAGTGGTTGTCTGGACAGAACACCTCTAATACCCTACTTGGTTATTTTTTTATTCTATATGTTTTTCTTTTATGACCAGGAACCCCATGGAAGGGATAATTTTGTGAGTCACTTGTTAACCTACAGAAAATTTTGTTTCATATAATCAAAAAGAGCTTCTGAGTTTATCAGTCATATATTCTCACTCAATACATTTCCTAAACACAATCAATCACATAAGGGAAATCTGGTCTTTATTTCAGTATAGAAGCAGCTTTATAGAGTATAATTGCCCCTGTGCGTGAAAAACAATTTTATCATTGTTTACTATCAATGATCTGCTTACCTGTGTAGCAGCAGAGAGATCAAATTCCTCTCAATGTTTTAATAATTAATTAAAATTTCTCATTTTGAAAGTCAAAGAAACAGCATACATCTGTTAATGTATGTGCTCAATTATTCCATGCCATATTCTGTTCTACTATATTTACTATACTAGGGTAGCCATAGCCAGATGATATTAACAAAATTAAAATTATACTCCTGATAGGGGTTAATGAAGAGGCTTTATATTAACTTTAAAAGGGTTAAACATTTGGCATTTGGTCTCATATAAAAAAAACCCACTGTGATTTTAAAACTATCTTCAATGTAATGGGTAAGTAGAAATCTCAGTGGGAATCTTGAAGATGACTTTAGTAATGTAAAAATACCCCAAAATGTACTAAATATAGAATAAATTAATACATATAAATTGGACAAGAGCACAGCATGAATTTCAAGAATGTACGTCCTGTGTCTGGCAGTGCAGACAATGCTTTAGGTAGTCTGATTAAATAAGAATATTTATTTATGAAATGGTCAGAAAAAGACTTATTTTGGCCTGAGTTGGTTTCTTATATAAGGCATCTTATGTAGAGCCAAAAGACACAGCAGCTCCAAAGGGACACACAATATAGAAAACCAGCTCAGCTGGGAATCCAGGTTTTCTATGGACACTTAGAGCCTTTCACCTCTGATTCTTTATTGCTCCTGTGTGACTGAAATTACTGTAAGGAGCTAAAAAATTATCCAGAATATGACTGTCCTGAACTGAGAAGTGTGTGCAGGGGTACCTGGGGATGGATGTTTCAGTGGATGGTTATATAAAAGATGGAGCAGGAAGCAGTTCATTTCCCACCAGTAATAATAGAGCACTTCTTTATACAGCCTGGTTGCTATCCCTTTCTGAGAAAATCAATAGGAGTTACAGCCACAAGTGTATACTCAGAGAAGAATAATAACAGAAGAAACAGTTTTCATGGAGCACAATACATGAGCACACCACTTGATGTATATAGTAAATTTGATATATGTATTGATGACTTCTGCAAAGGTAGACAGCAGCTCAGTCAGCACAAGCTTTTCTAAGGCAGATGACATTCTGTTACTTTGCAGGATATCTTTCAGGGTTTATTTGAGCCGATTACTTTCTTCTGTTTCAGTAGAAAGAACCAGCACGTAGTCCTCAGGATCTTGTAACTCTTATTATTTATGAAAAAGAAACAAAGAAATATAAAAATAATTACATCGTGGACCAAAATTATTCTGATTTTGTTGCTTATTTTCTAGGCAGCCTACATTTAAATTTAAAATACAATATATTTCTAAAGTTTTATTGATACTAACACCTATCCTCTCCATGCAAGACATCTTTAAGAGCTACACTGCACATATATGCCTGTGGATTAGATAGTTGAATCCCTGGTCTGAGGAGGACACAGATATCCAAATAAAATGTAAAATTTAGACTGTTCTAGTGAAGTACATGCACCATCATCCATGTACCAAATTTCTCCTGGAAGGAATTCACAAGCCAATGAGGAACATTAGTAGTTAGGAAAAGAATTTTTTTCAATTATCTTTGAGATTTCCTAATGTACCATTCCTTCTGAAATGTCTCCATCTAATAATAGCAACACTCAAAAAGCTGCTAAAGAGGGTATCAAATCCCCAGTATAGACTTTAAAAGACTGAGGATTTTGCTTTATAGTCAATCTTTTGATTTAGTGGCTTTTTGGGAGTGGAATATGGATTTCATGGTACAAAATTGTATTCATGGCTCAGCTGCTGTAGTTGTAACAGTGAAAAATGCACACTCATGGAAATACTCAGGAAGGGACAAATAAACCTTACTTTTAACTCATCCTGGTTAAACTTTTCAAGGCCCTCACCTCTCAGATTCTTACTCATTTTACTGAATTTATTATATTTGATATAAATTATCAATGGACATTAATGTCATTTTTATGCTTATAAAATGTCATTTTCCTTTTTATGTAAAATATCAAATTAAATTTTGAAAGGTTTCAGACTGAGTTTTTAATATTGCTCTTCTGACAATGTCAGTCATCTCTTTAATGATTTTCAATAGTCCCCTAGCTATGGAATTTATCCTTACTATTCTCTGACCAATTAATAATTGCACATTGTCACATGAAAATGTGCTGACTTTTAAAGCCAGAATGAGAAGATAACCTTGCATCTACAGGTATAAATTGCTGTTTATTAAGTTAAAGAGCAGGAAATTTAATATAGAAATGTACAGATCTAGTATCTGATCATGAAGCATAAAACTAATCATGAAGCATAAACAACACAACTACATTACTGTAAATGGAGTTATAAAATAAATAAAATCAATAAAATTTTGATGAAAATGTTATTTGAAAAGATATTACGAACACTGAAACTTAGTAAAGTGGAGTAGGAGAAAAAGGCTAAGTTTTCCAAATCCAAGGAATGGATACAGTGAAATAATGCACATTAAATTCCCACATCCAGATATTATGGGTGTTAAACAGGACCAGACCCAAGGCTTAGCCATGGGAGCACCCTTGGTGACTGGCTGGCTGAGGCTCTTGTGCTTCCTGAGCCTTGTCTACTTGGTCACAACTTTGAATTTTTGCTCCATAATCTTCATTCATATCTGATTAGTTCCATAGCTGATGTTCAGGATGTTCATGTTCAACATGTTCCTGATGTTCCTGTAATCCCAAGTCACTGAAAATATCCACTTTCCCTTGAGAGGATACCTTCTGTGGCAAATCATGGAAAAATTGGTCTTTCCACAGGTAAATAAGGTGTATGTGGGTGGACTACTGGATAGTTACTCTGGGGTGTTTTTTGTTTGGCTGATTTTTTTTTTTACTAATGTAAATATTTCATTTTCCTCAAAGTAATTGCAGATTGTTTTTTTACATGGAAAATATCTGTCTTTTAAATCCTTGATTTTCTTTGAAAGTGTGCTTGCAGTCACTAGAGATTGTTTATTATAGTACATCCTGTGTGATTTTGTTTCTGTGTACACAACTGTTACTATTTTGGGTGGGTTTTATATTGACATATGGGTTTTTAGTCTGTTAGCTTTGACTCTTATAAGTAACTTTAAGTTCTACTCAGTTTTAGTATCAGTATTCTTCTGCACAGAATTCAAGTAATAAATACCTGACTATCAAAATTACACATTATACTGTACTATATCTGAAGAAGCATATGTTTTCTTGGCACCATATGTAAGAAATTTGAGTAACAACTGCTGACAAAAGCAATAATTCTTAATGTGAGGTTTTTTCTGTCTGCTCTCAAGGCTATTTTGTTTCATTACTCTGAAAACAAGAAAATGTACCATCACAGCATTTTCTCCAATGTGATAAGGAAGGTATTTAAAAATGCATTCCACAGAGGTGGGCTGGTTTTGGGTGTCTTTGCCACATCTTCTCTGTATTGTCTTTCCCATTTTATAAATATACTACCTGGAAGTGCAAATCTCTCTTTAACCTATATGTCATGAGATGCTGACTTGATTGTAACTTAAAGACCCAGAAAAATACATATTTTACTCATTGTTTCTGAAGCAAAGTGTCCACTTCATGTTGCAGCTTATCCCATTCCTATCTGCTTAAAAGATGTAAGTGCCATAGAGCAGCAGCTCTTTATGGATTTAATTTGTACACTAATATTATTTTAAGGGATTTCTTTTTCTATCCTCAGCTCTTCAGGCAAAAATGCTGTTGGAAATTAAGATATTATGCACCAACTTCTGACTATCTGCAATAGTTTCCTTAGGAATGCAATTCCCTAACCCTGTATCAATTGTAGCAAGATTTTTTTTTTAATTTTATTTTGGGGTATTGAGGGCCTCAGAAAATCCGTCAGAGAAGTGGCCTTGAGAGCAGTGCTGGGTGTTGTTTCCATGGGGCAGTCCTGGATAACCCTGCTCATGGAGCAGCTCCTGCTCACCTAAACTATGGCATTCCCAGTGCTGCACAGAGATCACTCAGGAGGTTTGATACTCCTGTTTCCAATATCAGCTCTTGTGGGGTGAGCAGAGGAGACCTGGAGTCTAATTAAGCCCTTTTGAAGCGACATGGTATGAAGCTGATTGATTTTTTAAAGAATTTAATCCATCTTTTCTTCCTCCTCAGACAGAAAAGAAACAAAAAAAGAACCCCAGCCGCGCTACTAACTTATAGAGTAAAAAATCTTGTTCATTGTAACTTCTTTAAATCAGGAACTTTTCTGTGACACTTCAGAGATCACTCATCTCAGAGCTGACCTTCCTCTAGGTCTCTCCTCCTGTCAGGCTTTCTGCCCTCTCTACCTACATTCTGCTTTTCCTTGAGATACAAATGCTTTCAAAAACTTCCTTAAAGGTCCAGGTTTTTCTTTTTATTGGTGATCTACCTGTCACCAGTTACAGTCTAAGCACACTCATCTTACTTATTTTTTTCAATTTTAAAATAAAAAAAATTTCTGAAACAAGAAGTAAAACAAATCATGTAACTTTTTGTCCTAACCACTCTTCCTTCTCTTTATGAAAGGTCTATTCTTCTTTTGTATAAGACCTTCAGTCATGTGTTTTCTTCTCAAGTGTTTATACACAACACCTAAAATAGGGAGGCATTCATTTTGACTGGTGAATTTGATGTTACTAGAATACAAATAATACATTACAATTCTAAGACTTGAGCTATGGGAAAAACACAAGGGATTTCTCTTAATTTTCAGTATAAAGGAGTTTTTAAGACTGGGTTTAAAAATGGTGTGTAGAGAGATAGATTTTGTAAAATGTGTGCTCTGTTAAATATATGCCTTTAATGTTGGTTATCTCTGACCCATTAAAGTGATCATTGAGGCCAGCCTGCTTAGTAAATAGCAGCTGCATCCAAGTTGCTTCAGCTGGCTAGGAAATGAAAGCATCCAAACTCCTGATTCAACCTTTCAGAAATACAGAATGCTATGTCCCATTCAGTGTTCTTCCCTGGGGAGCAGGCCAGATTGTTTGCATGCAGTGTGACACCGCTCCCTCTTGGGACCTGGAGCAGTAACTGTGCTGGCTCTGCTGTGCACTAATGCTGCTTGGCCTCCTTTCCTGTTACTCCTGTGTGCTAATTAGAATATAAGATTAAATGAAATAGACGTTTCACAGAGACATGCAATGTGTTTGAATAACAACATCAAAGTATGGCTAAGCAGGATTGCTCCATGTCTTTGGGAGTGATTTATTTTGAATGATCCATCAATTAAAATTATTTTTGTTCTTGCTGTTATCATTATAATACTATACTCACAGCAGTGATGGTTGAAAGTAATTTTGAAAAGCACCAAGTATTTCATTTAAAAAAAAATGAATTTTCTAACTATATATTGTTGCATACTGGAGAGGTGGCTCTGTACTGTACCTGCAGCTACTCCTTTATCTCAAGTCACATCACATTTGAGCCAGTACTACTAATGTTTTGGAAAGCATCTGAGAATTGAAAACTTGTGTGAGTCTGCATTTATTTGTTTGTTCATCGCTTTATATGACAGATTAAGATAACATTCAATGTGGTTTTCTATTGCTGCAGTCTAGATTAAAAAAAAAAAACCAGGAAGACAAAGTTAAAATATCAGTAATAGTTAGATAAACAGAAAGCAGGAAACAAATCTTTAAAAATTAATAGACAAGATAAATTAGTTCAAATTTAGAAAAGATCTCTGGCTTCACCCAGCTGTAGGTATAGTCCTTTTACAATCCTTCCTATACGACCCCCCAAGTTTGTTCAAACCATTTCTTTTGCAATGCATTTTTATTCTTGTCTTCCTAAAGACAGATTTTCAGTCATGCTACATTTTATGGTCTTTTTCTGCTTTTATTATTGAAAAAAACTTGATATTGCACATCAAAGTGATGTTCTTGTCTAGTCTCCAAAAGTGATGCTCAAACAAGTATTGCTCTTGCCTACCATGTCATCTTTGTGTTCATTCTGTAACCCTGCAGAAAATCATGCAACTCATGTCCAATTTTTCAAGCTTACAATATAAAATAGCCTATGTAAAACAAAGTCATTTTTTAATATATGAGGGTATTGCTGAGGAGGATGGTATGACTAATAAAATATGATGAGAGAATTAAACGGCAGTAAAAATTAAACTCAAATATTTTATCATAGCTTTGGGATTCAAAATTACTTTAAGTGCCATTAGGAAGTTAATGATTTGCCCTTGTGTTGTGTTAAACTTGGCTGGTTGCCATATGCCCACCCAACTGCTCTCACTCCCCTCTCTCAATGGGATGGGGGGAAAAAAGGATGAAAAAGCTTGTGGGTCAAGATAAAAACAGGGAAATCATTTACCAGTTACCTTCATGGGAAAATCAGACTTGACTGGGGAAAAATTAAATGTAGGACTGTGAGAAAAAAAGGCAAAACTAAGAACAGCTTCCCCCAGTTTCCTCTTTTTCCCCAGCATCAACTTCATTCCTCTTTCTCAAGTCCTCTCTCTCATCTCCACCAATCCAGTGTGGCACAGGGGAATGAGAAATGAGGGTGGTTGTCAGTCCATAGCAGTTCATCTTTGCCACTCCTTCCTCACACCTTTACCCTGCTCCAGTGTGGGGCCCCTTCCATGGGATGCAGTCTTTCATGAGGATACCCAGTGTGGCTTCTTCTGTGGGCTGTGGTTCTTCAGCATTTACTCCCCATGGGTGTTTTCCTCAGGGTAGGGGCCTTCAGGAACAGATTGCTTTAGCATGGGTCCCCTGACCTATGCAAAATGAGCCTAAATGAGAGATATGGGACTCCAGGGGCTCTCCAAAATGCAGTTTATCACATCCAAGAGGTTACAGCAGTCCAGGGTGGTGGGTGACAGAGCTGTCAGCTCCAACTGCAGGCCTGGAGACCCTTTGGTTTTGGTTACAATGCATTATATACTTTTCTTTGCTTAGCATCTTAGTAGAGTAGAACCAATTTATACCTTAACTTTTATCTATAGCCTATCATAACTACTAGAATTGCCATATTCATGTCACTATTCTCCAATCACTAAAAGTTAGTACATTACAGTTTAAGCTAGAAGTTGTTTTTCAGTTTTCTTGCAGTGGAAAATTCTGAGACCTTTTTTCTACTTGCAACTTTGCTGACTTGTTTGCCTGTGCTATCTTTCTGCTTGGTAAAAACATCTTGTTTAGGGTTGGTTTATCCTTTGCTCTAAGCCATAAAAACCCCTTCTAACTAACACACCCTTTGCCTCCTTGGTTAGCCAGTAAGACTGGCTCAGCAATTCTTCTATATCAAAACTTGCTTCCATCTCTAGTCGTTCATCAGAGTCTACATTTAAAAGTCTTTCTGCTAAGCATACATATCTGTGAGACTTTCTTGTCAAACTTTCATCCTTCCCAACACCCCATGAAATGCATCTCCTGCCAGAAAACCTGCTTCTGCACAGGATCTCCCCAGGCTGCACATTCCTTCATGAATTGTGCTCCTGCATGGGGCCTTCCATGGGCTGCAGGTGGATTTGTGCTCCAACATGATCCTCTGTGACAGCAGGGAGACAGCCTGTGTCACCATGGTCATCTGCAGGGGATTCTCTGCTCCAGGGAAGATGGCTCTATGAAATACATCTACGAATACCACAAGGTCAAATGTCATTCTGAGGGGCTACTGTAATCACAAACCTATTCTCAGCTATCCCCTACATTGGACATACACTAGTTGAATGAGCCTGAGATGGGTTCTCTGTCGATAACCCCACACTAACTCGATTCTTTGCCCTTCATTTCCTCCTCCCATTCGTCATCGTAGGCCTCACAGTCGTCCATCTCACCTTCCTCCACGGAACAGCCTCAAATAACCCACTAGGCATCCCCTCAGACTGTGACAAAATCCCTTTCCACCCATACTATACTATTAAAGACATTCTAGGATTGGTACTAATACTTTCCCTACTCTTCTCCCTGGCCCTGTTCTCCCCCAGCCTCCTAGGAGACCCAGAAAACTTTACACCAGCTAACCCACTAGTCACCCCTCCCTTTTTCACCATGTTTAGAGTCTGCAAGGCTGTTTCTTCCAGTTGTCTCAAAGTCCTGTCCCACAGCAGTTGCACTGTGTTTTTCTGAAATTCATTCTTAAATAAGTTTTCCTAGGAACATGGCCTGCTTGGCAGCTGAGCTCAGCTGTGTCCTGAGGCAGATCTGTGGGAGGTGGCTGGAGCAGGGTCTGTCTGATGTGTCTCAGCCTTGTCCCTTCTCACACAGGACACCTCTGCAGCCCTCTGCTGCTGACACCTCACCACACAAACCCAACAGAGCCCTTTATTTTGTCTGGTTCTTCTAATCTACCTGCCCTTCTTCTAATCTACCTGCCCTTCTCCTCTTCGACCTGCCCTTCTCCTAAACTATCTGCTGTTTGCCACAGGCCCTGCTATTTAGTCTATCTGCACCTTGATTTCTCTCCTGCTATTTTCCTGATGTTACCAGCCTGTTTTTACACATGGCTGTGAATAGTTTGTATAAAGGTGGAACAAGTGGAGGAAAAAACAGTACAGTCACAAGGATGCTGCAAATAAAGTAGGAAGATGATAGCTTTTTCTTTCATATATTCTTTCTGGCTTTTTCATCCTGTGGTGTGTTAATTTAGAAACAGGGTTGATTTTGGAGGGTAAATGTTTAGGCCTGGATTGAAATTATTTTAATGATATTTTCTCATATTGCTATTTGTGAGGAGTGGGGAAGTAGTCTTTCTGTTTCAGTTCCTCCTCTGCCAAATAACACTTTAACACTTCACAGATATTGAGGTAAATGTATTGCAGAGTGTGAAACACTTGGCTGCCTTTGGCTGAGGTCACAGGCAAATACCTGAGCAGAAGATGGATGGCATTCTGTGTCAGAAAACCTCTTTTGGCAAAGTGTACCCCACTTAATTTGGGGGAGACTTTTTTCTACTGGTGGTAATGATCAAGATGTTGCCATTCTGACAGCATATTGTTCATTGTTCAAGATGGATGCTTACTGAATTATTTTGTGTGCTATACTCTCTGTGTCTCCATTGGATTGCTGGATTGGTTTCAGAGACAAACAGGGAAAAATAAATCTGAATTTTCTTCCTTTTTTATTTTCCTCTTTGCTGAGATTTCTTTTTAAAGAGGGAAGATGGCTCTATGAAATAAATCTGGATTAAGGTGGCTATCAGATATTTTTGTGAATACAATATCACTTTACTGGATGTTTCTATTTAGTGAATAAAAAAGTTGTTAATTTTTATAATGGTCAAATAGAGCAGCTGTTTTGAAATCCAAACTGAATATTCATAAATTCTCTCCCTGTTCGATTTAACTGATTTGAGCTTTCAAAGTCTAATGTTTCTTTAGAAGTTCTGCTAGAATTGTAACCAATAATCTTCCCACGTTCATAAAACATGCAAACACACATATGGTACATATAGAGGCATTTTCTTCATATTGGCTAGATTTTGTTGAGAAAGAGAAGATACATCATTCAACAGATATATAACTTGCTGTCTTCCTTGCAGTTTTATAAGAGACACTGTTATAAAAATGAGTATGACATTTGCATTTCTGTTTAATTGCTCTGGAGTGAACATAAAAAGATAAGAGAGCCAAGAGAGCTTATTAAAACTGAAATGAGGGCAAGCGATAAAAGAATGATATTTTAGTGGTGCTGCAGTGAGATCTGACACTTTCCCCACAAAAACAATCTTATTCAGGGATTTTTTTGTGAGGAGAGAGGATATAGGGATTATATAACAACTCTCTTCTGTTCCGAGCTACACTTGATATACAGGATCTCTTCATGCCTGTATTTTCACTTGAGGGCCTCAGTAGCCTTGGGGACATTGAGGAAAATGATGTGACTTTCTCTCTGCCCAGAAGTAGCTTCCTTTTTTCTCTTTTTCTTTTCTTTTTCTTTTCTTTTTCTTTTCTTTTTTTCTTTTTTTCCCTTTTTCTTTACTGTGTCAGATTACACCGTGCTGCATGTAGGGGCTCTCCATGGCATGCCTCATAGCAACATCTCTGAAATTCAACCCATCCAATGAGATTTTGTAATTGAGAATAATGTCTGAAAGTATTGAAGCCATGTTTTATGGTCTGAAATGTTAAGTGTTGGGAAACACTAGTCTATACTGGGCTTATAAATGAGTTAAATTCAAAATGTAAAGTAAAGTATAATCATATAGCTAATAACTTTCTTATAATGTAAGTACACAGGTAGAGCTAAAGGTATATAGTAATCATTAAAGTCAGGGACTTGCTACTTTTTGTTTTAATGACATAATCAAGGCAAAGAAAAAATCAAATTCTTTATAAAGAAATTAGTAAAAATTCTCCTAGTTTTAAAACATTAAGTATCTATACATAGACGTGCATATGCTACATGCTGCTGTAGGGACTTCCCTCTGCTTTTGAATATCAAAAACCATCTTGCTGGCTGAAACTACCACTGATATTTTAACTTGAGACTTGAGTCTAGCTGTGCAGGGAGCTGCACCAGGGAAGTGTCCTGAAGGAATCTGTGTGCTGGAACAGGCAGCCTGTCCCTCCTCTGCCTGGGCATTACTGCAGATTGTGGCAAAATTCTGCTTTGTCAACAGAATAAGCCCAGTTCTGCCAAGTGTTCAGCACAGCCTTCAGTCACAAAGTAATGATGAGCTGTCACTGAGCTGATACAGGAACAGAACTCCATTGCACAGCTTTTCCCCACCAAAACCAAAAAATTCAATTCTGTTCTCTGCAGGGAGATTCATAATTCCTGACATGAAGCTGTATTAGCTTGCACAAAAATTGAGAAAATCTGCTCAAATAAGTAAAATCTTCCCAAACCAGACTTGTTTTTATGTGTCTAATCTTGCTTCTCTGAAAATGATAGCTTACAAGAAATTTAAAAAGGAGGGACATTTCCCCAAAATTCAAGAGCTTTCTGGGGCTATCTTATAGATAGTGACATAGCCTCAATTATATCTAAACCAGTATAACCACTGGATATTGCTTTTCCTTCAAGTACACATCTTTTTTGGATAATTGTGAATGCTGATGCTCTGAAGGAAGAATGCACACAAACCCCTCAATTTGTGGAATTAAGTCATCCTACTAGTTTGGTTTAGGTCTGAGCGGGAATAAGGAACAACCAAAAATTTTATTTCTACTGAACTTTTATCTTGCTGTCACACATAAGATTCATGTGCTGGTAGTACTTTTCAGTGCAAGTCTGATTTTCGTTTGTTATGGTCTTTTGCAGTTCCTGTGTTTACTGTGAAAGAGTAATATCATTAGTATGCATTGTGAAATAGCTGAAAAACTAAAAAAAAACACGTATGAATCCAGGAAAGCTATTCTGATATTGTTTTCCTATGAGTGTTTATACTGTATGAAGGCAACTGGTTTTATAACTATTTTATTTTAAAAACTAATAGACTGAGTTGTTTCCATGGTAAAGGGATCCTGGAGTAACCCTGATGCTTATCAGGGCTATCATACATCAAAATTGCTGCTTACCTTTTTGTTGCAATATATTTGAACATATTTTTGAGTTCTGGCCTTCTACATAAAACTCGCATGTTTCAGATATTTTGACTTTAGGAGAAATGAGCTAATTCATTTTCTGATTCAAACATATATAAAACATAAAACTTCTCTTTATTATTCCACTTTTGATAGCATAGCTTTCATTTCTGAGGCAATTTACATTTTAATATACATATATGTATGCACTTCACTGTACTAGAGTCATTGGTATTTTATGACATGTTCAAAAATTATCTATTTATAAAATGATTTAATAAAATAACAAAAAACTTGGTAACTTAATGTGAACCCTTAAAGATGGTGCAAATAAATTCTTAAGGGCCAAATATTCTGTTGTCAACACATTTTATGATAACAATAACAATGTTGTCACTAACACCAATGAGCAGGAAATTGTAACATAGAAAAATCTGCCTCTGTAGATTGAAGTCTTTAGAGCTTCTGCTGTTGTTCTTTATAGTATCAAGATTATCTCATATATTTCAACCTGCAGATGAAGGAAACAGAATATAATATGAGGGCTTCAAAGTCATGTTTCTCAAACATTTGTGTCACTTGAGTGTCTTTAAAAAACACTGTTTGTTTGAGTTTAAAAAAACCACTTTCCTTGGGTATTTTCTTTGGTGTACTACAGTTTGTACTCTTAAAGAGCTCAGCATTTCACTGTTATTCTTCATCTTTCAGAAACTGGAAATTGAAATATTTAAGAGTTATTTTTATCCTCAAAATAAAAGAGGAAATGGAAAAAAATATATAGAAAGCATCAATATTTTGGAGTAACAGTAGCTCATGCATAATTACAATGGAAGATTTCCCATAACAAGCTCTATTAAAAAAACAAACAACTCCTAAGTGGCTCAGAAAGAAAAGAACTTCTCTGATTTTTGTGTGCTTTCAGTTCTTCCTCACAGTACAGTTTTTTTGGTGATAGTTATAATTACTCTATCCTGAAATTTTATCTGGCATTTTTGATAGTATTTTCTATTTATTTTGTTTGTAGTAGCTCCAAAATGGGTTAGCTTAGGAGATAAATATTTCTGTGGGTTTTTTTTCTTAAAAGTTTTAAGAATATCTAGGCTTTATGGAATTTATATTTTTACATTATATATATGTTTATAATAATTTATATACTGATGTAAATATAATGCTTACATAGTGTAGACAAAATCGTGGCTGAAATATATTAGAATGGGAGTAAAAATGGTAGGTAAAAGGAAATTAAAACTTCGGAGAAAACCTGGTAGAAGAAATATTGCTGTAAAGCTCAAGTTTAAGAAAATAGAAGTTGTATTTCAATTTTTTTTAGGAAGATTCAGAAACTGATTAGGTATTTTGTGTGCATTTGCTTTGGATTATAGAAAGTTTCAGAAAATCATTTAAAAACAGTATTACCAGAATATGAAGCATTCAAAAGTAGTTATGATTACACTCACAAACTGACTACTTTTTGCCACAACATGCTGTGATTTTGAAGTGTTTAGATTAAGTAGCAAAGAAAGGACAGTGAACACTTTATAAAAAAAATAGTCTTAGAGAGAAACCTGATGGGATCTTTGCCAGGAGAGTGACTAAGTGAGCAGAGGGGAGCATTTATAAAGAGAGGCAAGGAAAGACCCAGATAGGAAAACAAAGGATACTGGGAAGAAATCAGTAACTTGTCAATTATGTTACCCTGCATGGTCTTTGAGAACTGGCTGATGGTCTTTGTTTTAAAATGAATATACTGATACCTTGTCTGCTATCACACATGTAGTGCCAAGTTAGTCACACTCTAGTGCCTAAAGATGATTGTAGAAAACACAAAGACTCAGTGAGGGGTTAGAGAAGCAGAGATGGGTAACAAATCCCCGTGACCTGTAAGCAGAAAATCACCCAATCTCTTGGAGATGTTCCCTCCTGGAAAGGCCTTTGGACTGAAGAGTGTGTGGGGCTTCCTATGGGATGCAGGGAGGAAAAGCTTTTTTTGTTATGTAAAATTATTGCTGAATGATCTTCTGAAGTGATTCTGAGGATGCATGTATCTTATTTAGGGAAGAACCAGAGGTACAGAGGGACTAATGTACAGGAAAGAAAAGAAGTAGAATATAAAAGGATAGTAGAGACAGGAGATAAAATGCTGTTCAGTGTAAATATGCTCATGGTAAGTACTCTAGTTTGAACTATATAATTTGTCCCATCTTCTCATAAAATGGCAGTTCAGTTCAGTTCTCCCTGTGGGTGTGCTGCCTCCACTAAGCAGAGCTTGGTTCATGCTGGTGAGCTTTGAGCTGGCCTGGCTGGGGAGCAGGGTGAGCTGTCTGAGGATCAGCAGCTGATGGGAACTGCAAACCTCCTGTGCCAGTGCCAGCATCTGGGGCAAGCAGAGCTCCTGGGGCAGCTCCTGGGATGAGAGGCTAAAAGCAGTGGCTGGAAGCACCCACAGTTTGTGTATGTGTGCATTCCACTGGCTGGCTTTGCTTGATAGCTGGAGGGGAGGCGCTGGGCTGGGACAGCTCTGCAGTTCATTATTTCAGCAGGCACAGGGCATCTGTGTAGGTGTGTGACCGTGTTCACAGGGGTCTTAGGGTGAGGGAAGAGATGAGGATCTAACTCCATGTTTCAGAAGACTTGATTTATTATTTTATGATATATATTAAACTATATTAAACATTAAAACTATACTAAAAGAACAGAAGAAAGGATTTCATCAGAAGGCTTGCTAAGAATAGAAAAAGAAGGAATGATAACAAAAGCTTGTGTCTTGGACTCTGTCTGAGCCAGCTGACAGTGATTGGTCATTAATTACAAACAACCACATGAGCCAATCCCAGATGCACCTGTTGCATTCCACAGCAGCAGACAATCATTGTTTACATTTTGTTCCTGAGGCCTCTCAGCTTCTCAGGAGGAAAAATCCTAAGGAAAGGATTTTTCATAAAAGATGTCTGTGACATAGGTGTGTGTGTGTGTGAGCAGCCCTGTGAGCTCCTCTGTGCATGAGTGTGTGTCTGTGTGTGTGTGCCCACCTGTGGATACCAGTGCTTCACCCAGCTGCTGGATGAACCTTCAGCCTCTTTCCTCATCCCTCTGGTTTTAGCTTCACCTGACTCTAACAAAGACATCAAGAGCACAAGCAGAAGTCATGTTTCTGAACAAATGTCAAGAAAATAGCTATTTAATTCAAATTTCTTTGAATATTAAATGCTTGCAAATTAATTCATGAACATCATGAAAAATGTGACAAAGTGTTTAATCAATACAGGAATTCACAGGTTCTCTTTGTTCTTTCCCAATATGGAGGAAAAAAATGTGACTGAAATAGATTGCAGGAACAAAAATAGAAACCAGAAAATGTGGTACATAAATGACAATGTAGGTTTTTTCTACTCATAAATAGTTTATATATTCATTCATTCTCTACGTATTGTAAAACTGGTGGCAGGGTTTTGTGCCAAAGTGTATTTATAAATGGAATTGAACTGTTTTATATAGCTATTCCTATATTTAGATAGTGGGGAATTTGTGGGTGAAGCTAGGTGACAAAGAACAGCGGATGATTAGGGAACCAGCACCAGCCCAGGTGGAAGCTGTGTCCTGCTATAGGATGAAGCAGGCAGACAAGCCCAAGTGGAGATTCTACATTTCTGACAAATGGAGTGGACTTTTCTGTGAGACCACCACCAAGAAAAATATGTCTGAGAGAGATGTGTCTCCTACTGTCCCTGTGTCTCCTGCTGCCCCTGTAGTGAAAGGTGCTGTATATAAAGACTCTGGCACGTTAATGCTACATCATAGTCCAACTGAAAAAGAAGTGACTTTCAATTATCTGAAATGTATTGAAACTTGTTCAGCTTACCTCTTATGTTTCAGGTATGAATTAAAATGTGTAAAGCAAACCTCATTTTTGTGAAATGAAAATAGCTTACACAAGCACACTTGATTTAGGTGAAATTATTCAAGGCTTCTGTGTAGAAAGCTGTCATACATTCATTTTGCTGCTGTTCATATGACTTTGGATTTTCATGCCTGGATGTTCTGGGTGATTCATGCTTCTGAGGATGACACATAACAGCAAGTTTGAAAGCTAAATCAAGAAATGAAAATATATAGTAATAATGTCTGGCACCTGCCTGTGCCTTATCCTCACACTCTGTTTGTTTAGGCAGCCACAACCTTGTCATTTGGCACATCAGAGTTGTTTACTTTGGTGGTAGACAATAACAAATAATAGTATAATTTCATATACTTGCTGAGTATATACTGACTTCTGTCTCTGCTGGATTCTCAAATGTGTTGTGTTGTACTTAGGCTCAGTCACTGGAGATGGAAATGTGACATTAGGAGTGAAAGTCCATAGGTATTGGTTTTATGCTGAGGAAAAGAAAAACTAATTTATTTGGGGATTCTGTATAAGAAAGGAATTAATAATTCTTTAGCATGGAGTCTCAACTCATGCTTTGAAAGCCTTACAACAGAGTGCATCCTTCTGGAGGCTGTCCCAGCCTCCTCAATGAAATATTTCCAAAGATCCTCAAATAATGCTAACCTGAAATGGCTCACCGAGTTCTTTTATCTTCTCTGTAAAGATGATTATTTTTCTACAATTTCCCTTTACTGCATGGACTTAATGATGGTGTTTAGCAGATTTAAAGGCAGAAATGCAAACTGGATAGAAGCTCTGGAGGCTGAACTGAGACCACTTTCAGAGCTGGGCAGAGTTGGTAGCTCGGGTGGGTGAAGTCATTGCTCGCCCCTGTTTGTGTTCAGGGATGATGTTGGTATGAACATAGTGCAAATACTGGTTTATATTGCTTGAGCTTCCATAAGCCTCATCTTCAGCTACTGCCTGAAGTGTATCAGGAGCGCATTTTAGAGCTTAAAATTAGAGTGAAATAAAAATATTTATTATGTCGTTACTGATCACATTGAGACAATTTTGGAAACTGTTTTGAGGTAAAGCTGTTCATATGAACACAGTCAAAAATGGTTAAAAGCTAAGTTTCCTGTATTCTTTATGGTTCTCAAATGAAGGACAAATCCAAATTGTGTATATCCTTTTGTTTATTGATTTGTGCCTTCAAATCCTGCTGCCTTTGGAAATTGAGGACTTGCTCTGAGGTCTTCAGTCATACAAATATAAATTTCATACAAATTCTTGCACATTTCTAAATTTCTGCTTTAGTGGAAGCAGCAGCAACTTTTCCAAAGACTGACTTTTCTGCAGAAAGTTGCTGCTTTCTTTTGAGTTCTGGCTCAATCTGCACACAGCAATGCTCTTACTGAGATGTCATATTACTGTCTTCCTTTTAATCCTGTGACTGGGAAGGAAGACTGACTGGTATCTGAATTGTTTCTTCTTAGGAAAGTAGGTGTAAAACAACTATAATTAAAGCTGTAGGGGTTTGGGTTTTTTTGGGAGGGGGTTATTTCAGTTTTTTGGGGGGAGAGGTTTGGGGGTTTTTGTTTCTTTGTTTTGTTTTGTTTATTTTAACAAATATAGGAGTCATAATTTTAGGAATTATTTAGGTTTTTTTAATTCAGAATTGTCATTAAATCCCATTAGAGAATTTTCAGGAGTCTGGAAAAGTTTCATTAGTATGCTAGGAAACTGCCTTGAAATGTGATGATTTTTTTATGTATTCCCATTTTTACTGGGTAGATATGGGAAAGAGTTATGGAGAGATTTTCAAGGGAATATTTTTCATGTGAAAATGTCATTCTTCTAATATCTATAATAAATGTTGTAATTGTTCAATATCTCGGTCCATATCTACTGTTAATGAGTAACTTTTCTATTCAGAAAATAACAGACTCATGCAGAGTTAGCAACAGATAAATATCTAATCATTTGGAAACAAGACAGATTCCTTCATGGGATATTCTTATGCATGTGCTTGACAGCAGAACAGAAAACCAACTTAGCATTTGAGACTGAATGACAGGATCTGTCTTTATCTGAGAACTGTGTGAGTTCATCAAGCAAAGAGAGGGAGCAAGGGAGAAGCCTTTTAGCAGCACTGAATTTTCAATGTTTTCAGTTTTAGTGCTATAAAAGAAGGCATTTGCAAAAGGGATGATTTGGTGATAAAGACATTCCAGTATTTGTTGACCTTCTGAGTCATCAGGATGTAGTAATACTCGATTGTTCCTGAGCACAGAAGCACAGCTGCTGGAGCAGGCTCCAAAAAGTCTGCATTTTTTCAGCCCTATTATTTTTTGTCCTTTTTACTTGGGCAAAGTTGGGTTTTTTTGGTGGTTTTTTTTGTGTTTTTTTTTTTTTTGTTTGTTTGTTTGTTTGGTTTTTGGTGTTTTGTTTTTTTTTGGGGGGGGGGGGTTGTTTTGTTTGGGTTTTTTTTGTTTTGATTTTTTTTTTTTTTTTTTTTTTTAATGATTCCCCTCCATCCCCTGTGGGTGAAAAACCCCCTGAGAAAACAGATGTTTCATGAACAAAAATATATACAAAAGAACTTGGGGGTTCTGGTGAAAAGCAAGCTGAACATGAACAAGCCATGTACCCCTGCAACAAAAAAGGTGGATGATAATATTGTGAGCACACCAAGGGAGGTGACCCTTCTTCTTCACTCAGCACTGGTGAAGCCACTGGAGTTCAGTGCCCAGCTCCAGACTCACTGGGGCAAGAGAAACATGGAAGGAGCTTCTTCCAATGCAGAAGCATGAAGATGATAAAGGAACTGGAGCATCTCTGCTGTGAGCACAGGCTGGGAGAGCTGGGACTCTCTACCCTGGAGCAGGCACAGAGAATCTCACTGACAGATATGTTTCTGAAGGATGGGTGCCAACAGAATGGAGCCAGGCTCTTTCCAGTGTTGCCTGGTTACAGGACCAGAGACAATGGGCACAAACTGGAACACAGAATATTCCATTTGAACATCAGGAAACACTTTTTACCATGAGAGTAACTGAACCCTGGGGCAGGTTGCACAGGAGGGTTGTGGAGTCTCCATCCTTGGCAATATTTAACAGCTGTCTGAACACACTCCTGGGCAAGCAGAGCTAAGTGTCTCTCCTTGATCAGGGGGTTGGACAAGATGGCATCCAGAGTTCCCTTCTGAACTCAAACATTTTGTGATTCTGTGATTCTATAAATGAAAGAAATGGGAAGAGTAACGTAACTCTGTTACCTTGCAATTTTCAAAAGAAGCATTTCTGCTATTCTGGCATATGGTGCTAAGTAAGGGTACAAAAATTACTCTTCTTCAGGATCCTTGCTTCCCAAGAAAAAGCAAGTGCCGTCGCCTCCTGTATTGAGGACAGAGCATACCTAGAGGCATTTCATGCTCTGGTATTATCTCCCCAGTGCAGTTTGTTGAAAGCTAAAGGGATTTTCATCTCTAAGGGCACACTTTTGCACAGCTCTTCATACTTCTGTCTCCTCTGGGAATATACATTGATCTGCTGCAGTAAAAACGTTTAGTATCATTCTGACACATCTCCATTGTAGCACTTTATGACTCACTGCCCCAAAATTCCTTCACTAATGATCCTGGGAAGCCTTACTGAAATGAGGAGCTAATTTAGCACTAAATTTGTAACTAGCACTAAAATATCAAATGTGAAATTAAATTCAGACTAGTGGCAATCCATATTTTACTCACCCTATATGCCCTGTGCAGTACAATGCTTTTTTTATTTACTACTATTCTTTGTAACTACCTCTAACATTTCTACCTGCAATCCATAAGTGCTATTCTCTGAATTTTTGATACCAAATATTTTAATAGAAAGTTATTTTTAAAATCAAAATTTTCTCATACTTAATAACATATAGGTATACTATAAATATGCTTTTAAAATTTTTGTGTCTTTCTTGAATCACATACCTCTAGTATTATTTTTACAATCACTGGAATCCCAAACATACCCATATGGCTGATTTATAGACACGTATGTATACACATATAAACACATTTTCTCTGTAAGAAATATTTAACTTCAAATTAATTTTATTTATATTTATATTCATATGCTGTAGGAATGAAGACAGAGTTACATTACAGGAATACTTTTGTATACCTGTAAAGTAAGATTATGGATTTTTTTCTTTTAATGTATTTGAAAGGAAGCTTTAATTTGAAAGAAAATGTTTGATGGGAAAATTAGGGAAATGAGTAAATTTTATGTAATTTTGCCTTCCATGTAATTGCCAGTACAAATTCATAATTAAGGTTATTGTCATAATGTTTTTGAGTATTTTTGACTAAGAAAGTGAAGTTTCATTAAAATGTAGAAATCAATATCAGATTGATTCCCATTCTTATAAAGAAATGTTTCACTTTGACTTTAAAAAAGACGGAGATCATACAGAAAAATCAGTAACATAAACATTTACATCTTTTTTTCTACTTTACTCAAAAAAAAATGAAGGTTTAAGGTATTATAGGGATGAGAAAATTAAATTCCCTTGGTAAAGGCTAATTTAATTAGGTTTTATTTTTCAGAACATCAATAAAAGGCCTTTCACATCAGTCACTAGCTTCCTCTTACACAAGGAAAGCATTATTCTAATGCATTTAGACTTTGCATTTTGACATTCTCTTTTGACAGGTTTGGAGTGAAGGGGAAGCTCAGGATGGCAGTGTGTACCACTTGTGTCAGAAAAAGACAAAATGTGAAGGTTTGGCTTCCAAGGATAGAAGCAGGCATTAACACTAAACAATATTTCCTGGTGTGTCTAATTCAAACCTATTGGAACAAGTATCTTGTAGACTATTGATATTCAAATAGTCCTGGAGGCTCGTGTGCACTGGGTTATTTCAGAGTATCATGCACATAATTAGGTGACCCTTGAGGGAAGAAATCAGTGCTTATGTAATTCAGTTGAGGTCAAAAGCAGTTTCCAAACTGGGTTGGCCCCCCAGGGTATGGAAGCAGGAGATAATTTCTAAGGCACAGAGGAAAATTCCAGCTGGCTTCTGTCCATCTCCCTCCACTTTTCTTCTCTTTTCCCCAAGCCTGAAGCACTGCCCCAGCTCTTGCAGCTCCGCCGGCTCTGGAAGCTTTGTGCAAAAGGCAATCAGTGATCCCAGATATCAGAACCAGTGAGAGTGGGAGTCAGCCATTCCACAGCCTGGGGGGAAAAAAACCAAACGCAAATATCAAACCAAACCCCAATCCAATAAAAGGGAATCCTGCTTATAAAGTTTGTGAAGTGCTGTCCTGCATGAATGCTCCAGAGGCCCCTGGGGGGGCAGTGACCTGCTGGGGCCATCGGATCCTGCCACCAAGGAGAGCACAAGAGTAATCCTGGCTGCCCCAAGGAGCCCTGGCCTTCCTCCCTCACCACGTGCCCAAGCCCTCAGGGGTGTCCTCAGAAAACCCTGCTGCTATGCAGAGCCTTTAAAAATTTTTGTGTGAAAGTTTAAAAGCTCACAAAGAACCTTTGGAGCCACGGGCCCGGAGCACGAGTAGATTATCAATAACATGGTTTTGTTTCTGTCTTGAATGAATTCTTTGCTCACCAGCTTTCAGGCATCCAAATAACTGTAGCACAAGTTACTTGGACTGAAAAGGGACAAAACTGTGTCTGCAAAATTAAGAAAAAAACTAATTAATGATGTCAACAAAAGTTTTCCCCAGAAATGTGGTGAACCATTTATAGAAAGTGGATATTGACATCACTGGCTAAGTTCTCTTATTAGAATTTTAAATAAAACTGCAAATAAAATATTTTTCTCAGACTTTTCTTTTAAATGTCCAGTTCTGAAGGAATTAGAAATAAAGTTACTTTTCCAAATCGGTTGGAAATAAAGTTACTTTTCAACTTTGTATGAGGAAGAGAAGCATAAGAGAGATTTTCTGGCTTCCTGTTTGCTCTCCAGTTTGTTTACTCTGTAAATAGCATAATGGCAAAGCACTGGAGTGGACAAGGAACAGGAAGAGTTCCACTTTCCCTTCTGTCATGAATAGGGATGATGAGGGATGCTGCCTGGACAGTACTGAGCTGTGTGAATCCATCACTGAGCTCTCTCTGGTGAGGCTGGAGACTCACAATTATCAGGGGTCTTTTTCTGAGGAAAAAAAAAAAAAGCAGTTTTGTAAGTGCAAACCCATCTGGCCCATTTTAGAGATGTATTTATAAAGAAACCATGCTTTAAGTGCTTAATTCTCAAAGCAACTCCTTTAAATGTAGATGGGAATGTTGTAAAAGCCCAAGCTTAGAGAAGATGCTCTTAGTCTGTGTGTGTTCTCTTGTAAGTTTTACCCCTTGTGTCTCCTTTTCTCTCTAACAAGTTACCTCTTCATTTAACTTTGTTTTAAGGCAAATTTGATTTAAATTGGTTTGGTGTCTTAAATAAAAACTACCAAACAGCTTTTTTCTTTCTCTTATTGTATTTTGTATTTTAAGATCTTATTATTTTCACACTTGAAAATCTATTGAATAACAGATGAAAATGAAAACCTTCACTTATATATACAAAAAGGTTCTTGCTAACTTTATATTTTTGAACATTTGGGACTGGTCAGACTAGGGATAAATTAATTCGCTAATTTGTCACCTCTTCTTATCACCATATTCAGGAAAAAAAATAAAGGCAAACAAACAAAAGAAACTCCCAAAAAGTATCATGTGATAAGTGAGTTAAAGCACAGTTTAGGGAAATAATTTTTGGGAAAAAGAATCCCCAAATAACATAAAAACCCCAAATCCAGTAAAAGGGAATCCTGCATATGAAGTTTCTGAACTGCTGTCCTGAAGGAATGCTCCAGAAGCCACTGGGGGGGACAGTGACCTGCTGGGCCAACTGGCCTACTCCAATTTTTAAACTTCCTTAAACTCGTGCTGTTGGCTTTTCTTTTGTTTTATTTGCTGCTTATCTGGTCCCTCAAGTGAGAGACATAGGGAAAACTGTTTTACTTCTAACACATGAGCATTTTCCACCCTCTGTCCTATGTGCATGCTCCAGAGGGCTCTGCTGCCACATTTTCTGTGCCTGAGAGGTTTGACATCCACTGTATCCTTCATGCTCTGGCTGTAACCAGCAAACTCAGCCCCTTCTTCTTCTTCTTCTTCTACTTCTTCTTCCTATTTTTCTTCTTCTTCTTCTTCTTCCTCCTCTTCCTCTTCCTCTTCTTCTTCTTCATTATTCCTACCTGGGGACATTTTAATTTTCTTTTTCTCTTTCTGTACTGTGAGCCCATTATCTTGGTTTTCCTACCTCATATTGTTTGTGTTGCTCTGCTTACTGTACCTGCCTTTTTGAGTTTTGTTTCATCCCAACAGCCTTGGTTTGTGACAAAGAGCATGAGATGAGTCAGACTGACTGTGCAATTGGTATTTAGAATTGAAATAAGGAAGTCACCAATGGGTATCTGGAATTTTATTATTTTTTTGATAATATTTTGAGCTTTTGAAAGAAAATTCTGGTGGGGAGCTCAGCTGACAAAAATCTACCCAAAATTTTTCAGTACCTTGTATCTGACAGTTTAGAAGTATCCACTTCAAACAATGAATTTAAACATTCTGAAATTTTTCCAGAATGCTTCTCTTACGTAGCAGGAAGCCTTAGCTGCATCTGCTAAAGGATCTGCTGTTGCGATGGAAACTTGGATGTGCCTCAGACAAAATTCTGTCTCTGGCAATTGACACTGTGACTGTTGCAGAACAGAGTTCTTTAGTGGATCAAAACATTTAATCATAATTTTTGCAAAATTCACTCTGATACTGAAGGATGCCTATGCAAAAATTATACTAACCTTGCTTTTTCAGAGACTGGGAAAACAGTAAATTGTCCTCCCTTTTTTTTCCCCCTGCCATGTCCTCCTTTAAATATTTAAATTATGAGATTCAGTAACATGAACTAAACATGATGCTTAAACATACAGGAAGGAATTAAAGAGAATATTTAAATGGGAAAATTGTATAGCCAAACAGCTCCCTAAATACTGCTCCCTGTCATCTGATAAGAGGACACTCCCATCCAGTTAGTTTACACTTAAACCTCAGAGTTTGATGAGTTTTTCAGAACCTGTTCCCAGGGGATGAGTCTTCCAAGAACAAAAAAAAAAACATTTTACCAATTTGGAAAAACAGATTTAAGTGACTTTATATGATATTTTCAAGACACATGATAAAAACCCAAATAAATAAAATATTCCAAGTAACACCTTAATGGAGAAATTACATAATTTACACCAATAAAAAATATTCTTCAAAAGGTGAGTGATTTTCAATTGCATGTACAGGTAAGAATGGGAATTGGCTCTTTACCAGCTTAAATGCAGCAAGAGTGATCCATATTCAGTGGATCCTACCTTTGAGTTGCATCAACCTTATTTGCTTTATACAGCCAGTTTCTCAAACATGGTAACAAATTATACTTACTTCTTCATTATAAGGAAATAATTTTGTGTTTGATTGCCTTACAAGGCCATGAATTAGATCAACAGCTAAGGGTCATTCTGTTCAAAAATTTATGTTTCTAACACTATTCTCTAATTTGATAGTTACTTACAGGGTTGCATTTTCTGTAGAAAACTGGACTCTAGTGTTTTGTAAATTAAGTTTTTTTCTTATTCTTTATCCCAAAGTATTTCTATTCCCTCTTATTGAACAGAAAAAGGAAACAGATATCAAGAATTTGATCTTTGAGATTCTGCCATGTTTCATACACACAAGTCCATTATAAATAAGAAATTAGGTCATAGAGGATGAGAATGGTGATAAGGAGGTGAATCTTTCCTCAGTGCTCTCTGCAGGATCCTCTGTCAGCAGGCCAGGGGTAAAATGCATTTACAGAACAGTAGGAGAGAAATCTTACACCATCACAGTATGCTCCTGGGGAGTACTCAACTTTATTCACTCATTTGCTCCCCACCTGGAAACTCAAATGAAAAAAAACACCAAAATTCAAGCAGTTTTGTCTTTTTGCCTGATTGAATCATATAGTGGAATGTGGGAAGACAGACAGAGTTCCCTAATCTCTCCCTGCCTTGCTTATCAACATCCAGAAGCAGATGTAGCAACAAGTTTCAGGAGAGAACACAAGCTGATGAAGCCTGTAGGTAATGCAGAACATTTTGTCCTGGGAGTAGATTATGGGCATTGTAGGCTATGGTCAAACTGGCAGTGCCTTAGATATAAACATCCTTCATTCTATAATTAATCACAAGATTAGTTTTAAGTAACGTCTGTAAAATGTTGCCACTTCAGGTTTAAGGTATACTCAGTGCTGATGAATATGTGGTTCTTGGTGTGTTGCTCAATTTCCAATTTATTAGACTTTTCTTTCTATTTTCATTGCATTACAGAAACTCAACTTACTGTATGAAAGTGTCCATTTCGCTGACGGTGGGTGAAAACGACACCGGACTCTGCTACAATTCAAAGATGAAATATTTTGAAAAAGCTGAACTTAGCAAAAGCAAGGAAATCTCATGTCCTGAAATTGAGGATTTTTTATTTCCATTTAGGGAGCCTGAAATTCTGTGGTATAAGGTAAGGAATGCAAGAGATTTGTACCTTCAAATGTATATTATGCAATGTTCTTATGATTCTCTTGATCTAAATGTGTTATGAAGCTTGATTTGTTTTTAATCTTGTCAAGAAAAGACAACAGAACCAATGGTAGAAAAGAATTAACTAATTGAGAAATTAAAATGCTTCCTTTACTAAACTGCATGGGAAATCTATGTCTGCTTTACCTGAATAAACAGCTTAATTTTGCAGCATAAAATTCAGTAAACACTACCAAAATTTTTGTTTTTAAATGTATACTTAAAGTTATATTTGCAAATATAGTCTCATTGTTTTTATCAATACGTTTATTTCAATATTGTGTTATGATTTCTAGATCATTACTTAAGGGCCAAGTTCTTGCAAGTAGTGTTGCCTGTGGGCAGTGCAGTAGAATTAATTACGGTATACAAGACTGTGCTACCTAAAAATTAAAATTTGTGGCCTGGAAAGATAATGCCCAAATTAACTGATAGCATATCTAAGATAGAAGAAGTGTAGCCAACTATTTTCTTATTCTCATCTTGTATTTTGTGTCTTTAATAAAATACTTTTTTATATTAAGAATGCATCTTTTCTAGGTACAGAGAGCTTTGATTCTAAGATTATTTTAGAGAGAGATATATAGCATCCTTATTTCTCCTCATTCTCATCTTCTGTTTCTCTACATTTTTTAGTTATGTTTTTTAAAAAAGGAATTAAAAAAAATTATTCCCTGCAGCTTGAGCTACTGGTAATATAAAAGTCATAGATTGCAGACATAAGTGTAATGCTAAATAAGTCAATTAAATATGAGCAAGTCAGCAAACCAATGTCAAAAAAAAACCACCAAAGGAATCAACTCCCTTTTCTAGCCAGAGGCATAAATATCAAGTCTGGTGATAAAATTAGTTTTAACCAACATCTAAATGGGCTGGATTTTTACATTTTTAGTTTATATACATTTATATCTAGCCTGGGTACTTACCTAACCACCTTTACTTTGAGCAGCATTGTCCACAGTGATCCATTTTAAGTGTAAGAACAAAATCCCTGAAGTTTTATATTCTGTTTAAACAGGAATGCAAGTCAAAGACATGGAGATCAAGTATTGTCTTTAAAAAGGACACTCTTGTCATTCGGGAAGTTAGAGAGGATGACATTGGAAATTACACTTGTGAGCTAAAATATGGATTCTTTGTTGTCAGAAGAACTACGGAGTTGACAGTCACAGGTAATTACAGGTTCTTTCTATCTCTTCTATTTTGAAAAAATGCCCACTGAATATTGTGGTTCAGGTTGTGTGGTTTTGAGTCATACCATTTGCACACATTTTTGCTGTGTGTCTAGGTATGAATGGTTGATACATTAAAACTGTTCTGGATACTTCAGAGTGGTATCTGTAATACCTTGGCAAGTGTAAGTTTTGCTCTGTTTGAAAAGCTTGTGGTCAGCTTTTTTTTTATGTTTGTTTTTTTTAAGTGCGATGTGTGGTCAAGGAACGGGTAAATTCAGAAAGCATGTCCTCTTACAGAAAAAAAAATGTCTATCATATTCTGTCATGCTATTAAATTACTTGGGACATAAAAAAAGCTGTAGCTATAACTCCATGGTACAACCTCTAATTGTCTTTGTACATGAGAACAGCTGTAGCCACAACCCAAGAGCAGTAGCTCTGTCCCAGTGAGACCATTTCAAGTGTTGAGCAGTGCATGATGAGGGACAGGAGCATTTTTCCTCTGTTATTCTCTCCCCACTTTCTCTAGTTTATAGTTCAAGAACTTCCTGATCTCAATCATCATGCACTGTAGTTACCAATTAATCTATTTTTCATTCATCTGATTATTTTTTTAATCCATTTAGTCTTGGCTTTGAAAACATTTTGAAGTATTAAGTTCCACATAGTAATTATGTTACATGAATAAACTCTATAATTCAGCAAACAGCAATTGCATAAGATGCATTTAATATTACCTGCTTTTAAAACTACCACATCAATATTTAAAATCCATTATGAATTAAAGCAAAATATATGCTGTAATAGTTGCATCCACAGCAGCAGAACAATGTGAAGAATGG
The DNA here is from genome assembly GCF_027887145.1 of Ammospiza caudacuta. Classification (NCBI taxonomy): domain Eukaryota; kingdom Metazoa; phylum Chordata; class Aves; order Passeriformes; family Passerellidae; genus Ammospiza; species Ammospiza caudacuta. The sequence continues at coordinate 109,407,222 of NC_080594.1, forward strand.
TCCATTGAATTTTCAATTCCTCACTAGACCTTTAACCTCCATTTTACAATTATGTAAAACATATAGCTGAACATACATATAAGGTAACTATGAGCTTTTACAATTATAGGATTACAATGTTAGGCAGGTGCATCCTGATATATGTAATGCTCTATAGTTTCACAATATATTTCCTAAAAGAAGGCAGAAGGAGGACTTTTCTGGCAAATTAGAGGTGAAATAGATCCTTATGGTTGACAAAGAGGATTGTGTGTATAAGTTCTTGCACGTTCAAAATATATAGTAAACAAAAAAAAAGTCTTCCAGAATAATTATGTGGGTTGTTCTTAATCCTTTTCTTGTATCTAATACATAAATATGAGGCACAGCAATAACTTGTAACACACCTATGTTAAGCATTAGGTTGAATTGCAACAGTTTTCTTTAATGGTAAAAAGTTTGTTTTCTCATTCACTGTAACCCATTTTCCCTCGACATTAACAGAAATTATGGTCAATTAAGGAATGCAATTTTACACTGTTGGATGTGTCTGGAAATCATACTGTTTATGTTGTTTTGGGAGATTCAAGTAATCAATCATATTTATTTAAACTCAATAACCAGGATTTCTTTGTTGTTGTACAACATTGATTTGTTTCGTCAGTACAGATAGGCAATTACTGTCAAGTGATTAACCTCACAATAAACACCCATGTAGTCTGTTTGATTGACTCTGATATAAAGAAAGCAGAGAAAGATTCTTCAAGTGTGTGATTTATACCAGAATAATCTCAATTATCTTTTGCAATATTTGATACCTGGATTTCAAAAGTACATATTTACTGTGTTTTTAAGTGATGCCTTCTGTCCTTTTGGTTGGTGCTCCACTGCACAGCAGTATTTCAACAAGTTCAGACTGACAGAAAAGAAAAAGAAAAGAAGCATTGGAATCAGATTCATGTTACTATTTGTAGGAATAGTTTTAAAAAAATGTAATTCATCACTTGTAGTTTAGGTAGGAGTTCAGTATTTAATATTTAACTAGACAAAGACAGAAAGAGACTTGGCTGATTTTGATGTGCTAAAAATGAATTAATTCATAGGGAGGGAACCGTTCAATTTCCACCTCTGCAAACCCCAGCAGATTTAAGGACAACCTCCAAATTAGCAAACTCCATAAAATCTTTATAATATTATATGAATAAACAGAACAAGCAGATAGATTTAGTCATAGTACTAAATTTTTACACCTGTTCCTCACCACCTCTTCTCTCTGGGCAACTGTGGACAGTCACCACTTAAGGATTCCCTTCCTTTCTCCCACACAATGTGTTCTGTCAGAATTGCTGTCTCCTTTAGGGAAACCTGCTGCTCTTACAGACCATTAACTATGGATGCAATTATAAACATGTTATTTTCAATACTGGTGTTGTATATTCATGTTATAAACTCCCTGCTTTAGATGTTAAATATCTGTGTGCCTCATAGTGAAACATGGAATGGCTCGTATTCTGATTTATCATTAAAGTTGAAAAATAGGAAGGGAATCCACACATTTAGAAAAAGATCAAACTCACTTAATAGGCAGTATCCATCTCATCTAAGTATAGCAGTTGAAAACCCCTAAGCCATGGAGAAAGATAATTTCTTTTCTGTTTAAAAAAATGAGAAAAGAAATTGCCGCTTCTTAGCCTAAATTATAAGCACTCAATGTCACCTTGGGTACACCTTTATAATACACCTTTAGAGTAACAACTATTTCATGGCTTACTTTTTTGTTGTTGTTGTTTTGTTTTTTTTTTGTTTTTTTTTTTTTTTTGGTCTTAATGGAAACATTTTTAAATATTTTGAAGATCTTTGTCTCATGCTGAAAACATATGAGTGATTTGAATCAATTTCTTTATTGTTCTGAGATGGGAACTATAAATTCCCTGTTTTTCAAAACAAAAACTATATACTGATTATCTTAACTTGTAACTAATCAAAATATTCACATAAAAAGCATAATTGGTAGGTTTTTTGGGTTTTGGTTATGCAATTACACATTCTACAATGTCCTGCAATGTACAAAGTCATTTGTAGGCTTTTATAGTTCAGATTAGCAAGTTTTCTTTTATATGTGGAATTTTAATTAAGGCATTCCTGCTGTCTCTGACATAATTAATTAAGAATGTTTTGAGTATTGGGAAAGAATCCTATTAGAAAGGTACAGTGTTAATTTAGTCGTAGTGCACAACATGGGTCAAAAATACTTTTGGTGATTTATTTTATTTAAATTTTAGGTTTAACAACTATTGGGGTTTTTTTTACCTGTAGTACTAATTCATTTGCAAACTCTTTCTTCTTTTGAAGGGTTTCCTTCAGGTCAAATGAAGTCCAGCCTGTGTCAGAGAGAATGTACCCGTTCCCACTGCAATAGCATGTAGTTCTCCATCATGAACATCATAAAACAAACAGACCCTATCAGCCTTGCAGTTGGGACTTTACTTATTTTGTTTTAGTTTTAAATATTAGAATACTTTTTTCCATTCTGTCAGAAGTAAGAAAACCTTGCAGATGGAACCAGAACTAATCAGTAGGTCCTTAATCCTGAAGCCTTTCCTCAGAGATACCCTTTGTTTTCTTTATTCAGTGATTAGACCCTGAGAAGTTCCCTTGGAAACAATTCCTGCTGGAATGAGCAAAGTTTTAGATTTACAGATTCCAGCATGTTTACAATCAAGCTATAGGAATAATTAATTGACAGAGTAATTTTTTTATTATTTAAATTCAGCCTGCTTGGTTTATCAAATTTCTGCAATAATCTTCAAAGTGCCAGTTTACACTTTTCTGTCTTCAACCCATGACTTTTTTCATCTTTAGATTTTCTTAGGCAATAAAAAAGGAATGCATTCTTTCTCATTTAGTTATACTGTAGTCAACTCTTAGTGCTGTTAAAAGTTTGGGTCATATTGAATAAGCTTTGTCTCTTTTGCTTTCTGACAGATTTAGTCCTCATTAGCATAATGGGAAATCCTAAATGACTACATGTATGTATGTATTTTTAGAGATGAAAAGATCACTGTAAAAATAAATAGTATGAAGAAATAATTATGATTAAATTAAATACCTAGCCTCACAGCTCAAAACATTTTAATCTTCTATATACAGCTAGCCACCATATATTGTGAATAAAAAACAAACAAAAAAAATCCTGAAAGAGGACACACATGCACACATACTTTGAAGGTTATAGCCAGCTTTAAGTGGTCTGTACTTTAACTGTGTAAGACAAAATGTTCACCATTTTTCCCCCAAAAAAATTGGCTTCAATTCCTTCCAGGTGTGCTGCTCTTTCACATTCAATACATCAGAATGCAGCCATAAGTATGTTCCTCTTTATTTTTAGCAGGTGCTAGGTGAGAAAAGTAGTAAAGAACAAAGAGAGTTGTTTTCCAAGCATTTAGAGATTTAGCACAGACTCTGCTTGGTTTCTGAAGTTAATGACTGGTATGAACCATATTGAATGCACCCAGTGACTGCTTGATTTGGCTGATCCCAATAATTATCAGAACTGATGTTCATTCCTTTGGCTCATCATTAATTTAATTCAATTCCAGAACATACTCAGATAGAAGTTCTATTTACCATTATTCTTTGCAAAGACTAATAAAATATAAAGCAAACAATAGACTCATTATGAAAGCAGAATGTTCAAAATACTAACCTAGCATTTTAAAATGCATAAAATCCTGTAGGTTTAACACAGTTATGGCTGAACAGTAGGACGATTTTTTTTGTGTAAATTAGAAATGAGTGATTTGCAATCATTTTATGTGCAATCATTTTAATGCACCTGAAAACAAGGATCTAAATTAATTTCCTGTGTGTATTTGAGTAATAATAATCAAAACATTACGTTGATGTTGGATAAAATGTTCTCTATAAATTTTTATTTTACATATTTATTGTAAATGGGTTTAGAGTGTCATTCAAAAGCAGGCTTATGAAAACAGCAATGAGCAAAGCTTTATGTATTTTACTTCAAAGGAAGTGAAGATGATGTCATGTACTCTGTGTTATAAATTGCAATGATGAATTAGAAAACCAGCTTCAGCACTTTGGCAAAGAGATGCAAAAGTTAAAGTGAGAAACAATTCCAGATTTTCAACCTTGCTTCTGGTGACCTTTTGACATTCCTCCCTTTGTCATATGCTGCTCACAAAGACCAGACTTAATTATTAGAATTTATTCCTATCATGGTTAGGGTAGAGAGAAGATCCTCTAGAAAGTAATTCAAAGAAGTAGGCAAAGCAGGGTGGTCAGATGAATAAAGACCTGATGAATAATTTGTTCCCTTTGGTTGATGTGTTTGTGTGCTCATCATTCTGGACAATGTCCAATTTCATGCACAGGATACTTCTCTCTTTCTGTTATTTACCAAAAGTCCTCCAGGATGTGGCCAATAGTAGTTGATGATGCAGTCATGATTTCTGCTGGAGCCCTGTACTCCCTGTGGACAATACAGTGACAGTAAAAGTGAGGGGGATGTTTCAGTAATTGGTAAGAAATAGAAGAAATCTTAGTCCATCATCTCAATGAAGAATTCCACTTAAATTAGCAAATTAGATATTATGCAAGAGGTGCAGTGCATTACTGTGCATACTGTTGTTAAATTTACAACAATTTTCTTTATTTCTAAGTGTTATTATAAACCTGATATATTTTTAAATTGATACTACTTTTTCCTGAATATATTTTTTCTTCAATTTTGGCTTTGTGTGTAAAGTTAAAGACTAATGTAAAATAATAAGTCAAAAAAGTTGGTTTTCTACATCAGGTGAGGGGAAAAAAATAAGGAAATGACATTTCCAAAATAGAAGTTTGTTTGTGTGAGTCAATTTTCCTTTCTTCATGAGTCATAGGAGAATACTGAAATAAAACCAATGAAAATGGATGTTGTTACCAGGATCATTGTTTCAGTTTAGTGTAGTGAAATTGTTAAGATGAATTCTACAGAGAGAAAGAATTCGCAGACAAAAGTTTATAACAAAAAAGTGCTAGTGACTACTAAAAATATAAAAGACTTATAAACTTGTAGTTCAATAATATCTCACAAAATTAAATAAATCTGTTGTTAAGGCACCCAAGATGCTTGTTAAACAACCTTTGAAAAAGTAGATTACACTGAATGTTAATGTTTCACGTTATTGCTATGGAATCTGAAGACTTCATTTTACTTTTACATTCCCCTAGAGTATGTTAAATCCACCTATACTGTCCTAACTGAGCATTTGTCATTTCCAAAGCTTTTCGTATACTGCTTTAGATAATTTATATGTACAGTAGAGTCTTCCAGGATGGTACTTTAATAAACCAGAGTATGAAATGTACGAGTACAATAGCATAAAGACCTTGTGTTGTCCCCATCCTAAAAACAATCTGTACACATTCTTAAAAACAGTCTATACACAATTAGACTGACTAAATATTTAGGTTTAAAATAGAGATGATTTTTCCAATGCTTTCAGTGTCTTTCAAATGGTTTAGGCAACCTAAACTCAGAGCTTCTAAGCAAAGTTATGTTGTTAATACATATGTTCAAAGAGAAATTCCAGACAATACATGTACCTGGAATCATTGCAATTGTTTTTAAAAGCAGAAAATTTTTTTTTACAGAAGAAAAGGAAAGACAGCTCATTTTGACTGCAGCAATATCCCATGGAGACATGCGTGTTAATAGAATAGTAGCGTCAAAATCATCTAGAAGGTATCTAATATATGTTCCACTATATGAAAAGCGTAACTTCTCTTAAAGAGTATTGACATCCTCCGAAATATTGTCATCTTCCATTCACCAACACTCCAAGGGAAAAAAAGGCTTTTTTCATGCTGTTGTCTCAAAGTATTAATAAATTACCCAAAACATTCTATTGTTTACAGTATATAAACAATAGGAAAACAGTGCATACCAAATTTAAGAAACAAGTTTTACTTGGAATTCTATTGTATTTACAAGGATCCCCCTGGCAAGAAGGAAGGAATGATGAATCTGACGCCATGTTCTCAGAAGGCTAATTTATTATTTTATTATACTATATTATATTAAAGAATGCTATACTAAACTATACTAAAGAATACAGAAAGGATACTTACAGAAGGCTAAAACGAGAATAATAAAAACTCCTGACTCTCTCCAGAGTCCCGACACAGCTTGGCCCTGATTGGCCAACGAGCGAAAACACTCACACTAGAAACCAATTAAATGATCACCTGTTGGATAAACAATCTCCAAACACATTCTCCATGAGCAAAATAGAGGAGAAGCAACTGAGATAATTATTGTTTTCATTTTTCTCTGAGACTTCTCAGCTTCCCAGGAGAAAAATCCTGGCCGAAGGGATTTTTCAGAAAATGTGAATGTGACAGAATTCTATCATTACAAGTGTAAATCAAGACTGAAATCTTAGTTTCTCTGAGATTGGTGTCCATTTGCCCATTGACTTAAAGAGTCAATATTTCGTCTTTTGACTTTCTGGTTATGAAAGATCAGAACTTATGTTAATTTTAAAAATTGAAATCAATTTTTAAAAAATCCAGCTCTGCAAATCACCCTGATGTTTTATTGGTTATTCTGTCATGCAATTTTTTCCAATTAATGAATGAAACCATTTTATAAAGGTAATTTAAATATGCTTTCTTCATGCTTTAGGAAGAGGCAAAATGCATGGTAGTTGCATAGTGATCCTCCAAAACAGGATGAACAAGAGATTTTTTTTTTACCGTAATAAAAAGGAAAAATCTACCCATCTATTTCTACATGACTATAAAGTGCAAATTTTAATTCTGAATGTCTGAAACTATAGTTCCTCCTTGTGTATTCACTTTTGTAAACAGTACATTTCAATCCTTACTGGAATAAATTTGGGTAAAACACCTACTGACTTACTGTAGAAAGAGAACTAAAATTAAGCAGTCAAGAGAAATAACTCTAGGGTACTTTATCTGAAAAGTTTAAAACTTAAAGATATGTTAAAGGGAATAGAAATTACTACATCAAAATTGTGTAAGAATTTAACTTCTGATGCTTTACTTATCTATGTGAGAGCTTAATGTAGGAAAACAATTTCACCAGCTTTTTTTTTTCTCTGTGTGAATGTGATAACACATAATAATTGTTTGAGTGTGAAAGAAATTAAAAGCAGCAGTTTCATTTTTTCCATTTCTATAATGCAGTTTTTCCTTTTGCTTTGGAGTATTATGTTCACACCTAGAACAGGATTAATTTAAAAATATTAGATATAACTTTATAGAAATATGACTGAGGAGTGATATATATCAGTGAATTTCCTCCACATTCTTTAAACCAAGTGAAGATGGAAGAACTAGAGTAGAAAGATGCCCGTGAGTTTTCCCCTTTTCTAAATCATTCTGTTTCACCTCACTGCATTCTTCCCATGTTCAACAAGAGGATTATATTTCTCCAGACACTTGATATGACAACGAACATTTCCAGCCCTTAACAAGCCCTTTGTGGAGCTACTAGTCCCACAGCATAATTTTACTCAAGTTGTGGAAGGTTTATTTATGGTGCATACATGACCTGTTGTGTGCTCTTTTCCCCTAGAGGTAAGACTCCTCTCGCCTAAGTTTAATATTTATACCCACTGGCATATGAGCTGCTGCTCCTCCTGGCAATTCTGTGATGTGACTGATATCCTCTTTATGTCAATGCGTGGAACATCAGATGAGCTGAGTTTTATAGAATTCCACTTCCATCTCTTGACTATCCAAGGTTTTAGTTGACAAACTTAAATGTAAATTTATAATATAGGCATCTAAATCACATGAATTCTACTCTAAGGTTTCATGACTGTTATGGTTATAACCTTTGGAAATGGCAAGCTGGCTCTACATTATATTTTCTTCTTATAAGTATAAAATTTCATGTCAGCTTTTCAAAGCAGACAAGTACAAATCTGTAGTAGAAATATTATTTGTTTTTTAAACAAGATGTACAGCTGAGGAAAAAAAAAGCACAAGCTTTTGGATGTACAAGGCTGTCTTTAAATCTCAGGGGCTTAATGTACCAGTTGGTCTAATAAAATCTATTGCTTTTACCTTGGTATGCCTAAGGAAACATCACTGTTATTATTTTTCATGGTATTTAAGTTTTCTTAGGATGGAATCACAGCATGCATTTCTTTAAGCTAGCTGCAGTGTGAAAAATAAGTATAGGGTTTTTTATTAAAAATATTTCTGTTTTGATTAATTTTGGCAGTTAGAATAAACTGTGCTGCAGCGTGTTACTTGTGTTACACCGAGTTTCCCTTTTTCATTTTGAATTTTATTTGAAAGTGATGATTGTGACTACAAGACAACTGGAAGCTTTCCTTTTATGCTTCACTATTCTCAATTCAGAGCAAACTAAATATAAAGAAAAATGAGTCCTCTTTGAAAACAATGGTTTTGGCTTGAGAGCTGCAGTAAACAGAATAAATGTTTTATTATAAAGTAGGTGGGTTACGACACTTCAGTGTAGAGATGGAAAATTTATGTTAAGCTCCTATTTCTGTTCAGTACTTACACACATCTTCTAACAGGGCATTTTTTATGTTCCTGTCAATAGTCTCTAATGCCCAGCTGAGTAAAGAACTGAGGAGAGAGGTGATTTTTGTTTTCTTGTGGTATAGCTCTGCCAGGAAACCTTGTGTCTTCCGTGCACATCCAAGTGAGAAGTGCAACTTGCCATGAACATCTGGTTCCTCCAGAGCTTTGAGCCTGGCACTAGAGCCCCAGTACCAGCTGCCTTATGGCATCCTGTGCTGGACCTGTTCTAACATGAACTGGTTAGACCCTCTGACTCCTTGCATTTTCACTGAAATGAAAATGCACGTGTCTTTGTAATTGCCTCTCACTTTGTGATTTCAGTGGCCCAAGCCATTCTCTCTCAAAGCCTCTTTGCCCTGCCTGCCCCAGCGACGCATTTTGGGTCTTGGTGTCACATCTAAGAGGTGCAGCATCAGGAGGAACCTTTGAGGGGTCACTCTGCCTCCCCACAAACACTGCTCTGGCTGTTCCTGCCCTCCAGCAAACCTCCCATCTGCCCATCCCGCCCTGGGCGAAATGTGGGTAGTGGCAGTGGAAGAGCCAAATCTTGGGAAGAAAGGCAGCAGAAAAATAATCCCCTGAGATGGAGGGAGCAAGGGCCACTGCTCCTGTGGGGCCAAAGTGAGCACCTTCCCACCTGGCCACAGCCTCCAGCCCAGCAGCCACCCCTCCATGCAGCAGCAGAGCCTTGCTGATGTCCTGTTTTGAATTTTCAGGTGTTTTGTTCCTTCAAAGCAATTCCATTGGTTTTTCGGAGTTTTTGAGCTAGCGTTCTAGAATTCAAGAAGTCACTCATGAATAAAGAGGCAAAGGGCAAAAAATGCATTGTGATAAGCTCATTTAAATAGAAATAGGTTCACTCGTTTGTGTGGGTTGCATATGCTTTTTTATTCTTTTAATTTAATATCTAGATTTTTATGAGTAAATTTAGTTTTCTGAGGAGCTACTCTGACACCATCAGGAAAAACGAAAAATTAAGGCTAGGTGAGCTGTTTGTCATTTTCATACAGCTAGCCCTGTCTAGACTCTTTGCTTACATATGAGCAGTGACAGTTTATTAGGATGAATGGGAGGGCAGGAATAGAGATTTAGGAAGAAAAGACACTTGCATAATATGGATAATGTGACGTTTAGTGGAGATTATGAAAAAGCATTATGAGGAAGCACAAGGAAAAGCATTTATTGTTTTTCCTATTCTCATCCACAAATAAAAAACTGAACTCTTACATAGGAAATAGCCCTATGCAGCTATTCCTCTTACTAAGAGAACCTCCAAAGACTGAAGAAAAATGCTTGAAAGATCTAGTCTGGCTTTTGAAAAGTCAAGGACATTTCAAAATGCTTTTGCACGTATTCTGTAATGTCTTATACTTATATATTATAAATGGTAGTTGGCAGATTACATCTCGTATTTTCAAAAGCTAATGTCTGTACTGTTCTGCTCTAGATGTCTTCTTGTTTATGTGGTTCAAAAATATCTTTGTGATCTGTCAGAGTAGTTTTGATATGCACATAAAGCTGAGAGAAGAAGGATTTACAGACTCTACTCGAAAGACATACAGGTAGAACTGCCTGCTAGGGGCTGGGCAGAGAGCATAAAGCACTGAAGGTGTCTTACTTTAGACTATAGTATAAATAAATTGGAATAAAATATTATAAATACAAGTTCAGGATTCTATTTTTACTTAATAGTTCCATAAGACACGTGATAACTGTCACTATTGGTTTTTTATAATCTGTCCTTTGAAAACAGCAGTCCTTAAAAATGCCACTGTATTAAAAAAGAAAACAAATCCAAACAAGATAAATTATGGGAGGGTTGAGCCTTACAGGCCAAATTAAAAGACTTTCACGACTTGAAAGTTTTCTTTCCACTTCTGAATGTATGGCAAAGTCACTCTTCTAAGAAAATATGAGCTGATCTAGTTCCCTTATTAAACTGAGTACTTCAGAGTACCAAAGGGCAGAAAACTTGCATTAACTTGATTAAAAATACTATACAGAGTCAACAGAAAAATGAAAAATTTACTTCTGTAATCTTAAAAGGATTTTGTGGGCCGAAAGGAGGGTTTTTTAATAAGTTAATTGTTGCAGAATGAATAACTACATGTGTGGAAGGTCCTTGTAGCTCCTGCTCATGTATATTATGGAAGAGGAAATAAAATTAGTAGAGTAAGAAATGCAATTCTGATTCAAAAACTGAATTGGAGGTGGTCTTAATTCTTGTTTGTTTATGGCAATTGATAACATCTAGTTAAATTAACTGAACTACTGTTCCATTTTCAGGATGTGGATTGTACCTTCAACACGCGTAGAAAAAAGGGTATTTATTCTTTTAGAGGCCTTTTAGCATTGTCAGCAAGTTAGGACAGAAAATTTTTTTTCTGCCCTTTCAGCCATTAAAAGAGAAGCTAACCAAGTGCTAAACTTCTGATCTGTAAGGGATTTTGAGAAAAGAAAAAAATCGCTTGTACTGGATTCGTGGGCTGTTATGTTAAAAGTTTGAAAGAGGGTGAAAAGTGTACTCATCTACAGCTAAGACACATTTGGTGATTTTTTTTACCTATTTTACCTCTAATAAAAACAATAGTCATATTATATTAAAATCAGTTTTACCTCTTCTACTTTTAATTATAAATATTCAAGTGTTTTAATTAAACACATGCACACACCCCGTTCATTAAATTTGAATGGAGTTTGCTGCCTACCGACAGAAAGAAATCTCAAGAAGAGAGGAGAGGAATACACAGGTTGCTTTTGTGGTTTTTTGTTTGTTTGTTTTGTGAGGAGAAAAAAAAACAACAACTTTTAATAATGCTTAGCTGCATGTGACCTTTACCAAATTTTGAGTAACACATCATTTAAGAAATATATGGAACTTTCTGCCCTGGAAGGAAAATGCACTTTTAACAAAAGAAAGATGATTTTAAATCCTGCTGTGTTTTTAGGAAGTTCTTCTATGAAATAAGAGGCATACTATTAATTCCTATTGTAATTAATACACCAACTCTTTTTCCTGAATAACATGATGGTTTTGCCGGGTGCAGGAGAAGAGTAGCTGTGAATTCAAACCAAGGCAGCAGAATAGCTGTGGACAGAACATTTATTTAAGACATACATATATTTCTTTCTACTCTGCACTGGGAGCCTGGGAAGACTGCAACACATTTGTGGTGTACAGGAGAAAATGAATATGCAAATACAGAAGGAGTAAGAGGCTTCCACCAGTAGAGATAGGAAAAGTACATGTAGAAAAGACGGTGATTTATTTTTTACTACAGGAAGCCCAATGTAAATGCAACTATGATTTTCCCTACTGTGGGATTTTCACAAGATAGTATTGACACTAAAGATTGTTGGGGTAGTCAGAAGTTCTGAATATATTTAAATGAATACAGTTGTATCTGTCATCATGAATGGCTGCTATAATCACAGCTTTTAAAACCCTCTGTTGGCTTCAACACTCCATGGTACAATGGAGCTCTTCAGAACTGGAATAGTTGTTGACATTCCATTAAAGAAAACAATAGAAGTGGAATGAATATGCTTAGATTTCTTTTTACTCTGTACAACTGATTTATAAAACGAAATAGCAGAGGGAGAGAAAAACAAGACAAACCACTGTGAAAAGTAATTAAAGATATGAATAATTGTGAAGAGTAAAATACAGCTACAGCTATGATAGAGAATATTTGTCATTATTTAAACTATGAAATGGATTTTTTAAAATTGAATATTTTAATTTTCATTAGGATTGTAATAGCTATCACACTGAATTTTGTTTCTAATTTCTGTTAAAAAATAAGGTTATGTAAGGTTTTTAATTTATCATTTATGTACCAGTGGGCTGTATAACTGTTATACAAGATTTGTTCAGTTTAAGTTATAAGTATTTAGATGCTAACTGCAGAGAAGTTCAAAAGTGATAGATTTTTAGTTAAACTTTTGCATTACACATTTCTGTTTAAATTAGCTGGTGATAAATGTACTGTACCTGAATCTCACTTAAATGATGCTTTCATGAAAGTTTTCTGCCCAAGTTTGTATAGAATGATACAGTGAAAACATCAGGCAAAAATAAATCTAGATATCCTTTACTTGTTTAAAAAATCATGATTTCCCTCTCCTTCTCCAAAGGGTAGCTCTCAAAATCATTTTAGAATTTAGATGAAATACGTTGAAGAGCTTTGCCTTTACCTGTCAGCTTTGCCTTTACCTGTCATCATGAAATACTTCAACTGCAGCATGCAGCCTTTCCTGTTTGAAAACCTTTATAATTGTGCTCATTCTAAGGAATATAGAAAGTGAGAGGCTCCAAATTGCCTTTGAAGCTATTACTACATAATCCACTGCATGATGTTCCTTTACTTGCTTTGTTGCTTTTATTCTGGAAATGGCATTATAGCAAAGTAAACAACACTGTCAAATATATAAACCTGTTTTTCTCCCTCCCTAAGGTTATGTTAGCTACCTATACAGACATTTGAGGGATATCTTTGCATCTTATGCACAAATGGTAAACAATATTGAAATATAAATGCATGAAGAATATTGGAATAGGTTTGTAAAAAACTAAATTAATGTTTAATATGTATTTATTATACAAATAATCTGTCGCAGCTTGTAAACTCTCCTCCTCCTGCTGCACTGAGTAAAAGCAGAACACCTTAGCTAGGAAAAATCAGAAATACCTTTAGTTTTGTCTGCTAAATTTAAGGTGGGACTTTTGCATCCACATACCAAATTGCTTTTAAATAACCTTGATTGTCCTTTGAGACTTGATCCACATGCTTGGAACTTCACCAAGCATTGTTAAACAGGTTAGAGTGCAGGCTGTAAATGTTGAAATTGTGAGTCTGAGGCAGCTTGACAACTAGACAAGCATTTAGAATTCTTCTAATCTTTTTTTCATATGTCATCTGTAAAGAAGTGAATGGTTACATTAGAAATCAAGCCTATAAAATTGCTTGCTATTCCCCAGATTTCATTCTGGAAAATGTATCTGTGCCTAATACAGGAAAAATTGAATACAATTATTTGAATCTCTTTTTTTTCAGAGCAAAATCATAATGTTCAATGAAATATGAATGCATAAGTAAATGAAAAAAATATAATTAAGAACTTAGACTGTGTGGAAGTAAAGAAATGTGGGAGGAGGAAACGTTAGAGAGGTAGATATTGCAGCAAATGACTCAAAAACTCTTAGTAGTACTTGTGGGAATTAACTATTAGGATGTGCTGCCTGAAAGATCACAATGTTCACAAAGTCTTTTTTCTGAATGACATAATTTTGTTACTTGCATAGTAGTTCCATCAAATGATGATTTTTGTGACACTTGCTGGAGTCTGAAATGTCACCCCTGTCTGGCAGTCATTCTTGAAAACAAGCTTACCAACAAAATAAATAAAACCACATTCTAAACAGCTACTGCAATACTGCATTACAAGAGCAGTCATAGGCAGGAGCTTTCTGGGTGTGTTTAGACAGTTCCAGGTTTGGAGATATTTTTACAAAAGTAATAATAGTTTCACTGCTGATGAATTCAAAGTCTCAGAACTCAAAATCTCTCTTAATCTCTCAGTCATCTGTAATAGATTCATGAGAAGAGGGACAAAACCACACAAAATTCCTGTTAATAAATTAATATCTCATTGTGATTCCTGTCTGACCATGTCTACATCACAGAAAATGACATTACAGTCACCAATAACTGGCACCATCTTGGGTCATCTCAGAGAAGATGAGTCTTGGATGGTTTTGGAGGTTGCACTGCCAGCCTCACTATTGGGCAGAGTCCAAAAGTACATTAAAGTACAGAGAGGATGAAGAAACCTCTCTGCTCTGGTTTGTAGATAAAGAATTTGGTTCATGACATCATGATTCTTTGCTACTCAGGATAAAAAACTTCATTTGAAATTAAATGGTCTCTGTCTGATTTCTAGACATCTTTCAATAGTTTGCCTGCGGCTGATTTAGAAATGGAAAAAAATAACTCTTGAATGGCAAATCAAGATGTTTACTGAAGTGTTGCCCAGATTCAAATTCGGTTGGTTTGTTTGTTTGTTTTTCACATAGAAAAGAAGAAAATTGCATTACCTGAATTAGAATTTAATTTAAATGTATTGATCCCTACTTAGGGAGATACCCAAATTACTCCTAGATGGTGATCTGCCTGGGGATCAGGCAGAGTTGGGCTAAACTGCAAACTTTTATGTTCAAGGACTATGATGTTTTCTGCTCAGCTTGTGCCCTGTGTCAGATTTAATATTTGTTTAACAGCATTTTTAGCTGTTGGGCTTTATGAATTTAAGCATCAAGTCCAACTTAAACATCTTTTTGAACCTAAGCAATTCTGTGATACTATGATTCTATGAAAATAGCTGTGATATTCTCTTATGTCACTACAAGATTCCTTCAGCCCAGCCATATTTTGCAGCCACACAGTCCAGCAGCAGGTATCAGTATTAGTGTGTGCACTAACTCTTGACAATGTCCCGAATAGAAGGTGATTCTTTGCTCTTTGCATTTGAAGTTCATCATTGGTCTGTCAGGATCCCAGATTTCACTTAGTATTCTCTGAATATTTTTCTAATTTCAAATAGTATTTTGGACATTTAAAATTGAATTGGAGACAGTTGTCATGAAACCAAGTACTTTTTTCTTCAATCATAGATAATTTTTTTCAAATAGCAATTGATAGGGTAAAAAAATCAGTATTTGCGCTCAGAAAGGCAGTATTACTTCAAAACAAAGAAACAGAACCCCACCAGCTAACAGCAGAAATCAGTGTTGCCTGTTCTGCCTGTCCCAAAATGTGAAAGGAAAGGACACTTGCACTCTGCTGTCAGTACCCTGCCCAAATTTCAAGCCATCGCTTTTAAGTTCATGGCAGCATTGCACTTCTAAAGCTCCTATCTCATCAAACCTGCTGCAAAATTCAACACTGAACTTTGCTCTGGGAGCCCAGGCAGACACTGGAATTTTCCATAATGGTCAGCTGAAATTTTCCTGTGCTGCTACCAGTCTCCCTCCCTGCAGGATCTCAGGCTGCCCACAGCCCTGCTCCTTGAAGAGGAGCTGTGCAAAATGCTTTGCAGCAGCACCCACTTGGGAATTGTTTTTCTGTCTAAAGCTTCCAGTGCTTCTAAACCAGGAAAATATCAAACTGGCAGTGAAAACTGCACAATACATGGTTGCCTGTAACTGTCAAACCTCTTGGAGTGGTGTTGGCAGGTTAAGAGCTGCTCATTTCCAGCTAATCTAGATTTTTCTAGTAAGCAGAAGACAGGTTGGGTGTGGCACTGCTGGGACCGATCTTTAGCTTCATACTCAGTAAAATGCAGAAAATGTTCTCAAACACATTTTCCAATTTCTTTATTACAAATAGAGGCATGCAACACTTAGTGTGCTTGCCTTCCCGGTCACAGACTCTTCTGATCACATTCTGAGAGACAGAAAAATCTTCAGATATTCCCTTCAGATTCTGTAATTCCAGCTTGTTTCATAATTTTATGATGTGCCAAACAGCCTTTGGACATCAGAGGAATGCATCAGTCACCCTGAATGATTTATAGAATGACTTTTTTTTAACTAGCTATTTAAAAAATAAAATGTTTTGAATTAATACTGCTCTGAGTTTCATAATTGCAGACATAGAAGAGCACACCTGTGAAACATGCAGAGCTACACAGTAGGTGGATGCAACTTTATTTACCCAGTAGGCATTGTCTGGATAATAAAGTAGGCTAAAGTTCCTTCCTGAGTTTTCAATACAGCACTGCTGCCTTGTTTAGAGTGAGCTCCCAGAAAAATAAGAATTACGAAAATAAAATTGTTTTTCTCTGTTCTCTCATGATTTCACTGAAATAAATCTGCATTTATCAGAATAGAACTGTGTTCACCTGATGGACCAGAATATAATCAAACTAGAGTAGCACTCTATTGCCTTTAAAAAGAGACTGATCTTTTTAAATTTTCTTCTCAATACCTAGTTAAATAAATAAGCTTTTTAAAACATGACATGAGCTGATTAATTAACCAAAAAACATACTTTGGAAAGAGACTATGCAGGACAATGGCCTTAGAATGAGATTCCTTTCAAAACAGCTTATCTTTTTAGCCATTTGCAAGCTTCTCATTCTTTGTAAAAAAATTTTTAAAACAGAAAAAAATAGAATGACAGAGAAAAAAATATGAAATTTGAGTAAATACATTTTCTTCAACACTTCTGTTCTTTAAAGGAAAAACATGTCTATTTCTGGTCCCCATGCAAACATTGTAATAAATGTTATTAACTGTGGAAATATTAAACAGAAGCAACTGTTTGGAGGTAGGAGAGATATTTCCTCTCAATTTGGCATTTAAAACAGGTCTCGGATTGGCAAAAGCTTTTTTAGTCTTATAGGTTGCAGCTGGTATATAGATATTATCTATTGCTGAAATTTTTTCTAAAAATAATCATTATCACAGAAATTCCAAGAAAGTAAGTTTGTTTGTGTTGGTTTGTTAATTTTTACAAAAAATCTATTTGAATTTGAGCTAATACTTTTATTGGAAAACCATTCAGCATATTTTCCAAGCAGTCTAATTTCTAATTTCTTTCTTTGAGATGTCTTTGTTATAGATTCTTTCATATAGATTAAGTAATAATGACAGGGACCAAGAAAGGAAAAAGGAACATGAATTTGTGTGCAATCTTAGCTGTATTCTCAAAGAAGAGAAATGTACACTGGCAAATATAGGATGGCATTACAGGCTCCTTTGACAGCAGCTTCTTCTGTATTACTGTTTCACAGGACATGAGAAATGATGGTTCTTTCTTCATAGTGAGAGATGAGGTCAGTAGAGTGTTTCCTCTCTGAAAAGAATTGAAAGATGCTGCCTCTCAGATGAATGTGCATTGGTGTTAGTATCATAGTTTATGGAACAAAAGCCAATTTTGGGCAGTAGGGCTGTGGTTTGGCAAGTCAAACCTCACTGACCCAATTAATTGTCTTCTGATAAGCACTGACATTACTGCCCAGTATGTGTCAGAATTATGGTCCAAAGCATAATGAGCCCTAGGCCTAATTGTGATTTTAGATCAGCTTTAGCTGTAAGAAGGGAGAAAAAATTCTCTTAAATTGCTTTTTTATTTTGATATCCATGCAACTATTTCCAGCTTCCTTCATGAGGCATTTCTGTCCATCAAAAACTCCACTCTCCAATAAACTTCCCTAAGAAAAAATATATTATTCATGCAAAAGAGTATTTAAAGGCTTGTATTGCTGTGAGACTGTTTTAGTTGGCACAGGAACTGCCTTATGTCTGCATCTATCAGGGACTTAGAGCATATTTGATCCTCTCTAGGGAAATACATCCATGATCCAGTGATCCAGCTGCCTGGAAGTCCCTGTTATCACAGAGTCTGCAGCCAATAGCTGACATCACTTTGGGCTGTATCTGAATTTTAGTTCTTGAGTAACTTTTAATGGGGCATAATATTTCTATTTATTATGTGCTTTCTATATTAATATTTTCTTGCATTCCTCATTTTTCCCGTTGTTATCCAGTCTCGTCTCTTAATTAAATCAGTTAAAGGGTACATTTAGATTTATTGTAGTGAAAACATGGATATGTGCTCTGCTTTTGAAATGGTAGGAGTGCATTGAATAGTGAAAGAAGAAATCCAACAAAACTAGCCCAGCTCTTGCTTTTAAATAATTAATTTATAGGATAAAAATGGATATATCTTAATTCCAAATATCTCCATTAAATTAGTAGTTTCCAGAAGAGTAGGTGTGACATGACTTACAGACCCAATATATTCTTTTACAAACCCAAATATATAATTATTAATGAGATACTAATTTAGTAATGCCCAAAACTTCTTGAAGATTTTGTTTTATCTTTGTAAAGTTTTCCTGGCATATTCATCACTCTAACTTAGGAGTGTTTCAATGAATATAATTTATTTTTTAACTTTTTATGAGCACATTTATCACTTTCTTAATAGACAGATATCCTGCTTTCTATGCTTTTAGAATAGTTAAGAGTATTTGAGGAATTCTGAATACTTTGAATTGAAATGCAAAAAGAAAAAAGAAATAGAAGTCTTGTGTTGCAGTAGCAACAAAATATGGAGTGATTTCATCTTATAACTGATACTATTGACTAGGGGTACTGCTCTTAGAGCTATAAACAAATAGCAAATACAAGTAGTTTTGGATTAAATGTATGTAAAACAAGATGAATAATCAGCTTTCCTTCATGTTCTCTCTCTCGCTCCCTGAACACCCAAATAATTTCAAAAAGCAGAATTGCAACACTGATTTCCCAATAGATAGCAAACCTAGTGAACAAAACTTAGATTTGTAGCCTAAGACATGAATTTTTCATTGAAGTAATAAGAGAGTAGTTACTGTATGTATTTATGTTTTCTCTTAGACAAATGAAGTAGCTGCTGAATTCTGCACAGAAGGCAAATACTGAGAAATTTAAATAGGACACATTCATACAGAATATGTTTATTATTGGTTGCATATATCATTTAATATTTAAAAGCCCTTTTATCATGTACTGTTGCTCATGGAAATAAGCTTTCCTCTTATTTTTAGTCTTGGGAAATGGTTTTTAGTTAGAGGATTCTGGGATTTAATTACAGAACTTTTCCGAAGCTCTTGTTAAAGGTACTAATTCCACCCTGAAAGGGTCCATCGCCATTTGGTCTGTAGTAGATACATAAGGAGAAATGAAAGAACTGAATGTCATGACCATGACATTTCCCAAGAATAACTTTCAGTCTTCTCTTACTTGGAGTTCAGGGAATTTTTCCACTGCTGTCTGCAATAATAGTCTTTTTTCCAAACTCCATTTCACAATTTTTTACAGATCTATGTACTTTTAAAGCCTCTACAAGATCTTGCGGGAAGGAATTCAACTCTTGCAATCAAGCACTGTGTGAAAAATTGTATTTTTTTCTTGGTTTGAAACTTTTTTCTGTTAGTAGTTAGTGACTGATTCTATTCTAAGTTACATTGCTGAAAACCAAGAGCAAAGCTGCTTTAAAAGTTTTAACAGAGAGGGTTAAAAAAGAGATGCAGTTGTTTTGATGTTGAATATTCTGGCTCTCAAATATAAAAGTATATTATTTCAAATTTTCCAGCTAAATGGTAGTGCAAAGATAATGCATTGGTAACTCAAACCAATGAAAATAGTAGGTGAAAGGGTGCTGCCTATCTGAATCCATTTGACCACAGTGGGAATGTATTTATGTGAAGATGTAGAATCATAGAAGTGTCCATTTCATGTCCTTCTGAGTGTTATCATCAGCATGAAAAAATATAAAGAAAGATAATTCCACCAAAGGATTTGGAGCAATCATCAGCCTCAGGTACTGCACACTGGACTCTGTGTGTGGGAGTTAAATGAGAAAGAGGAAGAAGAAATTAAGAGTAGGGAAAATGAACACACAATGGAAAAATTGATGAACCATTTGAAAACCATCAGTAGAAAAATTGCTGCTAAACATTTCTATAATGTTTATGGAAAAATTCTCCTCAGTAAAAAATATTTCACTTGGCAAATTCAAGAACAACTACTGATGATTTAATGTAATGTAATGTAATGTAATATAATGTAATGTAATGTAATGCATTAGTAACTCAAACCACTAAAAATACTTCGTAATTCTCAGAGTTACCAATAGGTCTCAAAAATTCTGCATCCTGGGATTTTAAGTTGCTCAAGAAGGATGTAAAGTCAGACTTTGGCTGCTTTGGAATTCTTCAACCTGTCACTATTTATTCCAGCTTTACTTAGAGTGTTTTTTTATTTTGCAGCTCCAGAAGTTTAAGCATACAGATAAAACAGTGATCAATTTAAAATACTAATTGTGTAAGGCACTCACCTAGATACACCCCCAAAGTGTGAAGTTATCTTGAAGACCCTCAGAAGAAATAAATTTCGCAAAAGCACAGACAAACACACACAATGTATGTGGTGGTGGTCAGTACATAGCTGTGTCTCACCTGTTTATAGCCATTGGGCCAGAAAGCCACCAGTGATTGATCTGAGCTGCCCATCTGGGCTCCTGCCGCTATCAGGGGCTGGCTGATTCACACAGGTGTGTTTGTTTCTTGCTTGCTTCATTAGAGCAGAGTGTGCTGGTGAGGTTATATCCACTCAGGGTCAGCAGAGACCACCAGTCTCAGAACCGAAGGCAGCTGAGCAGTTACAGATGAGACAAAGAGCAGACTCGTGGCTGATATGCTCAGGTGCTCTCAGCTTTTCAACTCTGTTTTTCATTCTGACATTTACCTTATGTGTGTACCTTCATTTTCCTTTGAAAAGAGGACACAATTGTACTTTCCTTTTCTTGCTTTTTGAACAATATATCTCTTTACATTGTCCTTTTCTTTTTTACTGTGTGTTGAAGTCTCTTGCAAGTGACAGTATTCCCTATCAGATATGCCAGATTTAAGACACATAATCTTTTAAAAAAATCATCATTTTCTCATCTAACCCTTTTTCCTTGTCACTCCCAATCCAGAAATTAGTAGGATAGCAAATTCAATACCTAGTTACTCATAGCAAATTACAGATACCTAAATATTCAAATCCACCAAATAAGCTTTCAATTGCTCGCATGTAAGGATTTCACATTATTTGTCATCAAATGAAGAAAATTAAAGCACCTTTTTTTTTTTAAATTTAATAAAAATGACCAGTGCATAGTTGTTATTAAGCAAGGTAAAAGAGTTCCAGCATCTGGTAAAACTAGAACAAGTTTTTCTATTTGATCAGATCCTTCCACTCTACCCTTGGTGTCATACTTGAATCTAAACCAGTGTAAAATAATTGTAGTGTCACCCTGGAGAGATGAAGGCCATGCACTTCTCATGTAGAGGTGCCACAGCACACAAGAATTAAAACCTGATCACATAATTACAAAGATCTTGTCACTTAAAATGACTACTCAGAAAGAATGTGTTAGGCCAGGATTTGAAACTGATCAACAATTTCCTGTGTCTCTGTTGTACAGCACAATTAGGATGAGGAGAATGCTAAGAAGAACTAGTCCCTTCTGGTAATATGTATTTTAACCTCATTAAACACTCAGTGAATAGAGTTAGGCTTATGTCTGAAAATTAAACACTGATGCCTACAAAATATGCTTCTTGATGCAGCTAATATTGGAGAATTTCTATAATGGAAACATTAAATCTGTTCTAAATAAATTTTTGAGGCAATAGAAAGAGTTTCAAGGATTAAAACTCTGTCATATTTTACTTTTTGACACTACTTATAAATTTCTTTTATTAGTTTTGCTGCTGAATTTATATGGCTGCAATGAGAGAATTCATATTTTCTCACCAGTTTGAATTGATCATATTTTTTGACTGTTGCACCACATCTCTCAGTGTTTTCTGGCTACAAAATTGTAAACAGTTCCAAAACATGCAGAGTTTTCAGAAGCTCAGAAGGTTTAAAAATCAAAGGTAGTGTTAAGAATGGTGCTCAAATTCATCTCTATCTTCACTACTTTCCTGTGCTGTGCTTATTTGCATGGGATGGAATATTGGATCCATAAAGAAGGTGATGGAGGAGCAGTTTTGAAGACTTGATAGGAGAAGAAAATCAAGTATAGATGAAATTTGCAAAATATCTTCCTTGTGAACCTTTACATTTACCATTATCAGTCTTAAAGATGTTTAGAGTTTACCACTTTGTGCTATCTTTTATTTAAATCTAGTCCATCCTCCCTTGTAAGAACTGGTTGATTTGTTCTAAAGGTAGTTGACAGAGTGTGAATTTTAGTTATTACTCCTTAGTATTCATCTGGAGACAATGGTATGAGCACAAAAAACTTAAGTTTATCAATTTATCTTTGGTTTCCGTGGTTAACCACTGAACTCCTACTTCATATTTCCATCTGCTGTCTTCTGTAAATCTGCCCCTTGAAACACTAAACAGCAGAAGTCTTTCAGTGGGTTCAATAAAATTTCAAAGACTGAGTTCGGATACAAGGAGGAGCATTTAAGAGTCTCATCCTGATAAGGAAAAGACTGTTTTGAAGGTTTTTAACAACAGTTAATCAATTGCTGAATTCTATTGAACTCTTATGTAATGAGATTAGTTAACCCATATACATATTTTCTTTTCACCCAATGAAGCATAAAACATTGCCAGGAAAAAAAGATTTTGAGGTGTCTCCTTTGGTGCCTCCATTGTCTCTCTTTCAAGACAAATGGGATATCCTCAGCTGGTCTCCCTGACACAAAATATTTAAGTGCTCCTAACATGTAAGGCAATAACGCACCAGCAGCAGAATCCCAGTAACTCCTCACTGGCTCCCCACACAGGATTCCTTCTGTGTTTCTGTGCAGCATCTTTGGAAACTCACTGTGCCCATTAACATGCAGCAGCCTTCAGCTCTTTGCACTCCAACATAAGCAGCCCAGATTTCCAAACTCTCCTCTCTGTTTGTATAGGTCCTGATGTGAGATTAATAGGATTTCTTGAGGATCTAGCTCCACATTAAAAGGAATAGAAAAGATCTCTTTGCAGTGATTTTACTGTTTAATTGGTAGGAGGAGCATCTTCTGGCTGAGCTGTAAATTACTCAGCAAAGAGTAAGTTATCAGAATGTAAGGCCTGTTTGGGATTTGAATGATGTCAAGATGGCCCACATTCTCACATAATTTTACTAAAGTGCAGAGGTAGTTTGGGGTTGAAAGTCATTCCCTAATATAAAATACAATAAAATGAGATGTGAGGGATTCTATTGTACTGTTCAGTGTACAATATATTTAATATTCTTAAGCTCCTATGATAAAATTCTCATTGATTATTCAAATGAAATTGTGATACTATTTTAACTAGAAGTCAAATTAATTACAAAATATTTCCATTATAATATCTTGTGCTATCTTAAACATAATTTAAATATTTTTCCTAAGAGTTTATTTATCATTATGATTACAGTTTATGTCCTTTTTAAGCTCTACAGGAAAGCTGAAATTTTCAAGTGACTGAAAATAGGATCAAATTAGTAGTGCCAAATGGAACTGTATGTGAATTTTGGAGATATTCAGTGTATGTAGCAACAAATTTATATGGATCCATTGTTGGATCCATCCAA